>NC_140641.1:19914699-21114699 GCF_978046115.1 Saccoglossus kowalevskii
GGAATGCGAGAACTGGAGCACATGTGCAAGAAAATATTTAAAATGTTTTGTTTATGGTGCGGCAATTAACAATTTCAAAAACGACTATAGGTCCCATCATGTAAGTTCCGTGGTTACATGCAGTTCTAGTATAATGTGCGCCCTCTATGGCAGCCAGGCCGCAGAAACTTCTTAATACATCTCCACAATGAAGCCTCATATTTTACGCTAACATGACATGCGTTATATTTTAGTATTTAAAATGTTTTCAGGCTATTTCAAATGTGAACATCCTGACGGTGAACCTTGTTATTTAAATACACGCATTGCCGGATTAGTGAGTCACAAGAAATTAATTCATCCAATAAAGAAAGAAACTGTATAATGAAATCACTGCCATCGCCGCTATGTTAACCAGCCATGGTTAAACAACATGCTTGATTTAAATTACTATGACAAACAGTAAACTACAGAAAGAGTCATGTCTAGCAAATATCATCAATAAAATCTTTAACGGTCATGTGACCTTGGCCGCCATATTGGATTTTCTGAAAATGACAAAAAACTTTAAAAATCTTCTTTTTAAAAATGGCTCATTCCTATGATAAGAAATTTGCTTTGCAGCACCTATGTTGATAGCTCTACAAATTTAATGAAGCAGATTTTTGAAAAATGGCTTTCTTTAGCAGCCATCCTGGATTTAGTAAAAAGTGAAGTTACGCTATAAGTCATGAACAATTTGCCAGATTGAAACCAAAGTTGGCATACAACATCCGTTCAATGCGGTGATTATGTGTTCATGAAAATATTTCCCACGATTCAAGTGGTTTTGGCTGCCATCTTGAATTTATCCAAAAAATGTAAAAAAAAAATCAAAAAATCATTTTCTTAAAAACTACCCGCTTGTTTGACATGGAATTTAGCATATAGTATCTCTCTTGATAGCCCTACAAAGCTACTGAAACAGATTTTTGAAAAATGGCTTCATTTGGCAGCCATCTTAAATTTAGTAAAAAGTGAAATTTCGCTATAACTCATGAACAATTTGCCAGATTTAAACCAAAGTTGGCATACAACATCCGTTCAATATGATTATGTGTACGTGAAAAAATTCCCCATGATTCAAGTAGTTTTGGCGGCCATCTTGAATTTATCACAAAAATGCAAAATACCTCCAAAAAAATCATCTGTATTATGAATAACATTGGACAGATGACTATCAATGGTTATGTCTGTTGATTCCAGTGTGGTTCATAAACCAAAATACCAGAGGACTTGTTAAGAACATTGCATTCTAGACATGAAACGTTCGTCAAATAATCACATCAAGCAAGTGCAATTTGCCATCAGCCATGCAGGCTCGAAACCCGTCATTGCTGCTATGCAGCTATATTTTATTTTGTTTTTCAAATTATTTTTTTAAGGTGACAAAATGGGCAGAATAATAAAACAAAATACAAGTTATTAAAAATAAAAAAATTCTCACTATATACTAATGCCAATAAAGTTTAATGCAATTATTGCAACAACAACAATTATTATTATTATTATTAATAATGCATTCCATTAATGAATACCTTGATACAAGACTAAGTAACAACAAAAATGTGCACAAATATAAACTAATCTCATTAACTATGAATAGAAAAGTTAAGTTACAAAGGTCACATATTTCAAAAAATATTCAAGTATGCATGTAGATTATAATCAAAGACAAATAACATTTCTTCACATACAGATGTCATTTTTCAGCCCATTATATGGTATCAGCATTTGACAAAGTCATTTAAAAATATCTACAAATCAGGAATAACAAAATGGTCAAATTTACTATTAATCTAACCTCCCCAAAGAAATGTGGGCTAATCAGGCTATGATAAATCAACTATTTTAAATGTCAGTTACAAAATTGTGTTTTTGATATTTTTAACAATAATTAGAAAATATTCTTGTTTATAGTCTGCAGTTTTCTTCAGAAGATTGGGACGAAAATAACAAAATTTGGTGATTAAAAACTAACAAGCAGCCTATCGGCTGAGATAGCTCCGCTGTTAGTAATGCACATTTCAATTAAAGAACTAAAGACATCATTAGAAAATGAACAATATGTATAGTATCAAAGCAATTGAACTTTTGGTTTTTAACAAGAAGTCGAAAATATCACTTTTTACCAAAAATGACAAAAATTAGAGAATTGAAGATATCACAAAATGAACAAATCTGAGAGAGGTCCACATGTAGTACCTATATATGTAATATCAAAGCAATTGGATTTACAGTTTTTAACAAGGAGTCGAAAATATCACTTTTTACCAAAAATGGCAAAAATATTCACCAAAATTAAAGAATCAAAGATATCATCACGAAATGAACAAATCTGAGAAAAGTCTACATGTAGTATCTATATACGTAATATCAAAGCAATTGAACTATTGTTTTTTAACAAGAAGTCAAAAATATCACTTATTACCAAAAATGACAAAAATACTCACCAAAATTAGAGAATTAAAGATATCATCACGAAATGAACAAACCTGAGAGAGGTCCACATGTAGTACCAATATATATAATATCAAAGCAATTGGACTTGTAGTTTTCAAGAAGAAGTCGAAAAAGTAAAACATTGACATGGACGATGACGACGATGGACGCCGCCGGACAATCCCTCATATGATAAGCTCGGCTCGACAAAGTCGACAGCGGAGCTTAAAATTTAATATAGGAAAAAAGTGCAGAATAATTTGGGCAAATTTAATCTTACATGTACATATTTATTTATTTTAATTTTATTGAGTTTATTTATGTATTTATGGTTTGGCACTGGATGGGTTAGGTGCTAGAACTTTACTGGATAAGTTGCTTTTGCAAATTACAGACCATCCTAGATAATGGACATTGTAGTTAGGCTAATGGAGGTTCAAATTTGTGTTTCTGCCTCCTTTATTTTTTGTTGATGTTTTCATACTGAATAAACTTAACTAGACATAACTTAGTGCATGTGAGCATCATCCACATTGGTACACCATGGCATACTCCTTAGTAGGTGTAGGCATCGTCCACATTAGTACACCATGGCATACTCCTTAGTGGGTGTAGGCATCATCCATATTGGTACACCATGGCATACTCCTTAGTAGGTGTAGGCATCATCCACATTAGTACACCATGGCATACTCCTTAGTAGGTGTAGGCATCGTCCACATTAGTACACCATGGCATACTCCTTAGTGGGTGTAGGCATCATCCACATTAGTACACCATGGCATACCCCTTAGTGGGTGTAGACATCATCCACATTAGTACACCATGGCATACTCCTTAGTAGGTGTAGGCATCGTCCACATTAGTACACCATGGCATACTCCTTAGTGGGTGTAGGCATCATCCATATTGGTACACCATGGCATACCCCTTAGTGGGTGTAGACATCATCCACATTGGTACACCATGGCATACTCCTCAGTGGGTGTAGGCATCGTCCACATTAGTACACCATGGCATACTCCTTAGTGGGTGTAGGCATCATCCATATTGGTACACCATGGCATACTCCTTAGTAGGTGTAGGCATCATCCACATTAGTACACCATGGCATACTCCTTAGTGGGTGTAGACATCATCCACATTGGTACACCATGGCATACTCCTTAGTGGGTGTAGACATCATCCACATTAGTATAACCATGGCATACTCCTTAGTGGGTGTAGACATCATCCACATTGGTACACCATGGCATACTCCTTAGTGGGTGTAGACATCATCCACATTGGTACACCATGGCATACTCCTTAGTGGGTGTAGACATCATCCACATTGGTACACCATGGCATACTCCTCAGTGGGTGTAGGCATCGTCCACATTAGTACACCATGGCATATTCCTTAGTGGGTGTAGACATCATCCACATTGGTACACCATGGCATACTCCTTAGTGGGTGTAGACATCATCCACATTGGTACACCATGGCATACTCCTTAGTGGGTGTAGACATCATCCACATTGGTACACCATGGCATACTCCTCAGTGGGTGTAGGCATCGTCCACATTAGTACACCATGGCATACTCCTTAGTGGGTGTAGACATCATCCACATTGGTACACCATGGCATACTCCTTAGTGGGTGTAGACATCATCCACATTGGTACACCATGGCATACTCCTCAGTGGGTGTAGGCATCGTCCACATTAGTACACCATGGCATACTCCTTAGTGGGTGTAGGCATCATCCACATTGGTACACCATAGCATACTTTTTAGTGGGTGTAGGCATCGTCCACATTAGTACACCATGGCATACTCCTTAGTGGGTGTAGACATCATCCACATTGGTACACCATGGCATACTCCTCAGTGGGTGTAGGCATCGTCCACATTGGTACACCATGGCATACTCCTTAGTAGGTGTAGGCATCGTCCACATTGGTACACCATGACATATTCCTTAGTGGGTGTAGGCATCGTCACACATTGGTACACCATGACATACTCCTCAGTGGGTGTAGGCATCGTCCACATTGGTACACCATGACATACTCCTTAGTAGGTGTAGGCATCGTCCACATTAGTACACCACGGCATACTCCTCAGTGGGTGTAGGCATCATCCATATTGGTACACCATGGCATACTCCTTAGTGGGTGTAGGCATCGTCCACATTGGTACACCATGACATATTCCTTAGTGGGTGTAGGCATCGTCACACATTGGTACACCATGACATATTCCTTAGTGGGTGTAGGCATCGTCCACATTGGTACACCATGGCATACTCCTTAGTGGGTGTAGGCATCGTCCACATTAGTACACCATGGCATACTCCTTAGTGGGTGTAGACATCATCCACATTGGTACACCATGGCATACTCCTCAGTGGGTGTAGGCATTGTTCATATTGGTACACCATGGCATACTCCTTAGTGGGTGTAGGCATCGTCCACATTAGTACACCATGGCATACTCCTTAGTGGGTGTAGACATCATCCACATTGGTACACCATGACATATTCCTTAGTGGGTGTAGGCATCGTCCACATTGGTACACCATGGCATACTCCTTAGTGGGTGTAGGCATCGTCCACATTAGTACACCATGGCATACTCCTTAGTGGGTGTAGACATCATCCACATTGGTACACCATGGCATACTCCTCAGTGGGTGTAGGCATCGTCCACATTAGTACACCATGGCATACTCCTCAGTGGGTGTAGGCATTGTTCATATTGGTACACCATGGCATACTCCTTAGTGGGTGTAGGCATCATCCATATTGGTACACCATGGCATACTCCTTAGTGGGTGTAGGCATCGTCCACATTGGTACACCATGGCATACTCCTTAGTGGGTGTAGGCATCGTCCACATTGGTACACCATGGCATACTCCTTAGTGGGTGTAGACATCATCCACATTAGTACACCATGGCATACTCCTTAGTAGGTGTAGGCATCATCCATATTGGTACACCATGGCATACTCCTTAGTGGGTGTAGACATCATCCACATTGGTACACCATGGCATACTCCTCAGTGGGTGTAGGCATCGTCCACATTGGTACACCATGACATACTCCTTAGTGGGTGTAGGCATCGTCCACATTAGTACACCATGGCATACTCCTTAGTGGGTGTAGACATCATCCACATTGGTACACCATGGCATACTCCTCAGTGGGTGTAGGCATCGTCCACATTAGTACACCATGGCATACTCCTCAGTGGGTGTAGGCATTGTTCATATTGGTACACCATGGCATACTCCTTAGTGGGTGTAGGCATCATCCACATTGGTACACCATGACATACTCCTTAGTGGGTGTAGGCATCATCCACATTGGTACACCATGGCATACTCCTTAGTGGGTGTAGGCATCATCCACATTGGTACACCATGACATACTCCTTAGTGGGTGTAGGCATCATCCACATTGGTACACCATGGCATACTCCTTAGTGGGTGTAGGCATTGTCCACATTGGTACACCATGGCATACCCCTTAGTGGGTGTAGGCATCGTCCACATTGGTACACCATGGCATACTCCTCAGTGGGTGTAGGCATCGTCCACATTGGTACACCATGGCATACTCCTTAGTGGGTGTAGGCATCGTCCACATTAGTACACCATGGCATACTCCTTAGTGGGTGTAGACATCATCCACATTAGTACACCATGGCATACCCCTTAGTAGGTGTAGGCATCATCCACATTGGTACACCATGGCATACTCCTTAGTGGGTGTAGGCATCATCCACATTAGTACACCATGGCATACTCCTTAGTGGGTGTAGGCATCATCCACATTGGTACACCATGGCATACTCCTTAGTGGGTGTAGGCATCGTCCACATTGGTACACCATGGCATACTCCTCAGTGGGTGTAGGCATCATCCACATTGGTACACCATGGCACACTCCTTAGTGGGTGTAGGCATCGTCCACATTGGTACACCATGGCATACTCCTTAGTGGGTGTAGACATCATCCACATTAGTACACCATGGCATACTCCTTAGTAGGTGTAGGCATCATCCATATTGGTACACCATGGCATACTCCTTAGTGGGTGTAGACATCATCCACATTGGTACACCATGGCATACTCCTTAGTGGGTGTAGGCATCGTCCACATTGGTACACCATGGCATACTCCTTAGTGGGTGTAGGCATCGTCCACATTGGTACACCATGGCATACTCCTTAGTGGGTGTAGGCATCGTCCACATTGGTACACCATGGCATACTCCTTAGTGGGTGTAGACATCATCCACATTAGTACACCATGGCATACTCCTTAGTAGGTGTAGGCATCATCCATATTGGTACACCATGGCATACTCCTTAGTGGGTGTAGACATCATCCACATTGGTACACCATGGCATACTCCTCAGTGGGTGTAGGCATCGTCCACATTGGTACACCATGACATACTCCTTAGTGGGTGTAGGCATCGTCCACATTAGTACACCATGGCATACTCCTTAGTGGGTGTAGACATCATCCACATTGGTACACCATGGCATACTCCTCAGTGGGTGTAGGCATCGTCCACATTAGTACACCATGGCATACTCCTCAGTGGGTGTAGGCATTGTTCATATTGGTACACCATGGCATACTCCTTAGTGGGTGTAGGCATCATCCACATTGGTACACCATGACATACTCCTTAGTGGGTGTAGGCATCATCCATATTGGTACACCATGGCATACTCCTTAGTGGGTGTAGGCATTGTCCACATTGGTACACCATGGCATACTCCTTAGTGGGTGTAGGCATCGTCCACATTGGTACACCATGGCATACTCCTTAGTGGGTGTAGACATCATCCACATTAGTACACCATGGCATACTCCTTAGTAGGTGTAGGCATCATCCATATTGGTACACCATGGCATACTCCTTAGTGGGTGTAGACATCATCCACATTGGTACACCATGGCATACTCCTCAGTGGGTGTAGGCATCGTCCACATTGGTACACCATGACATACTCCTTAGTGGGTGTAGGCATCGTCCACATTAGTACACCATGGCATACTCCTTAGTGGGTGTAGACATCATCCACATTGGTACACCATGGCATACTCCTCAGTGGGTGTAGGCATCGTCCACATTAGTACACCATGGCATACTCCTCAGTGGGTGTAGGCATTGTTCATATTGGTACACCATGGCATACTCCTTAGTGGGTGTAGGCATCATCCACATTGGTACACCATGACATACTCCTTAGTGGGTGTAGGCATCATCCACATTGGTACACCATGGCATACTCCTTAGTGGGTGTAGGCATCATCCACATTGGTACACCATGACATACTCCTTAGTGGGTGTAGGCATTGTCCACATTGGTACACCATGGCATACCCCTTAGTGGGTGTAGGCATCGTCCACATTGGTACACCATGGCATACTCCTCAGTGGGTGTAGGCATCGTCCACATTGGTACACCATGGCATACTCCTTAGTGGGTGTAGGCATCGTCCACATTAGTACACCATGGCATACTCCTTAGTGGGTGTAGACATCATCCACATTAGTACACCATGGCATACCCCTTAGTAGGTGTAGGCATCATCCACATTGGTACACCATGGAATATTCCTTAGTGGGTGTAGGCATCATCCACATTAGTACACCATGGCATACTCCTTAGTGGGTGTAGGCATCATCCACATTGGTACACCATGGCATACTCCTTAGTGGGTATAGGCATCGTCCACATTAGTACACCATGGCATACTCCTTAGTGGGTGTAGGCATTGTTCATATTGGTACACCATGGCATACCCCTTAGTGGGTGTAGACATCATCCACATTGGTACACCATGACATACTCCTTAGTGGGTGTAGGCATCGTCCACATTGGTACACCATGGCATACTCCTTAGTGGGTGTAGGCATCATCCACATTAGTACACCATGGCATACTCCTTAGTGGGTGTAAGCATTGTCCACATTGGTACACCATGGCATACCCCTTAGTGGGTGTAGGCATCATCCACATTGGTACACCATGGCATACCCCTTAGTGGGTGTAGGCATCATCCACATTGGTACACCATGGCATACTCCTTAGTGGGTGTAGGCATCGTCCACATTAGTACACCATGGCATACTCCTTAGTGGGTGTAGGCATCGTCCACATTAGTACACCATGGCATACTCCTTAGTGGGTGTAGACATCATCCACATTGGTACACCATGGCATACCCCTTAGTGGGTGTAGGCATTGTCCACATTGGTACACCATGGCATACTCCTTAGTGGGTGTAGGCATCGTCCACATTAGTACACCATGGCATACTCCTTAGTGGGTGTAGGCATCGTCCACATTGGTACACCATGGCATACTCCTCAGTGGGTGTAGGCATCGTCCACATTGGTACACCATGGCATACTCCTTAATGGGTGTAGGCATCGTCCACATTAGTACACCATGGCATACTCCTTAGTGGGTGTAGACATCATCCACATTGGTACACCATGGCATACTCCTTAGTGGGTGTAGGCATCATCCACATTGGTACACCATGACATACTCCTTAGTGGGTGTAGGCATCATCCACATTGGTACACCATGGCATACTCCTTAGTGGGTGTAGGCATTGTCCACATTGGTACACCATGGCATACCCCTTAGTGGGTGTAGGCATCGTCCACATTGGTACACCATGGCATACTCCTCAGTGGGTGTAGGCATCGTCCACATTGGTACACCATGGCATACTCCTTAGTGGGTGTAGGCATCGTCCACATTAGTACACCATGGCATACTCCTTAGTGGGTGTAGACATCATCCACATTAGTACACCATGGCATACCCCTTAGTAGGTGTAGGCATCATCCACATTGGTACACCATGGCATACTCCTTAGTGGGTGTAGGCATCATCCACATTAGTACACCATGGCATACTCCTTAGTGGGTGTAGGCATCATCCATATTGGTACACCATGGCATACTCCTTAGTAGGTGTAGGCATCATCCATATTGGTACACCATGGCATACTCCTTAGTGGGTGTAGACATCGTCACACATTGGTACACCATGGCATACTCCTTAGTGGGTGTAGGCATCATCCACATTAGTACACCATGGCATACTCCTTAGTGGGTGTAGACATCGTCCACATTGGTACACCATGGCATACTCCTCAGTGGGTGTAGACATCGTCCACATTGGTACACCATGGCATACTCCTCAGTGGGTGTAGGCATCATCCACATTAGTACACCATGGCATACTCCTTAGTGGGTGTAGGCATCATCCACATTAGTACACCATGGCATACTCCTTAGTGGGTGTAGGCATTGTTCATATTGGTACACCATGGCATACCCCTTAGTGGGTGTAGGCATCATCCACATTGGTACACCATGGCATACTCCTTAGTGGGTGTAGGCATCGTCCACATTAGTACACCATGGCATACTCCTTAGTGGGTGTAGGCATCATCCACATTAGTACACCATGGCATACTCCTCAGTGGGTGTAGGCATCATCCACATTAGTACACCATGGCATACTCCTTAGTGGGTGTAGGCATTGTTCATATTGGTACACCATGGCATACCCCTTAGTGGGTGTAGGCATCATCCACATTGGTACACCATGGCATACTCCTTAGTGGGTGTAGGCATCGTCCACATTAGTACACCATGGCATACTCCTCAGTGGGTGTAGGCATTGTTCATATTGGTACACCATGGCATACCCCTTAGTGGGTGTAGGCATCATCCACATTGGTACACCATGGCATACTCCTTAGTGGGTGTAGGCATTGTCCACATTGGTACACCATGGCATACTCCTTAGTGGGTGTAGGCATCATCCACATTGGTACACCATGGCATACTCCTTAGTGGGTGTAGGCATCATCCATATTGGTACACCATGGCATACTCCTTAGTGGGTGTAGACATCATCCACATTGGTACACCATGACATACTCCTTAGTGGGTGTAGGCATCATCCACATTGGTATACCATGACATACTCCTTAGTTGGTCTAGGCATCATCCACATTAGTACACCATGGCATACTCCTTAGTGGGTGTAGACATCATCCACATTGGTACACCATGGCATACCCCTTAGTGGGTGTAGGCATCATCCACATTGGTATACCATGACATACTCCTTAGTTGGTCTAGGCATCATCCACATTAGTACACCATGGCATACTCCTTAGTGGGTGTAGACATCATCCACATTGGTACACCATGGCATACTCCTTAGTGGGTGTAGGCATCATCCACATTAGTACACCATGGCATACTCCTTAGTGGGTGTAGTCATCGTCCACATTGGTACACCATGACATATTCCTTAGTGGGTGTAGGCATCGTCACACATTGGTACACCATGACATACTCCTTAGTGGGTGTAGGCATCATCCACATTGGTACACCATGGCATACTCCTTAGTAGGTGTAGGCATCATCCACATTGGTACACCATGACATACTCCTTAGTGGGTGTAGGCATCGTCCACATTGGTACACCATGACATACTCCTTAGTGGGTGTAGGCATCGTCCACATTAGTACACCATGGCATACTCCTTAGTGGGTGTAGGCATCATCCATATTGGTACACCATGGCATACTCCTTAGTAGGTGTAGGCATCATCCACATTGGTACACCATGACATACTCCTTAGTGGGTGTAGGCATCGTCCACATTGGTACACCATGACATACTCCTTAGTGGGTGTAGGCATCGTCCACATTAGTACACCATGGCATACTCCTTAGTGGGTGTAGGCATCGTCCACATTGGTACACCATGGCATACTCCTTAGTGGGTGTAGGCATCGTCCACATTAGTACACCATGGCATACTCCTTAGTGGGTGTAGGCATCGTCCACATTGGTACACCATGACATATTCCTTAGTGGGTGTAGGCATCATCCACATTAGTACACCATGGCATACTCCTTAGTGGGTGTAGGCATCGTCCACATTAGTACACCATGGCATACTCCTTAGTGGGTGTAGGCATCGTCCATATTGGTACACCATGGCATACTATTTAGTTGGTGTAGACATCATCCACATTGGTACACCATGGCATACTCCTTAGTGCATGTGAGCATCGTCACACATTGGTACACCATGGCATACTCCTCAGTAGGTGTAGGCATCGTCCACATTGGTACACCATGACCTACTCCTTAGTGCGTGTAGGCATCGTCCACATTGGTACACCATGGCATACTCCTTAGTGGGTGTAGGCATCGTCCACATTAGTACACCATGGCATATTCCTTAGTGGGTGTAGGCATCATCCACATTAGTACACCATGGCATACTCCTTAGTGGGTGTAGGCATCGTCCACATTAGTACACCATGGCATACTCCTCAGTGGGTGTAGGCATCGTCCACATTGGTACACCATGGCATACTCCTTAGTGGGTGTAGGCATCGTCCACATTGGTACACCATGGCATACTCCTTAGTGGGTGTAGGCATCGTCCACATTGGTACACCATGGCATACTCCTTAGTGGGTGTAGGCATCATCCACATTGGTACACCATGGCATACTCCTTAGTGGGTGTAGGCATCGTCCACATTAGTACACCATGGCATACTCCTTAGTGGGTGTAGGCATCGTCCACATTGGTACACCATGACATACTCCTTAGTGGGTGTAGGCATTGTCCACATTAGTACACCATGGCATACTCCTTAGTGGGTGTAGGCATCATCCACATTGGTACACCATGGCATACTCCTTAGTGGGTGTAGGCATCGTCCACATTAGTACACCATGGCATACTCCTTAGTGGGTGTAGGCATCGTCCACATTGGTACACCATGGCATACTCCTTAGTGGGTGTAGGCATCATCCACATTGGTACACCATGGCATACTCCTTAGTGGGTGTAGGCATCGTCCACATTAGTACACCATGGCATACTCCTTAGTGGGTGTAGGCATCGTCCACATTGGTACACCATGACATACTCCTTAGTGGGTGTAGGCATTGTCCACATTAGTACACCATGGCATACTCCTTAGTGGGTGTAGGCATCATCCACATTGGTACACCATGGCATACTCCTTAGTGGGTGTAGGCATCGTCCACATTAGTACACCATGGCATACTCCTTAGTGGGTGTAGGCATCGTCCACATTGGTACACCATGACCTACTCCTTAGTGCGTGTAGGCATCGTCCACATTAGTATAACCAGTTTTAACATAAATGGTCAGGGCATTTTAGAGATGTGGCTCCAGAAGTACATTCATTAAAACAAAATATGGCCACCAGTTGGCCATTTTAAAATTGATCTGAAAAAACAAGCTGCTGTTCAATCAAGTTTAAATGGAATCACTCACAACTAAGATCCAGTTCTTGATTGACAAAATTGCTTGAACTTAGTTTGAATGGGGACTAATTAAAAGGGCAAATTAATCGAATAATTTTGGTGGGAAAAGTATTTGTCTGTAAAATATACCAACATATACCAGGAAAAGCCAAAATCTGTTGGGAAAACAAAACAAAAATGTTCTCATATACTGGCCACTTAATTCACATTCATGCACGTGATAATCATTCACTGTTTCTTAAATGACAAGAATCGAAAGGCCTTTTAATTTTTCAACCTAAGTGTCGATAATTTGTGAAATCTAATGTGGTCTTATAAAAGTACTCTAATGACAAAAATTACCACTTGACAAGACTGTAAAACTCCATTCACAGAGATCTTGAAGATAATTGTGAATTTTAAAATCAGTGTCACAAAAATGTGGTTTATAATGCTTTGACATTGGGTACATTTGCATCTACACTATGCAAATAAGCACATTTGGGACGAATGTTTAAATAGAAAATACTGTAGAATAGAATACTTTATCATCACCTTAAAGAAAATTTGACATTTCTTTTTTGGTACATACATGATAATAATAATTAGATTTAAATACAGCTTAAATGTCAAAGAAATGAATGATGAAATAGTACAGTTGTACACTGAATACAATGTTGTATGGATGAACTCTTTAGGACTCATTCTGCATATTAGGATCACAATAATCATCATGAAAGAGAAATTTTGAATTTTAATTTTAAACCTCACATGGCTCCATAATTAATGATTAATTAATTTGTCAGTTCAAATGGCTGATCAAAATGATATCACATACTCAAAAAACAAAACTACCTGAAATATAATTCTTCCACAAATTAATATATACATACATGTATACATAAAAACTAAACTTTAAGACAATGTCATAATTATCTGGTAATAATTATGGTGTACAAAAAAATCAGGCAGGACTAAATCCAAGCAGACAAAATCATGAAATATTGAAATGACATTATTTTTTCATTTGCAGTACATTTCATGGAAAAAAGGTTACGCAAGGTCAAAATAGATCTTGATTTAAGACTCAATTTTCAAATACTTAAGCAATTATTTACTAATATATACTATTATGTGGCCCAAGCCCATACCTTTCCTGCCAATCAAGTGAAGATTTTGTCGACCAGGGATTTTGGCCAACAGCTGTGATTTAGTCTTCCGGGATTTTGTCTTTATATACACATGTCTAAATTTTATACACGTGTAACAATACACATATGTTGCATGTCATACTGAAATAATGTTATTATTAATATTGATTTTATTTATATGATTGACACAGTTATAAAAACACTTCAGATTATATTGCATTTTGATAGACCCAGTTCTGATTATATTGCATTAGTTGGTAATTCAGTAACCCTGTGTAACGGCTGAGGTTTAATAAGGCTGAACAGTTCAAAATAGGAAGATGGATAGAACCATTAAAAAAATACTTTTTGTACGTGTAGCTGAATGGTTCACATCACACAGATATATATTTTCAAAAATTAATACTCTTTCATTAAAGACAAACTCGTGAATAAAATAACTTAACTGAATAAGGACCAAGCAGTTAGACCAAAGTAGGGACTGTATATGGGGATATGATCACGTACATAGTTTTGCCTAATAGCATCAGGGTGGAAAGAGGGTTGTAACCCTGCGAGTCAATGCCTGATAACACCACCTGCATCAGAGTATGAAGATTACAACCCTGTGAGTCAATGCCTGATAACATCAGAGTATGAAGTGTACAACTCTGCGATTCAACACCTGATAGCATCAGAGTATAACCATGCAAAAAGTACAACCCTGCGGGAATGTGATATAATGTGAATGCTATGTCAATAAAACTACTGAATTTATTGCCAGTTAACATATTACCATAATTTGTCGATTAAATATGTATATTTATGAGCACAGAAAACATCAAAATTGACCTCATACAAGATTTATCTTCATTTTCATCTGCATAGTTTAACATTGATGTTTGCAAATAGTCAATTTTTTTTGTATACAAGGTTTTTCTGTTTGTTTTAATATTTGTGTATATTTAGTGACAAAAGGATGTTACTCTGGCATTTAATGTCTGATTTTCAGATAATTATATACAACTGTTGTCTTGTGCACATTACCACAGAAACCATATTTTAACTACACTAAGTCTAAGTGTTATTCAGGTGTGACAACACCTGGTTGAGCAGAAGTACTAGTTCCAAACCTGATGTTTCCAGCAAGACTCGTCCACTGCAAAACAACATTTATAATGCTACCGGTAATAACTAATAAAGAGATTAAGAATTCTATAATACTTGAAGAGTAAAAATCAAAATCCTTTTTATTTTGCACAAGTGAAATATTAGCGTTAATACAATAAAAGCAAAAATGAAAAAACAATTTCTACGAAGTTAAAAGCAAAAATGATGATATGATTCATAAATATATTATCAATGGTTACCATGGAAATGTCATGATGAAGCTCAAATATAATGTCCCAAAGTTGTGCAGGTCGACACGGTTTTATAAAATTCTATCTAATTAGACTTGATTTTAGTATTTTCGTATTCATTTATTCGCAGTCATTGGCTTTCATGGTGGATTGATAATCACAAGTGGACTACCCACTTAAGGTCCAGGAAAAAAAGAAAACTGTTTCTGGTCAATTGTGTTCCACATTTCTTATTTTTACTTGAATTTGCCATCAAAATAGTACTTATATTTCACATTTTGCAGGAATTATTGCATATTGAAATTACGAAAAAAACACAGAAAACAGGCTGTAAAAATGCATTCAAGACTTGTTGACAAGCAGCAACAATAAACCCGTCAAGTGGCTCTTTAGCGACTACTTTATTTCTAACTTGGTCTAAATGACTATAATGTAATTATATCAATCTGTGCAGAAGAACACAAGTTTTCCATTTACCAATGAAATGTACCTTGTTAAGAAATACTATAAGCCACTTTAAACTTTACAGTAATTTGTAATATTTACTAGCAATACTGAATATAACAGTTAACAACAGTATAAAGAATATGCTTCAATAGTAAAATACTGTAAAACATGTTTTTTTACTAGCATGTTATTTTAGCTATTTTAGCTAATCCGCAATTTCGTTAAATTAAGATGTCGTTAATTAGAATAGAGTTTATTCTCACAATGAGATTGTTGGCACTTTAGCTAAATTGCGATTCTGTTAATTCGTGCATTGAGTCAAATTCGCTAAAATGGTGCATAGCTATTTCAAAGTGTTTTACAATAATCAAAAGCAAATGAGAGTGAATTACTAATAATAGTAATATATAACTTTATAAATTGTACATGAGAACTAGTGAGACAGCTTCAGCGATGACACCCCCCCCCCACACACACACAGAAACACAAAACCCTGAAATTACACATACGCATACATGTATGTCTCATAAAATTATACGACAATAATGTCATTGTAAATTTGCCTTCCCTCCCCAACCAATGAGCCAATTGGATAATTACATTTGATCACTCTTCTTTTAATGAACAAACATTAATTTAAGTACTATTTTGATGATCAAAATTTGATCACATTTGGCTAGTTCAGGGGGGAAAAGAAAAAAGGTTACCATAATAAAACAAATGAGCTCTTTAAACAAGTTTGAACTAAATATTACATAGCCCATTCCAACTGCAAAGCATCAATAATAGATTTCCTTGCAAACAGTGTTTTTTTTTATACAATTGCAACACAAAAAGCATGTGTTAACAGTCAGTTGTTAATATGCAAATTAGCAAATTAGTATGCACAGATTTCCTTGATAATTCAAGTCCAAGGTCATCAGATTACAAAGTCATTTCATAAATACATAATTTATAATGATCTGAGAACTTGAATCATTGGAATAACACGTACAGAAAATATAGCAGTACTCGTTCAATGAATTAATGTAAAATGTAAATGATATAAGCTATATGGACATGTATATGTACAGATCATTTGAAGCATGAGGTGTTTCTCTTTTTGCTTGCTGCCAAAACATGTTTTTTTATAAATTTTAAGATAAAGATATCAAAATTGATGAAACATGCCTAAAAATACTCAAAACTGTTTCTTTGAAACTAGCATACAATTTTAGTTTTCAATGTGCTCCACCTTACTAAGGAAATCACTAAACGTGTTCATTGAACCAAGACAAAAATGATCAAATATTTAATCATAATAAAATGAAATGTTGAATATTTATAAGATTACTCAGTCTATTCAATAAGGCTTTTCTGTGAATTGTTCAAGTTGTAAAAATAAACTGACAGATGTGGTTTAAAAATAAATACATTAGTATCTGTTGAGTGTCAATTTACACAATACAAAATGCAATAACAAATTTATTAATACTTATTAATACTGCATCACGAAAATTTTGAATGCTGTATCCCTTTTAATGTGGTATAAAGTTCAAGTTAGAAATGAGATTTTTTCGTATTCAAAGATAATGTGTAATAACAATGTTATGAAACATTTTTGAGGAAAATATATAACCAGACAGCAGTATTACAATTATTTTAGATTGCTATTTTTATTTTTACTTTGATATAATGTGATTTTACTGGTTTTCCATATTACTATACATTAGAAAAACCTCATCATGCGGATCTGTTGGCAAGGTACTTGTAACAGCAAATTTATTTCAGCTTTGGCAAAATGTGTTTTTATGTGTGTTTTATTGCAAAAATAAGAAATCCATTTATTTCAAGAAACGTGTGTTTCAATGCATACCTGTACACAGGGAGACAGGTGATGAATTATTTTATCTAGATCTCATTTTATTTGTAAAATTTTGGGGCAAACCATCTCACTGAGGTACTTTATTTCAAATTTATAAAAAAAAATCAAAAGTGAAAATTGTAATAGACTACTACTAGTTGGGGATTGATTTAGAGGAAGCCAGATGCTCCTAGAATTTAACCACAGTCAGCTGGCACACGCGTGATAATAAAATAAATGCGATATTTACTATATGGGGGCCGCCATCTTTAATGCAGCATAAAACTAAATACGAGACAAGTTGTGAAACACGTTTTTCAGATTCCTACAAATCAGGACAAAAATGCCAACCGATAACTCAACCGAATTTGTCGTTTTTTGTGAAAAAATCCCTTAATACAAACACCTAATTACACGAAGGGTATTGTCATCTAACTGTAAGCCTGTTGCTGATTGGCTGCTGAGCTGGAATGACAATTTTTGGTTTCAAATACCATTAATAACAACATTGAGCTATAATTAATCTAAATTTTAGTGCCACAATGTCAGTTTGACTCACACCCAAGGTTGTATACAATTCATTTGGAAATCTTTCCAGAATGACCCTGTCCAGAATGACCCTGCCCAGATGGAAAAATAAAATGACAGACGAGTCAAATCTTGTTTAATTCAAACATCAATCAATCATATATTGGATCTGGTGATCTTGAGCGGCACATGACTCTCTGGCACCTCAAATCTGAATTACTTGTAAGCAGGTGCCTTGCCTTTTTGATCCAATTTATCCAAGTAATTTTATGAGGGAGAATACTCATAGTACCGGTAGTGCATTTTATGCCTGTCTAAATGTATGCAAGCAATGAGAATTGAAAAACACAGAACAGAATAATCAACAAGAATAATTACAGGTGACATTTTAAATTATGTGACACCATCAACAGTATGGAAAATTTATTCAAAATTATATTAATTTTCCACAGAATCTCATAAGTAAATTACTAAGCACAGCAAGTATCACAGTGAAGCATAGATAATTAAATTCTAATACATGATGATAACAATCGAAAAACTGATTTAATTTACATGATAGTACAGTAACTACATTTATCTATGCAAAATCAAGATTTACTTGCACATGCTCCAAAACAATGAAGTATGGCAGGTAACTTAGTTCAGGTTTTAAAGCAAATTACAGGGCATTCAATTTTGATGATACATTGTATTATACTCCTGCAAAATTGTGATAACTAGCATGTTACAGAAATGCCTGTGTAACTCAGAATGCCATAGAATACTTTATTTTACAGAAATGCCTGTATATTCCAGATTGCCATAGAATACTTTATTTTACAGAAATGCCTGTATATTTCAGATTGCAATATAGATACTTTATTTTACAGGAAGACCTGTATATTTAAGATTGCCATAGAATACTTTATTTTACAGGAAGACCTGTATATTTCAGACCTCTACATTAAATGCCTAGCATTGACACAAACACACAATGTGTAAACTTCCTACAATCTCCAAAACATCTACAATAAATGCCTAGCATTGATGCACAATAAACACAATGTGTGTACTTCCTGCTACCGCAGAGACCTCCACAATGCCTAGCATTGATGCACAATAAAAGAAACGTGTACTTCCTGCAATCTCCAAGACATCTACAATAAACGCCTAACATTGATGCGCAATAAACACAATGTCAGATTATTCTACATCCCATGGTTTAAATTTGACAAGGCCATAGTTCTTGAAATTTGAACAGGTTAGCTAATAAGCTAAATCAACCATCCATCCATCCATGCATTTATTGTAATTGTCATGGTAACCTCAGACATCATATCAATCCTCACCACATGTTATGACTATCATGTCATGATAAGAATAATAAGAAAACATAAAATTAGTTTTCAGTTCTGCCTTGGTACACATTACATATTATGCAGGTAATTTTAGAATGTCATTGAGACATGGTGATTCATTAGCCTTTTCGGCCTCTTTTCAACACAAATTCACAAAATAGTCCCGTTTATAGTCTGCAATTTCCTTCGGAAGATTGGGACAAAATTAACAAAATCTTTTGAGTAAAAACTGAAAATTTACTAAAATGTTGTCTGTTGGCTCCGAAATTAGGGTTCAGTTCCAGAAATATTGAAGAATTTAATAAAAAAGGGCAGAAAAATTTGGACAAGAAAGTTTGGTGGTGAAAAGGTTAGGTTGAACCTGTTACATCACCAAGGAAATCATGAATCTTTCCTTATTTACAGTATACTGACGCACAAAGCCTTTCTACCTAATACAATAATCCTAGCTTCAATCATGACAATGTTATCACGTCTGAACTTTGCAAGTCACCCATCAACACATTAGATTGTCCTGTGAACATGCGTCCTTGGATTTTGTTTGACAGCGAAATACAATTAAATAAAATTGGGAAAATATTTATGTATGTACTTAATAATGCCCCTTTAATCAATTTTCCCCCACCACAATCTTGACGTAACATTTTGTAAAT
Organism: Saccoglossus kowalevskii; assembly: GCF_978046115.1. Lineage (NCBI taxonomy): Eukaryota > Metazoa > Hemichordata > Enteropneusta > Harrimaniidae > Saccoglossus > Saccoglossus kowalevskii. Next base: position 19,934,810 of record NC_140641.1, read on the forward strand.
TTTTATGATAGTTTTTAATTTTCTTAATTTGGGGCAATACATGTGATTTATCCCTTGATATAATTTATATATTTTGCACAAAGATGACTACATTTGGCACTTTTGAATCCGATCTGAAAAAAAATGACATGCATCAAGGTTCTATATAATGTCTAATATATGTATCAAGTTTGAACAAAATCCATCTGTAAACAGTTGAGATCTTGTTCCAGAATGCCAGAAATGCTTAATTTTGATGTATAATATTATGTATGATGTATGTGTGAAGTTTGAATGTAATCTGTCCAGGCATGTCTAAGATATAGGTCCGCACGCACGCACACAAAGTTCCATCCATTTTCGGACTACGTCGAACGGAGACTACAAATTCACTGATGGCTGACGCTGATGGCTGACAGACAATCACTCATATGATAAAAGTCAACAGTGGAGCTAAAAAAGAATCATGAATAAAAAATGGCCCTTTCAGTTTAGTATGTTGTCCAGCATGCATGTATTCTTTTATAATATCCACAAATAAATTGATTACTGCCAAAAATATATTTTTAGTGCTTAGTCTGTAATACTAGCTTTGATAAAAACTCCATAAATATAAAATCAAATGTATAATCCACTAGTACAACCATACATGTATTAAAGCCTATCATCTGTATTTCTTTATTCAGAGATGAAATCCAAAGAAAATCTTTTCTTTATATGTAGGTAATCCTGCATCAAGAGTGAACAAAGTTACACATTTTTCATTTAAAATTGTTAATTTACTAAATATTTTGCTTGAAAAACGGCCTAACAAATGTGGACGCCTGATTATCAGCATTTGTGACGTCACACTGGTGCTGCGGCCCACATCTGTCAGAACACCATCAAAATATTGACAGCAGCATTTTTTTTTTTAATTTAAGACAGCTATGTAGAAATATTTAAGCAGCTGCTTGTAGTGATATTATAACACATGTATGAATAAATTATTAGGAAATGTAATTTTACATACTGCATATATGAGTCAGAATTTAATGCCTGTTATTGTTGTTACTTGTGTAATGTAATTCAGAAATCATCACTGATACACACAAATCTTGTTGCCATGACAATGAATTGTTTTTATAGCATATATGTCCCTAGAAGACATTTGAGAGATTCCGATACACTGTCATATTGATTTTCGCAAGGACTAAGAATTCACTTTCAATTAGATCAATGTAGAACCATTGTCTAATGTTGTACGAGAAATAATGAGTTTGGAAAACATTTGTTTTCTATTTATTGGAGCACAAGGCTGGATCCCTGCCCCAAAATAAGTACCCACCCCCACCTAACAAGATGAGTTTTGACTTACAATTATGGTTTCCGTGTGCGAGAATAGGGGGCTTGTTTTCTAGCTTGCACAAACTATTTGCCGATTTTCCTAGATCTGATCATTCTGATGAGCTATCAAATGTTTACGCGACAAAATCAATGTTTTTACTTCATATCTTGGCAAGTTTTTAAGGTAACAGCAGACTTGAAACTTGTCTATTTCTAAATGTATTAATAATGTCCTTGCAATATTAACACAGCAAACTGACAACATTGTTACCAGTTCTATCAGCTCTGATACAAATTACTCATTTGTACAGAGTCACAATTTATTAATGGGCAATCAACTCTACCCTAAAGCAATTAATAGTATTTATTCTTGTTCTGTGAAAATTAAAAAATGACATGTAATTTCAGTGTGATATTTGTTTTCATTACAAGTTTACAGACTCAGTATTACATGGTAAAACTGTATTACAAATGAAAAACAAAGTTTTGGACACATTGGTACATGTATGTTAATAAATATTGTTAAAATAATTAACTACAAAGATATAAACATGCATTTCTAATTACGGTAAAATACTTTATTTTCACTTGGAGTTAAATTTCGCTGAGGGAATGATTCAGTGAAAATAAAATCCAGTGAATATACCTTTTTTCCTATATTTTACATTCAACTTTGCCAAAAATCAGTGAAAATAAATTCAATACAAAGCACCAAAAATGTCTTTTCAGCGAAAATTAATATCAGCTAAAATAAAGTATTTTACAGTATTACTTGTATGTTTGATTAAACGCTTGCTAATCATGAAAGCCTCTATCGATAGCTAAAATTAATGAGGAAAAAATGGCATCAACAGGCAATGTGTAATTACAAATCCATGCACGCTACTCAACATCAAACAAATACTTCATTGTGTGCTACAAAAACAACGTTTTAATTTACAATAAATCACAGTCCAGTGAGTCAACATGTAATATATGGAGCAACTCAAGTTCTCCATATTTTCTCAGTTACTCACTCTCCCATGGGTATCACATATCAGCTTTTTGAGATTAAAGCTGATTTCTATAAAAATTTTATTTTTTTAGCTTTTGCTGATTGAGTTGATATCTCCTCAAAGCCACAGCTCATGCCACATTACAGTCTAATATTGATTTAACAGTCAGTTAAGGTAGAGATGCAGTTTATTTGGCTTGCTTTTTAATTGAGTAATTAGACAATGAAGATGGTATTATATATCCAACATGTTATATATTTTCTGAAAGCTTATTATACAAACTTTGTAAAACTTGTCTTTATTTTAAATATCTAGAATGCGTTTTTGATTTTGGGTCAAAAATATGCTTTTTTGGACAAAAGTGGTTTAAAAAAAATTAGCTTAAAAACTTCAAGTCCGTTTGTGGGTAAAATTACATCACTGGATACCTTGGTATACTACTAATTCAAATGCGTCCACTCATCTCTCTAACGGCTTTCAAAGTCGCACAGCATGACCTCAAAGTTCACTCTTTTCTATTTTTGCATAATTTATATATCCATGTTAATTGCGGACTTGTTATTTTTTTTCCACTCGCCGTAATAAACTGTCCGGACGCATTTTGAAGGGGGAACACCTTGTCAATAATGTGTGAAATTTTCGAGGCAATTGGCCAAAGCGTCTATCAGCTATTTTAAATTAAAACCCAAGAATTCACCAAAAATAGAAGACGAGAAAAAGGCTAATTTGCATATTTGCGCGTTAAACCGGGAATTACTGCTTTGTCATACTTTGTCATACTTTCTAGACTATTGAAATTGAAAGTTAATGTATAGACATAGACATTTTATGTAAAATCGTTGGATCAGAACAACTGCTCTTGAATATATAAATCAGAAACACGTCATTCATACCAGTGTTTTGGTGGGGTAGGTAAAAACACGTGTCAATGCCCAGTAAACATTACGTCATCTCATGAATTATTAAACAGGGGGCGGTCCTAGGAAGGTGACCTTTTATCACGATCAAAACATCATGGCTTCTCTTCGATGTATTTTCAATAAAAAATCTACGAGTATTTCAGAGCCTGTGGTTTACCATGAAGAGTACAAAGTGGGATATTAAATTATTTATCCTCGATGATTTTTATGTAGTATTGAGAACCAACTCCAGGAAGCGAACGCACAATAATGAATAATCGCGTAATCCTAGAATCGAAACGCGAGGCACAGAAGTTTTGTTCAGCGTTTCCAATCCTATTTTTCCCACTGCAACATATTTGTTAAAAGAAATATTTGAATTCTGTTCGTTTTTTAAGAAGGCAATTTTTTTATTTTTTCCATTTTGGTAACGCCTTATTCAGGGATTTTCTAAGACAGTCGCATACAATCAGCGCACGGATGTACGTACAAAACATGCTTTTATACTACCGGCGACGGTCGCCTGCAAGAAGAGAGCTCCAGCTCCTAACGTAAAAGTTTTAAAATTTCGACCAGTTTTAAATAATTTGTGTTGGAAATTTGACATGTTTTAAGAGTGCAAAATTAAGGTGCATTTTCGAGCGGTCGAATTTTTCTGAATAGAAATCAGCAAATGAAAAAAAATAGGAGTGCTAAACAGTGTGTTCGTTAGTTTAAAAAAAAATGGAATGTCCGTCAAATTGACGTAAACTTCCCCATTTTTCACGGAAAAAGCAAAGGTCGTGGCCGAGTTGCAGGCTAAAAAACTCAAAAATCAAAAAAAAAATCATCAATCAGTAAGTATTATGACAAAGAAAACAAAACATCAGACGCGGAGAAGCGGTCAGCGCGTCAAAAGTTTGTATCTTCCCGACCCAGTGCAATATATCCGGTTAGAATCAAAGCTCACGTGTCCCTTATTTTAGGGACCAGATTCTGCCGTAAAGTCGGGATGGGATTTAGAAAAAAATAAAATAGGACTTTTAAGGTGTATTTTGGCGTCATTTTCGGACATTTCAATCATTCCTGATGCCTAAAATAGAGTCTAAGATTTACCGTAGTCATTGACGCCTATTCAAGAGTATGATGTTTATTGTGACTAGCGTGAATGGGTAAGCTTCGTTTCGACAATGAGCTGTTATCACTGTAAACAATGTTAAATTATTCTTCACATGCTCAGTTTATTTTTTGAGAACAATTATTTAAAAATAAAATCTCTCAGTCAATCAGAAACTCGGATTCACGCCTTCAGGGAAAGTCACGTTTGGACGCTCACATCGATTTTGTTTTTCGTTCGGCGGGCTGATGCCTTCAGTGTAGCTTTTGCCTCTTCCGACATAGAAATCATCTGAATCTTCTTTCTACCTCTCTTTCTTTTCACACCACGCATAATGTAATGATAAAAATTAGGAAAAAACGCTGAGGAAATATAATGTTTGGTTTGCTAGCGAGCGATAACTGATTTGAGAATAATTGCACATGCGCGTGAATTGAATGAACTATGACCCGTACAATCTCGATTTGCATATTGTCAATCAAAGGTCCTGTTATTTGATTACTCATGCAAATTAGGCAATTGGACATAAACATTGCCACGTGTGAGTGTTTTTTATTTTTAATCAGAAAATAACCAGCAATTTTAACGGTGTTCTAATAAGAATTCATTGGTCAAATTTTCACAGAATGTTCTTTAGATAAAAATCTATATAAAAAACGAAAAAAAATATTTTTGATTGAAATTCACAAATAAACTGCATCTCTACCTTAAGGAGCTTTTCACAACCAACTCTTGTGAACACTACAGTATAGTGTTGTTTTAACAGTCAATTAAGAAGCTTTTCACAACCAACTCTTGTGACACTACAGTATAGTGTTGTTTTAACAGTCAGTTAAGGGGCTTTTCATAAATCACCAGGAATATTATTAGGTCTGTGCAATAAAACAATCCACTGGCTTTCCTTTCCACTTGTCACAGGTGGAGACTTTTGTTGGAAAACAGCATGAAGACTAGTTTAATTCGAAACATAATTTATTTGGTGATAACAATATAAAGAAAAAAATTATATCAACAGCACAACATTACCTCATGCTGTGAGGTAACATCATATACACTCTCAGTACAGGTAATTGGGAAACCTTAGTAAAACTATTGCAGGCATGGTATCTATAGACGTAGTCATTTCAAATGCACTTCAATAGTAGCAGTGATCATGCAATAGATCACCTACACGTACATTCACATAAATGCCTTTCGTAATAATTCGTCATACAGAAAAATTATGACCGTTCAACGTAAAAGACATTTTAAAAATTTGTCAATATTGTTATTTCTATCACAAAGTTTAATTATTATACAGATATTATTTAATGAAATCAATTAACAATTAAGGGAAAACAATGAACCGGGGGGGGGGGGTTACCACTTCAAACACCATTGTTTATGTTATTCACGCTATTAATCTGTCTTTATGTTGGTAAGCATTCAAAATGACTTAGGTTGAAGGATTGGGGGATTCGGGGGCTTAAGGGGGGAAAAAAATTCTCAACTGAACTTCAAAAAAAATCTTCAGACATGCTTTTAGAAAGGAAATGTATGTGCCACAGTTGTGTGAAAAAAGCATGCAGTTGACCCCCCCCTAGATTGTATTGTATTTGCACTATTAGTTAAAGTACTAACAAATTCCCACTTCCGGTCCGATTAAAATACACCACGAATATTCACTTTTGAGATTTGTGGTATGTGTTGGTTCTTGGATATTTCAGCTTCGTCGTCCTGTACTTCATTTAGTAATTCAAACTTCCCAGATTGTGTCAAATCGGAGAGTTTCTTGATTTCGATATTGAAACAGTCTTGGCTTAATTATTTGCTGGGGGGGTAGGTACGTGCTCTGCAACTTGCAGCGCATGAACCTAAACATGTTAGGTAATCAAATTTACGAGAAGTTGACAATCTCTAATACCGCTAAATCGACAGTTGTTTATCAGGATTCCAGTTACACATCATTCTAGCAAGAAAAAATATTGATTACTGTTGTGCAATATTTCATTTTTGTTAGTATATTTTTATTTATTAAAACATGTAAACATTATATCTAATTGGGGAGGGTATTGCCAAGCAAGTTTATAAAATTATAAACCAATATTTTCGTAAATAACACTGACTGCGAAATACGCCTTTCAGAAGTATTACTGATGAATACTTTATATTGCAATTTCTTTCAATTTGAATTAGTTTTATTGCAATGAATTAGTAATAATAATAATGATAATAATTATTATTATTATGATAATTATTATTATTATTATTACATCTTTCTATCAGTACAGTAACAATAACAGTATACCGGTAATAAATAAGTATAAATAACGTAAATATATACATTCCTTTATTTCATTGTTGAGACTGAGTTTATACAGTTTGTTACGGACTACAATTTATCTATATTGGAAAACGGTTATGGGGATTATTAATTTCAATAAACAATATTCAACTATCCTTTGCAACACCAATAAGATCATAATGGTAATGTTTATTGGTCTTTGAAACTAGAGGCATTATCAGAGCATGGGTCTTATTTTTGGAACTCCTGCTAGGATGGTATTCCCAGAATAGTGAATAGTTTTAAAGAAACATAAAACTTTAATTCTCAACAAGGATGAAAGGACCAGTTACTGAGACAAAGCCCTACTCCCTGCGAAACCCTACAGATTACGAAACCAAATTACTGCAAAAGCCACTCACCGCGAAGCTACTAGTATTAGTACATAAATAACAAAGGTGTGTCTGTAGTTAAACTGAGTCTTACTGCTAATTATTTGTTTGTTTTTTTTTACTTACCAGTATTTCACTTTATTTAAATGTGTTAAACTAGGAAACAATATTTAAATTTAACAACAAAATGAATTGGTTTCTCCATAAAAAGTGAATATCTCTGCAACATCAAAACTGCTGAAATTAAACCTAATGTTCTGTTTCTACAGACCCAGCAACCAATCACAGCAATGTTGGCCAATGTGTGAATCTGATTGTGCAAACATTTTAATATTGATAGAACCACTCATAATTGTTATTAATTTGACTAATGAAGAAACAACATTTTTTTATTTTTTGTCACTTTATAAATAATATATAAAAAGTAGTAGTCTACTCTCAATAACAACTTGACAAAATCAGTTCCACAAAGACCCAGTATTCTTTCCACAATGGCTCAGTGTTTGAGATAAATTGCTGGTGGCCCGCCCGCTCGGCCAACAACCTTTCTGAGCCACCTTACACAGATTCTTTAGATATGCAAATAAAAAAAGAAAATCACGTGTTGTGTTATGTTAATTACAGGCAAATCTAACATTTAATCTGTGAAGAAGGAAATTGTAGTCTTATAAAATATGTATACCGGGTAATGTAAAGTTAATTTTCATTGCCAGGAATTTGCATATTTAGATGATTTAACGTCATTCATGAGGACAAAATTTCCTGAAAGTCGCTGTGACCCAAATGCTATTTCCCCGGTTACAAGAATTTGTGATTTTCACAATATTTGGTGGTTTGTAGTACAACTTTATAGGACAATAATACTGCAAAATCAGATATAAACAAGTTGTGCACTCACAGGTTTCTCCTATAATATTGAAGAAAAAACGATCGGGGAAAAAAAATCTCAGAAGCAGAAACAAATTTATTTACAGAACTACAAAATACAAAACTGTTAGGAAAGTAATTAAATACAAAGCATATGATCCTCCAATTCTCAGATTCGGTGCTGAGTTTTAAACTGCTCACCCTAATTTTTTTTTTAAAAGTGATTTTCTCATTTTATAGAGGAATCTTTAAAGTGTTTTTTTTTTTTTTTCGTTTGTGAAATAAACTTAATTGCCTAATACGAAATAGAATTTGATTCCTTAGTAGCAATTTTTAACACATCTAATTCCTAATAACTAAAAATATAGTTTACTGAGTTATTATTCTGTACAGATATATGGATTTTCTATACATGTACAGCAGGTCTACATTCATATACAAGCAACACAAGGTCAACTTCTGCCCATGACACTCAGTGACAACTGATGAAATCACAAATGACAGTAATGGTCAAGTTCACCAAAAAAACGATTTACGAGTAATTGTGAGAAACAAATGCGACTTTTATATCAGTGACAGAATGCTTACCATCAGATTATTAACTGACAAGAAGGAAATGAAAAGAGGTTTCCATGGCAACTGATAATGTCAATGTTTGAATTTTTTTCTAGGAATACATATATACAGAATAAAATAATCTCAACCTGAAGAAATACATCGTAATAATGCATATACACAAGGAAGATTTTGATATATTGAAAAAATGTGTCAACAAACAAATTGCTCTCTGATTGGTCGAACTGGGTAGCCAATCAGGCACAATTTATATTCGTATTGAGCAGCTTCAAATGAGTTTAAATTTGTTTTTCATCCCTCCCTCTCAGCCTCCCCCTACAGAATTGCACGTACCAATTAGTGACAATGGATTTCTTTATACTACAAACTCTCATTATGTACACCTCCGGCTTGAATCGACGACTTCTATAGTAATTGCAAGCCTTGTTCAATAATCTCAATTTGAAATGTCATTATCTCACAATGGACTAATGGTATACCTAAAACTGCCTTCACTTCACAATCGGCTAATATTTACATCTGGACTAATGGTATACCAAAAACTGCCTTCACTTCACAATCGGCTAATATTCACGTCTGGACTAATGGTATACCGAAAACTACCTTCACTTCACAATCGGCTAATATTCGTGTGTGGACTAATGGTATACCGAAAACTACCTTCACTTCACAATCGGCTAATATTCGTGTGTGGACTAATGGTATACTGAAAACTGCCTTCACTTCACAATTGGCTAATATTTGCATCTGGACTAATGGTATACCAAAAACTGCCTTCACTTTACAATCGGCTAATATTCGAATCTGGACTAATGGTATACCAAAAACTACCTTCACTTCACAATCGGCTAATATTCGCATCCGACTAATGGTATACCGAAAACTGCCTTAACTTCACAATCGGCTAATATTCACATCCGACTAATGGTATACCGAAAACTGCCTTCACTTCACAATCGGCTAATATTCGAATCTGGACTAATGGTATACTGAAAACTGCCTTCACTTCACAATCGGCTAATATTCGAATCTGGACTAATGGTATACTGAAAACTGCCTTCACTTCACAATCGGCTAATATTCGAATCTGGACTAATGGTATACCGAAAACTACCTTCACTTCACAATCAGCTAATATTCGAATCTGGACTAATGGTATATCGAAAACTGTCTTCACTTCACAATCGGCTAATATTCACGTCTGGACTAATGGTATACCGAAAACTGCCTTAACTTCACAATCGGCTAATATTCACATTCGACTAATGGTATACCGAAAACTGCCTTCACTTCACAATTGGCTAATATTTACATCTGGACTAATGGTATACCAAAAACTGCCTTCACTTCACAATCGGCTAATATTCACGTCTGGACAATTGGTATACCGAAAACTACCTTCACTTCACAATCGGCTAATATTCGTGTGTGGACTAATGGTATACCGAAAAATGCCTTCACTTCACAATTGGCTAATATTTGCATCTGAACTAATGGTATACCAAAAACTGCCTTCACTTTACAATCGGCTAATATTCGAATCTGGACTAATGGTATACCAAAAACTACCTTCACTTCACAATCGGCTAATATTCGCATCCGACTAATGGTATACCGAAAACTGCCTTAACTTCACAATCAGCTAATATTCACATCCGGCTAATGGTATACCGAAAACTGCCTTCACTTCACAATCGACTAATATTCGAATCTGGACTAATGGTATACTGAAAACTGCCTTCACTTCACAATCGGCTAATATTCGAATCTGGACTAATGGTATACTGAAAACTGCCTTCACTTCACAATCGGCTAATATTCAAATCTGGACTAATGGTATACCGAAAACTACCTTCACTTCACAATCAGCTAATATTCGAATCTGGACTAATGGTATACTGAAAACTACCTTCACTTCACAATCAGCTAATATTCACGTCTGGACTAATGGTATATCGAAAACTGTCTTTACTTCACTATCGGCTAATATTCACGTCTGGACTAATGGTATATCGAAAACTGCCTTAACTTCACAATCGGCTAATATTCACATCCGACTAATGGTATACCGAAAAACTGCCTTCACTTCACAATCGGCTAATATTTGCATCTGGACTAATGGTATACCGAAAACTGCCTTCACTTCACAATCGGCTAATATTCGCATCTGGACTAATGGTATACCGAAAACTGCCTTCACTTCACAATCGGCTAATATTTGAATCTGGACTAATGGTATACTGAAAACTGCCTTCACTTCACAATCGGCTAATATTCGTGCCTGGACTAATGGTATACCGAAAACTGCCTTAACTTCACAATCGGCTAATATTCACATCCGACTAATGGTATACCAAAAACTGTCTTCACTTCACAATCGGCTAATATTCACGTCTGGACTAATGGTATACCGAAAACTGCCTTCACTCCACAATCGGCTAATATTCGTGTGTGGACTAATGGTATACCGAAAACTGCCTTCACTTCACAATCGGCTAATATTCACGTCTGGACTAATGGTATACCGAAAAACTGCCTTCACTTCACAATCGGCTAATATTTGCATCTGGACTAATGGTATACCGAAAACTGCCTTCACTTCACAATCGGCTAATATTCGCATCTGGACTAATAGTATACCGAAAACTGCCTTAACTTCACAATCGGCTAATATTCACATTCGACTAATGGTATACCGAAAACTGCCTTCACTTCACAATCTGCTAATATTCGCGCCTGGACTAATGGTATACCGAAAACTGCCTTCACTCCACAATCGGCTAATATTCGTGTGTGGACTAATGGTATACCGAAAACTGCCTTCACTTCACAATTGGCTAATATTCACGTCTGGACTAATGGTATACCGAAAACTGCCTTAACTTCACAATCGGCTAATATTTGCATCTGGACTAATGGTATACCGAAAACTGCCTTCACTTCACAATCGGCTAATATTCGCATCTGGACTAATGGTATACCGAAAACTGCCTTCACTTCACAATCTGCTAATATTCGCGCATGGACTAATGGTATACCGAAAACTGCCTTCACTCCACAATCGGCTAATATTCGTGTGTGGACTAATGGTATACCGAAAACTGCCTTCACTTCACAATCGGCTAATATTCGCATCTGGACTAATAGTATACCGAAAACTGCCTTCACTTCACAATCGGCTAATATTCGCATCTGGACTAATGGTATACCGAAAACTGCCTTAACTTCACAATCGGCTAATATTCACGTCTGGACTACCGTAATGGTATACCGAAAACTGCCTTCACTTCATAATCGGCTAATATTCGCATCTGGCGAAAATAATGAAATTTTGAAACAGTGATAATGTTATATGATTGTTTAGTTTGTGAGTCATCTGCTTTCGTAAAATCCTCAGGAATACCTTTAAATTATCAAAATGAAACAATTTAACAGTGCATTTGACAAGACACGCACCCCTCTAATAAAAAGCATACATGTATAGCAATAAACTCTATACCATTATATTAAAATACTATCAAACATCTATGAGATGTTATGAATCTCGGGTGCCAGCTATAATTTGATCTAATTCCAAATAACCACATGGTGTTTTCACAATCACAATTAGATATTGAAACATCACATGGTCAATGTGTCAATTTTTAATTACATTCTCAGCAGAATAATGTCCAGCAGGCAGCAATTATAGGTTTAACGTCAACAGCTGAAATGGAGCAAGTTCATGGTGTGTGAATGTACTTTGAATATGTACTCTAACGAAAAATTCACAAATTTTGCCCAGTACCCTGAATATGTTATTGAAACGTTGATAAATTGGGCCCAGTACTCTGAATATGTAAGCAGAAGGAAGGTTGATAAAATAGGCCAAAAGTCAAATTATTTTTCCAAAATCAATGCAGTACTCGGTAATGCAAATTTATTTTTCACACTCAAAATAGCTCTACTTCCAGTACTAGGTTACTTTTCTCAAAACAGAGTTGATAATGTTCTGTATGATGAATTCTTAATTTTTGACTTGGTTATTGTTACCACAATGTTTTCGCCATATCACAAAACAATTGTATGGCAATTGCAAGAGTTATCATCTTGTCACAAATCCAATAAGGATCCTAAATAGCAAGTATCAAAGCAATTGAGCTGGCTGTTTTCAAGAAGAAGTCAAAAATTACATTTTTAACCAAAAAAGACAGATATTTGCTGAAAGAAAAAGAAATAAAGTTAATGGCAAAATGACAGTGGATTTAGTCATAGTTTAAACATACAAGGTATCGAAGCAATTGGGCTGACGCTTTTCAAGAAGTAAATTTAACAAAAGTTGACATAGATGACAGATGACAGCCGACAATTACTTATATGAACAGCTCCACTCTGACATCTTCAATGACAGCTGCGGTATTCAGAAATGTTGACAATTTTTTAAACATTTTTAAGTGATAAAACATTTTATTTCTTGGGATAAACAAATTAGCAATATTTTCAGAATTACCACAATGTTCACGCAATGTTTCATTTAATTAGCAATAGTTTAGTATACATGTACTGTAAAAACATTGTCATTTTCACGTCATTTAGGATTTCAACAATTCAATGATTGAAAGATGTTCATGAGGACAACATTTCATGAAAGTTGCTGCGAATCCATGTTTTTATAAACCCAGTAAAACTACACTGCTATCAAATTTCGTCATTTTTACTGATTGCAGGAACTGTTTTCAATTTCCTCTTCAATTTAATTTTCAGGATGCAGCCACCTACATACTTGCATTCATATTTGCTAAGAGCATCTACCGTAATCTTATAGGGAGCAAAAGTACAATTTTTCATGTTCTCCTAATTTATTTTTGAGGCCAAAATTTATAATGTCACTTTTGGTTATAAAACCAGCTGCATATTACATACCTACAGTTCATTATCATTTTTATGACATGGTAAAATAATTTCTCTAGAAATTAAATAAATATTGCAGAAACAAGCAAACATGTTTCCGTTGAAATGTATAGCCTATAATCTATTTGTTCAACATGAAACCGGAAATGAATATCAGATCACAAAAATCAAATATTGTCACATTTTGAAAAATAAACCCACAATTTTTTCCATATTTTTTTTGTCTTATAAGCAAATAGTAAATTATGTACATCTGGTTAAAAATTAAAAAAGAAAATTATAGACAAATTCATGAAAATGTACAAAATATTGTTGCACAAATAATTTGGCATAAAAATATCATGTCATTTGACAACAAATTTTATTAAAAATTATCTGAAGACGTATAAGAACAAGAATTTGATACGTCCACCATCATGTCCCAGGACGGCGATCAAGGCCTTTAATCTTTCCTGGGAATAGATTCAATCCTATAGAATAATTTATTTAAGCTTGAATTAATTTTAGCTGAAAACACATTTTGGAATTGAAGTTTATTTTCACTGATTTTTGATGAGTTGAATTTAAAATAAAAAAAAAAAAGGTATTTTTGCTGGATCTTTTTTCCACCTGATTCATACTTCCAGCAAAGATAAAGTAATTTACAGTAAAAGCAGAATTGCCGACATACACAGCTGGTAACGTACAAATCACTTCAACTTTGTAAAAGGAATGTACGGTTGAATTACATAACACCACAGGTATCCATTGCTAGTTAAAGGTGCTTGAAACATTAAGTACTACTAAGGCGCCAGAAGGGGAGTAAAACAATCTTAATGCTGTACTTGTATACAAAAACAATCCTCCATTACGTGACCCAGAATAACCTCTTATATAGGCTTATCAAAAATAAGTATTTTTTATCCAACACGACCCGTGTGAAAACCACAGCTCTACACATTTTGTGCATATTACTCGAAACTATGGCAACAACAAAACAATTATTTACCTAATAAAATTATACATTATTAATCAAAATATGTCAATCACACAAAATATAAATTCAAAATTAATTTAATAAGTTATAACGCTTAAACAGATAAACATTTTTATATTAGCTCCTCAACTCTGATGCAAATTTAATTATTATAGCAATTGCAGCCTACATCTTTCTTAAACATGGAAATCCTGATGATGAGATAAATAAATTGTGGGACAAAAATTGACCATGGAATATAGCAGCAATGCACATTCGTATTGAGGCATGGTCAGCAGAGCTAATGGTCATCTTATCATCCAAAGTAGATGTATGAATTTGCGGTAGTGCCATGAAAAATTTACATAGAACATGGGTGTACTGTCATCAACACTGCAATAGCTACGTTGTAAAGTGAGGAGAATTCGCACAAAGCGTATCATCTCTGTATCTATAGCATGTTTAATCATGGATGAACCATTTTTGTCAGCGCCTTTTTTTAAGGTTAATTTACAGCTCAATCGGTTGCGAGTAATTAAGGAGATGGTATGGTATAAAAGCAGTTTTCGAAACAATCAGTATGCTGTGATAACGCTATGTCACAACTCCTTGGTTGATCATCGCTACAGGCTTCAACTGAGTACGAGGTGTTGTCACGATCTTTTAACGCAGCAGGTTGCCTGAACACCTGGGTGGAGAAAGTATGCAATGATAGTTGCTTTTATGTGAGCGGCATGTTATATTATCATGTTGCTACTCAATCAATTACAAATATGAATATGCAACAATTTTAATGATCACATTAAAAATCAAGCATTATCAAAAATATTTTTAGCATTCACTAAATAGCTGCCATTCATTCTTTAGAATATTATTTTTGATCAAATGTCAGCCGAGACAATTCATGTATGCAGACGAAATACTGATAACTACAGTTATTTTTAACACTAGATTTGTTTGCACATTCTCACTTACAATGAAATCATAATCTATTTACTCAGATAAAGTTGTTTAATCTATTTACTCAGATCTCATATAATATGTTTACTTTAATGAGAATAAAGATATTATTTACACAAATTGTAAAGTTTGCCATTTTCCCCCAAAATAGTCCTTTTCAGTATCTGAATTATTAAATTTGAAACCAACAAAATATTTACTTCACTTCACAGTTTATTTTAGCAAAAAAACATGCACCAATTTTTTACCACACACCATGATTCAATTACAACGAGTCCCAGTTTTCAAAAAAATTAACCATATGTTGAAACATTGTTGTCAAATTCATGTGAATGTATGAATATTTTTTTTAATTAATACCAATATAAACCGGCATTTGAGGAAAAAATGATCTACTGGCACCGATAAATTCTGATGAGTTCAAGTACTGTAAATCACTGTTTTTAATTTCACTATTTTTGTTGACAAGTACAATCCACTAAACTATTAAAATCTATGTGAACATGCAAAATAACAATAACACAAGCAAATTTGTGATCTTAAAACTATTATGCTCAGAATAAAACAATATGATTTAAAACAATACTGTATGTTAAATTGACAAAAATACCATAAAACCCCCTGGAATTTCATAAGTAGAGAAGATCACAGCATGTTTGTACAAGCACATTGTTCTCAGTTCTATGATATCTCACATGACCTACAAGTTTATCGGAACATCAATAGCCTATACAAACCAATCCATCATCACACACAACACAAATGATGACAGCTATTTTTCAGGTTGAATGTCCTTCAAATAGAAGGTAATCCAACCAAGTATAGGTCAAATGAAGGTCAAGTATTCAAACTGTTGTATGAATGGTTAAAAAATCCAATTTAAAAAAAAAAAAAATCCGCTGTGAATGAACATTCAGTATGTGCATGCACGAATTGTATCAAACTGAGAATGGAACAAATTATTAGAGTTGTTATACAAAATCCTACATTTACTAAAATGCTAATTGACATTGATAGGCTAAACTTTGAACTTTACAAGTACTAATGGGGAAAAAGGCACTGCAACAAAATGAAAGTCTTGTAATCTGCCCGATATCTCACAGTTACAAAAAGCCTTGAAATGCCTGTAGCTACAGCCTAATAAAATTCATGCTTGTAAAAGGGAAGTATATGTCACCATATGACTCGTAGCAGTTTCTCAGATATAGTATTCACAAATTTAACTTTTTTTCAGATGGTTTTTAACTTATTAATGTGACAATTCTATTTCTGTCCACTGATAGAAATTGAAATTGTCTTTCGAAGCATTTAATAAATTATTATTATTATCATGAAAATCGGCTAAATTTGTTTATAATTTATGCATTTTTCAGTTTCCCATGGTAACACAGAGACAATAGAGCCACAATTGCTGAGACTAGATTGCTATGGAGAAGACGTAATATTTAATTTGTAAAATTGAGCATAGATACCAGCATTATGTTAGAGGATGAACTCATCAGAACATCATAGGATACTGACACCCATCAAACTGTTCCCAGCTAACCCTAAATAATTTCAGGTCAAGTACCAGTAAAATTCTACTGATATTGCAAATACAGTACAATTTATATGAACACATTATGTTTAAATCTGGTGCAATTTCTGGCAAACCGCTTATTTTTTGCTGATGGGTATTTTCGAAATTTGGTGAATTGATGGCATTCATGAAGGAAAAAATTCCCAAAAGTCGCTAACACTTCCTGTGGTAGAACCTTCAAAAAATTTAAACTATTAAATCTCACAATTTACACCCACTCGCGAAATTCATGAAAATTTGTCTTCTGCTAATTGGAAGCAATTTACAGTAAATTTACAGCAATGTTATTAATATTGTATTATAGAAAGCATACATTCATTATCTGTAGATGTTTGAGCAATTAATTTAGTATTGTTAATAATTTAATCTTAAAATAGCTGTTGCATTTATCTATCTGCTTTATTGTTCTTCTTCATCACCAGTGAGATTTGCAGGTCACTTTGAACCCTTAATCTGCCAACAACATGTAATTTTACAATGCCTTGACAAGGTAAATCTTAAATCTTGAGCGTTTTTGCAGAGACTCTCTTTTAGAGGCTCTATGGTTTCTGTAATGAAACTAGTGATAAAATGCTCACAGTTAAAACTTGGTGAACATCGAACTGATCAAATGCGTGGGTATGCGTGTTTCGGAAAGCCAGTTCAATAGCAGGTATCGCAGATTTTGTATTGTGCGAGACAGCTTCATTATCACCTATGAATTGATGTATACAAACTGTGGCTTGAAGAGGCAGTCTTTGTGTACGGTATGTATTATAAATGTTAACCAGGATTTAGCAAGTATGAACCTCACAAGAAATGTCACAATCCACTATTTCAAGTGTTGCCATGTTTTCAAAGTCAAAACATTCCAAGTAAGATATATAGCCGTATCTAGTTTATAAAAATAATATACTTTAAAAGGCCATCTTGCTACTGCATGTACACATGAACATTTTTTTTAATATAAAATGTTTATAAATGTATTATGAATTACAAATGATGTTGACCAATCAAAATGACCAATCACAACATTCTAGTAGATGCATATGTCCCATGTAGAATACCTTTTGCTTGTAGGTAGTAAATGAACAATAACTGAAAGAAACCCACAAAAACGAGTTTGTAATAATGTTAATCAAAGGATTATAGCCAATAAAATCCTCTTCACCAGGATTTGAATGAAACCCCGGTCATCCGGGATAAATGTTTTATAAATATTTTATAAATTTCCATTAAAGACATTCGTATTTGTGCCTTCATGAAATGGATCGAGTGCAATGTAAAAGTGTTGAAATTTCCTCCGACCAAAAATGCGGTTGAATTACTTTAGCATAACGACCCAGTTTCGAATACCAAAAATAGACGAATTACTACACGCAATGACCAACTGGCATGCTGGTAAAAAACCTCGGGAGAAGATTGCGCAGTGACGTTGGTCTACACACGCCCGAACGAGTAATTAAACATGGTTTACCACAGCTTCTATAATTTGTAAACACTTGGAGTAATTCAGAACTCGTGATTCCTCCGACATCGTCAAGTTGTATGTGTCTCCCAGCGCCTCATTCCACTACCAACAGCCACAGTCCCTCTATCACCGGTCTCGAAACGCCTATTGTCTTAGGGGGGATTAGCAATAAACATCCAGTGAGTGCGTGTAGCGGTTGTTGGCGTCGCATAGTCACGTGACAGTATAGCGTCGCTTTCCATTTTGGACAACGTATGATCGAGGGCTCCGTATTTTATTCCTTGCTCTTAGCTGTAAAATTTCATATATTTAACAACTTTTTGTTATTACCGAAGCGAAATACCATTAGTTAACAGGTGAGTTATTATCCATTCTTTCATTTCGAATATTTCGTAGTTTTTTCGATCTTGAAAATTTGACCTCGATTTTCTGACCTCCATTTTGTCAAAAAGTTCATCGCTCAAAACATGTCGGTAGTTTTTCGGTTCCCTTTTCTCGCTTGATATGCTAGCAAAATCTTCAACTCGCATCGTTTTGGCGGGTGGAAGTGTATTTGCTTCGAGTGGGAGTGTTTATATCGTATTATTTTTTGTCGAATTCTTGAAAACTGTGTGATCTTGGTTATTCACATACGACCAAACATCCTGAGAATAGTCGATTGTTGCGATAATGGGTCGTGTTTTTTAAATCAGATATTCTTACGTTATGATCACTAAATTCACTATTTTATGTGCTGTTGAAGGTGCCATTCACGGTAAAAGATGTTCTGTGCTGCCAACATTTTTTTTGTGTCCCGAAAAATAGATTTTCTGTGTGTGTTTTTCGAAACTCGTGGTTCAACTCGACGCCATTTTAGATACCGAACTGTGCGTAAATACATCAACGAGAGTTTCTCGTTTCGGTTCCTTTTTTGAGAATAATACAAATCCGGTGTAGATAATAATACCCAATACTGGTTGTTATGAAGATTAACAAATGAGTTGTGGGGTTAAGGTATATTTGGGTATCTGCTGTTTCGTTATATTCGGTGAAATATCTTTGTTTACATTTTTATTTTATTTTTATATTGTCAGACGAGAACGTGCAGCTGTTGAAGCCATACAAGCTCTTGACAACCATGCCTCGTAAGAAGAACAGTTTTCGGAGGCCCAAGAGTTACTACAAGCAATTTGAAAAAAAAGTCCAGTGAATGTGATGACTTTTCACAATCGCATGTTACCATTGCTAATGATGCTACAATGCAACATGTAAGAATTAAATGTGGAAGTTATTATATTCTCAAAGTGCTGGAAATGCTATGTGTCTTAGTAAACAAACGGTTGATGAATTGAAAATGACTGGTGAGTTGAGTCGCACTTATTTTTATTTTATGTGAAATTGTTATTCACTGTAAAGTTTTCCAGAAATTGGTAATATGCTAGTAATTTAAAATTTATCTTACGAGTTATTTTTGTTTTGTTTTTCCCAGTGCATTCTTTTGTAGAAGTATCTAAATACCTACTAAACCATGGAGTGGATTTTATATTGAGTGAGAGGTTCCGTCAAGACCCACTACAAGCCCACTTCAGTAAGCATCGGCACAGAGGAGGAGGAGCAAATAACCACCCAACAGTTATGGCTTTTGGGTATCAAGAGAATGTCATCAGACTTCAAAAATCTTATCACATGCAGTGCATCACAGGCAATACAGGGAGACACAAGAGAAGGCCCTTACAGCATATAGTAGATGATACTCCTCCTCTTCTCTTTCCAAACAGAAGTGTTAGTATTTCTGTTTTTGAAAACAATGTAAAATAGTAAAAAAACAAGATATACTAATATATTGCTGTTTTTTGTATTTATTGTTAGATGTAAATAAGTTATAAATAAATAAATAAATACAAATTTTAATTAATTTTGCTTTTGTGCTTTCATTGCCATTTTCTTTAAGTTGTAGGGAATGTAATCAGCAAAATATCTGAGTGCCTGCTCTTCCTCAATACTTAGTTCACTTGTGCTTGCTGCTTCAACTGTTTCAGACTGGTAGTCCATGGTGTCCCTTCGGGTTCTTGCCAACACTGCAAAGTTAAAAATGCATGTTCTGAACAGTTCATCTATATCTGTGTCACTGGGCCGAAAATCCATAAATACATTAATTATGTCATCTGTGGTTTTTCTGTCTACCCACATATTAAAAAAAGCATGCCAAACCATCTTGTGGTGTAAGGCCTTTGCAACAACAATTTGTTATACACTGCTGGGTCTGGTAAAACCTGAAACGGAAAAACTTAATTATTGCACATGGTAATTGCATTTTTTAAATTACTATATTTTTATTTTAGGATATTACAATGCTCTTCCTTCATGGATACTAGATGGCTAGTAATAATTCATATTCAGTACATTTGAGTTGAAAAAAATATTTATTAAGCTTATCTAAAAAAAATAATCAGGCCCACAAAAAATTCTTTGAGCCTATCTTAAAAAAAATTATAACGTGGCTCTATGGAGATTAAACCTGTAATAAAAAAATGTCTACCTGATCTGCTGTGTTCTTCACTGGACCTTCTTTTCACAGATTGTATATTGCCAGTTTGCTAGTGTTCAGGAACTGAAAACAATGTAATATAACCATGAAGTATACAGATTACCATAGATAGAAACTAAAACTTATAAATAAATATATTCATAATAAATCATTCATATTTTCATATTCGTCAAGACATCGTGAGGATTTTCGGTCAACAATACTCATTCACACTTTCACAAGAGGCGACAAGTTGGTAGTGATGTCGACTTCATGTTATCGTGTCTGCCCAGTTTGATTCATACACGGCGAGTCTGCCGACCCAAATAAAAAGCAATAGGCTCTTTTTCGTATAATTATTGTACTCAAATTTATTGCCTCCTCCTTGCCCAAGATATTGTCACAGGAGCGCCGTGAAACGGAAGTACATGCAATCTCAGACAACTAATAATCGTTGGAGATGCAACCAGCTGCCTGATGCAACTGTGCTAAAAATATGAAAAAAAATTCGAACAACATTTAGACCAAACATTTACTAATTCCCCTCGATCATACAGCAATAGTAACGGACATACCTTTGACGTTTGTATCATGAACATTTTTCATGTGCCCCTTGAAGCCACTTAAACTTTTGTACTGCTTGTCGCAAGTCGGGCAGACGTAGACGAAATTTCTCCGTTTAGCAGATTCGCGTACATGTACTTTCATATCGTCTGGAACATCGGCAGCATTAGAGGGGAAAAAGTCTTCCTGTCCCATCACAAAATCCCATTCGATATCTTCGTCCTCGAAGCCAACAAAATCATTTCCGTACTTCCACGACATGCTGCTCAAAAATCGACTTCCAATGTTTTGATTCTGGTTCTGAAAACTTCTGCGCAACCGCACAATTTTTTTTCGCAAAGCATGTCGGGTAAATCATTAATGGTAATGATATGCGGGTCAACTTGAAGATGACCCCTGACAAGTTGCGTCAACTGCGGATTACGTATAGGTGTCAATGGTTTATTTACCCGCTACGCGCAATAGGACAATAGGACAGCGGCCGTTTCGAGACCGGTGATAGAGGGACTGTGCAACAGCGCTATGCGAGGCTGAGTGCTGGACTTGATTTGGTGTTGTTGACATTTGTAAATTAGACAAAGAGGAGAAAACCCTACTTAGCGGAATAACAATGTCCAATGAAGGAGTGGTAACATAAGATAAACACTGTTTCTAAAGAATCTTTGTTACTGAATGGTCACGATAAAAGAGGGTTGGGTATTTAGATCCAGGGTTGGGTCAATCCGGTCGAACATCCGTTCAATTCAGTCACATATCACTGTCTGAACTTCGATTCTGGTTTTAGGATGGGGGAAACACGCGTTTGGTAAAAGTACTTACCAAAATAATGAAGTTGAAGATGAACAACATGTACTTCGAGCACTTGTAGCAACCGCCTGCCATTTTGATGTATTTGGGAAACAACGCTGTCAAATATGTACCGTAATTCTATACACCAACTTTTTGCAATGTGTGTCTATGAGAGCTGAAAGCAGCGAGAGTGGATTATTCCATTGGCCGCACGGGGTGCAACAGCTCAACAAAGAGGAGTTTTCAGAGATTTACTCGATAATCGATAATTTGTGGAAAATAAGAAAACTCATCATATTGAATAAAGTGTCTACTCATTATAATTATTACGTAGCAAGTTTGCATAAAAACAATTATGTCATTAAATGACTAAATGTTTTATCAATCGATGCTCGTGCCACTGCGATAACGCCATTCATTAGTTTTGTAATAAATCTTAGAGACAGAATCTTAAATAGCCGTGTTTGTATAATAATTACATTATTTTCAGCGGCGACAAGTTATTTTATGTTTTATACATTATGTGAGGGCGCTATTTAATGTTGATGTGACACTTAAAAGCCACTGAAAATAAAATGTCATTTATCGTTTCCAAAATAAATGTAACCAGGCTTACTTTTATTTATCAGTCCGCATTCGCTTATCTGTCAATATTGCGTTTTGTTATTCCGCGTATACTCGCTTGTTTTAATTGAATATAAGAACAGTATATATACATTGATATATTTGTATTAACTATAGAATATTTACTTTTACATTGTATTTATTTTGAATGTTTTTTTGTGTGTGTGCTTTTCTATATACTGTAAATGTATAATTAATAAATTATTCACTGGGTTTTAATTTTGCTATTTTCGCTGATAAATAAAATTTGCTAAATTAAATCTATGTGAACATGTAAAATAACAATAAAACTCATTGCTTTCTTGACAAATTCGTGAAATTCAAACATAGTGAATATGCAAAAAAAAATCAAAATAGTGAAATAACAAGTTTGACAGTATGCGCATCGTATATGTAAATGTGTAATGTATTTCATTGCGGAGCCTGTAATTGAGAGTTTAATCCCGGTGGTCCTCCGAATGAATATAATAATAAAAAAAACAAAAGAAGCAGCCCTAGTCGCCACAGTAGCACATGTGGGAAAAAAAACTACAAATCCTACAAACTTCGATCGTGATATTCGGGATGCAATTAGTTTAAAGATCAATCTGTCAATCCCAGGGATTGTACCACATAATGATGGGAACCAGTATTTACGCTACAAATCTGTCTTTTATTTCCTTTTTGTAAGCATGTACGAGTAAGTCAATTGGTTGAGAATTTCAAAATATAATATTTGCCTCTAGGCGGCGCCATTCACGGGAATGTACTAATATTATGTGAGACGAAATAAAACCACGATTAATTTTGTCCATTACTGACCATCCCCTAACACGTCAATAATATGTTAATATGTATGTGTTAATTTAGAAGTCAGTTAAAATACATACCAAACCATCGTCGTTGGTCTTATAAAATTAATATTAATTAAAGGGCGGTGGTCGTCGTGCAGCATGTGTTCGAATTTCATGTAAATAAACAATGTACTTTACACGCGTTGTATACGTCGCTGTGAGTCCCATATAGAACAGGACGCGGCGCGACGACCTTTAATGTTAGACAAATAGGTACGCAATTATGCATGTATATGTTGTAGATGGTAATGAAAGTTGACGTTGGCGTTCGAAAAGTTAATGAAGTAAAATCATGTACCTATATCGTGATCTCAGACAGCTAAAGAATTTTTTAGTGGTCTGAGTCGTGATATACTACATTAAAAACGTAATTTCGTTGAAATAACTTAAAATTGTAATGTATGTAATTTTACAACTGGGTGATCGTTTCTTCTGGTAATTGGATATGGTCGATTCCCGTAGACTATTTGGGTCAATAGCTATTTCAGAAACAAGAAGATCGTACAAGTGTATGTATGTAATTACTGTGTTGTTATACAACGTCTACTCCACGCCATTTATGATCTCGCTCAAGTCGAATATATATCGAATAATATTACAACCGCATTAAAAATACTAAAAATGTTTTCCTTAAAGAAGCATTTCAGTTAATAAAAGCCTAAAAACTAAGTGGTATTTAGAAATTACAGACTTGCTGAAGAATATTAAACAGGAATGTTTAATTAATAAAAGTGATAAATTAACTCCAATAGACATAAATATCATCAAGTCCAACCTCAAACATAAATTTACATCCCATTGGAAAGAAGAAATCCATAGTGATATTCGTGAAAAGTCTGAGGGAAAAAACAAACTCAGAACTTACAGAACATTTAAATTCAACATCAGTATGGAATCATATCTCATCAATATCAAAAACATTGATTTGAGAACGAGTCTGGCTAAGTTCCGTCTAAGTGACCATGCCCTCAAAATTGAGACTGGCAGACACAATTGTACTCCACTCAGTAACAGGGTTTGTGACATGTGTAACCAAGATACCGTTGAAAATGAATTTCATTTTATGGTGGAGTGTCCCAAATACAGTAATAGACGTAGTGTTCTGTTTGATACAGCGGCTGATGTGACTCCTTTCACAACCTGCCTCCTGAAGAACAATTCACTGCACTGTTAAATAATGATAATATTGTCATCCAGGTAGCACAGTATAGTGCTTTGAAATTAGACAACACATTTTGGATTAATTGAAGGGGGTTGTTTTATTATTTTTTTAGATTAGTTTTTTTTTTATTACTTCCTTATTAGTGTATTGGTGCTGTATACTTTTACTATTATCTGTAACCATTGCCACTCTCTCCGGGAGTGAGTACGTGTTAATAAATAAATAAATTGAATTGAAACGCCCTCATCGGATATAAACTCTGAACTTCAGGATAATCATTTCGGGCATGCGCAGTGCGTTGAGAATCTTCGTGAAGCTTCCGAATACAGCCGAAACACGTAAGCCGATTAACTGTGACATTGTACAGCGTGTTTGCAAACTAATTACAATGTGTACTGAGTAAACAAATCCAAAGCACCATGAAGCCAGCGGAAACAATAGCGTCCTCACGCCTTCTCTTTTGTACCTCCATGGGATAATGTACTTCATTGTTTTCCCCGGCATACCGTACCCTGCAGCATGTCTCACAAATACCATCGCGCCCTCTGATGACAAAGCGCTTCTGTAACGCCAAAATTACTTCTGCTTTTCCATTGCTTTTCCCAAAAATAAGCTCAAGGAAATCACCGCCTTTTAGTGTTGTATTTTCGAAAAAACATGTGACGTTTACACCCGGTAATAATCTGTGCTATTACGGTTCAACTCAGCGATGAGACTAGATAGTGCCAATAATAATGGCGTCATTTTGCCGGAAATTTTCAAATGGGCAATTTCCATTAAGCAGATTTTCCTATTTTCCTAGTTTTGGTGTGTTGTAATCAATTATAACGGGACAAATTATTTCTAGACTGTGAATATAGTGTAACATCAATGAGACCCTGAAATGTTCTGTTGCCACCTACGGCAATCCGAAACCAATTTGAACGCCACATAAATTTTTCCAGAGTATTAACAATTTTGTAAATTGTAACCAAATAATAATTTTGAATCACAAACAGGGCTCAGCCATTAACCATGAAAAAGTCATGCACGTTGAACATAAGTTGTCTTTGCCGTTAATTCGTTAATTATCCTGTGCCGAGCACCGCCACCCACGTCACGTTATTTTCGTTCATCATAATCACAACTACGTCAATACAAAGTCGTTATAACTACTCTAAGGCTACACTCAGTAATCCATGTGATCCGAGTTAAACTCAAAAGCAATTTATTTGTATTTGCAGAGTCGTCTCGACACATTTGTCTTAATTAAAGCTTTCTTCGCCGCGTATTCCTGCGAGCACAACTTGAATAGCCCTTCATCTGGTGTGTAATTTTAGTAGTTCAGAAGTTGCCGTCACAGAACGCCGCGCAGTGCGGCTCGGGTTAGTCATTTCTCTGCTGATATAAGTAGGGAGGTGTTTTGAGGGAGGAGAGTTTATAAAAAAAAAAAAAAAGACACTGGAAATAAAATACATGGGAACTACTACATGTAAAAATGAGAAAAAATGTCAAACTGCTTGTTGAAGGCAAGCAAGCCTAAGATCTGCTCCTGAGACAGCTCCCGAATTTTAACTTTTTCACCCTGTATTTTAAGGTTTGCCTCTTCAGAATTCTGTTGTATTCGTAGTAAGATTTCACGACATTGCTTGAATGGACGTACAACATACATAGTACACGGGACAGTCAGAATAATTACTTGTCCCGAACTGAAGCTGATTCGACCGCATTGGTAGTCATCGCATAAGTCCATTTCAGACCAGCTGTTTTTCTCAAAATCCCACTTACGAATCGAAAGTTAGGTTTTTCTTTGCTGCATTTAATTGAAATGTTTAAAAAAACAAGCATGGTATGAAATTGCAAACAGTGCACGATTTTGAACATAAACACTGAAAATTATATTCGTGCAGCTATTGCGGAGAGTCGAACTTGATGGTCTGAAGTCAAACTCAGTAAAATCGTGTATGAGGGCGTAATTCTGACAAATCTTATTTGGACCGTGAAGTGCGATCGTTGGGAATGTTATAATATCGTTAAAATAAATGTATACGAAGTACCCCGGCACACACTCTGAGTACCTCTCCCAAATGCAGTGATGTGTTAAATAAAAAAATCACAATTTATTTTGCTATTTTTGAAATATATATTCTGTGACTTATATCCATGCCTAAAATGATACACATCCCACAAATTCGGGATTCATTTTGAATTAAATTACTCCACTTCATGAACTGTAAATTCAATTTGCAACAATTTCAGAATTATGGATTTACTAGAGAATTACGTAAACTAATTTAACTTTAGTGTTCCATTTAACATGTCGAAAGTGTATGTTCCCAGTGGGTCATAAATTCATGGTACTTTTCCAGAGTATATCGAAATTCGGTGATTGACCCCGACCTAAATTCAAAAGTGTCATCTTCCCGGGCCTCTCAGTAGACGTTATTGAAAAGAGTGTTAGCGCCTGGCGCCATAACTATCGTCATCTGCCCTTGAACATGCGCAAAAACCGGAAAGCTGTCTCCATTTTTATGAGTGTGTGGTGTTCAATTTACCTGATTAAAAAGCAAAAAACTGTCATTACTTCCGGTTCCTATCATTTCTCCTCCGGTTCTAATGCAATGGAATTCATTTCCATGGAGTTTAATGCGCCTTGTCACTCGACACATGTACTTGAACAGATGTGGTTTCCTTTTTAGCAAACCTCATTTGCATTTTAACTTGCTACTGTGGCTAACAGCATCGACCTTGCTAAGTCATGTGACGTGTAGCATCGATTCTATGAAATGTACAATTAGAAATGTTCGAACGTATAAGATCGTGAAGATCATCGAGAGTAGGGCATTCCTTTAATAGACTAAGAAGAATGCCACATTGTCCTGAAAAGTCATTTATGAAAACTGTTTTTCGAGCCATAATTTCAGAAGAAACTGTTTCATATGTACGTGTAAAATGCACATTTAAACACAACATACGAAGCCATATAAGCTGTTTGAAGTTTGTTCAAATATTCCGGTACCCTTGGGTCAGCCCAAACAATGTACTATATTTATTTCCTCCGTAACCGCATACTAACTTGTCATTTTTGGGGGCGGTCATATTTTTTTTTTGCTCAACAACCAAATTCCAATGACCTCACCCCTCGTGTAAAAAAAACAGGGTGGTCCTATCCCATAAAAAACTAGAAAAAATGTGATACGCCAACAACTAAAGCCATTTCAATAAACAAATGAAGTTATTTCAGTATTTTCCAACAATGTATTATTGAATATGCCTTGAGATCATTACACGATTGCAGTTAATCTACCTTTTGTAACTTTAAAATGCATGCCTCTAAAGTCACACATCTTGGTACTTATGCATGCCTCTAAAGGTCACACATCCTGGTACTTATGCATGTCTCTAAAGGTCACACATCTTGGTACTTAAGCATGCCTCTAAAGGTCACACATCCTGGTACGTATGCATGCTTCTAAAGGTCACACATCCTGGTACTCATGCATGCCTCTAAAGGTCACACATCCTGGTACTTATGCATGCCTCTAAAGGTGACACATCCTGGTACTTATGCATGCTTCTAAAGGTCACACATCTTGGTACTTATGCATGCCTCTAAAGGTCACACATCCTGGTACTTATGCATGCCTCTAAAGGTCACATATCCTGGTACTTATGCATGCCTCTAAAGGTCACACATCCTGGTACTCATGCATGCCTTTAAAGGTCACACATCCTGGTACGTGTGCATGATTCTAAAGGTCACACATCCTGGTACGTATGCATGCTTCTAAAGGTCACACATCCTGGTACTTATGCATGCTTCTAAAGGTCATACATCCTGGTACTTATGTATGCTTCTAAAAGTCACACATCCTGGTACGTATGCATGCTTCTAAAGGTCACACATCCTGGTACTTATGCATGCCTCTAAAGGTCACATATCCTGGTACTTACGCATGCCTCTAAAGGTCACACATTCTGGTATTGCATGAGGCTGAATTCACTGAGATCTAGAATCTGTTTCGAGATCTGTCCCGATACCAAATGCGTTATTGTAGAGGTCACGGGGTCTCGGAACAAGAAGTGAAATAGTGTTTTAGTTTTATGTGGATTCCCTAGCTTGCTAGAAATATGGATAGTACTACTCCCTAGCACAATGGAAGTATGAGTGGTACTCGTTGATTTTCAAATCCCTCGAACGCGACGCGACTATCGCGCGTTAATATGAAAATGTGATAAACAAAATTGAAGTCAACTACCGGTTCTAAACAAGCAATGTGTGTATCACAGCGAAACCGAGTCAATTAACGTGAGCCCCCAGTGGACTGATGCGAAAACAAATAAAAAACAAAAGGTAACATTAAAAATCATGGCCAAACCCCCAGACAGGATACATATATCTTCATCAACGCCAGATTACGGAAGACTGATGGTGCCCTGTCACTTGCGTATGTTTGTTTTTATCCAAGATACAATCATCGTAGATATTTGCCGAGTACGATGTAACACCAGCGGCGGTTTTATTGGACAGGGATAGTGTGAACAGTAGACGTTTATACTGAAAATGTCTGCGCTCGACGCCATCATCATGCCCTATTAGTTTCAGGTCAATTATTTATGTTCTCTTCTAGAATTTCAAGAAAAGTGAAATACGTCTCGCATCCCGGTGAGAGATTCTACTGGGTCGATTATGACGACGTCAATGACGTCATCTGGCTTAACACTTTGAACGCAGCAATCTTTCCCGCCAAAATTGTGGCACGACATTTTGCTCGTTTGTCGATAAATTATTATTTATCAATTTTGAACCAAATTATATTTGATACATGATATTTCACAGCCTACAGGTCCTGTCAAACAATTTTTAAAACACATATGTCAACAATTATGTGACTGGACCCTAAATTGTCACGGTGCAATTGAAGGGACAATTTACAATGATATCTAAGTAGACCATAGACCTTAACAATATTTTTAAGGTCTATGTGTAGACCTGAAACTATCACCCTCTACAAAAAACGACGTTCTATTTGCATATGCATGCTCTCTGAACTCCTGTTATGAATATAAATTATGTATTCCATAGAATTCGTTGCAATTTGACTCGGGCAACGCAGATGGGTCCTTCAAAGTTGTCAGTTTCGACCAATTCAAGTTAATTTAGGAATAAACGCCAAGGTTATTAAAATAAGCATAACGATAAATGTAATTAGATACAATTAAGAGAACATAATTTAGAACCGTGACGATTATTACATATCATCACAGAGACTGTGATATCATGCTCATCGCAGAAAGGATCGACGGAAACATCGGCACAATTACCTAGAGAATAGTTTTATCAAGCGCATGGCAAAATGCTTCGTGTCAATAAAGGTGAGTGTTGGCGTGCTCTCCTGGGACAGAGCATTCAATTAGTCGATTGAAACTACGTAAAATACTGTGAATGGACGCCGTGTATTCGTAAAAATTAACCTATTGTGTGATGCGTGGGGTTTGTCCCCCGGGAAGTAGATTTTCGGTCACGTGATATTTCTGTTTGACCACGTCATCAACTCCGCCATTTTTGTTCACACTATTTCGTAGTAATTCTTTACGTATTTGTTCATAGAACGGTCTTGTCGCTACAATCACTGGAATGGTTCTCTATATCCACTAAGTGAGAATTGACACGTTTTTTGTCACCGCATCTTTGTTTAGTTTTTATTCTATCTATTTTGTGTAGTTTGGTGTTTTTAACTAGTTTATGTGTTTCTTTTCTTACTAAAAAAATCCATGTAAATGGCCTATGTTGCGCAAGTTTTTTTTTTTTTAAATAAACAATTAAATAAATAATCAATAAATTGAATGATACAGTTTTTGAAATACAATTGTATCTTGGGAAAAACAGAAACACTCTTGGGTAGGTACGCATCGCTGATCCTCAGACCTGTGAAACCATCTTGAACTTCAAACTAGTTTATTAGTTGTTGACGTCATTTAGAATATTAAACTAGCAAGAAACCCAAGCGGTCATAAAATGTCATAAAACTTCTTCTAGAAAATCGCAATACTACAATTAAAACAAATCTAGACTCTAGGGGGCGTTTTCATGCATTAGTTTATAAAAAATATGAAGTCTCTCTATGTGACTCGCCTGACATGTAGGCGTGAGTAGGCCCTCGCCGGCCGAACGGTATCAGACCTGTTGAGTTTGAAGCACCGCGGAGGGCGCAACGCACGCGACTTCGACAGGCTATATCGTGGCATATTGATTGAAACCTACTCCCAGTACTCCCAAAACAATTTAATCAATGTGGGGAATATAATCACGCCTGATGTTCGAAGAACTGGTTTCGCCATCGCGATCTAGTGTGAAAACTACTGTATATACGCACGGTTCTAGTGACCGTGATATACTGGAGCAGACATGCTAAATTCACTCGAACCCGAACGCATCACGTGCCACGCGTCGTCCAATCAGCCACGCATCGACTGCGCAGCGAAGTGGGGTCATTTGCATAGATCTCCGAAAACGATTAGCATGGAGTGGCAGATGGACGCTACCATGCGAAAAAATTAAATTACAAGAGTTAACAATACGTTCCGTGGAAACTAAAACCGAATAAGATTACACTCCGAAACATGTCGAGAATTAAGTACGTCAACGTCGCTTCCAAAACCATTCCGTCAAACTTAGGAGCTAGGCTGTAAAATACCATCCATACTACCCATTCTAAATGTTTTGTGCTACCCTACCCGAGGCTTTCTCACATAAAATGCATATTTTTAAAAGAAGAAATCCTGAAAAAAAAAAACGGTTGTCACCACCTCTCCTTTCGCCCGCTTCTATCAACCTCACAAAACGTAAATAACGTCTACCAGGCCTGCACAGCGTTAATTAGTTTCGTTTGGAAACAGTTTCTCTATTTCGGTGGCTTCCATAAATGAACCGAAACGGCAATTTCACGATCACGAATGAAGTCGACGGGTGATTTGGTTATTTCGATATCACTGCAATAAAATACATTTAACGTGTCTAGTAGCATCACATCACCGGTTAACCCTAAATGCTCAGTTTGTCATTATACTCATGATTTGGAACGGGGATTTGGATGACAGGCTTCACCGAGCTAGACTAGATTGTAAGTTGTCATTTTCAATTTCAGGAATCCCAGTGCGACATCTTTCATTACCAAACGCTTCAGCGTGGTATTAAGATTTTGTTTTCAGGCTTGGGTGGTACCAAGGTGGAAAATGGTTGCACATATGGGGGGTAATTCCTGGAATTGCAATAGAGAGGGTTCAGGCCGAAATACATATATATAGTGTTTCCATGTTTCGTCTGATATTTCTGTGGTATTCTGCTGCTGTAAATAATGCAAGATTTGTTCCGAAATTCAGTGTGTTGTGTGCACTCCAGGGTTATTCGTTTTTTTGCTCAAAACACCCCTATTTTTTAATGGGAGAGTCGAATAGTTTCACTCCCACTGGGAAATCTGCATTGTTACTTGAATGAGAGCTAACTAAACACATTTTCCAGACCGGCGAAAGTGTATGCAACAGCCAATGTTAACAGCCTATCACGTGTTTTTAGTCTGAATGTCAACATCAAAAGAGGCTAATCCATTTACGCAGGTATAACTGGGAATAGAATATGTGAGGGATTGTATCAACATAGATGTGTATAATGAAAAGTAACATCTGTCCTTCTTTTGCATCGCTGAGCATTTCTGTTTTAGTATACTGGTTTGAAAATGTTGAATTTGCATGATTTGTAATGTGTTTTTTTACTGAAACTCCCCTATTGATCGAATCCCGGGTTTGAAAGAGAACGGCACACCACGTGATTCGTTTGAATACAATGGTGAAGGCACGCAAGCATGACTTACGTTGTCAGCAGTAGTCCCTGAGCTTCTCGCTACAACTTCACTTGTGATGTTACTTGTTAGCCGTGGATTGAATTAATCTTGATTACCGGTTAAAATGTTGCTTATTTGGCGTTGGTGATCTTTATTTGGAACTGGGTAACGTCGCCAGCAGAAACCTCTTGGGATTTTGATGTTGATGGTTGCGCCTCCATGGCAATCGCTAATTTTACTGCAGGTGGATCTTCCAAGAGCCCTTCGGGGTTTATAAAACTCATTCAACATATATAAAGTTCTCTCAATCGTAGTAGTCCATGTGATGTACACCTAATATGCCAAACATGTTGCTGAACGATTTTGCCAATGAAGACAAGCCGGTTGGCGATCCACTCCACTAAAATAAAAACTAGCAATATGTTTTCGGCTGTTGCCATGGTAGGACATGAACGTGAAGCTAACGTCGGTTTATAACTAAAACCGGGCGGTTTATAACTAAAAACGGGCACCGTATACAAAGTTCGCAAAAAAACATTCAGTCCTTAGAAGTCATTTTATTTTATTGCTAGGACGTATGCTGTTGTTAGGGATTGGTCAGTTACTTCGGCCTGGGGGTGGATCAGTAGGGGGGTCACACTGATTTTGATTTTGCGAATGGGGGGGGGGTCACCCTGTTTTCCACAATTCACACACGCGCTTATGCATATATTTTTTTAAATTTTATTTCAGAACAATAGATTAAAAAGTTAATCGTACAAATGTGTTCTTAATAATAACTATTACCCATATTGCCTATAAATTTGTTGGTGCAAAAAATGTTATAGGCTAAATATTTTGGGGTTGAAGTTGACAAATAACTAACAGATTATGCAATGCGGCAGAGCCCCATGCAATTATACAGTTACGTTTTGAACACATCCATGTGATATCCATGTGATATCAGATTATTTTATTTAAAGTCTGAAGTCACCATTGTATAAGATATTTACTGGATTTATCCAATTGTAGCTGGAGACGGAAAAACACAGCAATTAGTACAAAGAGCAGTGACAGTTTTTGTTCAGCAAATCAAAAAAGTTAAATGGATTCATGTATATGAATAAATAGTTTTTTTTGTTTTTTTAACTTTTAAATATGCACATTTTGCTCTGTAAAATACCAAAATCCAACACAAATTTATACAAAAATCAAAGTGTCCTTTGTTTTCATAAGCACAGACTGTGCTTCAGGTGTAAAGCTTTCCTGGTCTATAAGATATGAAAGATATATTAAATCCAAATTAGTTTTCAAACCGCCTAGATTCAAATCCTCTTTTTCTATCTTATAAGGGCGTTTATCAAGTGAGTAATCCACAGCTTTGTTTTTATTTACTATCTTTAGCAGCATAGATTTCCCTACTTCCTGCAGCCTTTTCTGTAGTCGTTTTTTGGCTTTATGCTTCCCCTCCCCTCCTAAGGTGACTGGTCTATTAAATGCAAACACTAAAAATTACGGCAAACCGCGATATTTTCAATGCACATCATACATTTTGTAATCATGTCAGAGCCAAAACTGTTAATGTTTCTTTGTTTTTCGGGGGGGGGGTCAGCATGTTTTAAAATATAATGTTAGGGGGTCGCCCACTTTTTGTTGTTGATAGGGGTGGGTCAACTGAGATTTACAGCTGACAAAATGGAATCTGCCGACCCCCCCCCAGGCCAGAGTAACTGAACAATCCCTTAAATTTATTATTTCCAACCGATAGTATTTTCTAGATTGCAGGCAGCATTTACAGTTCATTCAAAGTTCAAAGTTGCGTCGGGATTACGTTGATACAGTGTAACAACGTCGGCGTCGGTGATCTCTTACCGGTGTGCAACGTAGCCAAAATAAAAGGCATGAATACAAGATTAGTGGGAGGTAATAAATTTGGGGTCGAAAGTATTCAAAAAACAGTTTTTGGCTGTTGCCATGGTAGCTGTGGACCAGGATTGTTTTGCCAATTAGTGACGGTACGACCTGCCTGTCAATTATAAACAAAATTAGCCAAGCCAAAAAAATCTCAGTAAATTGTTGCCCACACTCACTCAAGCGGATTAGAATGAGCTACGTCCATGCTTTTTAATCATAGAAATGTAGGGTGTGATACATTTGGCGTGAAGGGATTAAAAAATCCAGTTGTTGGCTGTTTCCATGGAAACGGTGGTCAGAATTTGTTTTCAGATTTTACCAATAGTAACTTTGTGCCCACACTCAAGCTGAGAAAAATGAGCTATGTCTGAGGTGTTGTATCCAAAATTTGTATGAGATACATTTCCTGATAACTAGGGTGAAGGTGTGACCTACCTGCTAAGTTTGAGCGAAATCGGCCAAGCCAAACAAATCACAGAAGAAAAACTAGAAATCACACACACACAGATACACAAAATTAAAGTGATTTTAAGGGCAATCCAAGTGGAGCGAATCGCCAATACCATGTTCATTTGCATATTGACCGTGAAAATACCAAAAACATCATTGCATGGGTGATATGCAAATTAGTTTTAGTCAAAATAAGTTACTGCTTAGAAGTACCATTACTGTTGTTCAAATTTCATTTCACTCGGCAAATATATTCATGTACCCAAACGTAAGGTATTGTACTTCTAAATATTGTTTATTTCTGCTATGTTTCGAAAAACGCTACTCTTGAACGGACTACTTTATTCGCTCTCAGACCTCATTTGCATATGGGGTGTGGAAGTACCGATTTTGATTTCAGGGACGAATCAAAATAAACTGCAGTATATATGTAATAATGTGGAATACTTCCTTTCACTGTGAACATTTTTCCGCTAAAATAAATT
Source organism: Saccoglossus kowalevskii (assembly GCF_978046115.1). NCBI lineage: Eukaryota > Metazoa > Hemichordata > Enteropneusta > Harrimaniidae > Saccoglossus > Saccoglossus kowalevskii. The sequence continues at coordinate 19,970,163 of NC_140641.1, forward strand.
CCTGTGAAAATGCCATTTCCCTCATACTCTATTGAGACTTGACACAGCACAGTGAAAATTTGATTCACACCGTATGCTTGAAAACTTTTCATCGAAAATAAATTAAGTGAAATTCTGTGTGATTTCATGAGAGTTGAAAATGAACAAATTATATGACACCCAACCCTACCACTCCATACACAATGTAACCACACCTCAAAAACATCCTTTCACCAGTGTATTCTATTTGAATTCAGGAGAAATTTAAATAAACAAATTATATGACAACGAACTTAATTATAATTTCAACCTCTAGTTCAGCACTGATTAAATAAACTACCTCGTCTTTATGCCAACTTGAAGTTATTCAATGCCTACACCAGTGACTTCAAAATCTATGTTTCAATTCCAGGAATTGCAATTGCACTTGCTATTAATTGTATGGGAGTGCCAGTCTTTTATTTTCTATTGTAATGTCAATTTCTTGTGATTACTCGGAAAATGAAGCTGTAACCACAGACCACAGTGCTGCAACTAAATCCTGGTATAAGCACCGGTTAGGCAGTCTTGAACTATGCATGTGAAGCCAGCTGAGAGGTATATCCAATCCTATAGATTTCTCATTGTTTGGTAACTATTTGCTGCAAATGCAACAAAAATCAATATAAAAATATTACTCACACAGCATTCTACAGGTTACTTGTTTGTTGTATTAGTTCATCCACTGGGAGATAAGATTGTATTTTTTAGAAGTACAATGTAACACATTACCAATATACTAGGGACAAGAATAATAATGAACATTGTTGGAAAATAAACCAGTGTATTTCAAAAAATGTAGAAGTCGGAATTATAACTGGTTTATTTTTTAGGGTTTTCAGGTAAGTCGGATATTTATCTGTCTAACCATGGATAGATCGGCGGGCAACAACTTTACTGATTATAACGTAACTAAATAAGAACGAGAACAAAATGGCGGACGGATGACCTACTCGGCCAAACATATCATTTATCACGGAAACACGTAAACATATTGGAAGCAAACATTATGAAACGTACATGAAAGAAAAAAATATCGTCAAGAACTCCTTGTAATAAATGTTTTGGCGATAAAAAAATCGAAAGCAATCACAATTTCAGTAATTGTCTTTTTTACGATGTCTGACAAATATATTTATTGAACGTTCAATGTCAAGAATTTAATAGATACCGTTAAACCAGCTTGTGGATTTTAATAGCAACAAGACATTTCTGCGATATTGGCGTATAATAATAGAAATCAGCCAGTACTTTAATAGTACTGGCGACAAATGTATCGAGTGGGTTATTGATCTCAGTTTACGTGCCTCCTTTCGATTATCAGCGGGAATGGCATGCAATAGTGGGATTAATATAAGGAGTTATAATAGACTGCTCTCAGTCGCAGTTATTATCGCATATGCTTTTCAATGTTTAACTATTTGAACATAAAGTTAACTGTTTTTACCTTTCCGTCGCAAAATATTTTATTTTATTTTTGCACACACATTGATTATGTCTGGGAAATGATTCCTATTTGATCCAAAATTGATAAAGAAATTATAGAAAAAAAACGTATAAAATGTGTTACAAACGTTTTGGCGGGAAACCTTTCAGAGATCATAGTTTCTTCCATTTTATTTGAAGTGAGTGATATTAGCCTGAAGAGGAAATAGAAAGCTGGTATGCAAATTAGTGCGATGTCAACGATAGCAGTCGGTGAATGACGAGTAATTGCGAATGACGTCAGGCTTTCGTGTCGAAGATATGGCGCTTTTATAGTGTTCGCACACTAATTACAATGCCATGCGGCTGGTATCTCCAATTGGCTTGTTATCAATAACGTTTCATTTTATAAGGGAGAATATCTCTGCACATTGCTTGCAAATAGACATGTCAGTTCTACTTTATAAACTTACACAACAGGGATATGAACCCGATGTGACAAGAACCACATATTTCCCGTTAAATTCCAGGTGTGTGGGATGATCCACGGGATTTAATGAATATTCCTTGGTAAAACCCATAAATTATAAAATAACTAAGTTCAGTACAGATAAAATTAGACAATAATTGATATAATTGAATGAAGAATAAATGTCATTTTCCGATGTTTTCATTATGGGTTCATGACGTCATAAAACGAAAATAAATGGAGGAAATACTTTTTTTCGAGAAACAAAATTGTATGCAATGTCATAAAAAAAATGTCATTTAATCTTTTTCTCATTGATTTTAATGGTAAGCGTATATCTTCACAGTGTGTTCGGTGATTTGAACCGGTAAATATTTATATTGTTATTTATATTATTCTACTCTTATTATAAATATTTCATAATCATACATTTATTCTGCTCAGTAATTTCAGTGTGATAATAGTTGTACATTATATTCAATGCGAAGTTTATAATGCATTGCATATAGGTTCAGTTTTTTTTTATTTAATTTCGGCCAACATTCCCTCAATTTAAAACGAACAATTCATTCCTAATTATAGTAAATTTAAAATTCCTTATTCAGGCAATTTTGATAATAACATTACACCCAAAACGTCTAGTTATTCAAGGCAATTAAATAACAATCCATACACCGATTACAGGTTGTCGTAATGATTTACTGTTTTTTTTTAACATGCCAAGTGCATTTTTGTCGTTGGTATTATCAAGAATTACTTTCTAATTGCAGTCTTGTGTTCGCCAGCTTTAAGTGACTTTCAGTCTGAGCGAGTACTAAACTTTTGTACTGACAGCGCCGATGTCACGATTTCAAAATGGACGCTTGTCGTCTGCTGCAAAATGTTGGCGCTCAGATTGTTGTCAATACAAGGTATATTCTATGTTTTTCATATATGGATAGTACTAAAAATGTCACCTTTTCTGCACAGATAGTTAGATTACTCTAAATACAAGGCACATTCAATGTTTAGACAGATTTTTCAATATGACTGAAAAAACGAGTACTATACTTTGTATTAATGAATCATTTGCCTCCGCTGACTCGAATGCAAAATGACCGCTTGTCGGCTGCTGCAGAATGCCGCCGTTCGTGTACAAGGTACAATACAAGGTACAATCAATGTTTAGATAGAAATTGAGTTTACACGTCATTAATCTGATGCGACAAGCTACACGCGATCGTGTCATACGAATTTATGGACACGGAAACGCACTCGCATGCTAAATTGAGTAAACTAGCATCCATGCCATTCCCTTTTAGTTCCATTGTTGTGTAAATCAAGCACTGAATCAGCACTTCCTCTATTATTAACTATTTGTGAAATCAGTTTCCAAGAAGAACAATGGAAAAAAGTCAGGTTTTGAGTGACGTTTTCGTTATGACGCAATCCAATAATGGATGCCGCGATAACACCATCGGTCTGGATGTGCCCCGGGCCAGTTATGAGATTCAAGCTGTAAATTTTAGCGTCAGCTTTCAAACGAGTCACGTATTGTGTATTCGAGGGGGTTGGTTGTTATATTCACACAGTCACACTGGCGAAATATACATTGAATTGATCATAGTACTCCACAACACGAAACTATGACAACACATAAAATGTATACTGTTTTATTAACTGCGTTTAATATATCCACCCTTTTACTATACTAGTCGTATAATTTCCGCGGGAGTCCAGCGGTAAAATAACAAATTTACACAAAAGCAATATTTTGGAAGTACATTTTAATGTGTATTTAGTGTATTAGTCTAAAACAATACTAACCACGCCAGTTACTATGCCGAAAGGCGGATGATATCGCCCGCGGTGCGCTTTTTCGCGATTAACAGTAACTTTTGATGAGACACGTGCGAGTTCAGCCGATATGTTTGCCTGTCTATGTGATATTGAATATCCCCAGGGCTAAACTGAAGTTCACGCACAGTGTGTCATCACGCTCGCACGTTAAACTGTCTTATTTATACGTGGGACGTCATATTAGTGACCCAAAACATCTTCGTCAGGGTCAGTAATACCCGCACTGTTTCCATGACCGACGGTGTGCTAAGCCAGCCGGCAATCACATCGTCTCGGCTCGTTTCCTTTGCATATGCCGACATATACAGTACTGAGAAGAGTAGCAGGAAATCGAGCCAATATCGAAATGTTTCAAGAACTAACGTGATAAGATTGTGAAGTAACACGTATCACCAATCATGACGTGTCTACACGTAATAGTTCAAGAAGCTGATCAAAATTATATTACTCGCCTTTCACGCGGAATACGAAAAATATCGAGAGGTTCTCTCTCAATAGTAAATTTCAATAAGTGCCATTTTTTATAATTTGAATAAGATTTAATATTCCTGCATGTGTTCAAGTGATACAGTAATACGAATGTGACCAGTACTAATTTCGCAGGTTCTAGTGGGTTAATAGCGTGAATGATTTAACCGAACTAATTGTAGCGATGAGAGCCTTTTAATTATTCGGTTAACAAAGAGGCACAGTCGTTGTGTTTGTTATGATTCTCATGTGTAAATGTATTGTTAGTTTACGCTCAGACTAGTAATTTTACTAGTCTGAGGTTTACGTTAAATTCGAACACGCGTTGCAACACTGTGGCGCATTAAAGACAACTATCGGCAATGTCTCCATGACATCGCATGTTGATGGCCACCTCTGGATATTATTTATCCTGAACCCAACCCGTATTAGGTGATGAGCAGAGAATACACACTTTGAATTGATAGTACGTACCAGAAATTTAAAACCCATGCGCATTTCAATTGATCACCTATTGCATCACACTAAAACGCATTGTGCAAATACAGCCCTTTTAAAATAAAATAATACAATAATAATACAAATCTAAAGTATGAATCAACGTGTAAAAACAAACAGTTCTTTAGTTATCGAGTTCATGCCCCCACATTTAACTGTTGGTATTCCTCATAAGCGGCTTATATCGTATCGAATGTATTAGCACCAAGTTAACGGGGCCGAAATCCTCGAAACGCGTTTGGAGTTCGTCAAAACACGGTTACTAGAACCGTAAACGTTGTCAAAATGATACTTAAACAAGCAGCCTGTCGACTGAGATAGCTGTTAGCAATGCACATTTCAAATAAAAAAAATGAAGATATCATTAGAAAATGAACAATATGTATAGTATCAAAGAAATCAGACTTGCTGTTTTCAACAAGAATTGCTAAAATATCACTTTTTACCAAAAATGACCAAAATATTCATCAAAATTAGATATAACAAATCTGGGAGAGGTCTACCTGAGTTACCTATATGTATAGTATCAAATCAATGAGATTTGCGTATTTTAACAAAAAGTCGAAAATGTCAATTTTTAACAAAAAAGACAAAAATATTCATCCAAATTAGAGAATTGCAGATATCATCACGAAATGAACAAATCTGAGAAAGGTCTATCTGAGGTACCTATATATAAAGTATCAACGCAATCAGACTTGCGGTTTTCAACAAGAAGTCAAAAATATCACTTTTTACTAAAAAATGACAAAAATATTCATCAAAATTAGAGAATCAAAGATATCATCACGAAATGAGCAAATGTAAGAGAGGTCTGCCCAAGGTACATATACACTAAGTATCAAAGCAATAAGAATTATAGTTTACAAGAAGAAGTTGAAAATGTAAAAAGTTGACACGGACGACGACAGACAATTACTCATATGATAAGCTCCGCTCGACAAAGTCGACAGCTGAGCTAAAAAAACGAAATATGGCCTGCATCATTGCGTAAATTTGAATGTTACTCTTACGACTACTAATAAAAAGTAAATAAATGTTGCTATCGAACAGAATCAGACATGGAACGTAACATAATACAGAATATAAGCTACATCTCTATCTATTATTCTATTTATATTTCTCCCGCCGTTTTACGTAACACATTTTGACATATACTAATACTGCACTGTGTAAACTACACCGCAGTATCTCCTCTGAGTGCGCATGCGCTACATCATTCTTGAATTCGTATCACGATGAGTATAAATTCAATTTAACTCGTTGTTGAGCCTTCGGAACTCACAGCAATCAAAAGGCGAGATTTAACTAATTGAAAAACAGTCTGAATAATAATAATCTCGTTTTAATTCACCACATATCCGCTAGGAGTACAGGACCATGCTGTAAATCTAGGAGACTTACCGTACTTATCATGATGATGATACTACTCCTCGCATACATGTAGTGTCCCCCCCCCCTCTGTGTGAGCACCTGTCATTGATTTCGACAGTACAGACGCCGATATCGTATGACAATTTATATACTGTAGTCGATGTCGTTGCACGGCTTATCATAGAAACACGAAGACACTCGAGCTAAGGCCGTCTGGCATATATTTGATTGTAGCGATAAACTACCAGAGAACTTTTGTATCTTGCAGAGGCAATATGAAATCAGATCTTATTTATTTTAATTTTTATTTTTTTGGTGTGTAATTTTTTTCAATAATTCCCCTAATTTAAATTTTGTGTAATTGTCTGACTGTGAAAGCTCAGAGATTTGAAAAATCGCCATGCTAGATCTCGTTTAACTCTCACAATCTTCAATAACCAATCAGAGAAGGTTTTTTATATAGCCTTGGTTGGACTTCGACGTTTGAACACAAATGGAATAATCACTGTATACAAAGCCGTCTTTGATTGGTTGACTAATTAGGTTATTCGAAATCTCACGAACGAGATCTTCTTTGGAGGTTGATGCAGTCTGAAAATTCAAAAATAGAATAAAGAAAACAAATTTTAATATGACTGAAAAAAAATAAGAAAAGCCCAATAAGATCTGATTTTAATTAGATTGTATGAAGCATCAACCTTGGTTAGTTTTGAGCACGTTTAATTAATTATGTCTGATATCTGTATTGATAGCATCATTATAAGTCTTCAGTAAAACGCGTCAAATATTCATTTTATAAAATAATGAGGAACATAAACGCGCATGCGCCCTGATTTACCTATACGTACAGGATATTCGACGCGCATGAGCACTGTCGTTATCATTATTTCATCGAACAAATAGTGCTATGTTCCGAATCGTTACCAAAATGATGTCCCCATTCAGTAAAAAATACGTGGATGGAAGAAATACTCAAAGTTAATACCTATACTGTATTTTTAATTTGTGTTTATGTGAGAGAAGTACCACTTCGAAAAAAGTTCGAATATGGTTTGACCGTATGTTTATAGACGATGAACACGTCAAAGTTCATGACACGGTGTCTATCGTTCCATCATGTATTTCTGTCTGTTCCGGTATAGGCAATCAAAATACTCATAACGGATGGGATTGTGGGGAATACTGTATATTAACATCATTCATATACCAGGACAACCATCGCCATCTGCTGCGCATACGTATTATACGGCACAGTACGGTTCCGTTGTAATAAAGAGATAACGTCGACATCGCACCCAATTATATAAGACTTTATCGACTTTTAATATGAAAAAAAGACAAGATATACTTTCTAATAATGTCTGCCAGGCATAGAACTTGCAAATATTGTTTGCGTAATTGAAACTGGAAACATAACACAGCAGCCACGTTACATTTTTTTAAATATACGTTAGGACGGTTTACTTCGCGAATGATGCTATAAGAAAAGTCGATTTCACCAGAATTGTGATAAAAACGTCTTTGTTCTTATTTTCCAAAAAACAAATTCATCGATGTGCGCACAAGCGTGTATGGTCTGTGTGGTTATAATCACGCAGTAAGCTTTACTGCGTATCGCATAGCTTTAGATGGATTAGTGAGTGGGTGAGCCAGTCGGGTTGACGGAAATAAAAGTACGATCGTCGTTGGTAATTACATTCCGCTTTAACCGATTTGTGGACCGGTGGTTGCGGCTTCCTTCACCACCCATTCCGTCGAAGTGCCTTGCGCACTCAGCATACTCCCACCACGCTATACACAGTATACAGCTATTGCCCCTACTATAAGTATTCTAGTGAACGTCATCATATCACCGCAATGGCATCAAACGCCGCAGAAATATAACAGCTGTGTTCATCATCAATATACGGCACGGCGGCACCATTTTAACAGATTTTTCAATAACACTCCAGACAAAATACATCAGTTTGTGATGATGCCTTGTTAATTCAGCTATATCCCATGCCATTTCGTTCGTGTATACTAGTAACCACAAAAAGCAATTAATAAACGAATCCATTCCATATAGCGCACTTCGATCATCACCGGAGCGTATCGTATGGTAGTTCAAAAGAATCCTTCTTTGACGACACCGACAGACACAAAACACAGTTGTTGTTTTTTTATGATGTCGGTGGTTACGGGGATGGACAATATACAAAAGTACAGAGTTAATGCATTTAAATTTAAAGAGAATTGTTAAATTTCTTCTGTCCAATCGGCCATTCGATTGATCCGCAATACCAGCAGTCGCGTCAAGATAGACACTAAATATAACCGAATGAATTGTTACGCAGATACCCCCGTGCCACAACACTCGGGGATGATGGCTGACCAACACTCATTCAACCGCGCGTTCGGAACACATACTCACATATGGGGAACAATAACAACGCTAAGCTCTGTCTAGTACTAGTATTGCGTTTTGAAGGGTACCGTTCTCCCCATCCCTTTCAGTCTAAATTCCCATGCCTAGCTTTAAAGCCGAAGCGTAATATTACGCTGGATGTGATGGTAACCCACATTGTACTGTGTGTGACCTGCAAAACGGTACACGCGTTAAATTAATATTGTAATTAAAATGATTGGACTTACCATTAACAGAAAGCTATAAACACGTATTATGTACATACAGCACCATACAGTTTCGCTCATTTCTTTCTTCTTTGGCGTTCCCATGGTTACCGGCGTCTCCGAAAAGTCTGCTCCCCCGCATACAGTGCGTAATAGTTTTTGTAACAATCAAATATATTCCCTGGCACAATGACATTCACGTGTTCAAAAAAACGTCTCTTTTTCCACGTCTCGGTAAATATGCCTTTGTGTTCCTATTCCTTTTCGACAATTCCCCTGGTGTTTAATCCCGCTGGGTTGCACCGACTCTGTTCGTTTACTGTACACCGAGTAGGTCACATACACACCATCGTCTGCGTGATCGCTGATGCAGTTCTTATATCGCTGTTATTATTGTAGCGTGTTTTTTTCTTTATTGTGAACAAAGCCGCATTACGTTTTTTTAGGTCAACCGAGCGCCCCTAGCGGTCGTGAAAAGTCCAGAGCGAACACTGACACAATAGCGGATCCTTCGTTTTCTGAAGACTTGACACGCCACTTATGAAGACGTGGTAGCGACATAGATATATTACTATTTCGTAAGATGCGTCATGCGGAAATAACGGAGTGATTGGAAAATACTGAATGCTGAGTGTTTGTTCGTTTTGTAATGTTATCGTGTCGAGTGGAATATAATGGTTGCGGCGAGGGTACATAAAACGTATCTATTTAAAGGAGAGAACATCGCTAACTATTATTTGAAAATATTTTTGACGATTTATAACAATATAACATCAAATTGATTTTAAATTTTCTTTGTTATATTTAGATTTTAGAGTGCCAATGACATCTCGGACAAATAAGATGACGCAAATTATTCTATCAGGAAGGAAAAAAAATACTCCCCCAAATTAAACTAGCCAGTAATTAATTCCCAAAACACAATGCAGTTATCCAACGTCAAAATATACGAATTCACCTATAAAAACACTGAAGAGAGCAAATCACTGACTAATACCACGTCTTCCGCGCTCTCGGTGACTCACTCTAAAAATAATTATAATTTTTTCGTTTATGAATGGTACCGATCGACCAATCAGTACCCCAATACAGGACTGTCCTGTTTCTGAGTCTGACTCGTCTCTTTGATTTTATACATAGTACATGCTTTAGGGCTTTTACAATGGGAACATAAAGCTCAGGACTGTATACACGTTTTATAAATATAAATGTTTAGACCTTCATTTTCAATAAGTGTGTGTTCACGGTTGCTACGTAGTATGTCACTCCAGGCTTGTGCGCGCATTATAGGAGTATATAATGCGGAGATCTCGGGCCAGCGTGAAATTTGAATTTGAATGAAAGCTGACGGCCGTATTTACAAATAGTCATAAATATGTCTATAAAATAAGGTACATCTTCATGCCTTTCACTATATGAGCCTTTTCGCTCATAAATTGTGTTAGAACTTCATATAAATCACGTGACATTAAAGATGAAACACTGACCAAATAACACAATGTCTGACTTAGTTAACAACTGTTGTACTGATATTTGGATTCGAAGTCAAAACTTACACATAAGGCGATGTGGCAGACAGACTAATTATCGAGCTATCTGGGACACGTTGTCGGTCACTGGGTTTATATTAGGGGTATATGGTGTTTCGAGTGAGATTATGAATATTCACACGTCATTATGCAGATCTTGGGAATAGGGGCCACCTGCTACAAACACAGTATGCAAAATGTGATAGGTCAACGACTACAAACTCCGAAAGGCCAACACCTGCATGCTCATTCTCGGGAGCGAACATCCGGGCATTTTCACCGCCGGACAACCACAACCGGTGAACTGAAACAACGGTCAAAAACTCTCACAAAAAATATACTTTGGGCTAGTTGTTGAAATTCTCATGAACAGTGTAACAAGATTACCCCTAAATGTGCAACATATATAAATTTAGTTGTTCATGATTGTCACATACTAGTAGTTGAGTTTGTTCTGTTTTCTTGACTTCAGCCGTTTTCGTGCATGATACGGTGGCGCGTCTTAGCAACCTAGAACGTTCTGTGACGTAGCTCCGCCCGAGAATATCTGACATTACCCTATCCGTGAAACTCAATTTGTTCCAACATATACCGTTCACCGTATACCGTTTCAATGTAATTTAAATGTACTGTAAATGTCCAGCAAGGCGGTAAGCGATCACCAACTTTGTTTACTCACTTTCTAAATTACCTAGGGCACGTATTTCATTAAATAAAATAGTAGCACAATATTACGGGTACAACACAACACCTCCTGAATAATTTTGTTGCAAAATGGAAACAAAGTGGCGATAGAAAAAAAAAACGAAAGTATTTTTTTGTCGTAAAAGAGGGCGTTCAAAGAGTACTGTATAGTAAACGCCTTATTCATTTGCAGGTTTTTAAATCCGGTAATTCCGTCGATAAGTGATATCCGCTAAATTAAATCCACGTGATCACGTAAAACAACAATTGAACTCATTGTTGCGCTGCCAAATTTGTGAACTTAAAACCCAGTGAAATTGCTGAAAGCATCAAAATAGAGAAATTAAATACCAGTGAAAATAAATGGTTTCACAGTAATAAGAAATAGCCATTTAAAGCGCGGTAGTCGTCGCGCAGCGCGTGTTCGATTTTCATGTAAATAAACAGTGTATTTTACACGCGTTGTATACGTCGCTATGAGTTCCATATCGAACAGGACGCGGTGCGAGGACTGCTGCCATTTAATTCGTACATTTATTGAGTCTGAATTTAAGATAGTTACAAGCTACCTTTTAATATATGGGTTTGTATTTTCTTTATTTTTTGTAACCACCTGGGAAGAATATAACAACCCAAGATAATAACGCCCTGTTCTTTGTCAAAAGGTTTTCTTAAAGTTTGTTTGTTTGTTTGTTTGTTTTTGGGGGGGGGGGGCAACCCATATCTGGTATTTAGAATTTTTTATACTAAAATACTGCCAATTCCGAGAGATGTCATAACAAAAACGACGTTGAAAATATGGAAAGCAATTCTTGTAATTTTGTTATAATAGTGCAATATATAGTGCAGTGACAAGTGAAGTTGGGGTTTACTCTTCCCTCCTGTAGGTCAGTGAAGTATTACCGATAATTACACCCCTTGCTATGTCGCAAGATTATGGTGTTTCATATTTTAGTGCAAGGAGGCCTTACAAGGCAAAGCTTTCTTTTGATTTACTAGATTCAGAGATATGTTATCTAGTGCAGAAATAGGGAAGTTTGATTCAATGAAACTGAGATTGGGAATGCTTATGTAAACAACGACACTGGAATACGGATATTGGCAATCAACATAATATTGGGAAGGGGTACTTGCATGGAAAAGCGTATATATGCACTGCCAACCATGAAACAAATTGATTCTAATCAATAAAAAAAAAAAAACAATAAGCAAACAACTTTGAGAAAAGTCTAAATTTTATTTCTTGTAAAAATAACTACACCGAGAGAAAAAAGTTACTGTTAATGACACTGGATTATTAGAATTACTGTAACACTTTGCATTGGAGTAAATTTAATTGGTTTGTTCGCTAACAGTTTTGTTTTATTAAGTATCTATCTGTCATAAAACGGGGTTATCCCAAGCATGGATGCCTTATAAATCCAACCCACCTTCATTACGTCATCTCTTAACTCATTACAGTTGAACTAGGGGGCTCTGTGAATTACACAAGACCCTTCAGCATTCAACAGATTTAATGGTTTTCACCAAATAATTTTTTTTTTTTTTGATTACAGTTAATAATATATTTAGAATACATTTGCTCTCCGAGACACTCTATAATAAACTTTGATAACATCAACTATTGACAGTATTTGATTGGCCCATCCATATACTATCTGTGTAAATCTATTTGCATGGTCAATAAGCTAACATTCATTTATTGTAGAGGTCTTTAAGACTGCAGGAGAATCTTGGGTAAAATCGATGCTGAATGATTTGTCTAAAGTATTGATGAGACTATCATACTCACAGTAAACTAATGGTGGAGGATCCAGGGGGAAAAAAAATGCAAAACCATTTTTTTTTTCCAAATTGCTTCAAATAATTTAGCAGCACCCCTTATAAGAAAATTGTAAGGGCTAAGATACATATGCTAATACTTGTTCGTTTTTGTTTTTTGTTCAAATACTCTAGCGATAATTGATTCTATGATAGTGTGTTACACATACTCTATTTCTTCTATTAGAAGTGCATGCTGGGTATTAGCTGAAGATATAGTTTAATGTTCAATATACTTCTAGCTGAATCATAAATGCTGTAGAAGTGTGCATGTTATTAAATATGCGTTGGCAATTATGCTAACTACATCAATAAATATGGATTATAGTTCTCGCTCTCGAACTGAATTGGTGACTCTGGATGAGACAAGTTTTAACCGCTTATTCAGTTTTGAAAATATCCACATGAATCTCTAATAGAAGAAATGCAATATGGGATGACAAAATAAAGTGTGAACTTAGTCAATTTTCTATAGGACATCTACAAAATTCAGTATTCAAATAAAAAAAAAATATTATTTACATCTCAAAAAACAACAAATACTTACATATTTCTCTTTTTTTTTTTTTTTAAATACTAAATTATCTACCCGAAAAAAACCTGCCAGGAAAAGTGCCTGACCACCCTGATTGGATGGTATCAGAAGCTTTCCTGATTGGTCAAGGACACAACATGTGACTCTGAGGACTAAAAATTCATTGGTTGATGAAGTACAATTGTGATACAAAATTGATACATTGAAAAAAAACATGTTATTTCTATAAAGAATAGAATTACAATTTGCTGAGTGTCAACCGTAAAGTGACAACAAAATCTTTAAAAAGACAGAAACCTATATATTTATTTCAACATTTGAAGGCCCCAGAACAAGCATAATATCACTGAGATTTTATTTTGCAGCATGTTTTCAGTCAAACATTGGAAATCTGACCACCCACCATACAAAAGACAACTCCCTACTCTATGTAGACTGGCAAAGTCGGGGCTTCTTTTTTGTTTTACAAACAAATATATAATAAATTGTTAATTTAGCCTTTTTAAGGTGATCGCGAAAACTAGCGTGACTGCGAAAGAAATCCTGACTGGACGCATCGGCAGGCGACCCCCTGCGTTTGAGTGAAAACCGGAGTGGAATCACTCTGGTGATTATGCTAATTTAAATATGTTGACGAGCATTGACAACGAATGCAGCTGTATGCGTCATCTCTTATCTATGTTAATTATCATGCCCTTTCACTTCTGATATCCTGGCGATTTTGAAAGACTACTTATATACATTTGACATCGACTTGTTTTCAGTAAACATGGATGAAAGTATCACCTTTAAAAAAATTAAAGTATCCATCTCTGCAATTGAATCTAATTAACCTTTAAAAGGTCATGTTTACTTTCACTCACACACTCATGAATAATCAATGACATTATGAATAATTAATAGCAGTCAAATGGCCGTAGATGCGTCCAGTCGGGATTTCTTTAGCGGTCAGGTTAGTTTGTGCAATCACGCTAAAAGGAATAAAAGAACAATTAATTATTTCTTTTTGTAAAACAAAAAAAGAAGTCCCGACTTTGCCAGTCTATACTCTATGGTAAAGATGTTCTACATAATACTAGAATTCATGACCTCTAAGGTCACACATCCTGGCAGTGTATGACCTCTAATCTAAGGTCACACATCCTGGCACTTTGCATGACCCTAAATGTCACACATCCTAGCACATTTTCAAAAAGTAAATCTAAATGCAGCAAAGAATTTGTAAGTACATCATGATGGCTATGATTATGTTTCCAAGGAAACACGCATTAACATTAACCCAAACAAAGCAGAAAATTAAAGTGATATCACGATGATCTCTTCAAATTACTGATACTAGACTAGTTTTAAAAATACAGTTATTTTAACAGTATTAAATTATTACATCACTTATATGCACATATAAAACAGCCCAAACAAATTAAAAGCAGATCTTTTCTATTTATATCAGGATAGAAGACGTTTACTGTCGGCATTTACAAAGCATTCTAAAGTCACAGACACATAAATATTGTCATCAATATTGTCAATCATGACCAGGAACATGTTTGTTTTTTTTATACAAAAAACTGTACCATACTTATAAAATAGGGGTTTCTGAAAATTATGACGAAAAATGATTCCTTATTTGAATCATGTAACCCCTGAGTTCAACAGTGACATTATAATAACCGTAACACCCCTATCAGATGATAATGAAACATTCCATCAATAGAAATACTACAAGGTTAAACCATAATGAAAATTACTGTAGGGGTGAAAATGAACATTAGAAATTACACTGACTTGCAGTTTGAGTTTAAAAAGTCACGAGAGGGCTTGCATGCAAAACTCTTTGTATCTGAAGCAGCTGAACGAAAAACAACCTCTTCTTCAAAAAAATCATATTCTTTGACATAACATTATTTGTTTACAAAAATAAAAGCTTGTAAATACTGATGTACTAAGGGACTAATGAACACATCACTCATTTGCATATCCTTTATATCTAGCCTATGATTGGCTGAATCACTTTTCAAGTATGGATGCTGATTGGCTAATGATAACTCACATGACACAAGTATGCAAATAGAGATAGGATGAATAGAATATGCAAATGAATGACCCCAGTTTCTGTATAAGTTTTAAATTAAATTAAAACAAATAAATTATAACAAATCTGGAAAATAATGTGAAAATTACAATTTATTTTCAATGAGCTTCTTAATTAATACATTGTAGTTCATTTGGCTTCAACAATGAGACTACTGGGTTTAAAGAACATACTATACCGTCATGGTGACAATGAGGAAAAGCAACTGCAATTTTTGTCTTCGGGATTGAAAATTAGAAAAGTATTGTTTAATTATATTACAGGACTCTAAGTATAATAATTGGCATTAGTTTTAGTAAATATCAATAGTTGTTCAAAAGGTTTCTAAAATGGCTGTGATATTTTCAAGTTTTATAAGCAAAATACATAGAAAATAATCAGCACTTCGGTTCTCGTCTTATTTTAAAATTATTTTTAAGAGTAATAAATTTTGAAAGTGAACAATCCATCACCAGGAAAACAGAGAAAATAACTGTCAAACAGTATGGGAGACATTAATTATGGAGAAAATGTGTAAAAATCAGATTTTGGAATTAAAACGTGATACGTATAAATATAGCCTGCAGGCAGTACCACGTCTGTCAGTGTACACCAGAAACACGTTCTGACGAAATGTACACTAGTAGTCACATGAACAAAATGATCCAGTGAAAATATGGTACATGTTTTAGCGTTTAAAGCGTCATAGTATTTGCGCAGTATGAATTTGAATTTTGTAAAAACAAAGACAATGTATTTTGTGTCGCATAGGATTCCTATCAAACACAGTATAATGCTACAAAGTGTGGCTCTGTAACGTTCTTTTCAGCTTGACTTATTAAAGTATGAGTCATCGCTATATGACATATTTAATAGGGTTCCCATGCATCATATACAATCTGTGTTTTATACATTGTTTGTTTGAACATCTCAGCTCTTTAAGTTCATCATTCCATAATATCTTTATTTTTCATGGCATCCAAAAGGTATTCTTTACAAAACTATGCTAAAATATGTTAACTACATGGTATTGATAGTTACAAATCTTGTTAAAAATGACAAATAATTTCCTGGCAATTCAAAATATCACATAATGTTATAATGTAGAATGACCATAAATTGCAACAGCGCCCTCAGATTTTTATTTACGCAATTTAGGAATAAAAACAAAATAAACTCTGAAGTCACTGTATGAGGGCGCTGCAAACAGCTCACCATAGTGAATAGTATAATGAGCGATTGGTGTCTAGATGCTAGGCGACAGTGTTTCTGTGGGAACAGCTAATCATCAAAGTCATCCTTGAGGTTCCGGAGCAAACAAATGGCAAACACTATTCCAAATAGCTGGAGGAAACAAAAAGTGAAATAAAAGAACTATCATTAACCATTGACCTTTGCTGAGCAGCATCTATAAAAGGTAGATAAGGAAGGGCTGGCAAATAACATGATGGTGTATGATAACATCATTGCCACCTGATGCAATTTTTTTCACTTATTTTGGCTGTCCCTGGTGGTTTTCAACCGGTGATGTGATATACAATGTACTGATAATTCAGAAAGCTGCATATAATTATGTTATATTTTAATAAAATCCAATGAAACATAAACATCCAATATTTGTGACATTTATGATAAATATTTATCATGTCTTGACAACACAAATAAAGTGTGTTTTTTTTTAAAATGTTCACAGATATGTATGTACGCATAAACAAAGAGATGGTCATATGACAGTATGAATTATAAATTCTGTATTTGAAGCAGCATTCCTAATAGAAGTCGCATCTCTAATAGAGAAGCCACACCCATTCTTTTTTTAATAACCCAAAATCATCATCAAACTCAGGAGCTAATAAACGATGATTTTGGTTTCAACTACCCGGGAAAGTCGATCTTCTTCAGGTAATTAGGTGTTTGTAAGCAAAGGATTTTCCCACACAAAAACGATGAATTCTGTTGAATTTTGTTAGTGGTTGGCTTCAATGTTGCTTAGATAGAATGTTTGCTGTGAAAGTTTGGTATTTTCTCCTGATTTCTCAACTTTTCGCTTTATTTAGTTTCAAGCCGTATTCATTAGCTGACTGTGAGCTGCTACAGAAATAAACAAAAATACTCTAAAACCAACCAATTATGCAAATTAGCTAATTATTATGCAAATATTAATTACAAACTGTTACCCATTGGAGCATTTGTTATACAGAATAAACAAGGTGAAGACAGTTAATTAGCTAATTGATATGCATTCAATTAGAAGCTGTTATAAGATATTGTTCTGCACAAACATGAAGTAAGATTTAATGCAAACAGATACAAAGATACAAAATGAATATGCTAAAACTGATTATTATGCAAGTCTGCGGCTTGGATCAATATGTAATCACTTGTGTCTGCTGACGTCAATTTGGGAGAAAATATCATGGGATTTTATATAAGGAGCTTATGATCCACGACTCGTACATACTGTAGTTTTTACTCAAAATCAGACTCAACGAATGTACATAAGCCTATGCCTAGAACCCAACCACTGTATGCATTCAAACCATAACTTGGTGAGATACCTACCTGTAGACAAGCTACACCAAGACCAGCCCCAGCTAAAATCCAAATATTATTGTTGAACTGTTCATATATAAGATCATAACAACCCTGATAGATGAAAGGAAAAAAATATTATTTGTAAGAATTAGTATGAAATTTACACTATGTTGATTGGCAGTGCATGTTCATTTAGTTTTATAGAGCAGGTATGCAATAACATATTCTTCATGCATCATCATAACGGGTCACTAGAGGGGCAGCATTACAGTAGTTGGATTCCCCCCAAATATATTATTTAAAGCTTATTTCATTCTAAAACCGTTGATATATAAGTCATTGAAAATGAAAATTATAGGAAATTTTTCATTTACAGATATAATCTTACCCCTGAATTCATAAAACTATTTGGGAGTTTCTCATCCCCTTTGCAGGCTGTAGCATTTAATGGTGTTGGCAACTCTCCAGAAATTATTTCCTTTACTTCTGTCATGCAGCAAGACTTTGGAAAAGTCCATAATTCATCCACTTCCTGCTGGGTCGATGTATCATTAAGTTTACTTTTGTACCATTTACTGTCCAACCAGTCCTTATATGACTCTGTACCACAACACTCGAACTACAAACAAATAATAAAGTCATGAGTGATGAGTCCCATCACATGACTGATGATTGGCTGATTCACATCACATGAATGATGATTGGCTGATTCACATCACATGACTGATGATTGGCTGATTCCCATCACATGACTGATGATTGGCTAATTCACATCACATGAATGATGATTGGCTGATTCACATCACATAACTGATGATTGGCTGATTCCCATCACATGACTATGATGATTGGATGATTCACACCACATGACTATTTTTAATTATGCAAATAAAATACTTTGCTACTTACAGTGAGTTGTATAGCATCGATAGCCCGAGAGTTGAACTCTTCGGGATCATCTTCAACATCTTTGTAATCCTCCAACATAGTTTCATTGAGTTTAACTTTCAAGAACGCCTCCACCTGTAAAGAAAGTCATTCATAATGTCAGTCTTCAATTAAATTTTTTAAAACTCCCAGCCTCATTCTCATCACAAACTACCATCACTTGACACCGAAACAAATAACAACAGAAAGGGATCATCACATGTCTCCTAACATGTATAATTTATGTACCAAATTTGAATGAAAATAACAAAGCAATGTCCACTATACATTTTCAAAAAACAAGACGGCTGCCAGTCGGCCATCTTAGACAAATCACAAAACCACTATACTAGGCACATGAGGAGGATTCTGAAATACAACTTCCAATGATCGGACTGCCGAGACCA
Organism: Saccoglossus kowalevskii; assembly: GCF_978046115.1. Classification (NCBI taxonomy): domain Eukaryota; kingdom Metazoa; phylum Hemichordata; class Enteropneusta; family Harrimaniidae; genus Saccoglossus; species Saccoglossus kowalevskii. Next base: position 19,989,376 of record NC_140641.1, read on the forward strand.
AATTATAAAAATCTCTTTCAAACTGTTAAAATAATCACTAAAATGAGAATATTTTAGTTATCAACACCAAATGAATTAATCTGCTAGAGGAAAGAAGAAGCACAATCTAACAGTGGCCAATTCAAGGTAATTACAAATAAAATATCAAAAATATAATAAAACATACCCGGTAGTTTTTTTTTTCACAAAAAAAGACAAAATATTTATTTAGTTTGAAGAACGAAGATTATTGTCATGAAATCAAAAAGGTGAAAGGATGATGAAAAAATCACATTTTTCACAAAAAATAACAAAAATATTCACTAAAATTAGAGAATTAAAGGTATCATAACAAAATAAACAAATCTGAGTAAAAAATGTAATGATGCCTATGGACTTATCAGTCATATGATTACCTAAAAATGTTGTTTCATTGTTTATGTTTTTTTGAATTATAAGATATGAAAGTACTATATTAAATATAGATCATACGATTTCCTTGCACATCAAAATGTAGTACTTTGTGTTTCCACCAATCAAATTGAGATACTTACCTCTGATTTGAACACGAAGAGTAAAATAGTACATACAATCTCAGTCAGAAGAATGATAAACACAAACAAGAAATACTGCGAGAGAAAAAGAAAAAAATTTGTTGAGTCGGAAATTAATCTGAATAGTGTATACACCAGAAATCTGTCAAATACTGTATACTGGAAACGAGTCTGAATAATGTTCACTGTAGTCATGGTTACATAAACAGTAGGATTAATTGTTAAGAAAGTGACTCTTCTAGGACATTTTGAGATAGTACTTAACATACCTTAAAAACAAATGGCTGCTATGTTTTCATGAGAGTGAGACGACCACAATACTTGTTTTGACTTTTTAACTAGTGTTCAAGTCGATCACATATACTGCTCCCCTGATCAATGTAACCATGGAATTTGGAACAGTTGACGTGGCGACAGTAGATAATGGAATAATATTTGAGAAGCAAAAACAAGTCCCGTGGTTTTCTCGCTCCCAACAAAATCTCGGCAGCCATTAGATTCAATGGTATGTTATCTGACGTTCAATAACAAACTGTAAACATCTGAGAAGTTCCTGAACTATTTTCAATGAAATTTCTGAAGATTTTCAAACATTTTTGATTCAAAATGGCTGTCAGATTCATAGTAATAATAATCACATAATTATCCCTTTTACAACTTTCTTTGAGAATCATAGTGGAGCATTATAACAAATGAAAAGCTCACCGTCCACAGCATGCATTTGTTTTCACACCATGCACCGGCACATCCAAAGAAACCAAGGATAGTGACGAATCCTCCAACTCCAATCATTGCAAAAGCAGCCGTCTTGAAGATTGGACTGTCCATTATTTGTAAGAAAGGCAAACTTGTTCTGTCAATGGAAATCCATACACCCAGGATCAAAATTGACAACCCGGTTATCTGTAAACCAAAATTTAGACATCAAATTTAAGGAGAAAAATTCTTGCAGCTAATATATTATATAACAAGCAGCCTGTCGGCTGAGATAGCTCTGCTATTAGATAATTGAAGATATCACCACAAAATTAACAAATCTAAAAGAGGTCCACATGTAGTACCTATATATGTAATATAAAAGCAATCAGACTTGCGGTTTTCAACAAGAAGTCACAAAAATCACTTTTTACCAAAAATGACAAAAATATTCACCAAAATTAGAGAATTAAAGATATCATTACAAAATGAACAAATCTGAGAGAGGTTCACATGTAGTACCTATATATGTAATATAAAAGCAATCAGACTTGCGGTTTTCAACAAAAAGTAAAAAATATCACTTTTTACCAAAAATTAAAAAAATATTCACCAAAATTAGAGAATTGAAGATATCATCACAAAATGAACAAATCTGAGAGAGGACCACATGTAGTACCTATATATGTATATGAGAGAGGTCTACCCAAGGTACATATACACCAAGTATCAAAGCATTCAGGCTTGTAGTTTTCAAGAAGAAGTTGAAAAAGTAAAACATTGACACGGACGACAGACAACGGACGACTGACAATCACTCATATGATAAGCTCTGCTTGACAAAGTCGACAGCGGAGCTAAAAAAATAAGTCAAAGATATGGCTCCAGAAAAACATTATTTAAAATAAGATTGCTGTCAATCGTCATTTTGAAATTGATTTGTAAATTTCACATGATGTTCAATGTGTATACCAGTTTTGAATTAAATATTTCTATGCCTGTCTGAGATTCAGTTCTGAAAGTTAGAAATGCTTTATATAGATTCATTTTTAGCACTAAAATGGCCGCCAAATGACCATGATGAGCTGGATGGTGAAATGAATGCATGCGCATTTGTGTGACATAGGTACATGTAAGCAATTTGGAACATGAACGAACAAGGCATGTCAGAGACATACATGTAGCTTAAGAACTGTATTTCTCAAAACAAAATGGCCACCACACAGCCATTTTGAATGCAATTTGTAAAACAAAACAACATGCATCAAGGTCCTATTATGTTCAACAAATTTTGAAAATGTTTAGTGGGAAAAATTATAGTGCTAAAAGGAATAATGTCCCCTATACTGACTAGTTAATAGAAGAGAAGAATGGTTTGGCTCGAAATAAACTACCAGTACTTGAGTTATAAGGCAAGGGAGATTTGATACAGTAATACTCAGAGTAAATCCATTTTATAAGAATGTAAAGTGCTCTGAAAAAAAAAAAGTTATCATTGGAGAGATGTCAACATGTTAAATTAATCATTTAGAGACCAAGTAGTCTGCAAATACCACAAATAGCTGGTAGAATACCAGAGATGAATGTTGTGACTACAAATGACAAACTGGTGCCAGAATGAATGCTGAATAGTCAGACTGCACTTTCGGCTCTCTACAAATGATGCATTAGTTAGATCAAAACAATTGTGTTTCTGACGCCAGATTTTTTGAAAAAAGATTAATTAAATTAGTATGAAGAATGTAGTTTATAGTTTTCAACTGAGACCGGATAAAAATAATGATTCCATCATAAATTTACAACTAGGAATCAAATTAACCATCGTCTGTTCAAATTAAAGCTACTACCGGTATATGAGATTGACCTGGTTAATACACATAATATCCAGCAGTGCTATACAGTATCATTATTAATTACTTGTTTTACAGTTCATTGCAACAGTCAAATAAGAAATATTAACATTGTAAGATCATGTAAAAACGCCAGTCATCATGTTCAAAATGTCTGTGTAAGCAAACAGTGTAAATTATTCACATTTGCACACATATTGTGACTGGTTTGCTAAACCCATGAGGACGTTGACAACCAACAGTGAAATAATGGCGTTGTTAAATAAAACAAGCATATGGCATGCTAGTGCTAATTTATGAACAACATTTTTTGTCGGACACTCTGTTTTCCAAAAATGTAAACAAATTGAGTCACAGTGCATCGGCATATATGTTGAACAGGACCCATTGACCAATTCGGTGCAATTAATTACTAGGGGTGGCCATCAGATTACGGGGGGGGGGGGGGAAGAAACATTAGTGTACATTATTTTCACTTATAGTTTAAACTATTTTTTTTTATTTCAAGTGTGTTTAACAAATTTTAAAATAAATATTATTTTTTCCCTGTGGTATTTGATTTTACAAAATGCTAATTTTTTTGCCCAAATCAACCACCCCTTCACGTTTTTAACAATCCACCCTTCAACTGAATGATAAAAAAAATTCAGACTTACCCAAAAAATAAAGTTGAAGAAAAACAGGAGAATCTTTGAACAGGTGCCACAGGCAGTGGTTGTCATGGTGATTGTTTATCTTGTTACTTTGTGACTGGTATTTCTAATAAATTGAACTTGGTGGTAATACGCCTTGGTTCAAGCTGCAAGAAGATAAAATTACAAAAAAAATATTTGTTAATAAATTGAAAGAAACAACAAACATCTACTATTACTGCAATATACCAGACTTAAAAGAATTTTTAGTTTTTGTAGCAGCTCTGTAATTCAATCTCGAGAAATATGGCCGAGTAATTTACTATATTTTACAGAAATACTAAAGATTCAAAGGTCAAACTTTGTGACCTTAAAGCAAAAAACATTTTAAAGAAATGTAGAGCATATTCTAGAATCAATACTGGTTCATTTTTAAGCTGAAAAATAATTTTGAATTATACCTCAGATTAATAGGATCAGCCAAAAAAGACTTTGAACTGAGCTGACCTGAATAGCCTTGTTTTTGAATAATGACAAATAAACTACGTAATGTGTTCAATTATACACGAATACATTAAGTTGGTCACGTGATTCAGCTGAATAAAAAGTAAACACTCGAGAATAAAATCTGTGATAAAGAGGCATTGAGGTATGACGTTGACACTGAAGTCTGTTATTGTGGTGACATCGAGGAAAGGTGTCACAGTGCCACTGAGGTCTAGCAGCAACACTAGATAAAAAAGATAAAATAATTTTTCTGAATTACTAAGCTGAAAAAATTAATAAAAAATAGCATAAATCTGCTTCTATTTGTGTCCCAGTTGCAAGATGTGATGCGAGCACGCTGAGTTTTTGTATTCCATGGAAATCTAATTCCGGAACTTTTATTTGCTCCAAAGTTAATCCATGGCATGGCAACGAGACAAAACCAACTATTACTCATATATTTGTGCAACAGGATGTTTATTCTGAACTAGTATCAAGATAAAATAAAGAGGAAAGAGACTGAAGTTGTATTCGTGGAATTCTCTACTATTTTAATTAACACCAGTACCGTAGGCAATATCAACAATATCTAAAAAAAAATATAATTATTATGTCAAAATATATGAGGAATGTGATAAACCGCTTAAACATAATGACGGCTTCATTTACTGCTAGGTGGTTGACCCCTTGAGAAATGAATTAAAATGAAACGACTTTACGCATATGTTTTTTCTTCATTTCAACTGCTAGACAGTTGGCACACACTCATAATGAACCGTTTCTATTTCAACAGTACATCTCCCTTGAAACCTTTTTTACCTTCAGTCAAATACAATCCAACTGAAGAGATCACCTGGCGTTGCATTTCTTAGGTCCCAGCGTAAAGCATAATGATCTGACTGCATGGCGTCAGGGGTGTTTACATTATACGGATCTTTAAACGTAAACTCTCATACCACTTCAACGTACAAATACGTCTCAACAGTCAGGTTAATCACCTGATCGTATGTAGTCAACGTTACAACATGTACATTGATACTCTTATTACCTTATTAAACAAATTCAGGGAAATAAAATAACAAAAAATCTTTTCCTTCAAGCTGACAAATCAGCAAAAACAGCGCCCTCACTCAATGCTTGTATGTTAATGATAGCCATATTTCTTTCTGTCAAAATGTAAGTGCAACATATTTTGCCAATTCTTTGGTGATTTTGGACAAAAGGGCCATTTGATGCAGGTATATTATGCTGGCTCATTTGTGACAAAATTGAAATTTTGGGTTAGTGTAAAGACTATAATTTGAGCAATATGAAGGGTTTGGTTTGTTTTTTTCTGCTTACTGTAAAATACTTTATTTGTGCTTGGAATTAATTTTCACTGAAGGAATGATTCAGTGAAAATAAAATCCAGCGAATATACCTTTTTTCTATATTTTACATTCAATTCAAGAATCAGTGAAAATAAATTCCATACAAAACACCCAAAAAGTCATTTCAGCAAAAATTAATTCCAGTTAAAATCAAGTATTTACAGTACTATGGTGAAATGGTTATATTTCATTTTTTATTCAGTTGTAACTACATGTAAATCCATCATGACTAGGTTTTTTCCTTCAAGTCTTCCCCAAGATTTAAAAAGGACTTTCTCTAATCCCTTCAACAAGGCAAGTATGTAAGTAAGAATCAGGCAGTGATCTTCAAAAGCTTACAAAATGATTTCTATACAATGTTTTTAGTGAATAAATCACTCTACAGTAAATAAATCTTAAATGAAGGTCAATATCTACAACTAAATTTATTATTATAACATTTTATTGTACTCGATTTTTATTCCAACTGAGCAAGTATTTTTATTGGTTGGGTTCAAGAGAAACAGCTTGAAATAAAAAAAAAGTATGATTGATAAACATATTAAATATCCAATGGGGATATTTGAAATGTCTCCATCAAAAAATTTTGACCTAATTTTACTTTAATTTGTTAATTACTAATTAATTTTAATATTGATTAATATTCCTGGTCATTCATTACATGTAGCAGTTAAAAAAGTGGTTTCTTTTTAGGTTTTTTGTCAGGATTTTTTTAAAAAATGGAAGAAAAATTGTCAGTAAAATCAAAATAAAAGCACAAGTTATGACAATTATTAAATAAAATAATTATTAAAATATTAAATAAAAATGAAAATGTACACTTCATGGATTTGAGTAAAACAAATTGACAAAATAAAACATTTTTTTTCTATGTTGTAGTATGTTGTTTTAGAAAAGTCTGTTCCAGTTGTTTACATACATCATCTCAAATATATTTCACAAAATTCAATATTGGATGCCAAATATTTTTCCCCTGAACTGAAAACCTAGCAACGTAACAAAATTACATTGTATCACACCTAAATATGGAAAATAAACAAGGTATTGTACAACTGAAAAGAAAAACTGGTATATCATAATTCATAACGTTTAAATCATGGAGATTGCAAAAGTCCTTGTTGTCATGGAAATAGGCATTATAACCCAGAGCTGAAGGTATCATGATACATGTATGAATCTTCTGGCGGTTAATTATAATGACATATTCAGCATGGAATCATTTGCTATTGTATTACTTGTACAAGACACTTGATCTTTTAGAAAATGGCAAGTTGCATTTTTTTTTCTGCTTTCCTCATCAATTTAACATTTGATGGTGAAGCAGTATAAAAAGTTAAAATACGAATTTCACAACCTGTTTTACAAAATGTACTGTTCCATGTACCAAGCATTAAACTTAAACGTCCTTCATGTCTATACAGTAAGCAAATTTAATGGAAGTTTATTTTAAAATGTTGCTATATATATATACATGTATATATATATAACACTGATCTAAAGTAGATTTGAAGAGCTTAGACGCAAGAAATCCGATTTCAATAGCGGACGAAAATAAAGATATAAATGAAATGATAACATTTTACGAAAATGCATTAACAAATTTTCTTGATAACAATAACTGTGACTGATACATACGAATACATAACAATTAAATGGATATTATGAATACACGCGATATATAATGAGTATCTGATTTATTAAAAAAAGATCCTGTCAATCCAAGGAATTACACCATTGCATTCTGGGACATCATTTTCTGTTTCTACAGACACTACATTTGCTTAGGACAACATTTTTTTTTAAATTGTTAATTGTTTAAGCTTCTTTTGATCTTCAAATTATGTCTTTGATATTAAAAAATTGTTATCTTGTGAAACCGACGGAAACTCACACTGATTTTAAATTGCTGGAGGATGTAACGGCAAGATAACTGACTATCATACAGATAACAACACACTTTTGGTAGATATAGATGTCTTCCGTAGGAAATTAGAAAGAAAACATGAACTGGTAAGACCCATGTGGTGAAGCTGGATTCTGTGGTAGGAGGGATATACTAGTGTGTCCTTAAACAAATTTGCCACTCCTTGAACATAGTATTTCAGATAAAACACTAAAATGGAATGTTTCTGATATCAAAAGGTCAAAGAAAACATCGCTACTGAGTATTGCATTATATCCATCTCTCTTGACAAATTAATACAAGCTGCAGACAAGTTATTAGGGCATTTAAGTCGCAGGAAGCAACGTGATATATTGAACTGATTTGCATATACAATGGCGCCCTCTGGAGACTATGTGAATAAGATTCATCAACATCCTCGTAATGCGGTCCCGGATACATGCCGTAAGAGCAGACAGAAGGTCAAGAAAAGTATTTTGTACATCTACACCCAGTTTTTTTCACATAATCAAATCAATGTTTCTCCGTAATACTGTGAAATACTTTATTTTAGCTGGAATTAATTTTCGCTGAAAAGATTTGTGGGTGTTTTGTATGGAATTTATTTTCACTGATTTTTGATGAGTTGAATGTGAGACATAGCATAGGAAAAAAAAAGTATATTCTCTGGATTTTATTTTCACTGAAGCATTCCTTCAGGGAAAATAACGAAAATAAATTCCATGCGGAAATAAAGTATTCTACAGTAATTAAAAAAAAAGCGTTTTTTTTGGGGCTGTGACATATATATGCTTCACATGAATTAAATTAAATTGATAATGCTGCTGTAACGTGTAAAATTTCAAACTGACATGCATGACAACCAGAAACGTTTTTTTTTTTTTTTTAGCCTACATGTAGTACTAAATACCAATTAAGTTCTATAAGCATTCAGAAAGTTGAATGAATTGTTATAGATGTTCAGTAATAATAACAAATTAAAATCTCAGGAGAACTTATAAAACTGTTGTCTTATAAAAAAAAAACATAATTTTTACAGTAAGAAATGTGATTTGAGAATTTCAGACTGTCTACAGGAGCTTAGAACGTCATTTTTTTTTTTTGCAACCGCAATTTCTCTGAAAAATTAAGTCATGTTAATTTTTTTTTAAATATAGAAAGAATTATGGAAGTTAAATTTTGTAAACAGTGACAGAAGTTGTCATCAAAAGGTCACAGGGTTAATGTCACAAACAACTCCTCTCACAATATTCAAACAAATCCAGTTTTGAACCGCAATGTTATTTCAACTAGATTTCCAAAATGGCGGCTTACAAGATTGGTGATTGGCAAATGAATATAATTTATTTTGTTTTTTAAGTCACTGATATTTTTTTAATCTTCGAAAAAGGATATTTTCAAATCTTATTTTATTTGCCACAAAATAAAATCTGAACTTTGTAACATGTCATCACCTCTGTTATGAAACTATATTATAATACAGTCTACCCTGGAAAATACATATGCATACTGTTTATTATCATTCCCATCCATCATTCAATATTTCCAAATAGCCATGAATGTCTATTTTTAGCTTTTTCATTAAATTTTAAAATCTGCATGAAGATTGACTAATGGCAATCGTTGCAGTTGACCCATTTATCAACTCGACTATTCCATTATTTAAATAATTCAATTTTTTCAAGAAATGATATATTACAGTAATGTTTTTTTTTATTACAGCTCATGAGAATGGTAGTAAAAATATATATGTATTCAATAAAGGGATGCTGTCAATCCTTGGAACTGCACATATTGTTTATGTTGCTTACATTATTTATCTTGTGTTTTTTTGTAAATAAAACAGTTCCCTTAAGATGATCAAGGCATAAGATGAATTAAAGATGCCCCTCAATAATTTGTAGTACAATACACCTACACATGCATACCTGCCTCCCCCTGGGGCCAGAATGGTGTGGTCCTAAGATGAATGGACAACAGGGCAGAAAGATAAGGATCATCAATTTAATAATTATCTCTGATCAACAATGACCTAGCTTTCTCTGTAAATGAAATTAGTAGCGTGTATTATATTAGGGCTCCACTGAGGGGCCATTACACAGGTGTTAATGTCAAGAACAATACATGATACTGATGTACCATTGGAATTTCTGTATTAGATCTGCCTCTTCATCACATCAGGATGGATGTCCTACAGAAAATCATGAATGTGGTTCTAATCATGATCTCAAGAATACCATGTGTACAACTAACACTTTTTGAATCGTATTCAAACACCAAAATATTTCAAATGTTATTAAATATTGTCTACTTGGCTACAGCTGTCACGAAGAACATAGAACACTTTCCCGGGGTATTTGAAAACAAAATCATCATTAAATTGTAAGGCCATTGCTGATTGGCTTCTGAGTTGGATGACAACTTCAGTTTCAAAAAACCTAGAAAAGTGTTTTATGTTTTTTGTGTAATTAGGTGTTTATATAAACAAGAGATCTTTTCACACAAAATAGATGAATTCAGCTGAATTTTGTTAGTGATTATCTTAATGTTACCGCAATAGATTGTTTGGTTGTGAAAGTTTGTTATATTTTGGATGACGAATTTAACGCATCTATTTATTATCATGTGTATGCAGGGCAGGCTTTGGACACTATGATTATCAATAACAGTCACACTACTTCAGGTGTTTGTCTGAGCACAAGAACCCTACATATGTCCATAACAGTCATGGGTGTCTGTCTGGGCATGTTAGAACGTACCCTACATATGTCCATAACAGTCATGGGTGTCTGTCTGGGCATGTTAGAACGTACCCTACATATGTCCATAACAGTCACAGGTGTCTGTCTGGACATGATAGAACGTACCCTACATATGTCAACAACAGTCTAAGGTGTCATGTACTCAAAGCGGAATTTGTAACTGCAATGCATGATGGTACTTATTGTCGGGAACCAATAATAACTCAATAAACAGGGAAATATTAGGTTTTGATAAGTAAAACTCACCAACATTGTATTTTTTTATTTTATTTAACCTTTGCACCACCAGACTTTCTTGCCTAAATTTGTCTGCACTTTATTCTTATATTCTTCAATATTTGTGGAAATGAACTCTAATTTTGGAGCCTACAGACAAAATTTGAGTAAATTTTCAGTATTTTACTAAAAAATTTGGCTATTTTTGCCCCAATTTTCTGAATTTTGTGAATTTGGAATGAGAAGCGGGAACTGGTGGTTAAAAGGTTAATATGCTTTCAATTAAATTGTCCTAACGAAATATCTTACGTTAATTCTACGTCTCTGATACCAGAAAACCACATACACAAGCCAAGTCTGAACAAATCGTGTGTTTATAAATTTTTTTCTGTAAACTAAGAATGCACATACATGTAGACGATATGTTCAGTATAAAGTTTGGATGCTTTATATGGCTTACATCAAGAGGTAACAATACAGTGATGAATTAGTCTTGTATATCCAAAAATAACATCATCATCATCATCATCATCATCACTACGGAGACAGGAGTCATTCAGCAAACCCCCCCCCCTTCCCCAGAGCAGACATCAAGTACACAACCAGGGAGTGAAGCAGAGATATCACTATTCAGTTCGTTGACATCTGAGACAAGTTATACTGACAGTAACCTCTGATATTTTGACAAAAACTCATTCTTGAAAATAAATGCCATTTATTTACATTACACTTCATGTTCGTCTAGTTGATGCTGATACAGTCAAGAGCTTGGATAAGTGCTCTATTATTTGCTCTGCCCTCACATATAGCATGTATGGGTTGTGTGTATATCAAAGACTAATAGGGAAGGGTACTCAAACATTTTCTATTTTGGTGTTGATAATGAGGATTCAAACAGCAATTGATTGTGCAAGAGAGATACAATCTGATTAAAATTAGAACGGCTTAGATCGCATTTAATTCCGGTTGCTGTTAAATGGTCTTTAACTAAATATCGCCCAACTACCTATGCATTAAGTCACATTTTGATGTCACAGGATAAGTAACCAATCAGTCTTCATTCACTAAAGCAAAATGGCCACCAGTCATCCATTTTGAGTCCTATCTGACAAACAAAAGGACGTGCATTACGTACAGTCTTATAAAGTTCAATGTAAATACCAAATTTGAACAAAATCTGTCTAGGCAGGATCCAGATCCAGATCAGGAATTGCAGAAATGCTTGATTTTGAAGAATTTTTAACATCAAAACAATTGGCCATCTTGAATTGAATCACCAAATAAATAAATAAACATGCATATGGACAATATACAGGTGTATATGCCATAGCAACTATCATATTAGTAATCCCATGATGCATCTCTTTTATCATTCACCACAACTGTGGGTGGTAAAACAATACTTATATCAGTTAGACTGTTAGGTAATTATTCTTGTAATGTGGAAGCTAATCCATCTAATGGTCATGGGAAAACCATAATGGTGAATAATCTATTAGAGTAAAGCGATAACATTTTCAGATAAATGTAAAATTTTCCCATCAATGATCTAACCAATTCCATCATGTAACGATCTTAAGACGTGCATGGAAAACCAGTTAGCAACTTAGCTGCCAATTATTTTCATTTTTTTTTTTTTTTTTTTTTTGTGTGCCAGGCAACATTTCTGAACATTGCTGCTGCTGTGTTATTTGCAATTGTGTACATCCAGTCTACGAAATCTAATACCGCATGTTTGGAAGGCCGTGCTCGCCATACTCTGATTTTAATATACTGCTGAATGAACAATTGATGCCGGGAATCAAACCTGAAACTTCCCCGGTACAGCAAACGTGCTAACTATTGTTGTTTTCATGTTCAAAATAATGTGGTGATGACAATAAAGAAAACAAGCAACCTCTCGACTGAGATAGCTCTGCTGTTAGCAATGCACATTTTTAATTAAACAAGCAGCCTATCGGCTGAGATAGCTCCGCTGTTAGCAATGCACATTTCAATTAAAGAACTGAAGACATCATTAGAAAATGAACAATATGAATAGTGTCAAAGCAATCGGACTTACAGTTTTTAACAAGAAGTCGAAAATATCACTTTTTACCAAAAATAACAAAAATATTCACCAAAATAAATTAATTAGAGAATTGAAGATATCATCACAAAATGAACAAATCTGAGAGAGGTCCACATGTAGTACCTATATATGTAATATCAAAGCAATCGGACTTACAGTTTTCAACAAGAAGTCGAAAATATCACTTTTTACCAAAAATGACAAAAATATTCACCAAAATTAGAGAACTGAAGATATCATCACAAAATGAACAAATCTGAGAAAGGTCTACATGTAGTATCTATATATGTAATATCAAAGCAATTGAACTATTGGTTTTTAACAAGAAGTCGAAAATATCACTTTTTACCAAAAATTACAAAAATATTCACCAAAATTAGAGAATTGAAGATATCATCACAAAATGAACAAATCTGAGAGAGGTCCACATGTAGTACCTATATATGTAATATCAAAGCAATTGAACTTGCGGTTTTTAACAAGAAGTCGAAAATATCATTTTTTACCAAAAATGACAAAAATATTCACCAAAATTAGAGAATTGAAGATATCATCACGAAATGAACAAATCTGAGAGAGGTCCACATGTAGTACCTATATATGTAGTATCAAAGCAATTGGACTTGCGGTTTTTAACAAGAAGTCGAAAATATCACTTTTTACCAAAAAAGACAAAAATATTCACCAAAATTAGAGAATTAAAGATATCATTACAAAATGAACAAATCTGAGAGAGGCCCACATGTAGTACCTATATATGTAATATCAAAGCAATTGCACTCTGGGTTTTTAACAAGAAGTCGAAAATATCACTTTTTACCAAAAATGACAAAAATATTCACCAAAATTAGAAAATTGAAGATATCAACATGAAATGAACAAATCTAAGAGAGGTCTACCCAAGGTACATATACACCAAGTATCAAAGCATTCAGGCTTGTAGTTTTCAAGAAGAAGTCGAAAAAGTAAAACATTAACACGGACGACGGACGACGACGGCGGACAATCACTCATATGATAAGCTCCGCTCCACAAAGTCGACAGCGGAGCTAAAAACTGAAGATACCATTAGAAAATGAACATATATGAGAGAGGTATACCTGTAGTACCTATATGTATAATATCAAAGCAATAAGACTTGCAGTTTTTAAGTCGAAAATATCACTTTTTACCAAAAATATTCATCGAAATTAGAGAATTAAAGATATCATCACGAAATGAACAAATCTGCCCAAAGTACATATACACGACGATGGACAATCACTCATATGATAAGCCCCGCTCGACAAAGTTGACAGCGTGGAGCTAAAAAAGCAATAATTCACACAATGAGAATTAGATGGCACCAAGACAAATTTTCATAACTGAATTTGACATCTACCGTATTTATTTAATTCAGTACAGGCACATAATTCCATACAAACTGAACATGTGCCTTTTTTTTAAATTTTAAAGTAACATGGTCATCGCGACGCGTAGTGTTTGATATGAACATATAACTGTACTTTATACGAGAACATGTACTTTCTAACCATAGAACAAACAATTTAATCGAGAATAATCGAGTCACAGCTCTTTAAACGTCTTGTCTATTGACACTAATAAATATGACCTTTTTGAAAATAAATCACTATATATTTATGCATTTACAAAATTATATGATACCTGTATCATGAAAATACAATTATTTGTCATAATTAACAGCGCTATAATTTTACTTCATTAGTCAAATTAATAATTATAATTAAGACGACAAAATTTTATTTATATGCAGTAATTATTTTAACTGTTGAATTTAAACAGCATTTTCTGCAGATGAAGCAATATACTGTTTTCAAGGTCTTTCCACATTTCCTGCTGACTTCTTTTTCCCCACTGATCTTGGTATGTCTGTGGCGGTTTTTATGGCGGCAATGTGTAAAGCCGGTATGTTGAGTTACGCCATCATCCAACATCCACTGGGAGCTGCATCCCACATAATTCTTAAAGACATTCTTAAAGATTAATTTAATATTTAATATTAATTTTCGTAAGAAAAGTTTATAACAATTAGAAAAATAATTAACTGTTTATTAAAAATCAATTACAATTACCGGTAGACGTTTCTGTACTTGATTTTGTGTTTGTTTATTTTCGCTGTTTTAACTGCAGTTATGCAAATTGTAAGAATTATCGCAATTTGGGTGAAGACAGTGGAAATTATATGTAACGAAATTTAAAAATTGCCTCTGTCTCGTGAAACCAAAGCAGTTTATACAAAATACGAGACACAATGTTTAACCTTTCAGCAACAAAGTAAAGTTTTTTTTCCACAAAATTTTGGTCAAATTTAAAAAAAAGTATGAAATGTTGGACCTTGGTTTTTAAAAGTCCAGCCCAAACAGTGACGCTCAGTAAAAATTAAATCCAGTATGATTAAATAGCTTTTCAAATACTAGATGCAATAAAAAGAGACAACCGATTCAAATGGCCCTGATCTGGCATTTAACCTTTGAAATGTAAAAAAAGAGACCGACATCAGCTGTTAATCAACTGGTGAATGAACAACATGTGTTGTTGTAAATTTATATTACATGAACCATACAACGTGCTGCAATTACATTTTATTTGTGTAATAAAGAGACCAGGTGATACACCAAGTGTAAAGCAACAAATCAGGTCTTTCTTTTATATATAGTGGGAAATATAATATTGATTAATTCAAGATGGCTGCTTAATGACTAGAAAAGTTGGTGTAAATGCTAGGATGAAATAAATAACTATTCATAAATTACATAACGGCGGATGTTTACAGCGTGTTTGAAATATATACGAGTAGACCTCAATACAGTGGTACAAATGGAACGTGGTGTATATTAAATTAAAAGGCTATACATAGTTCAGACAACGATTTGTTTGTGCAAATTTCTCTCCTCCAATTATCTATTTCATATTTGCACTTATAGCTGATTTGCAATTTAATATGTTAATCACTTCTATTTATTAATATAGACTGAAGTTATATTTTAATGTGAATATAATAAAAACAATTTCTATAATTTATTTAGTATAGGTAATATATTATATATTAATGTAACAAGAGTTTATCACAACTGCTTGAGGGGAAAACAGACCCAATTTGTAATATTCTTCTTTAGTGCTCAGATTGGTTTACGAACACTGTATACACCACAAAGTTCTTTTAAACACAATTAATTATAATAATAATAACTTTATTACTCAACAAGTATCATCTGCAGGCACTTAATAGTACAAACACAAACGAATACTGAAATGTTTACCAGACACATAATTTGATTTTGTCAGATTTTCAGGGGGGTGAACCCCCCATATGTACTGTAAACTGTGATAATTTCACGAGAAAGATTTTCACAAATTTCGCAAGTGTTACGTACCTGTAATTTTATGAGACTTGTAGAGATTGATTTCATAGTGTTTGTATTAAATTAATATGGCTTGTGGACAAAAGGTTGAATGCTCGCTAGATGAGGGCGTGGTGATTTGCAATTTTTGTGTTTACCGATTGAGTATAGAAATATTTAAGTTAAAATATATTGTAATTTGGTTGAGCATATATATTGTGCAGGTTTTGAATAGCTGCTAAGTTAAGAGTTGGGAACTGCGTTACGTATGACATATAAATTACCTCCAAGCTAGGGAGTAGATACGTCATGCAAGGGTCTGAACCATGATCGACCTGAGGGGTCGTGAAGTGAAAAATGTCATATGACGCGATGTGTCGCTGACTTTTTTACAAATGATATAAAATAATCACATCTCGAACATTTCTAGCATCAAAAATTAGCCGATTTACAGTACATGTATATCAACGTTACCATGACAGTGTTGCTGTAACAATTTGAAAACTACCAAATATAAAGTAATATAAAAGATATATCATTTTGATAAGGAAATCAATTTATAACAAATATTAGAATGACGAATGAATGTAAAAAATGAATCACTTGTTCTAGTCATTCTGAAATACATTTGTAGGTCAAACTTTTTCTTTTTATTGCATTTTTATCAATGAATACACAGAATGCCTTTAATGCAAGTATAATGGGCCACCATTACAAAGCAGATAATTACATAAACGCACACGTCATATTATATCAAGCTCCAGTGCTATTACACATAACAATTTGCGGCAGGCTAAAATAAAACACTGAGAAGTACAGTATACTTTCATGTTCGAAAATCATATACAAGTCAATTGTGCTATGGAAACATTCTTTTTTTTCGGCAAAATGGCATCTCAGTTGAGATTATATATACATACGCATTTATTCCCATAATGAGAGTTGTGACAATTTAGTGGATGACAGAATTAGAGACACATTACTGAACAAATGTGATTGCAAGAAAGTATAGAATAAATTCAATGACCAATATCATGTGCCAGATAGATCAATGGGCTGCGTGTCTGTCACATTGCCAATTGTGGGAGCTTTAAGTTTGAACTTTTGTGGTTTCATAATAAAACTTGGTCAGTGTTTCAACTTTGATGTCATGTGATCAATAGACAACTTACGTGAAAAAAATAAGACATCAGAAAACGAGTCCAACTTGAAAACAGGACATTTAGCCGATATTAAGTCCTGCAAAGTAGCATTCTGATTGGTCGAAAAGCAGTAGGTTTTAATTATAGATCTATATATGAACCCAAAATGACCCACAATAAAAATATATAATGATACAAAAAACAATCCCAAACCTATTTGTTTAGAGTTGTAATTTCTATCCACTCTGACCCTAAACACAGCAAGAATCATACAAGTCATTTGAGTAGTTCTGTAATAATTATAGCTGTCAAAAAACTCACTTGGTTGGGTTACATTTACACTAGCACTGTTCATACTTGCAAACTTGATTCGAATCAAGATGGATTTAAATATTGGTATGCACCGAATGTGTGGGAATGGTCGGCACATACACGTACCCTGATGTTGCGTACTTTAATTGGCCTGCATAGACTGCCCATTTTTTTTGCTGACTTTTTTTGTGTCAGAATGAATTTATCCGTACTGACACCCAGGAAATGTACAGTGATGGGAATTACTGGTACATAAGAATGTTGTCAATTTTATGGTATCTGGATATATATATGTACATATCCAGCACCAGCTGTTCTAGAAAACTGTTCGATATCACCGCTGATGTTACATTCATAAAATTATACAGCCTGCACTGAATTCTACTTTTATTGCTGTTTTGCGGTAATAATTAAGCGATTTCACAGTGATTTTCATAAAATTTCAACGACATTTAGTGTTGGCAGTTGTCAACATCAAAAACGATGCCATGTTCAACAAAATATATGTTCTACTGCTGTCAAGTGACATGACCATTGTTGGAGGATTTACTTTGACACTTTGGTGAATGAGAATGTGATTTCGTCATATTCCGACTGGGTCGCTTTTCTGATACAAGCATGGCGTCATCAATCCCTACACAAACATTAAAGACTACATTTATTGCAAACAGGATCAAGTTCACCAGTAAGAACACACAGCTACTATAACATGTACTTCACGTCCTTAATGATTTATTTATACTGTCCTTAGAAAAAAATAACCAATATATTGTCAATTTTGAACATTTGAACTCTTTTAGACAAAAAGAAATATTTTAATTTCAAGACTTGTGTTTAAAAGAAATAATCCGCCTAAATTGTGATTTTAAAATGCTTGAATTTTTTGCAGGCCATAGTTGTGGTCCATCATTTTTCATTTTATGTATTTTTTTGATACGTGTTATGATAATTTTGAATCAAATGGATATAACTTCTTATTGGCTACAGATTTTAATCTAAAATTTTGAGAAAATATGAAAAAAATTATGTGGGTTTGTAATTTGTAAAAAGTGACAAAAGTAGACATGAGTGCACAGAGAGTTGAAATCTCGCCAGAACAATCATTTACATGCACTTCTATCGTGATGTGCATCTAATAGAGAAAATATGATTTTGTTTTAACAATGTAAATTCAGAACGACACCAGAATTCTCACTTTACGCAAGAAGAGGAGTAAAAAAATATATATATATATATATATTAACTTTGACGATGAATCGACTTTCATATCAAAACACTACATCGATATGGTATCTGAATTCATTCAATCCGTCAATATCAATCATTTAACGTCAGATTTGTAGAACGTCTAAAAATAGTTCCCTGATTCAACGTCCTTATTTATCATTCTGTTTGGGTTCGGAGATCAATAATGACAATACATGATGTGGCTATATTTTCCCCCTCCTTGTTTAATGACCCTATAAGTCCAGGCATGTTTCAATCGAACTGTTACAACATGAATATCAAATCAGCCTTGGTTAAACTCAAGGAGTACTCAGATTTATTCTCTGCACTTTCTTCAGAATTGAAAATAATTTATATGTTTTTATCTAACCTATAAAATAATACTATGATGTTATCAAATTTATCTTATAATTTCTTGTGATAAGATTGAATTATGATTTACAATCAAAACATGGAATCGTGTAAATTTCTAGCTAAAAAATTCAATCTGACTACAGTATTTACAAATCAGCCGCAAGGGGTTGACCACTAGAGACTCAGGGTGAGGGTTAAAACTACTACATAAATTATCTTTTTCCTCACCTAGTCTTCAGCTGCATCTTTTTTTTTTCTCACAATGATGCTACTGTAATTTTTCTTTTAGCTTTTTACTTTCAAATATGTGTGGAATTCTAGAATCTTAACAGTATTAATTAAATAGCGATTATTTCTCAGAACTAAGGTACCATTTTTTAATGCTATTTGAAATGCTATTTTACTGGCATTATATATTGCCACAATTTTTAATTTTGAAAAAAAAAATTGAAAACGTAAAAATGTTATTTTGTACAAAAAAGTGGTATTCAAAGGGTTATTAACAAAATAACCAATTATTTGTATATACATATTACCTTTATTCCCCCCATTACATGTATTGATATGTACAAAGTTGCATCAAAACTGAATAGATTTTCTTGATATTTAACGACAACGATGACCAAAAAACGAGTCATGGATGAGTCACGTTTTGACAAATCGCAGTGAAAGAGAATTAATTACATGATAATGTCATGAACATTAATACCAGTAAGTGACATTTCCTCAACAACAAACAATGTTTGCAAGCATATAATCTAACCGACAGGCAAGACATGGATTGTTTTATTTTCAGTCTCATCAAGGTTTTCTGATACTGACGCACGCACAAAAAAGGAGCAGTTGAGTCATAGCAACCATTGCTAGGCAACCGTGGCCCTGACACAGCACAAAGGTCAGCAAAAACAAAGGTCAAGGAATTATAATGATATGCTTCATCTTCTCAGTATTGTTTTTTTTTCATTTCCCCGATGTAGTTTTCTGATGTCTTAAAAAGTTCAAAATTCAGATAGCAATAGATTCTTTATTACGTCAGTGATCATGTTACTGATTATTCTGGTCCATTAAATGTCAATAGAAACTTTCGCGAGTCGGTAAAAATTGTGAAATTTCGTATCAGTGTAAATTTCTCTAGGGTTCTACGAAATTGAATGTCGGTGACTTTCGCAACATTTTGTCTACACTTATGCTATAATATCATCAAATTGCAAAAATTTCGAGCAGCAAAAATAAAGCAGTTTACAATATATATATATATATATATATACATGTATATATATATATATATATATATATATATATATCATATTATTACTAATTTTTCACCCCAACATTTAAAACTAACAGCACAATTGTTATAAATGGAAGTTTATTTAATACTGAGATGCATATACAACTGCTAAAAATGTACTGTAAAATACTTTATTTTTACTTTGGAATTGATTTTCACTAGTTTTGCTGAAGGGATAATTCATCAAATCCAGCGAATATATCATTTTTCCTATATTTTACATTCATCTCATCAAAAATAAATAAATAAG
Source organism: Saccoglossus kowalevskii (assembly GCF_978046115.1). Lineage (NCBI taxonomy): Eukaryota > Metazoa > Hemichordata > Enteropneusta > Harrimaniidae > Saccoglossus > Saccoglossus kowalevskii. Next base: position 20,009,833 of record NC_140641.1, read on the forward strand.
TGAAAATAAATTCCATACGAAACACTGAAATAGTCATTTCAGCGAAAATTAATGCAGCTAAAATAAAGTATTTTACAGTAATTACTGAACAATTCACTGGAAGGCTTGTCTATATATGCAGACAAAAAAGCGTCAATATATGCAGGCAAACATTTGTTATCATCTGTGTTATTTCATTGTGCCTTTAATTTATAAAATTCAGTCGAAATGCTAGTGCGTCGCTTTATCCTTGATTTAACTGAATTGAATGATTTCACAAATAGTTAATAGTGCTATTATATACTGCTTTGTGGTGTTACTTTGAAAAACTAATGATATTGAAAAGATGTGACAGTTAAAAACACAATAAACTAAATCGCATTTGCTTTATTAGTAGCGTACACATACATGTACCGGTACTTTAAATGACAGAGGTGTGTATATGGTTAATATAAGTCATATTGTAATGATTCAACATACAATAAATTAGAAATATACTTCCAAAAGAGCAAATACAGTACATAGAATTATTATATCCAACCATATCTCCCAAGTAATTCAATATACGCTCTTTCGTTTCCATAATCAATAATCGGTATGCCTGATACAAAAATATGAATGTTACAAATTCATGAATTGAATATATAAAGTATTATTAAATCTTTTCAATTTTCATGTATAGACACTCTTCTGTCACCATGCACCAATTTCAACCATTTTAATGCAGAAATTATAAAATTTTCTGAAATGTTAAACATACTATTTAATTTCACGGGAGCTGCATGTTCTCGAATCAATGAAAATCATGAACTTAAATTTTCTAGCAGTGAAAATTTCTCCGGGACGACAGCAACCTTTGAAAATTTTTTCTTCACGAATGCCATAAAATCGCAAAAGTAAGTGAAGATTTGTCAGAGAATTATAGTAATCCAGAATATTGGTAATATTTTTTAGTAATATGAGAACTGGCAAGACAGAAATTCAAATCTGTCAACATATATATTGTTGATTGGGGCATGTTTTCTGAAAGAAAGTGCAGACAAAAAACGGGCTATTTTGTGAGTTTGTGATGAAAAGAGGTAAAACTGATGGTAAAATTACAAACAGCGAAAATGAATCGTTTTTTCTTATATATTCTTCAATATTTCTTGAAATGAACCCTGATTTTGGGAAAATCAAAATTTGAGTCAATTTTCAGTTTTTACTTAAAAAATTTTGCCAATTTTTGTCCCAATCTTCTGAAGGAAAGTGCAGATTATAAACAGGACTATTTTGTGAATTCATGATGAAAATAGGGAACTGGTGGTGAAAAGTAGCCAGCTGTTTCTTATCCCTAGTAAAGCTACAAACTCTGTTTTTGTTTTGAAATGTTGAAAATGCGTGCATCTACCTACATTTCTTCAATAGACAATGACAGTGACACTAACCATCTGCCGACAGTAAATACGCTGCATGCTTTGTATAACATCAAACCACTTTTTATACAAAATATGGATATTACATGAATGCGGTTGCCATGGTATCTGGATACAGTCATAAAAGAAATGATTCTAGGTTTGAAAAGAGTGCAATTCACAGAAAGAAAAAAAAAATCATGTAACATCATGGATTTACAGCCCGATTAAATTTCACATATTTACATTGATTTTTCATAGGCTATATAAACAGTCTTTATCTGTCAATTAAATGCCGACAGTTTATAACAATAAATACAAACAGAATCATGCTAAGCAATTATTATGATTTAGTCAACGCTGCTTTTATATACATTTGCGGTTTATAAAAAATACGACTTTGTTTTTAAGATCACTCTGTTATGAGAAAAGAGGAAAAGGTAAAGTCGTCAACAACCCGGATCTTTAGGAAAAACGTGCATGACAAACAACCCGAAGCAACTGAAGGCATTTGTAATTTAATCATTTTATACTGCACAAAATATCGCATGTGATTTCAGTTGTGTCCTTGTAATTGTAGTAAGGGTAGTGTTTAAAATGAACAGAGGAACGTGGAGAGGGGGTACCTCCAATGAACATTCAAAGTGAAACTCTCCAGCTACAATTAAGAACAGCTGTAACGTTTTAATAGTCACCATTTTGTTGTGTGAGTTTTTCACTATTTGGTATAAAATATACTTCTATAAAATATTATTTTTAAAGGCCAGACAACTGTACACATCAAAATAATGCATTGAATAGCTGTCCTTTCACCGTGCATTGAAGAAATTTGGTATGAAAACAAGCAGCCTATCGGCTGAGATAGCTCCGCTGTTAGCAATGCACATTCCAATTAAAGAACTGAAGACACCATTAGAAAATGAACAATATGTATAGTATCAAAGCAATCGAACTTGCAGTTTTTAACAAGAAGTCAAAAATATCACTTTTTACCAAAAATGACAAAAATATTCACCAAAATTAGAGAATTGAAGATATCATCACGAAATAAACAAATCTGAGAGAGGTCCACATGTAGTACCTATATATGTAGTATCAAAGCAATTGCACTTGCGGTTTTTTACAAGAAGTCGAAAATATCAGTTTTTACCAAAAATGACAAAAATATTCACCAAAATTAGAGAATTAAAGATATTATTACAAAATGAACAAATCTGAGAGAGGTCCACATGTAGTACCTATATATGTAATATCAAAGCAATTGCACTTGTGGTTTTTAACAAGAAGTCGAAAATATCAGTTTTTACCAAAAATGACAAAAATATTCACCAAAATTAGAGAATTAAAGATATCATTACAAAATGAACAAATCTGAGAGAGGTCCACATGTAGTACCTATATATGTAATATCAAAGCAATTGCACTTGCGGTTTTTAACAAGAAGTCGAAAATATCAGTTTTTACCAAAAATGACAAAAATATTCACCAAAATTAGAGAATTAAAGATATCAACATGAAATGAACAAACCTAAGAGAGGTCTACCCAAGGTACATATACAGCAAGTATCAAAGCATTTAGGCTTGTAGTTTTCAAGAAGAAGTCGAAAAAGTAAAACATTGACACGGACGACGGACGACGACGACGGACGACGACGACGACGACGACGGACAATCACTCATATGATAAGCTCCGCTCGACAAAGTCGACAGCGGAGCTAAAAAAGGACCTAATGCAAAGTACAGTAAGGGATTGACCATTCAAAACAAGAGGGGTTCTAAGAAAAATGTGTATAGACAAAAAATAAAATATTAATCTCTAATCTCTAATTACCATCTCCCCAACCCTTCCCCATTTATAGTTTTTGCACTGTCAACCCACCCATAGTTTAAAGGGTCAACCCTTCCCCATTTATAGTTTTTGCACTGTCAACCCACCCATAGTTTAAAGGGTCAACCCTTTCCCATTTTACAGTATTTGTACTGTCAACCCACCCATAGTTTAAAGGGTCAACCCTTTACTATTTTACAGATTTTGTACTGTAAACCCACCCATAGTTTAAAGGGTCAGCCCTTTACTATTTTACAGTTTTTGTACTGTCAACCCACCCATAGTTTAAATGGTCAACCCTTTCCAATTATACAGTTTTTGCATCATCTCCTCCCCCCCCCAATAGTCACCCCCTAATCGTTAATTTTTTTAATATTTTGAAATCAAGAAGCACATCATTTTTCCTCTTGTCAGAGAATTATAGGAATCCAAAATACTGGTAATATTTTTCCTAATGAGAACTGACCACAGGGTCAAAAACATGACAGAAATTCAAATCTGTCAACATGTGGTCTAATTTCTAGTACACAAGGTGTGAAGAAAAAAGAAATCTCACATCTGCGCAACAAAAGTCATCAATAAGAAAATAAATAAAATGATAAATGTAACAAAAACATATTATGTTATACATAACTATGACAACCGTGAAAGCAGACTTTACATTTAGGATATTTATTGACTGAATTCAGATTTTAAAGTGCATTATCAAACTATACCATGTTCAATTTGCTAAGTTAACTTCAGAAAGCTGCTGAAAGATAACTAAATTTCTTTCACCAGCACATGTACTATAAAATGTAAAACTTTGACTGCCGGAATTTGTCATTCATGGAATTAATAGTGAAGCAATTCACAGTATCATTGCATTATGTGATGAACGAATGATCAAAAAATCCACAAACTGGTATTGTTCCATTAGAAGCGCAAATCTCCAAAAAAAGTGCACATACACGGAAAATTACATAATTTATAAAATGCATGATCATTAAAATATGGCTTATTATAACTACAGACACACCTTTGTCATTTATGCATGATTGAAATAAATTTGACAATTATGGAGCCAACAATATTTCTTGTGATTTTGGAAAAGTTTGCTTAAAATCATAATTGCCCATTAAAATTATATGATGAAAACCCTTAAACAGTATTTTTTTTATAAAATTGCAAAACTATTCTGGAATTTCATTTTAATAACTGGTAATGTAATTGTATAATAATGTACTATTACTGCAGATAACAACAGAATCTTCATGAAAGTAATTGGATTAATCTTTAGGTCAAAGGTCACATGGAGGTCAAAAAAGTCACACATGGCTGCCTGTCATTTATTATTGTAGATTGCTCAGTTTACTACATTTCTACTGTTTTAATGTTTCGTTATCTTATGATTATCACAAATAATCTTTCTATTGCCTTTCGGCTTGTGGTTCATTTTATATTATCTAACAATACTAGTTACCTATCAAACTGATCTACTTCCAGTGTATTGCAACAGTACATCGGCCATCTTGAATTAAGAGAGTGAGATTGAATCATGGGTAATGGGTGAGATAAAAACTTTATTTATAAATTTTTAATGAATTTCCATAAAAGGCATTCATACCTTCCTGTTCACTATACACTATATAAGCCATTAATCAAAAGCAATTTCACGGAATGGAAATTTGGATGTATACACTCTTTAATATTAAAATATTACACAGTGCTATTAAGAAAGTGAGAATAAGACTCAACGACAACTCTAGCTTTCTGTTATTAAAAATTGATGTTTGTTATTTCTGAAGTGAAAACTTTCTTTCCTATACAGAATGACATGAGCATCATAATACTAAGCTTAGCCATATTTTAGTGCAATTATGAATTTAAAAATTCCCGGCACATTATGCAAAAAAAAAAAAAAATTAAAGAAAATATTAGATGCAGGATTTTGTGATAAATTTAGGATAAGAGCTTTATAGGTGTCATGGTCATAATCCTATATGTCAGTGATATTCAGTAAACGGTTTGCATCATAAATTACAGCTAGAGACAAATTCATAACTAACATAGCCATTGTAGTCCGATAATTGATGTGCCCCAAAGGAATCACGTTTTAAATCTTCCAATTACTTCTGCCCAAATTATGAGTAATTTTCTCATCATTTTTTTTTTTCTTGAGTAAAGCGAACGTTTTCTCATCATCAACGTCCTTGGCTTGGTCGCTGTGAGGCATGGAGATTCATCCAATGTCACCCACGTACATTACATATGTTCTCATCAAGGTACGACAAACACACGTTTTTTGTTTTTTTTTCTCAAAATGATCGAATCTGCAAGCTTCTATTCCAGCACTATTTTTCATTTAACCTATCCAGCAATTCAGTGTCATTTCACTTTGTCAATGCATTGACCTCCAACCCTGACAAGATTCCTCTGAGCTGTGGAGTACTTCCATATGGTCTGTGAATTTTTTTTTACAGCAGTGCTGTGTATATCTGAATGCATTCACATGTATTAATGCACACAAGAGGTTTGCAGTGAAATTAGATATTTAAATTAGATATTTAAATTCACTGACACATACAGACTATGCTCTGTTCTATCTTCCACTTAAATTTTACCAAAGTTCTTTTTTTTTTTAAATTGGAAACTCATAATTCTGATTTAAAAAATAAAAATGAATTATTCATGAAGGAGTACGTGTTTCTTTTGAAAAGGAATGGCTGGGTTTGCCTGATCTAATATATATTCCTTTCCTATTTCTATTTGCCAGATGTGTTTACTTCAGTAGTTTTTCTGAAAAGGTATAAATTGGAATGTGAGAAGAAAAGCATTCATTCGTTCATTCATTCAAGTCCAGGGTACTTACAAGGTTTAATGCGTCCATCAACAATGTATTTGTTTGGGAAGTGCAAGTTCATATAGAGGGGACCAGGCGTGATTAGGGTGGTTCAATGAATTTCATTATCTATCAAAATCAACACCAAGAATTCAGCCTTATATGCATACTCAAACTTTTTGCATAAAATTAGAACATCATTGACACCATTGTAAATCTTTTAATTTTCACTGCTTTGAATTCACACAATTTATCAGGAGATTTACAGTATCTATCGTATAAGCCTACTTTTAAGTACCAAGAGTTGATACAAAGACTGACACAAATTCTTACTCTGGCTTGTTCAACAATTTCCACAAAAAAGATGAAATATCTTTCTTGCTGTTCACAAAATTGAACAGAAAATAGAACTTCTTTTTTTGAGAGAGAGACAAATTTTCTTGAATTTTGTGAGTCTGGGGAAAAGTCATTTCACTGTGGTCCTTAATAAGGTGTCATAGTGACTTTTTTGTGAATGTCTTTTTTAAATTATCAAATCTCAAATATTTGTAGAAGTGAATATTTAACTGTTTGCAGTAAGTATAATTTTTTCTGAACTTTTAATCTGTTACAAATATAAATGATTGTGTCATTTAAAAGGTCACAAGTTTTAAAGAAAAAATTGAATCATCATTTTGAGAGGAAAATAAGAATCATGAATAAATTAGTATCGTGAGAAAGTGCCGTGCCGCCAGTTATTTTCTAATCAGTTACACAGTTATGGAATAAAATTTGTAGTTTATCACAATCAAATGTGTCCATTCTACAGATGCAAGACATTAGAAGTGTCTTATTATCAGGCAAATGATCAAAAGCAGCTTAAAAATCAGTGATCAATCCTTTCTATTTTAAACACTCAAGCAAAGTATGCCCTCTATGGCAAAAATTAAAACCTAAAAGTTAATTGTTACTGTAAAATCTATTAGAAGCTGTGGCTTCTATTAAAATGGTACAATGCAACAGAGGGGATGCGACTTCTAATAGAGCATCTACACATATGAGAAACAATAAATTTGTGGTTCTCAAATGTTTAAAAAGAATGGGTGTGACTTCTATTAGAGATGCGGCTTCTAATACAGATTTTACGATACATACACTGGCGGAAGGGGTGTTCATGTTCAAGAAGGAAATGGCAGATAAAGTTACCAATAAAATATATAGGAAATAAATGTATTTCAACTCAATGAAATCCACATTTTTCATAGACTAAGTACATGTGCTAAGAGAGGTCACATGACATTAATGACAGATGGATACAAAAAAAGAGAGATAAATCAACTCCAAACTCTTACCTATGCAGTGCTTCAATCGCTTCCCTGAATCACTTTGATGTCTCAATTAATAATCCTGCAACAAAAATAAAATATACTGTAGAAAATTCCTTCAGCATTTGATTGACAAAGACTTCTTTTTGTAACTTTTACAAGCAGCCTGTCGGCTGAGATAGCTCCGCTGTTAGCAATGCACATTTCAATTAAAAAACTGAAGACATTAGAAAATGAACAATATGTATAGTATCAAAGCAATCGGACTTACAGTTTTTAACAAAAAGTCGAAAATATCACTTTCTACCAAAAATGACAAAAATATTCACCAAAATTAGAGAATTGAAGATATTATCACGAAATGAACAAATCTGAGGAAGGTCTGCATGTAGTATCTATATATGTAATATCAAAGCAATTGAACTTTTGATTTTTAACAAGAAGTTGAAAATATCACTTCCTACCAAAAATGACAAAAATATTCACCAAAATTAGAGAATTGAAGATATCATCACGAAATGAACAAATCTGAGAGAGGTCCACATGTAGTACCTATATATGTAATATCAAAGCAATCGGACTTGCGGTTTTTAACAAGAAGTCGAAAATATCACATCCTACCAAAAATGACAAAAATATTCACCAAAATTAGAGAATTGAAGATATCATCACGAAATGAACAAATTTGAGAGAGGTCCACATGTAGTACCTATATATGTAGTATCAAGGCAATTGGACTTGCGGTTTTTAACAAGAAGTCAAAAATATCACTTCTTACCAAAAATGACAAAAATATTCACCAAAATTAGAGAATTAAAGATATCATTACAAAATGAACAAATCTGAGAGAGGTCCACATGTAGTACCTATATATGTAATATCAAAGCAATTGCACTTGCGGTTTTTAACAAGAAGTCGAAAATATCACTTTTTACCAAAAATGACAAAAATATTCACCAAAATTAGAGAATTGAAGATATTATCACGAAATGAACAAATCTGAGGAAGGTCTGCATGTAGTATAATATCAGCTCCTGTGGTGTAATATCATTCGCTTAGAGGTAATATCACCCCTGTGGTATAATATTACCCCATGTGGTATAATATCACCCCTGTGGTATAATATCACCCCTGTGGTGTAATATCACCCCCTCTAAGGTGATATCACCCCCTGTGGAGTAACATCACCCCTGCGATATAATATCACCCCCTGCGATATAATATCAGCCCCTGCAATATAATATCACCCCCTGCGATATAATATTACCCCCTGAGATATAATATCACACCCTGTGGAGTAATATCACTCCCTGTGGAATAATATCACCACCTGTGAAGTAATACTGCAACATTATGAGTATCCCAGGAACCAGGCAGTTACAAACAGGAGTACAAGAAATCAGAAAGACATGCTATTTCCACAGGAATCCAACAGCACGAAAGTGAAAAAATACAGCAACAATATGGTAATATCAAGATGCATTATGGGTGAACCTTCACCATAATCAAGACAAATGTTCCAATATACTCATTTACACACTCTTATCACATGGACTCCCTCGTCTCTGATAACTGTAATTGTTATAGAAAAAGACAAATTACAATCAAGTAATATATGCCAACGAGGAAAGGTAATTGATCTTCATCACCTATGTTACTAATTAGGTAATTATATGCGCGACTAGAGGTCAATGATCTTTAAAGTTCGATCTAAACTATAAGCTCCTTGAATTCGTCTTCTATTGACAGCCCCTTCAATACCGGAATGACGTCACTTGGAAACCACCTATAATTGTGAATAAATAATCGCTACTGATTATGCATTACGTCTTCTCTTTGATAGTCACGAATTCCCTTTCATACGTAATAGACCTTTGCTTGATGATGTCGTTTTGGCAGCACTTACAGATAATGGTGAACCTCGGAAGTATCCGTTTCAATATTTTTTTTTTAATGATTGAAAAGTGAAGTATATTTTATAAAAATGATGACTTAACATTAAAGGGCTGAGGTCATCACGACATCTTGTGTTCCCATGTGACGAATACAATGCAAGTAAACGACTTGCACAAAATTTCAAAAGCATGTTCAACAATACTTACAACTCTTTATAACTTCTGCTTTTAGAGGGAATTACAGATTACAGATACCGGTATGTTTTTTTACAATCTAATGTAGAGGGTGAGTGCAACACAGTGAATCACTTCAATTACGGTAATTCGTGAATCAAAAAAATGGAAAAACTGTGAAATTTTGGTAATATGAATATGTCAGCGACTTTTGAGAAATACTGTAAAATGCAAATGCTTTAATTTCATGAACGACTTAAATCAGGAGAAATCGTAATATTTTGTAGCAGTGAAAATTTCTTTGAAATCAAGTGTCGGTGACTTTCGCTAAATTATGTCTTTACGGGTGGCATAAAATCATGAATATCCTCAAGCGATCATATCATGGAAATTTTAGGATGAAGGTTCTATTTTTTTTATATGCCGAAAGTAAGTAAAAAATGGAATTTGGTGCAAAATCACATCCACACCATCATTTCAAGATCACTTCATTTTAATCATTTTTATTATAAAAAAAACTCAGATAACCGCAACCGTGGAGCCACAGCCTATAATTCAACCACTGCCGACTGCATTAATGCATTTGAAATTACCGGTACGCAAAATAATTGCAGAGCCTGATTGTGCACGGTGAAAAGGCAACATTATTAACACTATTATGAACAAGCAGCCTATCGGCTGAGATAGCTCCGCTGTTAGCAATGCACATTTCAATTAAAGAACTGAAGACATCATTAGAAAATGAACAATATGAATAGTATCAAAGCAATCGGACTTACAGTTTTTAACAAGAAGTCGAAAATATCACTTTTTACCAAAAATTACAAAAATATTCACCAAAATAAATTAATTAGAGAATTGAAGACATCATCACAAAACGAACAAATCTGAGAGAGGTCCACATGTAGTACCTATATATGTAATATCAAAGCAATCGGACTTGCGGTTTTTAACAAGAAGTCAAAAATATCACTTTTTACCAAAAATGACAAAAATATTCACCAAAATTAGAGAATTGAAGATATCATCACGAAATAAACAAATCTGAGAGAGGTCCACATGTAGTACCTATATATGTAGTATCAAAGCAATTGGACTTGCGGTTTTTAACAAGAAGTCGAAAATATCACTTTTCACCCAAAAATGACAAAAATATTCACCAAAAATAGAGAATTAAAGATATCATTACAAAATGAACAAATCTGAGAGAGGTCTACATGTAGTACCTATATATGTAATATCAAAGCATTTGCACTTGCGGTTTTTTACAAGAAGTCGAAAATATCAGTTTTTACCAAAAATGACAAAAATATTCACCAAAATTAGAGAATTAAAGATATCATTACAAAATGAACAAATCTGAGAGAGGTCCACATGTAGTACCTATATATGTAATATCAAAGCAATTGCACTTGTGGTTTTTAACAAGAAGTCGAAAATATCAGTTTTTACCAAAAATGACAAAAATATTCACCAAAATTAGAGAATTAAAGATATCATTACAAAATGAACAAATCTGAGAGAGGTCCACATGTAGTACCTATATATGTAATATCAAAGCAATTGCACTTGCGGTTTTTAACAAGAAGTCGAAAATATCAGTTTTTACCAAAAATGACAAAAATATTCACCAAAATTAGAGAATTGAAGATATCATCACGAAATGAACAAATCTGAGAGAGGTCCACATGTAGTACCTATATATGTAATATCAAAGCAATTGCACTTGCGGTTTTTAACAAGAAGTCGAAAATATCAGTTTTTACCAAAAATGACAAAAATATTCACCAAAATTAGAGAATTAAAGATATCAACATGAAATGAACAAACCTAAGAGAGGTCTACCCAAGGTACATATACACCAAGTATCAAAGCATTTAGGCTTGTAGTTTTCAAGAAGAAGTCGAAAAAGTAAAACATTGACACGGACGACGGACGACGGACGACGACGATGGACGACGACGACGGACGACGACGGACAATCACTCATATGATAAGCTCCGCTCGACAAAGTCGACAGCGGAGCTAAAAAGAGATGTATGAAAAGGTATGCATGAATGTATGCTAGATTTGTATCATTGTAAAATAACGTAAAACCGCCAGAAATTGTTATTGCCAGACATTAAGGCATTTTCACCGCCTGGCAACTATCATCAGTGAAAACAAAAGCCAAAAACTTTCAGGTAACGATGCTTTTTACCGCCTGGTAATCACAACTGGTGAAAACAACGATCGAATACTGTACTCCGGGATAATTGTTGAGACTTCCCTGAAACGATCGAATACTGTACTCCGGGATAGTTGCTGAGACTTCCCTGAAACGATCGAATACTGTACTCCGGGATAGTTGCTAAGACTTCCCTGAAACGATCGAATACTGTACTCCGGGATAGTTGCTGAGACTTCCCTGAAACGATCGAATACTGTACTCCAGGATAGTTGTTGAGACTTCCCTGAAACGATCGAATACTGTACTCCAGGATAGTTGTTGAGACTTCCCTGAAACGATCGAATACTGTACTCCGGGATAGTTGCTGAGACTTCCCTGAAACGATCGAATACTGTACTCCGGGATAGTTGTTGAGACTTCCCTGAACAGTGTCACGAGATTACCGTACCCCTTCATGTGCAACATATATCAATTCGGTTGTTCAGGATTTAATAATACTTCAAAGTTGAGTTTGTGCCGTTTTCTCAACTTTAACTGTTTTCACTGGTTCCTCAACCGGCTTAGCTCTTACATTTATAAATTCCATAGGCTGAAGAGTCCCAATAAAATGTTTCTACTTTGTGTATTTCCCTGGCACAAAATTAAAATTGTCTTCAGCATACGCGGCATTTCAAATTTGAATACTGCACAAATTATTTTATTGAGCCAATTGGTCACTGGACTGTATGTCTACAGTCTCTTGTGAACCCTTGCTAGGAAGACAATATGAAAATTCCTACTCTATGAAAACATGGAATTTTTCCATTGTTATGTCAATCAAAGATTACATCATATTTACAAATGTTATGATACACAAGCGGAGATCTTCATGTTTCGTTCTGAGCACTGATTGCAGATTTGTTATCAACATGATGTCATTTCACAAATAGTTCAAGCACAATTTGACATGTTTTCTTATACATGTATGATGTAATAAACAGAAAAATTGAACTGAGTGCTCAAAAGGTTAAACATGTACACGTGTATGCAACAGTAATTGAGTTCAGTAAAAACTAAAGCAACATGACGGTTAGGATTCCATGTTAATTAGGACCATTCCATTTGTTTCAGACCCATAAAAAAGTTTAATTTCTTTAGTGGCGTTCACGACTCAGTCCTGATAAACGTGTGTGAATGGTCGGGACTGAGTCGGCACGTGCCGAAAAAAACTTAATCTCAGTCCCGATAGATGTGGGTCCCGACTAACATAAACGCAACTGCTGTATCAACTCCCTAAACATGAAAGACTAAAAATGTCATCACATGTCGAGATCTCGTAACATGAAAGTAGTATTTTAGTCCTGAACTAGTAAAAAATATTCAGAAAGTTAATTCCTTGTGAAGTACTTTCCACACACTGCTCTATTAAATCCACAAGATCTGTGACAAGTACACTTGTATGATCTCATGTGTATGCAACCTACAGAAACGTTGTTGTTTCTCACTACAAACAACTTATCACCGATATAGCTGTCACATCACTGTAAAAGCTTGGCAGGTAAACGCACTTTACAAAATTTCAAAACAAACAGGCAATGCCATTGTTATAAATACCAGTAGGTGTATTAGCCCAATTGTCCTGGGGGTCATGAATGGAATGCACTCAGGTGACGATGTTTGATACTATCATACCATACTCTTTAGTAGTGCATCTTTAAAAGTAGACACACCCCTGTCTTGCACTATTGAAAGAACAAATATGGTACTGACAAGCCAGAAATAAGATTTTGTCACTTTTTATACAATAAAACAATTTTTTACAGATTCAAAAAAAATTTGATCAAGTCATGTAGCCAATGGAAAACCATGTCAATTTGGTCCAAAATTACCTAAAATTGCACAGATTCTTAAATTGTTCACAGTTAAAAAAATCACATGCTAATTATATGCAAATTAGACATCCTATCTGGCATGCTACCGGTAGTAAAGAGATATTGCTAAAACTAGTCTTGGAAACACCGATTATGGGACATCATCAAATGACACAATTACATTATCCAGCATATGAACTGATTCTTTCACTTAAATCCCAATTTCTTAATGGCTGGCTGTACAAGCATTCTACATTCTACATTTTTTTTCACTGTTGAATCATTTTGGTATTCTCGGGTGTGAACATCCAGACATTTTCACTGCCTGGCAACCACAACCAGTGACAACGATTAGTAAACTGTACTTTGGGCTACTCTCATTTGCAACATATATAAATTTTGTTGTTCAGGATTGCCTCATAGTTGAGTTTGTGCTGTTTTTTTTTTTTTACTTTAGCTGTATTCACCGACTCTTCGACCATCATTCGCGCACTGTTAAGGTCTTACTATAATGCGTATGGTAATTAAATGAAACAGCTCTTTTAAAGTCTTTACTAGAAAGTCATTGCAGTTATGGTACGCTGTATTATCTGGCATGGGACACACCCCAACCCATCTTTAGCGGTGCATAAACTCTAGTAGAAGTTCACCGAGATCACCAATCTCGATAGGTGACTATTAAGCAGTGAAATTTTGGAATAACATTTGTCAAGTGAAAAAATCAACAATCTTGATAAGTAAAACAGTTCAATTTATCCAATGTGACCTTATATACACATGTATACACATACCTGACACTTAAAACCGAGGGTGTTAAGAAATAAATGTATTTGTGGTTGCCGTGGTTCAGTGGACAAGGAACGAACAATGAATGGAGAACAGTAACCTTTGTGGATTTGGGATGACCCACTCAACAATATCCAAGATATATCAACCATACCTGCCACATGAATGGGTTCCAAGTGATTGCTTCGTGTTTATACCTACCAAGGCTTAATTAAAAATAAAACTGTCTATAATTATCTTTTTTACTGAATACAGGTTTATGCAGTGTCTCTATGCACAGTGATACATTTAATTAAGCCTTGGCTACCTGAGTCACTAAGTGCCTTCACGATTCTTTTTCACTTTCTAATGGCAATTAATCTTGAAGGAGGATTAAAGTGGGGAGTCGTTACCTGCGCGTGCGTCAGATGGCCATAGCGTGCCATTGTTTACAAACAAGCGTCTACCCATGAACCTTTGCATTTTTAGCGTGTACTGTTATCATCGCTTAGGACTCAATTCGCGCGTGTGCGCAGGTCACAACCCTCTCGCTTTAAAATAGCAAAGGGACAAGGGATTATGAACATTTTTATGTATACCGATAGTCACTATAAAATGGCTAAGAAATAGTACCACCCCACTCCACCCCACCCCACCCCACCCCAATGCTTAGTCATTGTCTGATGTATGTATTTATGCACTACATACATCGTCATTTCTTTTAGTACACCAGTCAAAATTATAGATTTCTTTAAGCTGCCTGTTGTCATGGCAACAAACCAGTAACAAAATAAATAACTTATAATCAATTTCATCAAACAAGCCCTGCAACAAATCATTAAAACGTAAACTAAACAGCGTATATTATTTGCAAAATTTCTATTTAGGTTAATACACTTGTAGTACAAATGGGTTAATGTTTTTAAAGAAAGAAGAAGTGCTGCTGATTCTTCCTGGGGAGTTTCAGTCTTTGAGCACAAAAAGTTTAAATGGTTACCATGGTAACAATTTTATTTTTACCTGTACCATCAATACACATTTTCTTAAATACCATTTGCATCTTTAGGCTATGAAGAATTAACATCAATGAACTTGCTCATAAGACTCCCTAGATTTGTGTAAAAAACATTAATCAGTTTATTTATTTATTACATCTCAAAATAAGGTGTTACGTAACAATGGTATGTCAATAATAATTATTTCCAAAAGACACATAATTTTACATAATTTCAATCATTAACAGGAAATCAATTAATACTTCAGTAGTAAAAGAGGCACTCCCATTTTCAAAGTGAGTTAGATGACATACATACCCTACTTGGTAAAATTGAATTATCAATGGAATAAGGTCACTAGGGCTCGGACACATCATTGTGAAAATATTCAACACACCACTCCAGCAGACACTGCCAGACAAATAAAAGTCAAGCTTGGAGCAGAGACAGAGCAGAGCAGAGGAGCAGCAAAACAAGAATGATGAGAATGAAGATCAAGAAAGCCAGTCTATTCGACAAACACATAATCAATCAAACGGTAGACTAACTAATCAAATTCACCATAATTTATAAAGCCTGAATACTGCAATGAATCTGTCTCTGGTATCGAAGTAATTCTTTGTTTATTTATGAATATTTTTGTTTGGTTTTACTTGCCATTATTTAGTTTTTCATATATATCCTATCATGGTAATCTTAGTAGTTAAGACAACCAAGATATGATAAAAAAAATAAACTGGAGTCTATATTTACATTGGATTTTAATTAGATTGATTAGTAACTAGCGTGATGCTGATTAAATTAGTCAATAATGAGCTTTCCTTATAGCATGGTACCTGAACTTTTTTTTTTTTTTAAAAAGCTGTAGACATGACGACAAATATGAATTGATTCAAAATTAAACTAGACAGCACTTAGAGGAAATGTCAACCTGCACTAGATTTCTTCAATATTCATATCAACACCCACAGAAATTCATAAACTTACATTACACCCTTAACCTTTGATCCAAAATTGTAATCAGGTCATAGAGTCGATCAGGAAACTGGTGTGCCAATATTGAATTCTAGTCATTTCACTTTCGTGACGCATACTAAACAAACACATACAGTGAAATTGACATTTGTCCCTAAAATATACCCAGGTTTTTTGAGTCGCATACGGAACAAGTGTGCCAAGTTCCATGCCTACTTTAATCTTGACCATGACCCAAAAATGTAGCACGGTCTTGTGAATCACATCAGGATTATGTGCCAATTGTGAATGTATTGGATATTTGCCACTATTGGTCATATTGTAGAATAAGAAAAAATACATAATAAATACATTTTTTGTACATATTGTGACCCTCATCTTTGACATTATGTTTCTAAAAATTGTCATGTCCTGTCAGTCACATGTATTCTAAGTTTAAAGGGCGGCAGTCGTCATGCCGCTTCCTGTTCGATATGGGACTCATAGCGACGTATACAACGTGTGTAAAATACATTGTTTATTTACATGAAATTCGAACACGCTTTAACATTCCCAGCTATTCCCCCTTGTAGCTCAATACTGAACACACAAAAATACATACTGTGATCTTGAAGACGCCATGTTTTGGCTACTTTTTTCCTGTAGTTATATATTAAATATACATAAACTCATACTGTGACCTTGACTTTTACCTCAAATGTTGCAGAGTTTTGTGAATTGCATGGGGAACAATTGTGCCATTTTGAAGGCACTGGCTATTTTTCCTATAGAGATATATTTTAGTATCTGTGATCTTGACCTTTTGTCCTCAAAAGGTTGCAGTGGTGTGCTGTGTGGACATGTAGAACATTTTTCAAGTTCCAAGTTTGCCAAGTTTGAAGTCTCTACCTATTTTCCCCTTGAAGTCATAACATACTAACAGACACACAAACATACGTCACTGAATGTCCTACATGCTGATTCACACTGTTACAGGTAATCAAATTTATTCAGTAGAAATGATTGCTTACGAAATGTCTATCATATTTCTTTGCTACATTAAAACATGCCATCCTTTCACTGTCAGGATTCTTTTTGTTTATCTTCATCCGGAAGTTAAGAAACCAGGAAGAATAGAGTGTCTAAATTACATTGCATGTCGGTAGATCTGATTTCACATTCATATTTACATTGTGATAGTACAACTAAAATAATACCATTACTGCAAAGTCTGTTTTGAATATTATTGGCTTTTGAAAAAAAAAAGATGGAAAAAATGTACTTTACACAACATGGCTTAGTACTTAGATCAGTGCATTATACAAGGCATTCTTGTTTAGAAATTTAAATGAATTTATAAGGCGTCCTTAAATTCATTTTGTCCTTGGCCCTGGGGGGAAGCTGTCAACCATGAAATAGGACAATGAGTGTGAGATGTGTGGAATACTTGACAAGAGAAAAGTATGTACATGGATTACTAGAAAGGCTGTGTTAAATTTGTGTCATTGTGTGTATTTTTTTAAATATTACGTAATTTTATTACACAAAAGAATTATTAACAATTGGATAAGATGCATGAATTTTAAATTTAAGTTCTGCGTAAATTTCCCCTTCCACTAAAAAAACCCCACAAATTAACAACTTCTACTCATTCATTGGCTCAACCGGAATATTACTTCAGTCCTGTACTTTAGACATAATTGATACATTTCATAATTATGCAAATAAGCGGGGTTAGTTCAGCAATTATTTGTTGTAATGAATTTTTAATTGTTATTACTGATAAAATCATACTCTGACTCATGCCACTAAAAATTGTTTCCTTAATTTTCCAGTGTTTTACTACAATCTATTGTAACGGGTCATTAAGGTTAGTAACCAAGATGAAATTAATAATTAATAATAATAACTATATGCAGCATTAATAAAATATTTATGATCATACTGACAGGTAATATAACGTTATTAATTGACCAAAAAACGAAAATTGTCAAGACACCACATTATTTTATTGAATGCTAATTCTGTTGCACGGTGAACAGTAACTTGTGCGTATAGAGCGTAGAATGTACATAATCCCCCACGGTGAGCCACTTGTCACATTGGAGAAAATCACTAAATACTGAAATCAACCACCAGCCAGACGTGATAAATGATCCCTATTGTTAGATTACATTGCATTGAACAAATATGATTACTTGGTTTGTGTAAACCATGTGAATGTAAGGTACCGTACCGTACCGTAGATAGAGATGTACGACATAGTATGCAGGTAGTATCGAATGTTAATAAACTACATGAGAATACAGAAGAATGTTATTTCGATAAATGTTTGTTGAATTTAGCATTATTTTCAAAATTTCAGCATTCAGTAAAATATACTGTCCATATTAATTTAATGAAAAATCCTCTTCTCTGTCCTTCTCTATGTTTTAAAGGGCGGTGATCATCGTACAGCGTGTATTAGATTTCAAGTAAATAAACATTGTATTTTACATGCGTTGTATACGTCGCTATGATATCAAACAGGACGCTGCACGATGACTGCGGCCCTTCGATTACAAGTACTGACAATGTAGCTCGTAAAAAACAGTCACCATATGATCCGCAGAAATCTTCTCATATAAATGAATGAAAAGGAGAAAACAGATACAAATGGGAAAAAAACATGATGGCGGTATCATTTAAAATCTGTCTTCAATAACCCTGGCAAGTTGAATACTTGAAAACTTAATATAGACCAATGGATTTCAGGATGCGTTTCTCATAACAGTTTATTACAAAGGAATTCCAGAACTTCTGATTGAGGTCACATACCCTGCCCTCCTTCAGACACAGCCAGTACAGAGAAATAGAAATGACATCTACATGCCCTCAACTGCGAATGCTTAAAACACTTGAAATTACAGAAATATTTTCAATCTGGAAATCCAACTTAATTGCACTGGTGGAGATGTAACAATTAACACTCAAACTATGCAGTATCATGATGGTTCCATTTATTGGTCCAAGTTTGCAAATGCATGTATAGCAAATATACAAATTTAAATTTGACATATTAGTACAGATACAGATTAGTAGCAAAATGTAAAACCCATGTCTGTTTCTATGACAACAGTCAACTGTAATTCCATCTCATACTTCATCATTAACCATTTCAAATGGAAGAACTGTAACAACCTTGGGTATCGAAACAAGGAAATATAATTTTTAATGTGGGAGGATTTTTTTTATTTATAGACACTTTTTTTTACAAAATAATGTCTTCAATTTGTTAAAAAAATTATAAATACAATTCCACCCCAACCATGTTAACAAAGACATTTAATAACTACTGGCATATTCTGGTGATCAATTATATGTTCGACCTCAGCTTATATCTGGGGAAAAAATTAAACAGTGATAATAATAGTAATAATATAAACATCGCAAATAAAGAAATACCATAGACCACTAGTATTTAAAATTATGACGAATTATTTTAAAATATATTTTTATTACGAGAACAATAGTACAATCTGTACATGTATTTTAAATTTCCTTCAAAATTAAATTAACAAATATGTTTATGAAAATATTGCTATCGTATTAAGGATAGATAATACTATGGACAATACCGTAAATAAATTAGCTGCTTCGATCAAAGGTCAGTTTCACCTAACGCGATATCAAGTCGTTCCATGATTGCGCATCAACAGTTCACGGCGACTTCAAACTGTTTATGCGTTAAACTGCAATACTTCGCGAGGATGAGAAGTCTTTGAGATGTAAATGTTGGGGTCAAACAAGCTCGCTCGCTTTGGACAGATTAGAAACTGGTGTGAAACAGCTTACCGTTACTCGAAGAAGATCTACCAATGTAGGTAAAAATAGAAATTAAAGACAGTTTCTTTGCGCATTCCGCGATGAAACAATCGTAAAGGGATTTTAGCGTGAATGTGTGACCGGATTAATACGTTGGCAAAATCGTGAAATGAATTTATACGACCGTAGTGCTGCCTTCGCGCAGTGTCGAGTCGCGAAAGATCCACGTTTCCAGGGCCATACACTGGTCTAAGTTACGAATAATACTAATCCTGTAGAAACACTAATCTCGAACAGTGTGCAGATGAACGTGGTATTTAATGAAGCACTGCACTGTTCCTCTTTCCCTACACTAGCTTACAAGTTGTGTATCCCAGTGCGACCCGCCCATGGCATCTTTCACTGCGTTTTTCAACACTGTCGCTGACAGGATCTGCGATTGCAGACAACATATATGTAAACCGATGATATTTTCAGCAGAGCCTAGGATCCAAGCTAAAAAATTACGCCATGATAATCTTGGGATAGCTTTGCAACTCACTTACCTGCAAACTTTAAGAAATCACACAGAAAAGCGGCGATTTTAGGCGAGCAAAACGACAATCTTGCAACAGAGTTCGTAGTAGTGAATTGCCTTGGGAATCACCATAATAAGCTGTTTTGCATAACAGTGCAAGTAACTGTGGAATATTCCACTATTTAAAAGAGGGGAAAGCTGGGGAGAGAAATGGGTGTGGCCTCAATTTTTTTTTTGACTCATCCATACGGGTGGGAACATCGCTTCCTTTTTATTGTTCGGATTCATCGTTTTTGCCCGGCCATATATTTACAGAATATTTCAAGTTTGATGAAAATCTATTGCAACTGAACACTTGGCCGAGAGGAAAATTAAACCGAAGAACAAACGGACTCAAAACAAAGAACGGCGTTTTATTTCACACGTGAATAATTGCAGGAAGTTCCGTGTCACAGTAACATTTCTGTGATGACTAGTTATACTATTTTCCCGAGAAATGCGTTATGACCGGAAAATGCGTGGTCGTGATAGTTACAAGTCGTAAAATCGATCGTCCATGTAGCGAAAAACATACTATTTTAAGACATCTTGAACAGACAAGATGACTAAGTCATACACACACGCGTTAGCTATAATGGCAGATCTATTCGGGCAATTAGATTTGTTTTTAAATGAAGTTTTTGTCAAAACAATTATAAATATACTTGAATAAAAGTTATTCTCGATAATGATAATGTCTGTTATGGGTCGAGGTTTGATTGGAGCAACGTTGACAATGTGTATAAATATGAGGTGTAAATATAATTATACGTGGGGTCCCTAAGTAAAATATGGCTTGAAATGATAAACTATGTATATACATATACTATCGAAAGAACAACTCCATTTCCTTCATTTTATAAATACTTATAAATTTCACAATTTTTGTATATACCAAACACAGTATAGACGAAAACATATATATTTTTCGGATTATCATTCACAATCATAAACAACAACAACATGCGTTTTCAGGGCACCCAACAGTATTGTTATGGTAGATGAAAAGTCAAAAGTAAAGACTGTATTTTGATGGGTTTTTACTGGTTACTGGCGCGGAAATAAAACCCTACGAATGGTTGATAAAAGCCCTATATGAATTTATTGGTTTGGGCAATATGAAGTTATTGGTTTGGGCCTATGTATGTGTCGGTCCATGTGTGTAGAGTATGAGCGCCGTTTCTCAGTTCAGTCGAGGTTTTATCTGTCGAGCACGTGCACTATTTCTCAGTTTAGTCATCGCTTCTCTTAGCAGAGTGTGGACGCTACTTTCCAGTTTGAATCTTCATATAGCAGTGGCATTATTTCTAATTTCAGTCATCGCGTCTCTCTGTGAAGTGTGGGCACTATTTCTCAGTTTAGTTAATGCGCCCTTCTGCGGAAAGTGGGCACTCCTTTTAACTTTAGTCAACGCGTCTCCATGAAGTATTTCTAAGTTCAGTCACTGCGTCTCTCTGTGGAGTACGAGCACTACCCGGAGTATTTCTAAGTTTAGTCAAAGCGTCTTCGTGCTGTGGAGTACGAGCACTACCCGGGTATTTCTAAGTTTAGTCATCGCGTCTCCATGAAGTATGGGCATTATTTCTTAGTTCAGTCAATGCGTCTCTCTGTGGAGTACGAGCACTACCCGGGGTATTTCTAAGTTTAGTCAACGCGTCTCCATGATATATGGACATTATTTCTCAGTTCAGTCAATGCGTCTCTCTGTGGAATACGAGAACTATTTCTAAGTTTAGTCTTCGCGTCTCCATGAAATAAGTATTTCTTAGTTCAGTCAATGCGTCTCTATGTGGAGTACGAGCACAACCCGGGGTATTTCTAAGTTTAGTCGAAGCGTCTTCGTGAAGTATGGACACTATTTCTAAGTTTCTATGGAGTATGCGCACTGTTTCCCAGTTTAGTCAGTGCGTTTCTCTGTGGCATATGAGCACTATTTCTAAGCTCAGTCAGTGCGTTTCTCTATGGAGTATGCGCTCTGTTTCTCAGTTTAGTCAGTGCGTTTCTTTATGGAGTATGCGCACTGTTTCTCAGTTTAGTCAGTGCGTTTCTCTATGGAGTATCCACACTGTTTCTCAGTTCAGTCATCGCGCCTCTCTGTGGAGTATAGGCACTATTTCTAAGTTTAGTCAGTGCGTTTCTCTATGAAGTATGCGCACTGTTTCTCAGTTTACTAGTAGTCAGTGCGTTTCTCTATGGAGTATGCGCACTATTTCTAAGTTTAGTCAGTGCGTTTCTCTATGAAGTATGCGCACTGTTTCTCAGTTTACTAGTAGTCAGTGCGTTTCTCCATGGAGTATGCGCACTATTTCTAAGTTTAGTCAGTGCGTTTCTCTGTGGAGTATGCGCACTATTCCCAAGTTTAGTCAGTGCGTTTCTCTGTGGAGTATGGACACCATTTCTAAGTTTAGTCAGTGCGTTTCTCAGTGGGACATGAGCACTATTTCTAAGTTTAGTCAGTGCGTTTCTCTGTGGAGTATGGGCACTATTTCTAAGTTTAGTCAGTGCGTTTCTCTATGGAGTATGGGCACTGTTTCTAAGTTTAGTCAGTGCGTTTCTCTGTGAAGTATGGACACCATTTCTAAGTTTAGTCAGTGCGTTTCTCTATGGAGTATGCGCACTATTTCTAAGTTTAGTCAGTGCGTTTCTCTGTGGGATATGGGCACTATTTCTAGGTTTAGTCAGTGCGTTTCTCTGTGGGATATGGGCACTATTTCTAAGTTTAGTCAGTGCGTTTCTCTGTGGGATATGGGCACTATTTCTAAGTTTAGTCAGTGCGTTTCTCTGTGGGATATGCACACTATTTCTAAGTTTAGTCAGTGCGTTTTTCTGTGGGATATGGGCACTATTTCTAAGTATAGTCAGTGCGTTTCTCTGTGGGATATGGGCACTATTTCTAAGTTTAGTCAGTGCGTTTCTCTGTGGCGTATGCGCACTGTTTCTCAGTTCAGTCATCGCGCCTCTCTGTGGAGTGTGGACACCATTTCTAAGTTTAGTCAGTGCGTTTCTCTGTGGGATATGAGCACTATTTCTAAATTTAGTGCGTTTCACTTTGGACTATGGGCACTATTTCGAAGTTTAGTCAGTGCGTTTCTCTGTGGAGTGTGGACACCATTTCTAAGTTTAGTCAGTGCGCCTATCTGTGGAGTATGGGCACTGTTTCCCAGTTCAGTCAGTTATTTTCTCTGTGGGATATGCACTATTTCTAAGTTTAGTCAGTGCGTTTCTCTATGGAGTATGCGCACTATTCCCAAGTTTAGTCAGTGCGTATCTCTGTGGAGTATGGACACCATTTCTAAGTTTAGTCAGTGCGTTTCTCAGTGGGACATCAGCACTATTTCTAAGTTTAGTCAGTGCGTTTCTCTATGGAGTATGCGCACTGTTTCTCAGTTCAGTCATCGCGCCTCTCTGTGGAGTGTGGACACTATTTCTCAGTTTAGTCAGTGCGTTTCTCTGTGGAGTATGGACACCATTTCTAAGTTTAGTCAGTGCGTTTCTCTATGGAGTATGCGCACCATTTCTAAGTTTAGTCAGTGCGTTTCTCTGTGGAGTGTGGACACTATTTCTCAGTTTAGTCAGTGCGTTTCTCTGTGGAGTATGGACACCATTTCTAAGTTTAGTCAGTGCGTTTCTCTATGGAGTATGCGCACCATTTCTAAGTTTAGTCAGTGCGTTTCACTTTGGACTATGGGCACTATTTCTAAGTTTGGTCAGTGCGTTTCTCTGTGGACTATGGGCACTATTTCTAAGTTTAGTCAGTGCGTTTCTCTGTGGAGTGTGGACACCATTTCTAAGTTCAGTCAGTGCGCCTATCTGTGGAGTATGGGCACTGTTTCCCAGTTCAGTCAGTTATTTTCTCTGTGGGATATGCACTATTTCTAAGTTTAGTCAGTGCGTTTCTCTATGGAGTATGCGCACTGTTTCTCAGTTCAGTCATTGTGCCTCTCTGTGGATTATGGGCACTGTTTCTCAGTTTAGTCAGTGCGTTTCTCTGTGGGATATGGGCACTATTTCTAAGTTTAGTCAGTGCGTTTCTCTGTGGGATATGCACACTATTTCTAAGTTTAGTCAGTGCGTTTTTCTGTGGGATATGGGCACTATTTCTAAGTTTAGTCAGTGCGTTTCTCTGTGGGATATGGGCACTATTTCTAAGTTTAGTCAGTGCGTTTCTCTGTGGCGTATGCGCACTGTTTCTCAGTTCAGTCATCGCGCCTCTCTGTGGAGTGTGGACACCATTTCTAAGTTTAGTCAGTGCGTTTCTCTGTGGGATATGAGCACTATTTCTAAATTTAGTGCGTTTCACTTTGGACTATGGGCACTATTTCGAAGTTTAGTCAGTGCGTTTCTCTGTGGAGTGTGGACACCATTTCTAAGTTTAGTCAGTGCGCCTATCTGTGGAGTATGGGCACTGTTTCCCAGTTCAGTCAGTTATTTTCTCTGTGGGTGATGCACTATTTCTAAGTTTAGTCAGTGCGTTTCTCTATGGAGTATGGGCACTGTTTCTCAGTTTAGTCAGTGCGTTTCTCTATGGAGTATGCGCACTATTCCCAAGTTTAGTCAGTGCGTATCTCTGTGGAGTATGGACACCATTTCTAAGTTTAGTCAGTGCGTTTCTCAGTGGGACATCAGCACTATTTCTAAGTTTAGTCAGTGCGTTTCTCTATGGAGTATGCGCACTGTTTCTCAGTTCAGTCATCGCGCCTCTCTGTGGAGTGTGGACACTATTTCTCAGTTTAGTCAGTGCGTTTCTCTGTGGAGTATGCGCACCATTTCTAAGTTTAGTCAGTGCGTTTCTCTGTGGAGTGTGGACACTATTTCTCAGTTTAGTCAGTGCGTTTCTCTGTGGAGTATGGACAATATTTCTAAGTTTAGTCAGTGCGTTTCACTTTGGACTATGGGCACTATTTCTAAGTTTAGTCAGTGCGTTTCTCTGTGGACTATGGGCACTATTTCTAAGTTTAGTCAGTGCGTTTCTCTGTGGAGTGTGGACACCATTTCTAAGTTCAGTCAGTGCGCCTATCTGTGGAGTATGGGCACTGTTTCCCAGTTCAGTCAGTTATTTTCTCTGTGGGATATGCACTATTTCTAAGTTTAGTCAGTGCGTTTCTCTATGGAGTATGCGCACTGTTTCTCAGTTCAGTCATTGTGCCTCTCTGTGGATTATGCGCACTGTTTCTCAGTTTAGTCAGTGCGTTTCTCTGTGGGATATGGGCACTATTTCTAAGTTTAGTCAGTGCGTTTCTCTGTGGGATATGCGCACTATTTCTAAGTTTAGTCAGTGCGTTTCTCTGTGGGATATGGACACTATTTCTAAGTTTAGTCAGTGCGTTTCTCTGTGGGATATGGGCACTATTTCTAAGTTTAGTCAGTGCGTTTCTCTGTGGAGTATGCGCACTGTTTCCCAGTTCAGTCATCGCGCCTCTCTGTGGAGTGTGGACACCATTTCTAAGTTTAGTCAGTGCGTTTCTCAGTGGGACATCAGCACTATTTCTAAGTTTAGTTAGTGCGTTTCTCTATGGAGTATGCGCACTGTTTCTCAGTTCAGTCATCGCGCCTCTCTGTGGAGTGTGGACACTATTTCTCAGTTTAGTCAGTGCGTTTCTCTGTGGAGTATGGACACCATTTCTAAGTTTAGTCAGTGCGTTTCTCTATGGAGTATGCGCACCATTTCTAAGTTTAGTCAGTGCGTTTCTCTGTGGAGTGTGGACACTATTTCTCAGTTTAGTCAGTGCGTTTCTCTGTGGAGTATGGACACCATTTCTAAGTTTAGTCAGTGCGTTTCACTTTGGACTATGGGCACTATTTCTAAGTTTAGTCAGTGCGTTTCTCTGTGGACTATGGGCACTATTTCTAAGTTTAGTCAGTGCGTTTCTCTGTGGAGTGTGGACACCATTTCTAAGTTCAGTCAGTGCGCCTATCTGTGGAGTATGGGCACTGTTTCCCAGTTCAGTCAGTTATTTTCTCTGTGGGATATGCACTATTTCTAAGTTTAGTCAGTGCGTTTCTCTATGGAGTATGCGCACTGTTTCTCAGTTCAGTCATTGTGCCTCTCTGTGGATTATGGGCACTGTTTCTCAGTTTAGTCAGTGCGTTTCTCTGTGGGATATGGGCACTATTTCTAAGTTTAGTCAGTGCGTTTCTCTGTGGGATATGCGCACTATTTCTAAGTTTAGTCAGTGCGTTTCTCTGTGGGATATGGGCACTATTTCTAAGTTTAGTCAGTGCGTTTCTCTGTGGAGTGTGGACACCATTTCTAAGTTTAGTCAGTGCGTTTCTCTGTGGGATATGAGCACTATTTCTAAATTTAGTGCGTTTCACTTTGGACTATGGGCACTATTTCTAAGTTTAGTCAGTGCGTTTCTCTATGGAGTATGCGCACTGTTTCTCAGTTTAGTCATTGTGCCTCTCTGTGGATTATGGGCACTGTTTCTCAGTTTAGTCAGTGCGTTTCTCTATGGAGTATGCGCACTGTTTCTCAGTTTAGTCAGTGCGTTTCTCTATGGAGTATGCGCACTGTTTCTCAGTTCAGTCATCGCGCCTCTCTGTGGAGTGTGGACACCATTTCTAAGTTTAGTCAGTGCGTTTCTCTATGGAGTATGGACACCATTCCCAAGTTTAGTCAGTGCGTTTCTCTGTGGGATATGGGCACTATTTCTAAGTTTAGTCAGTGCGTTTCTCTGTGGAGTATGCGCACTCTTCCCAAGTTTAGTCAGTGCGTTTCTCTGTGGGATATGGGCACTATTTCTCAGTGTAGTCAGTGCCTTTCTCCGTGGAGTATGGACACTATTTCTCAGTTCAGTCAGTGCGTTTCTCTGTGGAGTATGGGCACTATTTCTAAGTTTAGTCAGTGCGTTTCTCTGTGGAGTATGGGCACTATTTCTAAGTTTAGTCAGTGCGTTTCTCTGTGGGATATGGGCACTATTTCTCAGTTCAGTCAGTGCGTTTCTCTGTGGAGTATGGGCACTATTTCTCAGTTCAGTCAGTGCGTTTCTCTGTGGAGTATGGGCACTATTTCTAAGTTTAGTTTAGTCACAGTCCCTCTATCTCTGATAGAGGGACTGTGATTTAGTTGAGACTTCTGTCGGTAGAGTATATGCACAATTTCACAGTTTAGGCAAGAGTAGAGTTGTTTATATTTTTAACATATAATTTTCAATAGCAAAGATGTACAGGTGACTATAAGCCCAATAGTTGGAACAAGCAATCTTATTGCGAACTTCGATTAACTGTTAATTAAATTTCGAGTTACTAACTCGAAGTTTGAATAACTATTAAGTTAAGTTCGAGTTACAAAATTTGAAAGGTGAACAAAACAAAAAAAAATGTTATTTAAAGTTCGGCTTACTGAATGTGGACGTTCAACAAAAACCAAAATGTATGTTGCCTGTAACTCGAAGTTAACTGTTAATTGGACATCGAGTTACAATTTGGGCGTGATTTTACAAAAGTGGGCGTGGTTTCACAAATATGGGCGTGGTCATTTCTGTAACTCGATGTTCGTAACTCGATTTCCGTAACTTGAACAATTCAGCATCTCGATCTTGTTGGGTCTTTTCTACTTTCAGCGAATCGAAGGCATTTGAAACAAGATGTTTCTATTGGCTGATGGGATAACATTGGAACATGTTCAAATAACGTGCACGTGAATTCGCACTGAGCTCGTTGATTGGTATCCTGACAAGTTCGCGTGAGTTTCGGTCGGTGAGGCCGCCGCTCACGCCTACATGTCAGGCTAGTTGATTGGTTGGATTTCTTCAACTGCCATTGACATTTATAAATATTTATAAAAATGGGGGAATGCCCTTGTACCTCACAATGCAATGTAGCAATGACGTTATTGAAAATGTGCACCCCCCTCTAACTGAACATCTTGCATCCGCCCCTGGTCGCCATGGTAAAGCGTCTTAAAATTGTGTTCCGAGGCGGTAACATCATTCTTGTAAAAATATCTGGTTATAAGATGTTTACTTCCGGTCACTTATGTCTTTCATTTGGAATAATGCCTTTTAAATTATAATGCACTACAATTATCTAATTTTTCATCTAAACCCAGAATTCAAATGTATTCATTAAAAAAACATATAGTTTTCGTACAAATTAGTAATTTAATTTTGAAAATGGCATTATTTATTTCTGCTTCTGTTTCTGATATAAATCTCAAATATCGGCGAAAGGCCAGTGGTTCTATGATTGTCAAACAGTTTTCGTGAGGTCCGAAAACTGATTTTTATAGATCTTTATAGGTAATTCTTATGGAAATATGACTACCACTACCACCCCGTAGACACTTGCGTGGAGGCATTATTTGAAATATTTCAAAATATATCCGGCCGGAGTTCAATCATTGCAAATGAAACCCTTAAAAAAGGTCCCTGAATAAAAATGTGTTTATTATGAAAGAAGCAACACGTTTGGGCGGCAGTCCGAGTTTTTGGCTTTAAGTATTGTTCCATCCAGGAAGCGGGCTGTCGTCCAACGCTGTTATTCCGCGCTTACATTCAATATTTATAGGAACTCGATATTGTTTCATTTTCTAAAGCAAGCGTGTAGATTTCCGATAATGGCATTTGCTCAGCACACTTCCATTTGAAATTATCTTCTTTCCCAAACCTTAAGTTGAATTAGTGTACAGCCAGCCATCCCGCATCCCGCTAATGCTTTCCTTGATTCGTTCGAGATGGGTCCCATGCGACGTATTGTAACGCAGCATGAACACTGTTTCTAGTGTTCAATTTCATTTGATATAATATAAATTCATTTTATATTCGAACAAAAATAGACGTTTGCAACTTCATTGCAAGCTGCTTTGTGAAGCGGCGGCACCGGGGGTGTCCCTAAATATGCAGGAAATAGCTTTTCAGAGGGTATAGCAACCCCCATGCAAAGTTTCGTACCGCCGCCTATGAAAGGTATAGTGTATTTGTCATACGAACATGTGAACTTTTAGAAGCCAAATTGAATCCAAGTCGAAATGGCTTGAATTGCGCCCTCTGTCATCTGGTATAGTGCATGATATAAAACCAGTGATAAAGAGTGCATCTTTTCACGGGACTTTCCTACAAACTTCACTTAGTTTCCCAGGGTGCAGGTCTTGTTTGTTTTTGGAAAATAAAAAAGTGGTGTAGTGATTACGAATTTGTACTCCTCCAGTCTTTGTCAATTTCTGGGGCTTGGTTGACGTCGACTGTGCTCGAAGTGAGTATTTTTGAGAACCATCAGAATATGCTTTTATTTATCGTAAAATAAAAGCATTGTTCTGGTAGCAAGCACGGCGGTATTTAAAATAATAACAAACGCACGCGTACTAACGTATACATAGACAAGATTATCGATATATTATATTACCCCCCTCCCCAAATTATCATCACTGCCTTGCCAGCTATCGCTACACGCATGAGGCTCCATGCTGTACCTGCAAATAACTTACTGAACCACACACCGTTCTGTACTCATGTAGTAGTGGGGCCGGGGAATATGTCCACAGATATTCTACATAAAAATGTTCGCATTATAGCAGAGCATCATGGGTATTCTCTAGTTAATTGTGCCTCAGACTTGTATTACTAGTCTGAGATTGTGCACAGACTCTAAAATGGCGAGCGGCTAAGCCACTTTAAAATCGTCTTCCATCGACCATTCAGCATAAACTTCTACAATTTATAACCCAGATAATAAGGCAAAGTAAATGTGAACTTTGTTATGTTTGAGCTTCACGCCATGACCGAGAACAGGCAGAGACCCAAGAATTTCATATTTTTTGGTGTAACTCAGGCTCGCTGTTTTATGTGATATTTTCACCTGCTACGTATCTGTGAACATATCACCTTGTCCGTACGTATATAACATTTTGTGTTCTTTGGTGGAAAGTCAGTTGGTGAGCATGATGTGACCGAATGTGAATGCCTTGTTTGTTTGTTTGTTGAAGATTAATTTGTCTTCACAATTACATTTTGCCTCATTAAGTTTTTTTTACTGCTGTTTATTATTATTAATTTTTGTTATTGCTTTTCATTACTATATTTTCATTTATATTTCATTTCTTTTATATATTACATTGCAATTTTTTTTTTTGTCTTTTTTTGTTTTAACCTGACTGTCATTTTCAAATTTTTCATCGTCGTTTCAGCCTACAAATTACGGACATGATCTCCATGAATTACGGTCAATGTTTGTCTTCTCTCGGCTGATTGTCACGGTGTTGATCGACGCCCTTCCTAAACTCAGTATGGAGAAACCAACGGGAATCGACATTCCAAACAAACAATCGAAATTATAAACGAAAGACGAGTTTTTTTTTTTTTGATATTTACAAACATACTGTCATGACAAACATATGTAAAATTAACAAATACACAAAGAGGTGTAATATTAGGTTTTATTTTAGGCTTAGAAATATTTTCTTTCACTCAGCCCATGCATGTAACTGCCATTTAGCTTTACGGTTCTTCAGCATCGGGGGAAAACAACAATAATTATACAAAACACATTGCGAAGACTCAACAATCAGGAAAGAAACCCCAGACAACCCTGTCGTACTTGTGTTAAAATACATTTTGTATTTCACGTCAGAATATTGTTTAAAATAAAATATTCAGTCCAAGCCAAATCGAAGTCAAAGGGTCAGGTTGCGTGCATATAATTATATATAGTTAAAACAAAAAGTATTTGAACTTTTGTCAGCTGTTAAACATCTATAAAAACCAGAAAGACAATTATAAGACAATGTGAACCTCGGAAATTATTCTGTTAGTCCGAATTTTAAATGCGCGCGAGCGAGCAGGTGGGCGGTGATATTTCGGGGTTCGCGCGGTCGAAAATAAAGCGGAAATTGTCCGGTCGAATTCAACAAGCGGTCGCAAAAGTGAGGGGAAAAGGTGATTGGAAAGCGGAAGCGGGCGGGAGGTTGTGCGAAAGGAGTACTGTAACTTTGCACAACTTTCTTTTAAATCGTTTTATTTTCCAAGTCAATATTCTATTTTACTAATACATTTTTTTTCTAACGCAATGGCGAAGAAAAGAAAGAAAGCGTTGACAGACGAGACAAAGAAAAATCTGCCACTCAGTGTCGCACTCTGACACAGCAATTTTTTTTCAAACATCGGCCATTTTGTTTCACCATGAAAACCGTTTTATTAGATGTCTTATCTGAGACACTTGAATGATTAGCTTGTTTGTAAACTGTCAGCGTGTACAGTGGGACAGTAATGTTTGTCAGAGGATTATTCCTCGTTGTTCGTTTGCATAACAATGGAAAACCAGAACGTTCCTGAAGTACGGACTCAAATGCCAGCAGTTTTCTTCATTTTTCGCGCTCGAGCTTGAAATTATTCATTATCTGACACTCTTTATGAGTTCTATGATATCAGTGGTTAATATGTTTGGCCATTTTTAGTGTATATTTATAATAATGCAGCAAATCTACAGTGTTTTATTAACCAAAACTGTTTTTCGCGTTTTTCTCGAGTTGAAGTTTTGATCGAGAACGACTCATTGGGACCGCCGCCAAATCAAGTGCGTTCGGACTAGGACATTCAAACTCGCAGTTATAGTTCAAAAGATAATGATGGTGCGAAATATGTCTGGGTTTTTAAAGAAAATGCTTTGTCACAGAATAATAGTCTGTTAAAGGTACCAAGTATGAAATAATTTGGGGACAAAAAAACAAACCTGCATATAAATCGGAATAATAGGTCTTTTGATTATCGGAGACGCATTTCAATGGACTTGATTACGGACAATGCATAACTTAAATTTCACCAGGAAATTCCGCAGTGTGCTCTCGCAATCGCGTACTTAGTCATTTTTACAAGGTTCGCCATTTTTTATGTCACGTGATAATTATGTAAACAATGTCTGTCCAGTTTGTGCGAACTTGCACCTCTATACTTAGTCTTTTGATATATATAACCTAAATTACTGTTCTGAACGAGACAACAGACAGAGAATGTTTTATTTAAAAACGTCACAAAACCTTCTCGCTACCTTAACACAGTTTCAGTTATGTTTTCATTTATATTTTTATTTATCCATTTTTGTTTTTTGTGTGTACTTCTCATATTGGCTTTTTGTTATAAATTCCCTGTTTTAGGATTTACTTATTTATTTATTTTTATTTTCACGCTTGAATCGTGTAACAAAAAAGTCGTTTTCATTCAGTCTTTAATAACTCTGTGACCTTTATATGTTTCAACTGCTGCCAAAGCATTAGACACTGTGTTCTTAAAATTAAATATAGAATAGAAACAGCCGTTAGTCAGTTGTCGGCTCTAAATAGCATAGAAACCCGGACGGAAAATAAACATATCGGCTTCGCCTCTTTATTTTCTGTCGGGTTTCTATTCTAAACGTAAGCACCTTTAAAACGTTCTAATGTAACTTGTCGTTTTACAAAACCGCCAAATTAGTCTGACTTTTATGGAGATTAATACTTTACGATGTATTTCAGAAGCCTGAATTTAAGCTGTTTTGGTCAATTGTGTGATTTAATGCATATTTGGTCCGCTTAAATTTAAGCCTCTGAAAAACACTACTTGAAAAAGTTGAATTAAAGCACGTTCCTTGCAGACTGAAGGCTGTACTCCATCCATGAACACATCCATATATAGCTTGTTAATGGCAGTCACGGTATAAAAGATGACTAAGAATCAAATAATACGAGTATTCTACAGTTATGCCATCAACGACAATTCTGTCATTGGATTTACGTATTTGTTTTTTTCGGCGAACTTCTCAAGAATGAGTTCATTTGTATTTGTTTTTTTCAGCGAACTTCCCAAAAATGCATACTCTCGCGCACGCGATAACAACGCATGCTAAAAACGCAAAGACTCATGGGTAGCCGCTTGCTTGTAAACAACGGCACGCTATGGCCATCTGACGTATGCGCAGGTGACGACTTCCCCGCTTTAAGATTACCGTCATAAACTCACAAATAACTGGACTGATATTTTCAGTAACTTGGTCTAGCAGTAAATTATCTAAGACCTGAGTCGTAAAGATGAAAGAAAATTCCTTCGGTCAGCTGGTTTGTGCATACATACTTGGCGGCGTTTAAAACCATGTACTAGTATGATTAATGGTTTGTGCAGAACCGCGCGAACGATTGTCAATCACTGACCCGAACCAATCAAAAACCGACCTGGGTACTGCAGATCAACAGCACGAATCGAGCTTCCGTTCTTTTATGAACTCTGAATATTTAGAAAAAGAAAGTAACTTTATGACTCCAATGACTCGAATAACCTACCCGTAAACAAAGTCGTTGAGATCATAAAATTGTTCATGCATTCCAGCATGGTTATAAAGAGAAAATACTTACCTTCATTCCATTTACTTATTCAATGACTAACACATTTTCGAACTTGCCTTGGGTATATATACTGATCTTGATCCAGGGTCACGTGATAGAACAAATCAGGCACTTTCGTGAACGGATGAAGAGGTCTTTGAGATCTATATGTTGTTTTGGTTTCAGCACAGTCCCTCTAGAGAGATAGAGTATGGGTAGAGGGACTATGGTTTCAGGTACTTCACCGTCACCGGTCAATGTTTTGCATGGATCCTGAAAGTTTGATTCACTGAGATTTGGGGGATAGAAAAGTATCTCTCGTCGTTGAGGGCAGCATACGTCGATTGATGCGGCATACATGAACCGAATTCCGATAAATATGATGGCGCGCAATCAGTTAGACATTATACTAATAATAACAGTTCAGTTTGTATGACGTGTGCGGGAAGGTCGTTATGGTGTTGTACAAAATATAATTACCCCCCCCCCCCGTATTGCTGGTTGCTGGACCATTACACCAAACAAACTATAATATATTAAGTTATTTTAGGAACAACAATTCTTCTTCAAGGGTGGTTATAACTAACTTTGTTTGCATAGTGTATTGAAAATGAACGCGTGCAAGCGTCCTTGGATCACCGTGTTTCGTCATAGACCTTAGAAAGGACTATGGTTTCGTGCACTGAATCACGGGAAAGGGTCGACGGCTCTAATTATTTTCAAAGGAAGTTGTCCAAAAAATGTTTGAGTCAGGTACCTGAGCGCAAATATCAATATTATAGTACCCAAACTAAATTTGGAATTATGAACCTAAACCATAAGCATGTTACCTAATTAAACGCTTTGAGAAATCACAATTCGTCATTTCCATGGAAACAAGTTAGGGTATCTCATCTTTTTATTTCATTTACATTATGCCACCATTCGTCCAAATATCAAATATTTGTAGTGCTTTGAACATTTTTTTTTCTAGTTAAAGGGCGGTAGGGCAGCGCGTGTTCGAATTCCATGTAAATAAACAATGTATTTTCCATGCGTCGTATACGTCGCTATAAGTCCCATATCAAACAGGACGCGGCACGACGACTGCCACCCTTTAACCATTTACTTGAGAATTGACTCCTAGTTAAATCCATTTAATATAGACTGAACAAAGACTGAACAAAAACAAATGAAAGGCAAAGAAACGCAAGATCCAGAGATAGAGTTTCAAACACTAATACCACTGTTTAAATTATTCGATTCAATAATGGTATTGGAGTTCATGCATAGTTTACATTTAATATCCATTAGTTTCTTTCTTTCTTTTTTTATAAGAGCAATGTTTTCTTCTAAATTTAAATCAATAATTAAGGCCATGTGTTTATTAGTTCAACCATGGAGGTAATAATAACCTCCATGGTACAACACATGCTCATTCCAGTGCAAGAATCCTATGGAAGAAATCTACTAGTATTTACAGAGCACTTAATTTCATTTCATTTATTGTGAATTACCATGCAATAATCAAACAAGTAGTCAAACAAGTAATGTTTGATTATATTTAGGGGAAAACAAAGACGAATAACCAGTGACATGCTAGGAAAATAACTCCCATCAGTGACCAAATAAAAAGGAAGGTCCTTTTTGTACTGTGGCAATTACTAGTAGGCTGAATCTTTCGGGTTTTGCTGGCCTAGCCATTTCTTTTTATGTGTTTTTTGTTATTAATGAAGTGTTTATTATTTACACAATGAAACAGCAACATCGTCGCTATATTTAACTAATTTTTGTCTGTTTTGGGGTTACACTTAAAATCACTATTTGTTGGAGATAGAAATCATTAAAATCAATACTATTTTAAAATTGTTATGTTATTTTTTTTTATAGATTGCTCTCATCTGATATCACACTAATGGTTGATATTAAGCCCATGGCAGCGTGGAACCATCACTTTGTATCATCAGAGAAGTTTTGATTGAAGCAACATGTATTACGGTAGTACTTTCACAAACAGCGCCATCTAGAGCTGAACATTGAATCCAGAGTTATTGGGGAACCAGCATATTGGATATGACATTGCAGGAGTGTGTACAAATATTTTGCTGAGCATGCAGCATGCAGTCGCTGGGCTGTTAGCTTGTTATATCTGGTAGCGTTGCTTTAGGTGTGGGCTTCGAATACAAACACAACGCTCAGCACCATCAATGAGGTCTGATTGACAAACCATATTTAACGGTGCTGAACGTCACTTACATCAAACGTAAATTGCAATTGACCTCATTGTGATGAAGCATTGGTTGTGGAATACGGAAAAGAGGACCAATATATGCGCACTGCGGGCGCAATATGCTAATGACCTTTAACGAGGTTATGACGTAGACATAACTCATGAATATTATTTGAAAGTGCAATTTATTTTGAAACGCCGGAATCACATGACATTCGGTCTTCACCTCAGGCTCCACTCTGTCTATTGTGGTAATTTGAAGACTGTACACGCTTTCTATCATACTAAACTGGTCACAAAATTTAACAACTGTTTCTGTCCATTACAATCAAGTCTGAATGAGCGTAGGCAATTGCAATCTCCAACAAATAATTGCACACTGGTGGTTGTTTTCATGATTTATATTGTTACGTCTATTTACAATCCAAATTCTTTTTTTTTCTCTTTTAAATTTTGGCCTGACGCGAAAATTCCGCGTCAATTCTTTTTGATAACAATAAAATTGTCCCGACTGCCAGTCTGGGGGAGTCTAGAGTTAGATATTTGTAACTAACGCTTTACGCATGTTCTGGGCACAGTCAGCTGGCGCACACGTGATAATAAAATAAATACGATATTTACTACATGGGGGCCGCCATCTTGAATGACGCATAAAACTAAAACTCTTATTTAGTTTTATGCGTCATTCAAGATGGCGGCTCCCATATAGTAAATATCGTATTTATTTTATTATCACGTGTGCGCCAGCTGACTGTGGTTCTGGGGTACGAACTATAGTATCCCTATTGTGAGAAAATAGCAAAATTGACTTAGAATAGAATAAAATAAAATAGATTTATTTCACCAGAAAAAAAAATTGTATAGGAACTTTATCTGAATAAATATTAAATATATATTTTTTCTGGTGGGAACCAAGGAGGTAGTTCTACTAGCAGAACTAATCTAGTCCCTGGCCCCAAAACCATACTCAACTGTTAAAATGTACGTTGTTGTGAATAGTGATACACAGAACAAATTATATTGTTAAGTTAAAAATAAATAAATACATAATTAAGTAAATAAAGAGACTACAAACTCTCACTAATAATAATGAAGAAAACAAAAATAGACAATAATAACATTAATGCATATATTGCAATAATGACTTAATTTGAACTAGATTCGTTTTACGTTACAATTAAGTGTCATTTCATATTAAAACTAAGGATATACAAAGTATTACGTAGAGAAACACAACTAGAAGAACAGATAGTCAATCAGACCAATGTCAAGAATATGCATATCCTTAGTTTATTAATTTATCATATTAATTATTTACTGTTTTTTAATTTCTCTAATTTTGCTGACTATGCAGATAAGAAAAATAGGCAATATGAAATTCACATGTAAGTTTTCCTGTAAAGCCCAGTGGAATTGCTTAAAACATCAAAATAGGGAAATTTAAATGTCAGTGAAAAAAAAAAAAAAACGGTTTTACAGTATATTGTATTTGTTTATTTATATACTACGTACTAAACAATTATGGTTAAACCAGGTTAAACAAATTTAAGACAACTAATAAAATTGTCTGCATTCAAAGTAAAACAAAGCTGTGGTACTTGCTTATTAACAGTAAGCTAGAGGGTTTTCATAAAGGTCATTGCCCGTGAATGCTAACCTAAAGAGCCTATGACGCCACAGCGGCCATTGGCCTGTTTCTAGTTTGCTGGTTATCCCCCAACTTCGCCGAATATGTCGTCTATTGTACGGAGACAGTCGTTCTCCAGCGCCTATACGGTGGGTGATTACGATCCAGATACAAAGGACCGTGGAAGAGCCGCAGCTGCAGAAAACAGATGGGTTTTCGAATGTGCCTGGGAGGTCGCCAACAAAGGTACGAGTAATCAGCTGTTTCAAGGTGAAAATTATGCGTACACGATCTCTGAGATGTGCACGTAGGTGGGGGAAACACGGACGCCGATGGATGGGCGGAGCTATATTGTATTGTTGCTATTACAAAATTTAACACGATTTATGCCCATGTGGTTACCACGCAGGATTGTCGTGATATCGACTTGTAGCACTGGTGGTAGAAGTTAATTTTACAAACACTCGCTGTCACTGGCTGTTCTTCTCCTGACGTCCGAGTTCTTTAGTAGTGTGAAGACATCGTACGATTAATACGTCTAAGAGTACTCTTCATATCTATGTAATTTTAACTAAAAAAAAAAAAAAAATATGTATAACATGTTGAAATCGTCCTGATCAGGACGGCATTATGTAATTTATTTTGATTGATGCCAATGTCAGTTTTCAGTTTATTTATTTTGCAAGGTGAAATGTAATTTGTAAGCACAAACTGAGAAAGTTCACAGCGTGTGGCTTCACGCACTGCTCACATGTTCACATGGGTTAACTTATATTATGGTCTGAAAGGCAAAATACATGGAGGTACATGAATTTATACCTCCATAGCAAAAAATGGTACACATGGTGATAAACTGTAGTATTAAAATGTTTAGGTTGTGTCTGTCTAGTACTACTAGTGCTAATCTTGGAATGTGATCAAGGACAAAGAGTAATTAGTTTTATTTTTAGTTTTGTGCCTGGCTACCATTCCAAATATTGTTTTTTTTTCTGCCTAACTGCACATGGCGTGATTAATACTCGCTATGACAGTTGTTTCCAGTCAACAAACTTTTAGAATATTGTGAAAAAGCCAACCAGGATTGTGTTGATTGTAGGTTCAAATAGAAAGATGGGTAAAATATGTGATGTCGGTGTTATAGTGCCCCAATACGACATGTGCATTGGTTATATTGTTAATATCATCTTGAATATATCGTTCTGATTGGAGGAGAGCAAATTTTACTACTGTTATATCAAGGGTTTATATGATTAGGGTATATAGTTGTGTGATCTGCAATCAAAATCATGCTCAAATCAAAAGTCTCGCAAAATGCAATATGGTCACAAAATCAGAAGACTTACATTTCTAAAAATCCTAATTAAAAGTAGTGAATCGGTGAAAAAAATAATTTGTCTATGCTCGGTCATTGGTAAATTGAGATTTTTTTTCAAAATTTATTAAAAATTTCCAGATGAATTAGTAAAAATTACATTATGATGTTTGAGGGAAATGTTTTCCATTTTTGTTTTCTGTTCTAAATTATTACATTTAATAACAATCAAAAAATTGAGAGCACCCACAAGGTCCTTTGAAAGTCTTTGGATTTTTTGAGGTCTGGAAAGTCTTTGAGTTGTCTTTAAATTACAGGAAAAATAAACAAATCTTTGAAAAGTCTTTTCATAGTTATTATTAATTATAGAAAGCCCATTCTCTCTGCATAGAGTCTGTTTTTATAAAATGTTTTTTTACACTGAAGAATTAAGAGTCAAAATGTCTTGGGGGAAAAATGCAAGAAACTTTGGGAAAAGATCTGGAAAAGTTTTGGAAATCATTTGGCTCTTGGTGCTATGGACCCTGACCCAGTTAGTGTTAATCTTGAGTCATTTTGCATGATGTCCTTTGCGATTTGCAAAGCATGCAACATGTGCATTTTGCATGCGACAATAAACTCGTTCATTTCTTTTATGATATCGAACATTTCTAAGCACCCACTGTGTTTTGTGACACTTATTGTTAGAACTACCCCGGTATGTTCAGTTGACACGCATGGAATGGGATTGCTTTCAAACATTTCCAAATCACCAAAGTTTGCTTCTCATGAGATTTTTGTGTTGCATATCATCGTACATGGTTTCCATATCCTTATCTTATAAATCCTTGATGATATCATGGGGGATCTCTTTATACCTCCATGATAATATAAGAGTATACCCCTTTTTTTTCGTGTTTAGAACTAGGCATAGTAGAGATAAATCCTCTCGTCCACTGAAATCTATAATTATACGAACATAGAGCATAATGAAGAACACTGGGTTGAAAAAACATACCGGTAAGCGACATCAAAAATGAATGTCGTCTGCCGTAGCTTGCTCATTAACTAATAAGCCTATTTTTTTTTAAATTATACCAATTTACATATTTCAATATTGCCACTAACTAGAAAAAACAAATAAATAGTGTCATTCCTCTCTGCTTGGTGTATCCATAATGGCTACATGCTTGTATCAGGGACTGTGGCTTGTCCATATATGCTGTGAATTATGCAATATAGGGTAGTATGCGATACTGCAACATTGCTTTATTGTTTTTGACAAAACAGTGGTGCTGACAGGGCTTCAACTTCACAAAGACAACTGACCCCCCCCCCAATTAAAACAGATTCTTTCCGATACTACATGTATTATTATTATGTAGATGTATAAGCTAAAGCCATTTTATGAAGTTTTGTCTGGAAAATGGGTTCCACCCAAATCTGAAGTTTGAGTCCTTCGCTATGATGTCGGATTATTCTCAAAAATCATTTACACCATTCTAATCTTCGTCTTGCGCAGTAGTGGCCATTTTGTTTAAAAAATGACTGATCATGGGAGTACACATTGTATGAACTTTACCTGCACTCTGAAAATGGGTGGTACTGTGTCAGGTCATGACCTATTTTTTAATATAGTGTAAACTTTTTTTTCAAGATGTCTTTTCATAACCAAGTAATTTAAACATTGATTAAAAACACTGTCATTACCTCTTTAAAAATATTGAAAACAAAGAATATTTCTATTTTGATATTATTCTTTATATGGTACAATTTCAAATTACCCTTAGATGTGGTTTACAGATAATTTATAAATATTTAAATAACGTTTCAAAACTTTAAATGGCAGTTGACTTTAAAGTAAATGACAACTTGTTTGAAATTGAATCTACATTTATATATTTTTTTAAATCAGAAATGATTGTCTTTTAATAGTAAACAATTCTTGTCTGTGCGTTTCTGCCATGCCACTGTAGTAACATTATCATGTGCTTCATCTAAGGAATGCAATAGTGCTTGCATTCAGTTTTTCTTATCATGTATTATTTGCCATGATGTGATTTTGACAAATATGCACAGTGACCAAATGGTAAAGTAGCAGGATACTCTAGAATACTTTATTTTAGTTGGAATTAATTTTCGCTGAAAGGACTTTTTGAATGTCTTGTATGGAATTTATTTTCACTGATTTTTGATGACTTTAATGTGAAATATAGGAAAAAAAAGTATATTTGCTGAATTTTATTTTCACGGAATCATCCCTTCAGCGAAAATAAATTCCAAAGGAAAATAAAGTATTCTTAGCAAGCATTTGACCTGAAATTTTCAGTGTTTATTTTAGGGTTACATGACGTAAAATATAAGATGTGATAAATTAGTGAGATAAACAAAAATGCTAATAGCATATCCACGGTTATTTTTGCTATAAAAAGGTCATGAAGCATAAATGAGTATTTTGATTTTTGAAATTAATATTCGCGTCATTTCTAAAATGTTCTCAATTTTCAGTGTCACTGTGAGGACTATTTTTGTGAGATAATTTAGAAAATACTGTAGCATCATCTTACAAAATTCAAACACGCTGTTGAAGCTATTTTTCTTGAAATCCAGAAAATAAAACTGTGACATTGTAATTGCCTCTTTTTGAATTTTAACTAACAGGAGTTGATCAAAATAAAAAAAACGATACTGTGACACTAAACCAAACATAGATGACTGAAAACAATATTTAAAAAAAAAAATTCAGGTCAAATACTTCCAAAAAATGGTTTTTGCCACTATTTTGCTAAACCTATCCTTCCACTTACTGAATAGGTCATAGCAAAGGTCAATTTTCCTTTGCATTTTTAACCTTATTCTGTGGTCATTGACCTACATGTCTGGAATACAGAAAAATAATCTCTTGTTATGAGTCATATCTGTGATAATGTACAGTCATTTTGGGATTTCAATTATGACACTTTCACCGTAAATACTTAAATAATTTAAACCGTAAATAATTATTCTGAGAAATCAGCATCATTTACAAACATTTCATCACTCAGAAAAGTAAATTACTTGTATTTATTTGGGGCATTTGCTTCTCATTAGTGCTTCAACTGCCGAAGCTCCTTACCAAAAAAAATAAAATAATTTTGTTCAGTCGCATGGTTTGGCTGCTATCTTGAATTTTGGGGAAAATATCCCGAAAAAGTTGTACGTTTGCTTCTCATGAATTTAACTGATCAATGTACCATTTTGCACGTAGCGTGTTTGACCAAAGCATTTTCTGAGAAACATAACATTAATGTCATATTCATCCTTCAAAATTGACCCAACATAGCTGCTCTGCAGCTTTAAATAGACATTGTTATTGGGCACATTTTTATGAACAGTGTTAGCCTTTAATTTTAATTGTTGGACAGCCAATCTGATTAAGGTTGTTTCCCTTCCTTTTTCCCCAATACTAAGCAATACCATTTGTGTTCATTTCAGAATAGCATCTATGAGAACATTATTTATTCAGCCATTATTTATCGGATTGAAAATGCTTACAACCCACTCATACTTTCATTTCCTGTCAATAGGCTCAAGGGTCATTTACAGATAGGGAAATGAGGGACACCACAACTCAATCATACACATGCATTGAAAGGAATAATCGTTAATGAAAGTAATGAACTGTAGAATACTTTATTTTCGCTTGGAATATATTTTTGCTATTTTCGCTGGAGGGATG
This sequence comes from Saccoglossus kowalevskii, assembly GCF_978046115.1. Classification (NCBI taxonomy): domain Eukaryota; kingdom Metazoa; phylum Hemichordata; class Enteropneusta; family Harrimaniidae; genus Saccoglossus; species Saccoglossus kowalevskii. The sequence continues at coordinate 20,052,452 of NC_140641.1, forward strand.
ATTCCGTGAAAATAAAATCCAGCGAATATACTTTTTTTCCTATATTTCACATTAAACTCATCAAAAATCACTGAAAATAAATTCCATACAAAACGCCCAAAAAGCCTTTTCAGCGAAAATTAATTCCAGTGAAAATAAGGTATTCCACAGTATATCCTGGGGTCCACAAAATAGTTTCCCTGGACAGTTTCATTTCAGGCAATTTGTTAAATTTGTTAATTTGTCTTGTTTACTTAAACTGTTATCTGTAAAATTAGTGAAATGGTTAACTGCTTGGGTTTTGACTAAACAGTTGGCTTTCGAATCTCGCTGGTGTCGTCTTGTGATCACGCCCACTTACATTGAATCTATATAACAGTAGGGGACGATCGTCATACTTGAGGAGCTAATCGGTGACGGTTTTACAGTTGGGTGGCGATTTCGCTTTCAATTATACTAGGGAAAGTGTCCATTTCTTTTGTACCCACGTAAAAATGAAGAATGACTTTATTAGCGGTCTGCTTAGTTTTACCCAAACGGATCTTTTGTATGTGAAAGTTTATTTTCTCCCTGATTTGTAGGAAACTGTTTCTCAACTTGACTATTTACATTTTGTAGTTTCAAGCAGTGTTCAAAATGGCTACCCCCATATAATATCGGTGAAATAATCGCATTTATAATATTATCACTTGTACGCCAGCTGACTGGTTATTTCCAGGCTCAAACCGGGGGCTCAAATTACTCAGGGGAATCCAGACATGTACCAGGCTGCGTAAAAAGCATTCTATGTCCCCTACTGCAATAGACTCGCCCAGAGTGGACGCGATCACAAGTCGGCGCCAGCGAGATGCGAAAGCCAATCGTTTAGTCAAAACCCAAGCAGTTAGCCAATTCGCTAGCAAGTTTGCAAATTGGCTGCCCCAATAATTCTGAGACTTGCTGTAAGAACCACTGGTTTTCAATGAAACTTGGTACATAGGTGCTCTAGGACAATGCACAGACCTGAATAATTTTAGTTTGAAATCCTTGCATACTAATTGCCTAATTTGCATTTCAATGATATTTGGTACATAGACGTTCTGAGGCAATCAAACTGATGTGATTAGTTTATTGTTGAAAACGATAATTTTTATTACCGGTAGCCAAAAATCGCATTTAAATTGAACTTGTAGTACAACTGCTTTGGAATAAATCAGACTGCAAACCACAGATGTACAATCAAATTTCTTTTCTGTGAGTATTGTAAACTTCAACAATGTGGATCACATACGCCTCTGATACTTTCAGTTCTTTCTAAATTTTTTTTTTATTTTCGATTTAATTTGCCAATTTCTACCATCGTTTGAACCATTTGGACCCTAAATGTCAACTTTCACAAATAGTATATTTTTTCTCAAAAGTTGGCAATAAGAATTTACAGATAAATGTTCAAAATGTTGCAACAACATATTAATCATAAAAAAATTACATGTTGTACTTGTGTATTTATTCTATTAACTGATTATTTGTTATTTTGGTTTTATCTAGTTGGAGGTATTTACACCGTGATCAGATCAAAGGCAGGAGAGACAGTAGAGGAGCTCGGTGACCAGTATTGCTTGTTGGGACCGTATAATGAAACCTGCGTTCGAACTGAAGTGGAAGTGATGGATGAACCCGAACAACCGCTACTCAGACATACAATAAAGAGCATGAGAGATAGAGGCATTAAGGTAGACAGCATAGCTATTGTTTTTTTCTAAAAACCTGAATATTTTCAGTTATATTGAACACGACAATCTTGCATGTTTTCAGTAAGGATGTGAGCTGTTTGAGTGTTATTTCCACAGTTAAACTATGGATAGTGGGCAGGCTATTAGCCAGGAATTTGCAACTGCCAGTCCAAAACAATTCAACTTAATGAAAATGTAGATGGTTTTGGATATATTTTGGTAAAACAATGGGAAAAAACAGAAAAATGGGAAAAAGTTGCCAGACCAAAGTCAAAGTTGCCAGTCTGTTTGGTGGATGGACTGGTGGCTGGCTAATACCCTGGTAGTGGGTGTATTGCTTTGAAGAGAGCATGAAAATGACATGTTTTTACTTGTAGTGATAATTGAAATATTGACAGGTTTAATATATGTACATAAACTGTATTTACTTCCTCCTTATTCTCGGTGGCGGACATCGGGGCATTTTCACCGCCTGGCAACCATCACAGTGAAAACAAAGGCCTAAAACTCTCAGAAAACCTAACTTTGGGATGGTTGTTCAGACAAGATTACTCCTGCGTGTGTAACGCATATAAATTTAATTGTTCAGGATTACTTCAAAGTTGAGTTCCTGTTGTTTTCTTGAATTTTCACCGGCTCTTCGCTCGGCGTTCTGTGTTCCTCAGCAGCGTGTGCAGAGCCCATAGAAATACGTGGTACAGTGGTGCGCGTCTTAGCAACGTGGAACGTCTTGTGATGTAGCTCCGCCCCAAGGATAAGAAATACTATGTTACTGTATCTGATAAGTAATAAGTTATTAAATAGTGCATTGTCTGTGTGTAACAGGTGACGTTCGGTAGGTGGCTGATAGACGGTTATCCTAAGGTAGTACTCTTTGACATCGGGTCTGCTGCCTGGATGTTAGATCGATGGAAGACTGAATTCTGGGAGTTGTCTAGCATCGGCACACCGTGGCACGACAGGGAATCTAACGATGCAATTATATTTGGATTTCTGGTCACATGGTTTCTTGGAGAAGTAAGTTGAAAATTTGTTATTCTATGAGAATGCAAACTCAAGTAATCATATGTTGTAGTTGTGAACATATACCAGCGTGTATATTTCATTCATCATATTTGCTATTTTCAGTTTCGTGCTCAGTTCAAGGCAGAAGAAAAACCCCTGATTGTAGCTCATTTCCATGAGTGGTTAGCTGGTTGCGGTTTGGTTCTCTGTCGGACGCGTCATCTTGGAGTCTCCACCGTATTTACTACACACGCTACCTTACTGGGAAGATACTTATGCGCTGGCAATGTGGATTTCTACAACAACTTAGACAAGGTCAGTAAGCAACAGCAACAATGCTAAAAACTGTAAATTAATTTGGTGATTATACTCGATCACCAATTATTAGTTGTGAGGAACGAAGTATAGTCGAAGGGAGCAGTGAGTCTTGTTTTCTAATTTGAGCTCATAGCGCATCTCTTTAAAAGGACACACAATAGTTTGAAGAAAGTACCCCGGTATCCGTATAACAGGAATATTAGCTGCAGCGGAGACATGTAGTTGTTGGACATGCTTATGTAAATAAGTGTTGCTGGTATGTCTATGGTCAATTTAAATGCAGTATACAATAAATGCAACTTTTGGCTTACATGTGCTTCTAATAGAATGAATATGGTATATATATATATATATGGCATTTTCGAATCTTGGGAAAATTTAGTAAATGGCCTGAGTTGAGATATTAGTTTTTGCTTTGGTTAAATATTACATGTGAATATTCCCAGTTTGTTTCATATGATCATTGCAGTCAAGTTAGTTTTGTTCACAGTAACTTGTAGTGAGTGATGTGTAATGCCTAATATTAAAATATTTTTTTTTTCAATATTCAAAAAAAAAGTAGGATCTAATTATGATTGCGTCGTGGAGATATACAGTATGTTTCGTGCCAGATTTGTTGTCTTGGACCAATGACCTTTTGACCTAAGTCGACCTTTTTTTGACCTTTCACAATATGAACCTGCATAACTTTCTCCATATTTTTTTTTCTTGACACCTTTGAGCAATTTAAAAATATGTCTGTTTGGTTAAAAATTAACCTGAGAAATATTAGAAAAGAGTGTAAAAATGTGTAAATTTTCACACCACATTCTATTGCCAATGGAGATATCAGTAGAGATACCAAGTTGTGCCCTGTACTCAATGCAAATATATGAACTCTTGTAATGTTTTTTGTTAGATGCAGTCATATTGAGAAATCATCGCAAGAACGGTTTCAAAGCCCGTGATTGTTGCATTTTTATCACTGCCAAGCTAACTGCATCCAACATGCATGCCTAGCCTGGGTACCCGACCATTATTCTGCTGGTTACCCACTTTCTATGTACATTGTAGTCTGGACATTCTGCAAACCACAAGCATAAGTGTGTGAAGAGAGAATGTACAAGTGTTATATTATATTCAAATTTATCTTTTGTTCAGAAAATTAGCATATTCAAATTACAAGCGTGATGTATTTATCAGCCAATCACAGTCTGTGCAGTCTATTGTGGAGAGTAGGTACCCAGTGGAACAAAAGTCTGGTATGCTGGCCAACATAGGCCATACTTGGCTATCTATTTATACAATTTGTGATACTGTAATTGCTCTGTTAGTAGAATGTGCACTTGCGTAAATGACAGAAGAGTTTCAATTGTCAAAATAAGTCGTATAATAATATACAACGAATGCAAATGTTTTTGTATGTGCTTTTCTCTTGCAGATGCGCTTCTAATAGAGAAAACACTGTAATATAATTTGGAGAAAGTCTTCTCATACATTCCCTTCTTTTTTATTTATTAAGGAGCCGAATTCTCGTTTTGCATCTACATGTTGGTGCATTGTGGGAGAGAAATTACCGTTGACTGTGATTGAAAATTAAAATGTTTTATTTTTTGCTGTTGAAAAGTTGTTTTAACATTAGAGCTTGATAAAACTTTTTTCAGGCATGTCACTGAAAACATTTTCTAGAAATGTTGAAATGCTTTACTCTGAATACAAACCAATGCAAAAAGTTATCTGGATATCAAATGTATCTGGGCTTTGCCTCTACCATTTGGCCCCATATGATTCGGTATTTGTCTTTTTTTCTTTTCATAATTTGGTTTTTCACAACATATGCAGACTGCTGCAGATATAAAGGTGAGAAGGATGAATGAAAACAATTTATAATATTATAATCTTTAAAAGATGATCCTGTCATCGGCTGACTGATATCTTTCGGGATCATATTAGAGAATTTTAGAACCCATCTGCTGGTTCATCGGTAATGCTAACTGTTAAACTTTTTGCTGACTGAAACATTCAAAATTAAATAATTTCAAAGTTGCCGTGACTGACTTGAGGAAATTACTTTTATAGTAGTGTGGTTTGCAATTTTTCGTCTTATGAAATTGAAATGGTTTACAATTCTTCATCGCTTGTAAAATTGAAGTGGTTTACAGTTAATGGTTTCTTGTAAAATTGAAACAGTTTACAATTTTCGTTTCCTATGAAATTGAATCAGTTTTCAATTTTCGTTTCTTGTGAACTTTAAAATGGTTTATAATTTCTCACATGAACTATGCTGTGCTACATCTTGCTGCGGTGTTTCAAAGAAGCAATTTTTGCTTTCGCTTTCTGCCTTGTCTGCACTATTTTAATCATTTGCATATTAATAGTGAAGATATTCCTCTAAAGCTCTGTCCGTTTTCACAGTTTGGGTCTGCTATGATACCAGCTTTTGTTTGCCCTCGATAGAGGGGTGTATCCTTCCCCATCTCTCTCATCCACGTATAATGTGAACCGTTCTCAGTGGTGCCACCATGCTTGAATTTTCAAGAAAAAACTGTAGTTATGCTTGAATTTTCAAGAAAAAACTGTAGTTATGCTAATTATCTGTTTTAAAATTACTACATAAAACGTTTCTTATTCTGAAGAGTTCATTATAATGAAGGCATTATTATCGAGACTTAATTTCACTATTTAGTTATTGTGAACATCTACTCACAGGGTTTTCAAATTCACGGATAACTGAATTAAAAAATGAGTTCTATTGTATTTGTACACGTTTAGCTAGATTTCAAATTTCAATTCACGGTAAACCTCAATCCTCCCTTCCACACACCTTATTTGGGCATGTATCACTCCCTGTATGCTAATATTGCTCTTTCTCTTTTCATCATCCATAACTGCATTATATTCCTTGTCATTCAGTTGGTTTATTGGCTATGGGTCATCCAATCAGCCTACCTTTCGTCAACATATCCAAAACACCATCTGTCCAATGGCCATCTCTCATGTACATCAAAATATCACTTCTTGTGTTTTAATCCCATGTTGTTGATTTATTGACAAGTATGTGTACACTTGCATGCCTTACACATAGGGCAAGGCATCCATAGTTCTACTATGGTACATATAACCTTACTGGACAGGGAATTATTGACAAGTATGTGTACACTTGCATGCTTTGCACATAGGGCAAGGCATCCATAGTTCTACTATGGTACATATAACCTTACTGGACAGGGAATTATTGACAAGTATGTGTACACTTGCATGCTTTACACATAGGGCAAGTCATCCATAGTTCTACTATGGTACATATAACCTTACTGGGCAGGGAATTATTGACAAGTATGTGTACACTTGCATGCCTTACACATAGGGCAAGGCATCCATAGTTCTACTATGGTACATATAACCTTACTGGACAGGGAATTATTGACAAGTATGTGTACACTTGCATGCCTTACACATAGGGCAAGGCATCCATAGTTCTACTATGGTACATATAACCTTACTGAACAGAGAATTATTGTCATAATTGATTTACTATAAACTAAAATGCAGTTTATTAGGTACCTGTTTATTTTTACCAGAATATTTGTCATTATAAAGTGCCACAGTAGCAGCACATGTTCTATTTTCTAACTTTTTGTGATTACCGGTACTATGACAATTTATTGGTTTATGGATTCCTGTCCGATTTTTAAAAAATCTTGGTAAATTATAACATATATTTATATAGTTTGGCCTAAATGTTCTTTTATGGAAAATCAGTAATATACTACGGCAGTTGTTTAGAACTTCATCTGCGTTAACGTTCTGTTAGAACAGTATGTGTGCAAACATCAGGTTGCAAATGCAAATAGTGCATCATGCTATAACAAACTGCACTTGTACTCAACAAAAGCGACTGTGTTACCTAGTAGTGTGTCACCATCACCATTATCTACATCTATGACAGGATTTACTGTTATGCATAAAGTATTATGTACTAGGTATCCAGACTACGATATGTTTGTATGAACCATGATAGCATCCGTGTTCTTTGTCTAAGTACATTCTTCTCGACATCATACTCACATCTCTACTGAATGGCATAATTCTAAAACGACGTCCTCTTTCTTCGTATGTTATGAAATGTACTTAAATTGAGCATAACAATTTCCAAACACTGAATACTAGTAATGTTTTGCTGATTTTTTTTCTCACAAATTTATAGTTGTATATTGTTTCCATAACTACACAAGAATTGCAGTGTGATTTTGTTTGATTTACATAATTAAAAACTGTTATCCAATCACTGTTATTACTTGAATGATGAATACAAATGAGCCTATGTTAATTGAGAGGACAAACCGCATGAAGTCGTCTGCAGTTCAAAAATAGATATAATAAAATGACTGCTAAAATTTTGTTGAGAATAAGCTGCAAAACTCGTTCTTGTCACTCGAATTAAGGTTCCAGTCTTCTCTGTCATTGCATCCACTGTTTCGAATACCGTGGTTAACCCTTTTCACAACCAGTTCCTTCTTTTCATGACAAAATAGTCTATAGTTTATAGTCTACACTTTCCTTTCAGAAGATTGGGACAAAATGGCCAAATTTTTTAGGTAAAAACTTAAAATTTACTCAAATTTTGTCCATTGGCTCCAAAATAAGGGTTCATTACCAGAAATATATTGAAGAATATGACAAAAAAAACAGAAAAAATTGGTTAAAAGATTAAGTGGAACATACAAGAGTATGGAACACTATTTGAGGAACAAAAACAATTACGTCATTGGCATGCTTGCTCTCAACAAGATCTCGACAGTCATTTATTTCTAAGGTGTATTGAGAAGCACCATCAACATCTGCAGCCCGAGAATTGTTAACCATTTATTTATTTCTGTTTTTAGTTTGATGTTGACAAAGAAGCCGGTGAGAGAGGCATCTATCATCGGTATTGTATCGAAAGGGCTGCTGCTCACTGTGCTGATGTCTTCTCTACGGTGTCAGAGATCACTGCATTTGAATGTGAACATTTACTCAAACGTAAACCGGGTAAGCAGTACATTGGTGTATCAAATTAAACAAAATCAAAGAAACCTACCACAAATGTATTCCAGTGGCGGATCCAGAGGGGGGGGGGGATGCCCCCCTCAACGCATGAAGATTCGTATTATCTGGATTACGCATAGCTTCTCTGCGATTTATATCTTAAGCATAGCTTGGACCCCCCCCCCCCCCCCCAAATACATTTTGCTGGATCTGCCACTTATGTATTCCTGGAAGTTACAGCCAGCAAGATTCTTGTTCATTTTCAGTGGTATAAGGTTCACAAAGATTGTACAGTAACATTTATCATTTATCTTGTTGACAGATATCATCGTCCCAAATGGTCTCAACGTCACCAAATTTCAAGCCATACACGAATTTCAAAATCTTCACGCAAAAGCCAAGGAAAAGATTAATGATTTTATTCGGGGTCATTTCTATGGGTAGGTATACTACTATACTTCTTATGACACATCACACTTAAAAAGAAGTGAATGGAATTGGGTCAGTGTTCTACATTACAATCAATTTTTGTGATCCAGTGATTGTTTTGTCAATCATTGTTATAAACAATTTTTTTGTGGTTTCAATAACTTGTCCAACCTTTTATTCGCCGTTCAGAAGAAAAGTCTGAAGAGAAAAACTTAAAGATACAATTCTGTATGACCATTCAATAGTTTAATTTTGATAAGAATAATGGTGAAAATGTTTGTTGTTTGTTCTAGGCATTATGATTTTGATTTGGACAAGACGTTGTATTTCTTCATTGCTGGTCGTTATGAGTTTACAAATAAAGGAGCTGATCTTTTCATTGAATCATTGGCAAGATTAAATCATTATATGAAGGTAAGTTCATTGATAAGGGTTTCCTTCAATGAAAGACACAAATTGATATAGTGACATATTTTTAACTACCTATAAGCTAGGATGATGATGTACGAGACTAAAATCCAAAAAGTTGTCTATTGAACCAAATGCTATTATTTCTGTAGGCACAGTGTCGTTTTGACTCGGGAACAAACAGAGAAAACGCTCTACTTTCGTAATTGACCTATCGTTTATTTGGGACATGGCGATATAACAACCTTACAAAAATCTATATTCTGTTGCTCAAAACAAAGTACCGTAAAAACCCTCAAATAAGAGCCACTTTGTAACACTTTCATTTCTAGGTGGTGCTTATTTGAGGTAACATATTGACAACTTTGTAGCCAGTGGCTCTTAAACCAGGGTCATCAAACTTGTTCATTGTGAAATAGGGAAGGGGATAGGCAAACACACACACAACCAAAATAGACAAGTAATTATTAATGATGTATCATTGCAATTAATTTATTCAGTAAAAATACTGTTATGGGAATAACAAATGTCAAATAAATACGACGATTCGACGTTTCATCGATAATGTGTAGCAATGCCTGAAGTCGGATTTGGTAGCACTTTCAGTGTCTGACCCTACACTCGAATAACTTGTACCTCCGTTGTACAATTGTTTACCAAGTTTGGTACGGCAAACTTTTTTCTTGAAAACTGGGAATAACTTGGGTGGCTGTGGCTGGCGTTGTGGTTGATTTGGTGACGATATAAAATAGTTTCGGATAGAATTGATCTGACCAGCAGCGACAGGAGAAGACATACTTGCAAAGCAAGCATGGAACGAATGAAGAAAATGATGCCCAATCACTTGTATTTATGGCAAAAACAATAAATAAAAACACGTTTTTCTATAGATTTTTACAGCTTGGGTACTTGGGCATTGTTTTAATTGCGCTAGACGTCTGACAGTACAGCTTTGGTTTATATTTCCTGTTTCATAATCAAGCCAGCTTATAATGATATGTTAATGATATTCACGTACTTCACAGTCCACGCAAACGGGGTCAAACTATAGCCCCACCCCTATATAACCAAATACGAAACGATACCGAGAAAGTAACAATTACATGTATTAAAAATAATTTCCTGTGACCAATCGGAGAGACGAAATCATTCACGAAAGCCCAGGCCTGTTACAAAGCATTTTCTGATTGGTACAAGTTCAGATTATTTTCAATTCTCACAAATAGCTAATTTAAATATTTGGGTCAGCGGGTCACGTAGACTTCACTTTGCTGTAAGACAAGTTGATCGCGCAAGTTTGTGGAACTAATCCATTCGACTTCAATTTTGATTATTTTCGGCAAGAGAGTCCTCTCCAAACTAATGCCAGTTATTTTGTTACTTCCCTGAAGATTTTGTCTCGAATCACCCCAAAACGAACGTCTCAAATGAAATGCAAAAAATAACCCAAAATCACGATCAGCGAGAGTGGGCTGCGTAATCATTACATTCTCACAGTCGGAGCATTACAGCTCCCTGGTCGGAGCTACGTCACGATCCCTCAAACGTTGCCAGGACCGGATTAACACCTCTGTTTTCCCCCACGCTAAGGAAAAAATCTTTTGTTTTCTGCTGACTTCCTGTTCCGGTCCGTCTGTGAGAATGTATTTTCGATACCTCCGATTTTCCGATAAAGGCGTTCTAAAATCGTGACGTTCTTTACTTGGTTATAAAGACAACATTGACAATGAATATCCATGGAGCTAAAAAAAAATCTTTTTTTAGCTCCATGGAATATCTCAACGTGATCCTTCGGTGTTTCGGCAAAAAACATACTAGTAGTTACTATGAATAGTTTGTGAATTGGTCGATTGTGTGTCAGAAATATAAAATGGACAAGTTGACAGTCACATTCACGCTCTCAGTTCATTTCTTTCGTCTATCATTCTTCCGTTCTCAATTACACAGGACATCAGGCAAGTTATGGGGATAATCTTTATTTGTCTCACACCTTCTATGGGGCAATAAACAATGCAGAGTGGAAGTGAGGCACGACAAGCTCGGTGTCTGCCTGATTGTAAACAACCTGGCGGCTGGCGCTTATTTCAGGGTTCTTATTGACAAAACCACTCAACTCTTGGTGGCTCTTAATGGAGGGTCAAATGTAACAAATTTTCACTGAGTGGCTCTTAATTGAGGGTGGCGCTTATTTGCGGGTTTTTACGGTAGTCCCAACAATTGCACAAACTCCCACATATTTTAGGACCCCTGCAAAAGGTGGACGTATAATTGGATCAGTCAAAGTAAAATAAGATAGGTTACCTAGCAACCCTGATGCTCTTATTGATTCATTATTGTATATCATAAATTCACTCTATGCCTTTTCCTCTCTCAGTCGTCAAATAGCGAAACCACCGTGGTAGCTTTTCTCATATTTCCTGCACGGACCAATAGTTTCAATGTTGACTCCTTGAAAGGACAGGCCGTTTCTAAGCAACTGAAAGAGACAGTAGCGGACATCCAGAAGAAAGTTGGTTCTCGAATGTTTGAGGCGGCATTAGCGTGAGTCACTGAGCATTTCTTGATTTTGAAAATAAATAATAATTGTTGTGTAATTTGCATGTTTTTTTAACTTGATGCATATTTTGTTATAATGGAAAGTACTGGATTCTGCCGTAAATTCGCCCTGGGTCGTTAAACGGCAGTTTGGGTTTAAAAAAAAACAAAAATGGGACCAAGGCCGATTTTTCGGCAGTTTTTTAAATTGCTTTTTTAAATAATTTGGCGTAATTTTTGTGACATTTCAATCGTTCCTGACGCCTAAAATAGCCCATTAAGTTTTTATTCAAGTGTATGTTTATTGTGACTTGCGTGAATGGGTAAGCTTCGTTTCGACAATAAGCTATTAAACACTGTTACCGTAAATTATTATCCTAATGCTCAGTTTGTCAGTTTGAAAACAACTATTTTTTTATTTGAAAAATCATGCCATTTTCCCATCAAAATCCAAGCCAAAAGATCGTACTACAACTCTTCCGCATTGCGTTCAATAACATTAACATATTTAAATAAGCTATGGTTATTTGAACACATTGGCATCATCCAGTATTTTGATTGGTTAATTATCGATTTGACCTATTAGGTCAATACATGCAAAAGAAACATGGTGGATACTCTACAGAATCGGGCATTTATATGCGACCGGAATCATTTGCTTAAGATGAAACTAAGTTGCATTTTATTTGCATTTCAAAGCAATTCAACGAATTTATTTTTTGTCTGTTATTATAATCACTACTGAGTAATAATCAACAATTGTGAAACATAGCATGACCGGACCGGCAACTGTGAAATCGCCCAGGGCGATTTTTCGAATGACGAATTTATGGCAGAATCCAGTATGTGTAATCTTGACTTGTTTCTTCCCTGTTAAAGTTCCATTAACTTCAAGTGATTGTTATTTTGTCAGTCTTAAATTATTGTACAATATCCAGTTGTGTATTTGCATATAAGTGAATGAAAGTTAAGTGGTTCATTGTTTGTCATACTTAATACAGGGGTAAGTTACCGGACTCCAAGGATTTACTGACTTCAGAAGACATGGTGAAGTTAAAGAGATGTATCTATGCAACACAGGTAACTACTATCATTGTATTATTGTAATATTGCTTTTTGCATCTACTCTGACACAAGGCTGAAAATAAGAGAACATATACTGATTCATATGACATGGTGCTGGAGGGAAGCGCAGTAAAAGCATTTATTGGCACATGGAGAGAATATGACATTTTGTTTCATGTTGAAAGCTCAACAAGAAACATAACATGGATGTATTAGGACATGATTTTGACGTGAGCTGAGTGGGTTCTGATTAACATGAATGCAACTGTAATCACTGCGAGTGCTTCATTATTGTATTCCCGTTACACAAACAATTGCATCTGATAACATTTGTGTGCTATTCTCGATTATACCTCTACATTTTTCACTGGATATTTTCATAAAATCTCTACTTGCTATTAATACTACTGCATTATTTAATAGTATTTTCATATTATACTGAACTATATTTAACTCTCAGTTTGGTTCTTTATGTAACTGTAGTTGAAAAAAATGTGCATGTTATTTTAGTTTTGCACTCTCTGGTGTACATTAGAAGTATGATCTAGAATCAAAGTTTTTGAGGTTTCTGCAACGTGTGCCATGGTGACAGGCTTATATCCAGCATGCAGGTCTGACATGTGGTATTTTATGATTGTTTTCTTGGCGAGATGATTACTTCTGAGGTGGATAAACACACAGTGGTTCAGTTTGTCATCCATGCCAGAACTATTCGTTCCTGATTGAAGTCCAAAAACGGGAACTCAATGATTGGCCTTTGTTTAGGCATGTTTGCATCGGTGTATGCATGTTTCTTGGACATGCCTGGGCCGTCTATTGCATGTCTATTCATTTAACAATAAGATTCAAGATGGCCGAATGATGACCATTTTTATGCTTCATCAAAATCAAGCATTTCTGTCGTTTCCAAACTGATTCTTGGTTTATATGTATTGAAGGATTTGGTTTAAATTACATGATGAATAGCTCTATGCATATTTTGTTTTGTAGATCAAATTAAAAATGGTTGAATGACATACATTTTTTTTTCAACGAATGCGGTTCCATGTCTTTGACATGGCTTGTCTCAATGACTGATTGCAATCAATTTTTACAACCACATTGTACATGTTACACTTACTAACATGCATTCGTGTTAAACTCTGATTCAAAATGGCAAACTCATTTCAGTGTTTACTTTTCAACGATCAAAACTTATGACATGACGTAATCATTAATTTTTCACACATGTGGCAAATGTCTAGTCTAAATACTGTTGACACATCAAACCCATTCTCTTGATTTTTTCCTTGCATCAAAGATGAAAGGGAATACTGTAAAATACTTTATTTTAGCTGGAATTAATTTTTCGCTGAATAAAAATATTTGTACTGTAAAATTTGTATTAGAAACCATGGTTCCTCGTGGTTTCTATTAAAATGATACAATGCATCTGAGAGGGGATGCGGTTTCTATTAAAGTATCTCGTACATATGACAAATTTTGACTGTTTTGTTTGGCTTCTAATGCAGATTTTAAGGTTGCAGTGACTTGTGACTTGTTTCTGTGTTGACTGTACACTTTTTACTTCTTTTTGAAATAAGAACACTCTGAATTCATATTTATTAAACTGATCGCTATCAGTTTGTTTGATATTTTTATGATTCATTTTGCACCTAGCGAGCTTGTTTTGTTTATTTTATTTATATGACAGCAACTACAGCAATGTGAAATCCTTTTTTTTAAAGAGCTACAGATGTGATGAACTATGCACAAGTTATTTTGTTGTTGATAAACAATAGTTTTATTCATAATTTAGTACGATTCTTCTGTTTTCCATTTATTCAGGTTAAATCAAATCAGTAATAATTGAACATCAATTGTACTTCTGTATTTATATTATTCAAAGTAATTCAGATATTTTAGTGAAAAAACAAATTCCTCAGCTACGAATGAATAAAACAATGCATACAACTAAAATTAACTAGAAGTTATTTCCTTAAAATAATTAAACAAATTAGACACCAATGTTTTTGTAAGATATTTACATCAATCAAGGACTTTTGGTAGACTGCTTTCCCACTGCGGTTTCAATCCTAAAACTTGTTTGTATTCAAAATTAATTGTGATGATTATGCATTTTTATATTGAAACAAACTATAATAATAGAAATAATATTATATAACAAAAAGCAAGGTCACCAGAGTTCAACTATGTTTATAATTATTTATAAATTTCACAATACAAACCGGATGAAGAGGTTTTTATTGCCCAATGAAATTGAAACATTTTCAAATGACGCCATTGCTCACTGTGTTCATTGATTGGCTGGTTGGATTCAGCTGCCATTGAAATTTATAAATGTTTATAAAAATCAAGGGAATGGATTTGTGATGTTGACAGTAGTTTCATATATATAATATTTTAAAGGTAGGTTAAATCTGTCTTTATGTGTTAGCGGAAAACCCGGTGTTTATTGTAAATCTGATTTAGCGATAGACCCACCACCATGTAGAAATGCATCCACTTTTAGGTAATCGGGATCAAGGAAAGTAATTCAGGTAATAGGTAAATAGGTGCATGTTGTAAAACGAGACAAATTTTCAAACGAAAGTGACGATGTTTCAATTTGTATATTTCTAGTCGGCTCCTTATTTGGCGGGTCAGATTGCTGGATCACAGGTATTTATCACACCGATGATTTCAGAGAAGAGAAACTGTTCATTGCTGTTCAACTTGATAAAAGTTTTTTTTATATCTGTTTATTTCTTTATTTTTAGAGACCGGGTCTACCACCAATTTGTACTCACAACGTTGTTGATGATGACCAGGATCCTGTTCTGAGTTACATCCGCAGAGTTCAACTATTTAACAACAGGAATGATAGAGTGAAGGTACAGATAGTCTTGTCACAGTATGTTGGTGACTCATAGGAGGGGAAATGCGACTTGTGAGCTCTTAGTTTACCATCCACAGTTCACCTATACCGTAAAAACTTGATTAATTCGCGGTAGTAAAAATAACTATTTTTTCAAGTGCACGAATTAATAGCGTCAAAACGGAAATTATTGGTTTTTGGTGCGCGAATTAAAAGAGTACTTTTTGATCGATTCAAAAAGGAGCTGTTTTCATAAATTTATTAGTGATTTGTTTTGTTTTCCAATGAACACGATTACAGGACGTTTTTTAGTGCCTCTGAGACTCGTGGCTAGCCACATTCATGGCGTATAGTCGGGCAGAGAACACACACTGCGTCAAGCACCACGCAACATGTTACACTTGAAATGAAACAGTGAAATGGCAAAGGTCACTCTGTACACAAACAAACAATGAACACGTGGCTACAAAGTAGCCGTCTGGCTGCACTGCCTTTTTTTTTATTTCTTTCGGCATCGCCCGGGCGATGTTATGGCAGATATTACGAAGCCCATCTTGTCGGGAAAAATAACCCTGCGTTGATAAAAATGGTCTCAGAAAATGTTTAGAAAAAATAATGTTTCGCGTTGACCAAATATAATCATGCAAAGTATAAATTCAAAGTGTTTTAATACATTGGTGAGAGGTCGCATCACTAAGAAGGAAAAGCAAGCCAAAGTCGAAACGGGGTGCATCATGTACATGACACAACACACGCTGCGACAACTGAGTGATCAGCGACATCATTTTGGAGCGCAATTGAACTTCAAGTACTTTTTTGCGAAACTTGTTGCGCGGCGATGCTGACATCAAGTGTGTGTTGACCAAATTTTGACCCCAAGTCACGCGCTGAACTGGCGCGTTACCTTAGCAACCTTTTTTTTCATGCTCCGCCCGTCAAACTAGTAAAATTGTTATTATATCCGATGGTACTGTAATTACGCAACTTGTATGCAACTCTGTACTGGCTTGAATATATCAACTTGAACGTAGTTTACTTAGTGCACTGCTTTTCTAATCACGCAAATTTGTTTACAATATTGTACCGGCTCTGCACTTCGTTATGTATTGCTTTCATGATACAGTAATTAGTTTTTTTTCAACTATTGTTAGAGCACTGACCCGGGGTATTGGGTCTGTGAATATTTCAATATCACCGACTTGATAATGCGTTGCATTCATAATAATTACGCAAACATAAACATACCATACGTCAAATAAAATTTTACTATAATATGATAAACTCTGGGCAGCGGACTTTGATCGCATTATTCACGTACATTTCGACTGAACTCTAATAACCACGCGTTTGAATTACGTGCGGCACTGGGCAATGACATCCAGAGTTCATGCACTGATATTTAAATTCGGGCCACCCAGCTTGACGCAAATCAATATAGTTACTTGTCATTTGTTCGAAAAATCTTTTAACTCTCACAAATACCATGGACACGTTAACTGGGGGTTAAATGAAAAGGAACGTCTTTTTTTGGACAAAAAACACATCAGTACAAGATTATGTGTGCAAGGTTAGATTTATAGAAGGTACATGACCGCTTAACTTTGTGTTTTTTACCGAATCCGGTATAATGAAAATGTGACACGAGGTCAATCGCCCGACCAATCAAAAATGTCAATTTACGCACCATAGGGCGGTTCACTTAAATGACGTAATAGAATAATGGCGGGCACATGGTCGATGCAACCCTGTGGACCAGCGACGAAAAGGCCCTGTACTAAGCTTTCCATCACGGAAATTCGTAATCGATGTGCTGACCGATGGATATTTATCGACTAAGTAATAATCTTGCCCAACATCTGTAGTATCGTGGGGGAATGATTTTTTTCACGTCAAATCTTTACCGAACCTAAACTGCTTGCTAACTGAAAGGCTGTGATGACCGGAGATCATCTGCGATTGCGGCGACACCAAGTACTGATAACATAAAATTATATGTATATTTTTAATGTCTTCATGCAATATATTCTGAGTTATCCACTTTATTCTGGCCCGCGAATTAATAGGATACAATTTTAAACATGTTTTTGAACGCCGCGAATTAAAAGGATACATTTAAAAATTAGCGTTCGAAAATAAAATGGGTGCGCGAACTAATAGAGACCGCGAATTAATCGAGTTTTTACGGTACCTCCAAGCTGTGTAATGTAATATAAATGATAATACATTAATTTTGGATTACTGACAAATTCTTTATTTAAGCAGGATTTAATTTTTGCGAAAAAGACATTTTGGCTGTTTGAATTGAATTTCATTTTCAATGATTTTTGATGTGTTGAATGTGAACTATAGGAAAAAAGGTATTTTCACTGGATTTATTTTTTATGATTCATTACCTCAGTGAAAATACAGGTAAATGTGGTGTATGGTTAATTTATTAAAATATAAATAACATTAGTGACTTCAAATGGCTGTTGAAAATCATTTGAATCAATCACAGACAATTGTTATTTTTATGCCACTAATTGCAGATGAATACAATTTCAAAATGAGATTGTCGTTCAGTCAGCCTTCTGCACAAGACAAGATATAGACAAGATCCTCAAACAGCAAATCAAATGCTCTTGTTTGAACTTGATCTACATTTATAAATATACAACATCGAATGATAATCCAAAATGATTGTAAACTGGTTTCAGTAAATTTATTTTGATATGTTAGAGAAATGTTTCTTCTTTGTTTATAGATTGTTTTTCATCCCGAGTTTCTCTCATCAACCAATCCATTATTCGCCTGTGATTATGAAGAATTTGTAAGAGGATGCCATCTTGGAGTTTTCCCATCATATTATGAACCGTGGGGATACACTCCAGGTAAGGAGAATTTAGTTAGATCCAACCAGCGAATCAATGAGTGCAGTGTGAAATGCATCATTTGAAAATATTTCAGTGTTTTTTCATCAGCCAACAAAAATTCTTTCTGTTTGAGTTTTATAAATATTTATAAAATTTGTTTTCAACACATGATAAATGATATTTCTAGAAATCATTAAGATTTCATCTTCATCTATTTCTTGCAGCCGAGTGTACGGTAATGGGTATTCCTAGTGTCACAACCAATCTGTCTGGATTTGGTTGCTTTATTGCACAGCACGTAGCTGACCCTACATCGTATGGTATCTACATCGTTGATAGGCGATATAAAGGCCTGGAAGAGTCTGTACAACAGCTTTCACAAGTACGTGGCAATAATAACTTTCTCACCAGTGAGGGCAGTATTCATCTCACGTATGTAAAAGTTAAAACTAATAATAATAACGAGATTCATTACCATAAATGGGATAACATTTAAATTGTTTCTTTTTTTATACAGTACATGTTTGATTTCACACGTCTGACAAGACGACAACGTATTATACAGAGGAATCGTACTGAGCGTCTCAGTGATCTACTAGATTGGAAGAGTTTAGGCTTTGTAAGTTAATATCAACACCAGTTGTGCGCACTTGTTTTTTTCTGTCCTGATTGTGGTATAGTTGTACATATTGCATCAGGGAGGTATAATGTGAATTTTTGCTGCTAGAAATTTGCCTGATTTGAAGATTTTATGGTAGTTCTGACCCTTGTTACTGACACTTTTATGTAGAGTAAAAATCACAAAATTTTGCAGCAGTGAAAATTACTCTGGAGTCAAAAGTGGTAGGGATTTTTGCAAAATGTTGCTTTCATGAAAGACGTAACATTATCCAATCGCAAATATTTCTAGATGCGAAAATTACTCTGGGATCCTTCAACACAAAGTGCTAGTGATTTTTGCAAAATGTTGCTTTTATGAAAGACGTAACATTATCCAATCGCAAATATTTCTAGAAGCGAAAATTACTCTGGGATCCTTCAACACAAAGTGCTAGTGATTTTTGCAAAATGTTGCTTTCATGAAAGACGTAACATTATCCAATCGCAAATATTTCTAGAAGCGAAAATTACTCTGAGATCCTTCAACACAAAGTGCTAGTGATTTTTGCAAAATGTTGCTTTCTTGAAAATTATCTCCTTTGAGCGCTCAGACCACCAGCAACAGACTAATTGCGTCTACTCTGAAAACTGTTAGTATGGACCAAAATTAGGATAAAATTTAGTGACAATTTCACAAAATTTGAAAATATTTGCACTGAATTGTGGCGGGAAAAATATCCAGCAGTCTCAAAGGGTCAAGTAGTTTACAGTACTTCATGTTAATTCACTGATCCAAAGCAAGATGGCATATGGATGGCCCGATTTAGTTATAAATATGCATCGAATAAAGCATGGATGAATATTGTTCGATTGTGTGGTGGGGGACTGTGTCATGATGATTAGGGTTTCGAGCCCATTTGGTCGAAACCCTTTTGTAATTGTTCCGTTTATTATTATTATTAGGGTTTCGAGCCCATTTGGTCGAAACCCTTTTGTAATTGTTCCGTTTATTATTATTATTATTATTATTATTATTATTATTCTTCCGCCTAAATTTTTGGTCACGCTTTATGTCAACACCGTTGGACCGATCAGTTCCATACTTGCCACAATGGTAAAGCTGTATGAGATCTGGTGCATATCCTAAGTTCAGACACATAGGTCACATGACCAGGCCGCCATCTTGGATTAAAGGCGAAATTTTCAATGCCGAATTGCGCACCTTTCTGAGGGTCTGAGTGCTCCAATTTTTTTATGATAGTAGCAGTGCGACAAGGGCTACAAATTTCATCAAAAAAAACTTTAGCGGTCACGTGACTTTTTTTTTAGAATTTTTTTAAATTTTGTTTTGCATCTCATTTGCATAATTTTCGACAAATCAACTAACCCTGAATAACTTTGAAAGATCATATGACATAGTATTTAATTCCAAAATATGGAAGTCCAGGCGAAAAGCCGTATTTTATAAGAAGATTTTAGAATGTTTTTTCATATTTGTTTGTTCTTTTATATGGTCACGTGACCTCATTTTATAGACATAATTGCAATATCTCAAGCACTGTTACAGATAGGAACATGCAACCAGTGCAATATTGAAGTGATGGTACATGACATTCTACTAACAAACAAGATGACCATATATGGTCATGTGATCTCATTAAATATGCATAAATGTAATATATCAAGCACTGTTACAGATAGGGACATGCAACCTGTGCAATATCGAAGCTATAAGACACGAGATGTGACTAACTAATGTGATGACCATATATGGTCATGTGACTTCATCAAATATGCATAAATGTAATAACTCAAGCACAGTTACAGACGGGAACATGCAACCAGTGCAATATTGAAGTGATGGTACATGAAATTTTACTAACAAACAAGATGACCATATATGGTCATGTGACCTCATTGAATATGCATAAATGTAATATATCAAGCACTGCAAGAGTTAGGGACATGCAA
Source organism: Saccoglossus kowalevskii (assembly GCF_978046115.1). NCBI lineage: Eukaryota > Metazoa > Hemichordata > Enteropneusta > Harrimaniidae > Saccoglossus > Saccoglossus kowalevskii. Next base: position 20,073,190 of record NC_140641.1, read on the forward strand.
CCTGTGCAATATCGAAGGTATGGGTCAAGAGATGTGGCTAACTAATGTGATGACCATATATGGTCATGTGACTTCATTAAATATGCATAATTGAATTATCTCAAGCACTGTTACAGACATGAACATGCAACCTGTGCAAAATCGAAGCTGTGGGACATGAGATGTGAGTAACTAATGTGATGACCGTATATGGTCATGTGACGTCATTAAATATGCATAATTGTAATATCTCAAGCAGAATCACAGATAGAGACATGCAACCTATGCAATATCGAAGCTATGAGACAAGAGATGTGGCTAACTAATGTGATGACCATATATGGTCATGTAATTTCATCAAATATGCATAAATGTAATAACTCAAGCACTGTTACAGATAGGAACATGCAACCAGTGCAATATTGAAGCTATTGCACAACAGAAGTGACTAACACATCCGATGACAATATATGGTCATGTGACCTCATCAAATATCCATAAATGTTATATCTCAAGCACTGTTACAGATAGGAACATGCAACCAGTGCAATATTGAAGCTATTGCACAACAGAAGTCACTAACATATCCGATGACCATATATGGTCATGTTACCTCATCAAATAAGCATAAATGTAATAACTCAAGCACTATTACAGACGGGAACATGCAACCTGTGCAATATCGAATCTATGGAACAAGAGATGTGACTAACTAATGTGATGACCATATATGGTCATGTGACCTCATCAAATATGCATAAACGCTATATTTGAAACACAGTAACAGAAAGAAACACATAAACTGTGCAATATCGAAGCTATGAGACAAGATATGTGACTAACACATCTGATGCCCATACACGGTCATGTGACATCATTAAATATGCATAAATGTAATAACTCAAGCACTGTTACAGACGGGAACATGCAACCTGTGCAATATCGAATCTATGGAACAAGAGATGTGACTAACTAATGTGATGACCACATATGGTCATGTGACCTCATCAAATATGCATAAATGTTACATCTCAAGCACTGTTACAGATAGGAAAATGCAACCAATGCAATATTGAAGTTATTGCACAACAGAGCTGACAAAAACATCTGATGACCATATATGGTCATGGGACATCATTAAATATGCAAGATTGTAATACCTTAAGCACTGTTACAGACAGGAACATGCAACATGTTTAGTATGAAGGCCATGCAATTTCCTTTAATATATTATTATCAATGATGCTGATTTTGGAACGCTGCTAATAAGTCAGTGGGCTCGAAACCCGACATTGCTGCAACGCAGCTATATTTAGGGTTTCGAGCCCATTTGGTCGAAACCCTTTTGTAATTGTTCCGTTTATTATTATTATTAGGGTTTCGAGCCCATTTGGTCGAAACCCTTTTGTAATTGTTCCGTTTATTATTATTATTATTATTATTATTATTATTATTCTTCCGCCTAAATTTTTGGTCACGCTTTATGTCAACACCGTTGGACCGATCAATTCAATACTTGCCACAATGGTAAAGCTGTATGAGATCTGGTGCATATCCTAAGTTCAGACACATAGGTCACATGACCAGGCCGCCATCTTGGATTAAAGGCGAAATTTTCAATGCCGAATTGCGCACCTTTCTGAGGGTCTGAGTGCTCCAATTTTTTTATGATAGTAGCAGTGCGACAAGGGCTACAAATTTCATCAAAAAAAACTTTAGCGGTCACGTGACTTTTTTTTTTAGAATTTTTTTAAATTTTGTTTTGCATCTCATTTGCATAATTTTCGACAAATCAACTAACCCTGAATAACTTTGAAAGATCATATGACATAGTATTTAATTCCAAAATATGGAAGTCCAGGCGAAAAGCCGTTTTTTATAAGAAGATTTTAGAATGTTTTTTCATATTTTTTTGTTCTTTTATATGGTCACGTGACCTCATTTTATAGACATAATTGCAATATCTCAAGCACTGTTACAGATAGGAACATGCAACGAGTGCAATATTGAAGTGATGGTACATGAAATTCTACTAACAAACAAGATGACCATATATGGTCATGTGATCTCATTAAATATGCATAAATGTAATATATCAAGCACTGTTACAGATAGGGACATGCAACCTGTGCAATATCGAAGCTATAAGACACGAGATGTGACTAACTAATGTGATGACCATATATGGTCATGTGACTTCATCAAATATGCATAAATGTAATAACTCAAGCACAGTTACAGACGGGAACATGCAACCAGTGCAATATTGAAGTGATGGTACATGAAATTTTACTAACAAACAAGATGACCATATATGGTCATGTGACCTCATTGAATATGCATAAATGTAATATATCAAGCACTGCAAGAGTTAGGGACATGCAACCTGTGCAATATCGAAGGTATGGGTCAAGAGATGTGGCTAACTAATGTGATGACCATATATGGTCATGTGACTTCATTAAATATGCATAATTGAATTATCTCAAGCACTGTTACAGATAGAAACATGCAACCTGTGCAAAATCGAAGCTGTGGGACATGAGATGTGAGTAACTAATGTGATGACCGTATATGGTCATGTGACGTCATTAAATATGCATAATTGTAATATCTCAAGCAGAATCACAGATAGAGACATGCAACCTATGCAATATCGAAGCTATGAGACAAGAGATGTGGCTAACTAATGTGATGACCATATATGGTCATGTAATTTCATCAAATATGCATAAATGTAATAACTCAAGCACTGGTACAGATAGGAGCATGCAAACAGTGCAGTATTGAAGGTATTGCCCAAGGAAGGTGACTAACATATCCGATGACCATATATGGTCATGTGACCTCATCAAATATGCATAAATGTTATATCTCAAGCACTGTTACAGATAGGAACATGTAACCAGTGCAATATTGAAGTTATTGCACAACAGAGGTGACTAAAATATTCAATATCCGTATATGGTCATGTGACCTCATCAAATATGCATACATATAATAACTCAAGCTCTGTTTCAGACAGGAGCATGCAACAAGTACAGTATTGAATGTACTACACAAGGAAGGTGACTAACATATCCTATGACCATATATGATCATGTGACATCATTAAATATGCATTAATGTAATAACTCAAGCACTGTTACAGATGGGAACATGCAACATGTGCAATATCGAAGCTATGAGACGAGAGATGTGACTAACTAATGTGATGGCCATATATGGTCATGTGACATCATTAAATATGCAAGATTGTAATACCTTGAGCACTGTTACAGACAGGAACATGTAACATGTTTAGTATGAAGGCCATGCAATTTCCTTTAATATATTATTGTCAATGATGCTGATTTTGGAACGCTGCTAATAAGTCAGTGGGCTCGAAACCCGACATTGCTGCAACGCAGCTATATTTAGGGTTTCGAGCCCATTTGGTCGAAACCCTTTTGTAATTGTTCCGTTTATTATTATTATTATTATTATTATTATTATTATTCTTCCGCCTAAATTTTTGGTCACGCTTTATGTCAACGCCGTTGGACCGATCAATTCAATACTTGCCACAATGGTAAAGCTATATGAGATCTGGTGCATATCCTAAGTTCAGACACGTAGGTCACATGACCAGGCCGCCATCTTGGATTAAAGGCGAAATTTTCAATGCCGAATTGCGCACCTTTCTGAGGGTCTGAGTGCTCCAATTTTTTTATGATAGTAGCAGTGCGACAAGGGCTACAAATATCATCAAAAAAAACTTTAGCGGTCACGTGACTTTTTTTTTTAGAATTTTTTTAAATTTTGTTTTGCATCTCATTTGCATAATTTTCGACAAATCAACTAACCCTGAATAACTTTGAAAGATCATATGACATAGTATTTAATTCCAAAATATCGAGTCCAGGCGATAAGCCGTTTTTTATAAGAAGATTTTAGAATGTTTTTTCATATTTTTTTGTTCTTTTATATGGTCACGTGACCTCATTTTATAGACATAATTGCAATATCTCAAGCACTGTTACAGATAGGAACATGCAACCAGTGCAATATTGAAGTGATGGTACATGAAATTCTACTAACAAACAAGATGACCATATATGGTCATGTGATCTCATTAAATATGCATAAATGTAATATATCAAGCACTGTTACAGATAGGGACATGCAACCTGTGCAATATCGAAGCTATAAGACACGAGATGTGACTAACTAATGTGATGACCATATATGGTCATGTGACTTCATCAAATATGCATAAATGTAATAACTCAAGCACAGTTACAGACGGGAACATGCAACCAGTGCAATATTGAAGTGATGGTACATGAAATTTTACTAACAAACAAGATGACCATATATGGTCATGTGACCTCATTGAATATGCATAAATGTAATATATCAAGCACTGTAAGAGTTAGGGACATGCAACCTGTGCAATATCGAAGGTACGGGTCAAGAGATGTGGCTAACTAATGTGATGACCATATATGGTCATGTGACTTCATTAAATATGCATAATTGAATTATCTCAAGCACTGTTACAGACATGAACATGCAACCTGTGCAAAATCGAAGCTGTGGGACATGAGATGTGAGTAACTAATGTGATAACCGTATATGGTCATGTGACGTCATTAAATACGCATAAATGTAATAACTCAAGCACTGTTACAGACAGGAACATGCAACCAGTGCAATATTGAAGTGATGGTACATGACATTTTACTAACAAACAAGATGACCGTATATGGTCATGTGACGTCATTAAATATGCATAACTGTAATATCTCAAGCAGAATCACAGATAGAGACATGCAACCTATGCAATATCGAAGCTATGAGACAAGAGATGTGGCTAACTAATGTGATGACCATATATGGTCATGTAAAGTCATCAAATATGCATAAATGTAATAACTCAAGCACTGTTACAGATAGGAACATGCAACCAGTGCAATATTGAAGCTATTGCACAACAGAAGTGACTAACACATCCGATGACCATATATGGTCATGTGACCTCATCAAATATGCATAAATGTTATATCTCAAGCACTGTTACAGATAGGAACATGCAACCAGTGCAATATTGAAGCTATTGCACAACAGAAGTCACTAACATATCCGATGACCATATATGGTCATGTGACCTCATCAAATAAGCATAAATGTAATAACTCAATCACTATTACAGACGGGAACATGCAACCTGTGCAATATCGAATCTATGGAACAAGAGATGTGTCTAACTAATGTGATGACTATATATGATCATGTGACCTCATCCAATATGCATAAATGTAATAACTCAAGCACTGTTACAGACGGGAACATGCAACCTGTGCAATATCAAAGCTATGGGACAAGAGATGTGACTAACTAATGTGATGACCATATATGGTCATGTGACCTCATCAAATATGCATAAATGTTATATTTGAAACACAGTAACAGATAGAAACACACAACCTGTGCAATATCGAAGCTATGAGACAAGATATGTGACTAACACATCTGATGCCAATACACGGTCATGTGACATCATTAAATGTGCATAAATGTAATAACTCAAGCACTGTTACAGATAGGAAAATGCAACCAATGCAATATTGAAGTTATTGCACAACAGAGCTGACAAAAACATCCGATGACCATATATGGTCATGGGACATCATTAAATATGCAAGATTGTAATACCTTAAGCACTGTTACAGACAGGAACATGCAACATGTTTAGTATGAAGGCCATGCAATTTCCTTTAATATATTATTGTCAATGATGCTGATTTTGGAACGCTGCTAATAAGTCAGTGGGCTCGAAACCCGACATTGCTGCAACGCAGCTATATTTATTATTATTATTATTATTATTCTTCCGCCTAAATTTTTGGTCACGCTTTATGTCAACGCCGTTGGACCGATCAATTCAATACTTGCCACAATGGTAAAGCTATATGAGATCTGGTGCATATCCTAAGTTCAGACACGTAGGTCACATGACCAGGCCGCCATCTTGGATTAAAGGCGAAATTTTCAATGACGAATTGCGCACCTTTCTGAGGGTCTGAGTGCTCCAATTTTTTTATGATAGTAGCAGTGCGACAAGGGCTACAAATCTCATCAAAAAAAACTTTAGCGGTCACGTGACTTTTTTTTTTAGAATTTTTTTAAATTTTGTTTTGCATCTCATTTGCATAATTTTCGACAAATCAACTAACCCTGAATAACTTTGAAAGATCATATGACATAGTATTTAATTCCAAAATATCGAGTCCAGGCGATAAGCCGTTTTTTATAAGAAGATTTTAGAATGTTTTTTCATATTTTTTTGTTCTTTTATATGGTCATGTGACCTCATTTTATAGACATAATTGCAATATCTCAAGCACTGTTACAGATAGGAACATGCAACCAGTGCAATATTGAAGTGATGGTACATGAAATTCTACTAACAAACAAGATGACCATATATGGTCATGTGATCTCATTAAATATGCATAAATGTAATATATCAAGCACTGTTACAGATAGGGACATGCAACCTGTGCAATATCGAAGCTATAAGACACGAGATGTGACTAACTAATGTGATGACCATATATGGTCATGTGACTTCATCAAATATGCATAAATGTAATAACTCAAGCACAGTTACAGACGGGAACATGCAACCAGTGCAATATTGAAGTGATGGTACATGAAATTTTACTAACAAACAAGATGACCATATATGGTCATGCAACCTCATTGAATATGCATAAATATAATATATCAAGCACTGCAAGAGTTAGGGACATGCAACCTGTGCAATATCGAAGGTATGGGTCAACAGATGTGGCTAACTAATGTGATGACCATATATGGTCATGTGACTTCATTAAATATGCATAATTGAATTCTCTCAAGAACTGTTACAGACATAAACATGCAACCTGTGCAAAATCGAAGCTGTGGGACATGAGATGTGAGTAACTAATGTGATGACCGTATATGGTCATGTGACGTCATTAAATATGCATAATTGTAATATCTCAAGCAGAATCACAGATAGAGTCATGCAACCTATGCAATATCGAAGCTATGAGACAAGAGATGTGGCTAACTAATGTGATGACCATATATGGTCATGTAATTTCATCAAATATGCATAAATGTAATAACTCAAGTACTGTTACAGATAGGAACATGCAACCAGTGCAATATTGAAGCTATTGCACAACAGATGTGACTAACACATCCGATGACCATATATGGTCATGTGACCTCATCAAATATGCATAAATGTTATATCTGAAGCACTGTTACAGATAGGAACATGCAACCAGTGCAATATTGAAGCTATTGCACAACAGAAGTCACTAACATATCCGATGACCATATATGGTCATGTGACCTCGTCAAATAAGCATAAATGTAATAACTCAAGCACTATTACAGACGGGAACATGCAACCTGTACAATATCGAATCTATGGAACAAGAGATGTGACTAACTAATGTGATGACCATATATGGTCATGTGACCTCATCAAATATGCATAAATGTTATATTTGAAACACAGTAACAGATAGAAACACACAACCTGTGCAATATCGAAGCTATGAGACAAGATATGTAACTAACACATCTGATGCCCAAACACGGTCATGTGACATCATTAAATATGCATAAATGTAATAACTCAAGCACTGTTACAGACGGGAACATGCAACCTGTGCAATATCGAATCTATGGAACAAGAGATGTGACTAACTAATGTGATGACCACATATGGTCATGTGACCTCATCAAATATGCATAAATGTTATATCTCAAGCACTGTTACAGATAGGAAAATGCAACCAATGCAATATTGAAGTTATTGCACAACAGAGCTGACAAAAACATCCGATGACCATATATGGTCATGGGACATCATTAAATATGCAAGATTGTAATACCTTAAGCACTGTAACAGACAGGAACATGCAACATGTTTAGTATGAAGGCCATGCAATTTCCTTTAATATATTATTGTCAATGATGCTGATTTTGGAACGCTGCTAATAAGTCAGTGGGCTCGAAACCCGACATTGCTGCAACGCAGCTATATTTAGGGTTTCGAGCCCATTTGGTCGAAACCCTTTTGTAATTGTTCCGTTTATTATTATTATTATTATTATTATTATTATTATTCTTCCGCCTAAATTTTTGGTCACGCTTTATGTCAACGCCGTTGGACCGATCAATTCAATACTTGCCACAATGGTAAAGCTATATGAGATCTGGTGCATATCCTAAGTTCAGACACGTAGGTCACATGACCAGGCCGCCATCTTGGATTAAAGGCGAAATTTTCAATGACGAATTGCGCACCTTTCTGAGGGTCTGAGTGCTCCAATTTTTTTATGATAGTAGCAGTGCGACAAGGGCTACAAATCTCATCAAAAAAAACTTTAGCGGTCACGTGACTTTTTTTTTTAGAATTTTTTTAAATTTTGTTTTGCATCTCATTTGCATAATTTTCGACAAATCAACTAACCCTGAATAACTTTGAAAGATCATATGACATAGTATTTAATTCCAAAATATCGAGTCCAGGCGATAAGCCGTTTTTTATAAGAAGATTTTAGAATGTTTTTTCATATTTGTTTGTTCTTTTATATGGTCACATAATTGCAATATCTCATGCACTGTTACAGATAGGAACATGCAACCAGTGCAATATTGAAGTGATGGTACATGAAATTCTACTAACAAACAAGATGACCATATATGGTCATGTGATCTCATTAAATATGCATAAATGTAATATATCAAGCACTGTTACAGATAGGGACATGCAACCTGTGCAATATCGAAGCTATAAGACACGAGATGTGACTAACTAATGTGATGACCATATATGGTCATGTGACTTCATCAAATATGCATAAATGTAATAACTCAAGCACAGTTACAGACGGGAACATGCAACCAGTGCAATATTGAAGTGATGGTACATGAAATTTTACTAACAAACAAGATGACCATATATGGTCATGCGACCTCATTGAATATGCATAAATATAATATATCAAGCACTGCAAGAGTTAGGGACATGCAACCTGTGCAATATCGAAGGTATGGGTCAAGAGATGTGGCTAACTAATGTGATGACCATATATGGTCATGTGACTTCATTAAATATGCATAATTGAATTCTCTCAAGAACTGTTACAGACATGAACATGCAACCTGTGCAAAATCGAAGCTGTGGGACATGAGATGTGAGTAACTAATGTGATGACCGTATATGGTCATGTGTGTCATTAAATATGCATAATTGTAATATCTCAAGCAGAATCACAGATAGAGTCATGCAACCTATGCAATATCGAAGCTATGAGACAAGAGATGTGGCTAACTAATGTGATGACCATATATGGTCATGTAATTTCATCAAATATGCATAAATGTAATAACTCAAGCACTGTTACAGATAGGAACATGCAACCAGTGCAATATTGAAGCTATTGCACAACAGAAGTGACTAACACATCCGATGACCATATATGGTCATGTGACCTCATCAAATATGCATAAATGTTATATCTCAAGCACTGTTACAGATAGGAACATGCAACCAGTGCAATATTGAAGCTATTGCACAACAGAAGTCACTAACATATCCGATGATCATATATGGTCATGTGACCTCATCAAATAAGCATAAATGTAATAACTCAATCACTATTACAGACGGGAACATGCAACCTGTGCAATATCGAATCTATGGAACAAGAGATGTGACTAACTAATGTGATGACTATATATGATCATGTGACCTCATCCAATATGCATAAATGTAATAACTCAAGCACTGTTACAGACGGGAACATGCAACCTGTGCAATATCAAAGCTATGGGACAAGAGATGTGACTAACTAATGTGATGACCATATATGGTCATGTGACCTCATCAAATATGCATAAATGTTATATTTGAAACACAGTAACAGATAGAAACACACAACCTGTGCAATATCGAAGCTATGAGACAAGATATGTAACTAACACATCTGATGCCCAAACACGGTCATGTGACATCATTAAATATGCATAAATGTAATAACTCAAGCACTGTTACAGACGGGAACATGCAACCTGTGCAATATCGAATCTATGGAACAAGAGATGTGACTAACTAATGTGATGACCACATATGGTCATGTGACCTCATCAAATATGCATAAATGTTATATCTCAAGCACTGTTACAGATAGGAAAATGCAACCAATGCAATATTGAAGTTATTGCACAACAGAGCTGACAAAAACATCCGATGACCATATATGGTCATGGGACATCATTAAATATGCAAGATTGTAATACCTTAAGCACTGTAACAGACAGGAACATGCAACATGTTTAGTATGAAGGCCATGCAATTTCCTTTAATATATTATTGTCAATGATGCTGATTTTGGAACGCTGCTAATAAGTCAGTGGGCTCGAAACCCGACATTGCTGCAACGCAGCTATATTTATTATTATTATTATTATTATTCTTCCGCCTAAATTTTTGGTCACGCTTTATGTCAACGCCGTTGGACCGATCAATTCAATACATGCCACAATGGTAAAGCTATATGAGATCTGGTGCATATCCTAAGTTCAGACACATAGGTCACATGACCAGGCCGCCATCTTGGATTAAAGGCGAAATTTTCAATGCCGAATTGCGCACCTTTCTGAGGGTCTGAGTGCTCCAATTTTTTTATGATAGTAGCAGTGCGACAAGGGCTACAAATTTCATCAAAAAAAACTTTAGCGGTCACGTGACTTTTTTTTTTAGAATTTTTTTAAATTTTGTTTTGCATCTCATTTGCATAATTTTCGACAAATCAACTAACCCTGAATAACTTTGAAAGATCATATGACATAGTATTTAATTCCAAAATATTGAGTCCAGGCGATAAGCCGTTTTTTATAAGAAGATTTTAGAATGTTTTTTCATATTTTTTTCGTTCTTTTATATGGTCACGTGACCTCATTTTATAGACATAATTGCAATATCTCAAGCACTGTTACAGATAGGAACATGCAACCAGTGCATTATTGAAGTGATGGTACATGAAATTCTACTAACAAACAAGATGACCATATATGGTCATGTGATCTCATTAAATATGCATGAATGTAATATATCAAGCACTGTTACAGATAGGGACATGCAACCTGTGCAATATCGAAGGTATAAGACATGGGCGGTGACTAACTAATGTGATGACCATATATGGTCATGTGACTTCATCAAATATACATAAATGTAATAACTCAAGCACAGTTATAGACAGGAACATGCAACCAGTGCAATATTGAAGTGATGGTACATGAAATTTTACTAACAAACAAGATGACCATATATGGTCATGTGACCTCATTGAATATGCATAAATGTAATATATGAAGCACTGTAAGAGTTAGGGACATGCAACCTGTGCAATATCGAAGCTATGGGTCAAGAGATGTGACTAACTAATGTGATGACTATATATGATCATGTGACCTCATCAAATATGCATAAATGTAATAACTCAAGCACTGTTACAGACGGGAACATGCAACCTGTGCAATATCGAAGCTATGGGACAAGAGATGTGACTAACTAATGTGATGACCATATATGGTCATGTGACCTCATCAAATATGCATAAATGTTATATCTCATGCACTGTTACAGATAGGAAAATGCAACCAATGCAATATTGAAGTTATTGCACAACAGATTTGACAAAAACATTCGATGACCATATATGGTCATGGGACATCATTAAATATGCAAGATTGTAATACCTTAAGCACTGTTACTAGACAGGAACATGCAACATGTTTAGTATGAAGGCCATGCAATTTCCTATAATATATTATTGTCAATGATGCTGATTTTGGAACGCTGCTAATAAGTCAGTGGGCTCGAAACCCGACATTGCTGCAACGCAGCTATTTAGGGTTTCGAGCCCATTTGGTCGAAACCCTATTGTAATTGTTCCGTTTATTATTATTATTATTATTATTATTATTATTATTCTTCCGCCTAAATTTTTGGTCACGCTTTATGTCAACACCGTTGGACCGATCAGTTTCATACTTGCCACAATGGTAAAGCTGTATGAGATCTGGTGCATATCCTAAGTTCAGACACATAGGTCACATGACCAGGCCGCCATCTTGGATTAAAGGCGAAATTTTCAATGCCGAATTGCGCACCTTTCTGAGGGTCTGAGTGCTCCAATTTTTTTATGATAGTAGCAGTGCGACAAGGGCTACAAATTTCATAAAAAAAAACTTTAGCGGTCACGTGACTTTTTTTTTTAGAATTTTTTTAAATTTTGTTTTGCATCTCATTTGCATAATTTTCGACAAATCAACTAACCCTGAATAACTTTGAAAGATCATATGACATAGTATTTAATTCCAAAATATGGAAGTCCAGGCGAAAAGCCGTTTTTTATAAGAAGATTTTAGAATGTTTTTTTCATATTTTTTTGTTCTTTTATATGGTCACGTGACCTCATTTTATAGACATAATTGCAATATCTCAAGCACTGTTACAGATAGGAACATGCAACCAGTGCAATATTGAAGTGATGGTACATGAAATTTTACTAACAAAGAAGATGACCATATATGGTCATGTGACCTCATTGAATATGCTTAAATGTAATATATCAAGCACTGTAAGAGTTAGGGACATGCAACCTGTGCAATATCGAAGGTATGGGTCAAGAGATGTGACTAACTAATGTGATGACCATATATGGTCATGTGACTTCATTAAATATGCATAATTGAATTATCTTAAGCACTGTTACAGTTAGAAACGTGCAACCTGTGCAATATCGAAGCTGTGAGACAAGAGATGTGACCAACTAATGTGATGACCATATATGGTCATGTAACTTCATCAAATATGCATACATGTAATAACTCAAGCACTGTTACAGACATGAACATGCAACCTGTGCAAAATCGAAGCTATGGGACATGAGATGTGAGTAACTAATGAGATGACCGTATATGGTCATGTGACGTCATTAAATATGCATAATTGTAATATCTCAAGCAGAATCACAGATAGAGACATGCAACCTATGCAATATCGAAGCTATGATACAAGAGATGTGACTAACTAATGTGATGACCATATATGGTCATGTAACTTCATCAAATATGAATAAATGTAGTAACTCAAGCACTGTTACAGATAGGAACATGCAACCAGTGCAATATTGAAGCTATTGCACAACAAAAGTGACTAACACATCCGATGACCATATATGGTCATGTGACCTCATCAAATATGCATAAATGTTATATCTCAAGCACTGTTACAGATAGGAACATGCAACCAGTGCAATATTGAAGCTATTGCACAACAGAAGTGACTAACATATCCGATGACCATATATGGTCATGTGACCTCATCAAATAAGCATAAATGTAATAACTCAAGCACTGTTGCAGACAGGAACATGCAAGTAGTGCAGTATTGAAGGTATTGCACCAGAGAGGTGACTAACATATCCGATGACCATGTATGATCATGTGACATCATTAAACATGCATTAATGTAATAACTCAAGCACTGTTACAGATAGGGACATGCAACCAGTGCAATATCGAAGCTATGAGACATGAGATGTGACTAACTAATGTGATGAAAATATATATGGTCATGTGACTTCATCAAATATGCATAAATGTAATAACTCAAGCACTGTTACAGATAGGAACACGCAACCAGTGCAATATTGAAGTTATTGCACAACAGAGGTGACTAAAATATTCGATGACCATATATGGTCATGTGACCTCGTCACATATGCATAAATGTAATAACTCAAGCTCTGTTACAGATAGGAACATGCAACCAGTGCAATATCGAAGCTATGGGATAAGAGATGTGACTAACGTATCCGATGACTATATATGGTTATGTGACCTCATCAAATATGCATAACTGTGATATCTCAAACACTGCTACGGATAGGGACATGCAACCTGTGCAATATCGAAGCTATGGAATAAGAGATGTGACTAACGTATCCGATGACTATATATGGTTATGTGACCTCATCAAATATGCATAAATGTAATAACTCAAACACTGTTACAGACGGGAACATGCAGCCTGTGCAATATCGAAGCTATGAGACAAGAGATGTGACTAACTAATGTGATGACCATATATGGCCATGTTTTAGAATGTTTTTTTCATATTTTTTTGTTCTTTTATATGGTCACGTGACCTCATATTGTAGACATAATTGCAATATCTCAAGCACTGTTACATATAGGGACATGGAACCAGTGCAATATTGAAGTGATGGTACATGAAATTTTACTAACGAACAAGATGACCATATATGGTCATGTGACCTCATCAAATATACATAAAAGTAATATATCAAGCACTGCTACAGATAGGGACATGCAACCTGTGCAATATCGAAGCTATGAGACAAGAGATGTGACGAACTAATGTTGTGACCATATATGGTCATGTGACTTCATCAAATATGCATAAATGTAATAACTCAAGCACTGTTACAGACGGTAACATGCAACCTGTGCAATATCGAATTCATGGGACAAGAGATGTGACTAACTAATGTGATGACCATATTTGGTCATGTGACCTCATCAGATATGCATAAATGTAATAACTCAAGCACTGTTACAGACAGGAATATGCAACTAGTGCAATATTTAAGGTCTTGCACAAGAGAGATGACTATCACATCTGATGACCATACACGGTCATGTGACATCATTAAATATGCATACATGTAATAACTCAAGCACTGTTACAGACGGGAACATGCAACCTGTGCAATATCGAATCTATGGAACAAAAGATGTGACTAACTAATGTGATGACCATATATGGTCATGTGACATCATTAAATATGCAAGATTGTAATACCTTAAGCACTGTTACAGACAGGAACATGTAACATGTTTAGTATGAAGGCCATGCAATTTCCTTTAATATATTATTGTCAATGATGCTGATTTTGGAACCCTGCTAATAAGTCAGTGGGCTCGAAACCCGACATTGCTGCAACGCAGCTATATTTGTTTATTATTTTTGTGTTTCAGTATTATCGTAAAGCTCGTCATTTAGCTCTGCAAAAAACACATCCTGATATGATTGCAAACAGACCAGAAGTATCAGAGGTGAGTTTTTTAGCTCCGCTGTCGACTTTGTCGAGCGGAGCTTATCATATGAGTGATTGTCCGTCGTCGTCGTCCGTCGTCGTCGTCCGTGTCAATGTTTTACTTTTTCGACTTCTTCTTGAAAACTACAAGCCTAAATGCTTTGATACTTGGTGTATATGTACCTTGGGTAGACCTCTCTTAGGTTTGTTCATTTCATGTTGATATCTTTAATTCTCTAATTTTGATGAATATTTTTGTCATTTTTGGTAAAAACTGATATTTTCGACTTCTTGTTAAAAACCGCAAGTGCAATTGCTTTGATATTACATATATAGGTACTACATGTGGACCTCTCTCAGATTTGTTCATTTTGTAATGATATCTTTAATTCTCTAATTTTGGTGAATATTTTTGTCATTTTTGGTAAAAACTGATATTTTCGACTTCTTGTTAAAAACCGCAAGTGCAATTGCTTTGATATTACATATATAGGTACTACATGTGGACCTCTCTCAGATTTGTTCATTTTGTAATGATATCTTTAATTCTCTAATTTTGGTGAATATTTTTGTCATTTTTGGTAAAAACTGATATTTTCGACTTCTTGTTAAAAACCGCAAGTGTAAATGCTTTGATATTACATATATAGGTACTACATGTGAACCTCTCTCAGATTTGTTCATTTTGTAATGATATCTTTAATTCTCTAATTTTGGTGAATATTTTTGTTATTTTTTGGTGAAAAGTGATATTTTCGACTTCTTGTTAAAAACCGCAAGTCCAATTGCTTTGATACTACATATATAGGTACTACATGTGGACCTCTCTCAGATTTGTTTATTTCGTGATGATAACTTCAATTCTCTAATTTTGGTGAATATTTTTGTCATTTTTGGTAAAAAGTGATATTTTTGACTTCTTGTTAAAAACCGCAAGTCCGATTGCTTTGATATTACATATATAGGTACTACATGTGGACCTCTCTCAGATTTGTTCATTTTGTGATGATATCTTCAATTCTCTAATTTTGGTGAATATTTTTGTCATTTTTGGTAAAAAGTGATATTTTCGACTTCTTGTTGAAAACTGTAAGTCCGATTGCTTTGATATTACATATATAGGTACTACATGTGGACCTCTCTCAGATTTGTTCGTTTTGTGATGATATCTTCAATTCTCTAATTAATTTATTTTGGTGAATATTTTTGTAATTTTTGGTAAAAAGTGATATTTTCGACTTCTTGTTAAAAACTGTAAGTCCGATTGCTTTGATACTATTCATATTGTTCATTTTCTAATGATGTCTTCAGTTCTTTAATTGAAATGTGCATTGCTAACAGCGGAGCTATCTCAGCCGATAGGCTGCTTGTTTAAATGTCGTATAATTAATCTGGTCTACACACACTAAAATCAGTAAACAAAGGATTAGAAATACTCACCACTAGAGGGACAACTGACCTAACTTAAAGACGGTGTCCAGCATGTTATTACCCCTGAACAAACAAGCTAAGTTTAATTAATACCGGTATTCACTGGCCAGTCAGCTAGCTACACACATGGAGCTCTATGCAGCAAAGAACCCCCAAAATAACTTACTGAACCAACCAGCACTGTTTGGTACACATGCAGTAGTGGGTATATGTTCACAGATGTGTTACATGACAAGTTTTGAAAATATATAGTTTCTTTCTGTTTTTTTATTGTCTTTTGTGGTGGGGTATGTATTGGTAGTTACTTTACATTCAATATACATTTTGTACGTTTCCACTGATAATCAATTGTGTGTATTTATTTAGGCGTTCATGCTGCCACGCCCTGCATCAGTACCTGTCTCGCCGACAAGTTCAAGATCATCAACACCCCCTCCCTCTAGCGGTGAAGAAGATGAAGATGATTCTGATCATGAAAGAAAAGAATAAATAAATAAATGATGAAAACCAAAAACCCAGTGTAGGTTTTGACAAATTCATCTGTCATCTTTATAAAACCTGTGAAAAATAGTTGTTTATAGTTGCTGTAGTTTGATGCTGCTTTAAGGTTACAAAGGATCGTTTGTGTTTATAGTACAGATTCTCATTTAAAGAATGTATTTCATTTAATTACTTTGCATCAGAATCAATTTACAAAAACATCCGCAACAACTCTCACACGCAATGGAAGTCTGTTATTGGGGGAGTTTACAATACAAAGCTTCTTTTGTGGACTAATTTTTATTTTAATTGGCCCAGAAAAACAATATTCATGTTCTTTGCCTTAAGAGATATGAGTTGATTGTCGTAGATACTTGCTAAGTTTGCTAAGATTGTGTTTGGATTGGGAAAGTTTTTAGTTTAAGGTAGAGATGCAGGTTCGTGGGCACTTGGGAGTGGAAATTTTTTTTTTTTTTTTGCTTTTTATTATCCAAACAGTCTTGGCTAGACTGTTGAAATTTTGTAGAATTGTGAATAGTGGAACATACTCAAAAAACGATTTTAAAATATAGATAACAGGTGCAAACATTCTCTCTTTTGAATGCTTAGCAAGATTTAGCATGGCTGTACATAAATAATAAAAAAGAAACATGGTGAAAAAAAGAAATGACTGGATCTCCATATTATGCACTATATTTAACTTTTAACAAAACGATAATACATTTAAATTTGGAACTGTTACAGCCATTTTAATTATGAGCATTAGCAAACTTCTTACTGGGTGAATTGTTATGCAAATTAGCAAATATCTCAGCTTCTTTTTAGTGCACATCCCAGAACTTTAAGAAAAATAGCTCCTAAACACTTTGACCTTTTGTTTTGAAATTTTCACAAATGATTGACAATATGTTTATCTTCAAAACGCCGTTGGGGCATTGTTTTTGGTTGAACAGTGTTACAATAATCGTACAGACAACGAGCCTGGGTGTTAATTTATGCATAAACTTGAAGTAGTGAAATTTGGGCTGCTGCCCTGCAAAATTGACAACTGGTAAACAGTTTTCAAGTTTTCAAGTTTTCTTCATAGTAAACAGATGTACCCATAAACCTATTTTGACAGGAAACATGGTTTAGAAGCTAATTTTTTTAAAATCACTTTTGACCAAAAAAAGCACATTTTTGTGCATATTTCAAACTACAGTGTCCATAAAAGAAAAATACTAACAAAATTTTAAAATTCATACAATAAGCTTTCCGAAAATATATAGTTTTGTGGACAAGGGAGGTCATCTTGGTTTCCTAATTAACTAATTAAAATACCTGTCAGGTAAACTGCATCTCTACCTTTAATAATACAATTGTGAGATTTGAGTAAATCGTAATTTATTGTTAAATATGATATTTAGTGTGTCTGTGATCACACCTAGAACTTATCAGAGAAATCACCTGCTGAAGCCCTCCACGCCGAAATGAATAGGGAAAAAATGGCGACAGCAAACGAAGTGACAAGTAGCTTGGAGTGATATATATAATGCAATATTAAGGGGACCAGTATGATGATGTTTTCGTAATTTCTTGGAATGAGTGGTAGATCTGTTATATACTTTTTCCCCCTTTAGCTGATCACTTATAAATGCTGTACCTTACTTACGTCTTGTATTGAAAATTGCATGAAACGATTTACAAATAAATGAAACTTCACTTTTAGAACAAGCTAAAAATGTCTCCTGCCCTAGCTTTCACGCCCATTTGATTTTACCAGTAGTACTAAAATGCTGACTGGTTTGTACGTGCCTGGAGATTGTTACGTGATTAAATCAAGTTGGGTCGAACCAACCCCAGCAGGAGACGTAGAATAGTGTGGGATCCAGACATGTTGAATATAAATAGAAAATCTTTATGTGATTGCCTTTCAATTAATTTCATTTAATCGTATACATTTTTATATGGCAAAGTAATCCAAATAAAATGTATGTACTAACACAGTATGAAATGTCAGGACACAGATGATGGTGTATGTCATAATGCTTGTAAATTAACACATTTACCCAAATGGCACACTTTCGTAAAAGTGGTTTGAACTACTGTAGAATACTTTATTTTTGCTTGGAATTTATTTTTGCTGAAAGAATGATTCTGTGAAAATAAAATCCTATATATTTTCCCCTATATTACACATTTAACTTGTCAAAAATAAGTGAAAATAAATTCCATACAAAACACCCAAAATGCCTTTTCAGCGAAAATTAATTCCAGTTAAAATAAATTTCACAGTAACCAGTTTTAATCATGCATGTAACGAGGTGTGCGTAACAAACACGTCAGCAACTTAGCTGGCAATGTTGCTGTTTTGGTGTAATCATTCAGGATGCTTTTGAGTGATTTGAATAGATTTGCAACTTTAATATGTAAAACAGTATTTTCGATAATCTTATTATCATCTGCTAAAATTAATACTACCGGTATGTTACGTACTCTAATTTTATTTACTCAACGAAATGAAATTGACTATCAACTGATTTGTATGTCTAATTAAAAACCTGAATGAGTGTACGAGTGTTGAGTAAGAAGTTTTTTGTGTATAATAAATGTTGAAGTATCTCCCTTCGCTTTAATGTTCCTTGTATAGTCAAACAAAATCATGGAATTTTTTAATAATCAGCATTGTACTGTAGGTTGCTTATTTTTCGCTGTAGTGAGCAAATTGCCAAAAGTAAAAGCATGTGAAAATATTTGTTTATAAATGATAGTTGTTGCACCTCAGTGAAAATATGCCATTTTCAGTGAAAATAAATTCTGGCATGTCAAGTATTTTTTTCTTTTTATAAATTTTGTGCGACTGCTGATGTTGTCAAAAAATGTTGATGCAATGCTGATTCAATGTTGAGGTGTTTTCCTATACAGTATAGAATGTTTTGTTGTTGATGTATATTGAGCTTCATCTTGGCCAGAATGTTTTTATGTTGAACTGTTTATTTGGAATACTTTTTCTACTAAATTTTGTTGATCATTGTTTAGATTGTAAAGAGTTTCTCAAAAACAATGTGTTGTTACTTCATCGTAAATTGCATCTAACTTTTTAATAATTATTGGTTGCTAGTCATTATGTACTAATTTTGACACCTGTAAACTTGTTTCCAAAATCTGTAGGCAATGTTGAATTTTTGTCTGTTTGATTCAAAAAATCGTTAAAATGTACATAATGCTGTACCAAATCACAAAATGCACAGATGTGTTACCATGGTAACAGGGAATTGTCTAAAAATAAACACAGCAATTTTGCTGCAATGTTTTGTTTGTAGGCTAACCAGTCTCGTCATTTAGGTTTGACTTTTAACTGATGTTTTTAATATTGGACAGTAAGGTACCAGGTGTTCTGAGTGTTGAGTGTTTTGAATTCTTAGACTTGAGCTCCAATTATGTTGCGAAGTTGTATTGTTGGTTTTACAAGGATACTTTTTGCAATATGTTAATTTTTGCTCGCAATAAAAAGCGGTATGATAAGTTAGCTGTCATTATGCCGAGTCTCGATAGAAAAACAGCTCAAACACCATTTCGCAAATCCCAAAGCGAAAATAAACTTGTACTTTTTCACTCTGGTGGCGAGAATGGATAAGATGTCTGTTGGTACAAACAATTGTATGGTTAATTTAAGCTAGAAGTCATTTGCACTAGCTTGAAAAAAAATCATTGGTTGGATTAAATAATTTTATTGAGGTCATTTGCATTAAATTTGTTTTTAAATGTTGAGTCTCAAGATGATTTAAATTCAGTACTACAAGTTTTTAAAGGAATGTTTTTTGGTTTTTTAACCCTTCGAGAGATATTGACCTGACTATTGACAATTATTATTTAAAGGGGAGGGTCGTCACCTGCACATGTGCGGAATTGAGTCTCAAGCTACTACAACACGCACTCATTGGTAAACTCTTGTTTATAAACAATGACATGCTATGGCCATCTGATGCATGTGCAGGCGATGACTCCCCCCTCGCTTTAACTTTGATCATTAACAGTTACCCCAGTCTCCTTTCTGATCAAAAACTATTTCTTAGGAATCACAAGGATATTGTACATCACTGTGGATACATTTAAATCTAGAATTAAGACATACTCGTGACTTGTGCCAGGTTTAAAGCGCGGTAGTCGTCGATATATGGGCCTCGTATAAACAAAGATGGTGACTTTGACTGTTGCGCAGATCAACGAGTACGAACTGAGACATTTCCAAGCTTTAAGTAATTTTCATGTTATTGGAAGGTATCGAAGGAGTCACCGGCGGTAATCAGTGCAAGTCGTGCCCAGGTCAAATCTCATACATGTGATTTCCATTTGAAGAGCGCATTGGATTGTGGGGAAATCAATGTTTATCAACAAAAATGTGGTGCAGCGCGACGACTACCATGCTTTAAGAAACTAATGCATGGCTAAACCTCACTGTAGTTGAAGCATTTTCAGTGGTATATAAAGTTGTAATTTAAATGTAAATAAATTGTGATTTTGCCCAAATGACTGCATTAAAACATTTTGTGTTTGTTTTTTTAAATATCGGAGTGAATACCAAATGCGTTTCCACTTTGGGGCTATGTATAATCAGGTAGACGAGTTGCTGTAGATGACATTCCATTCTGTATGTGGCTACGTTTGATTTGAGGTCACAAAAAGGAGAAAGAATAATGTTAAGAATATTTCTTTAAAACAATTTGTAAGCAAAATATGCCTAAGTGTCTGAGAAAAGGGGAGGAAGGACAATTGAAAAATAAAACAAAATGGCTGCCAGTATTGAATACCAAAAATAAAATTGAAAAACGTGAAACAGAATGTGTGATATCCTTACCAAGTTTGAATGAAATTTGGAAAAAACTTGATGACATGTGTAATAGGGATGGGAAAAAACTGGATGCCATGCTGTCCAGGACAAAACTGGGTGCCGTGCCATGCTATCTGGGACAAAACTGGATGCCATGCTGCCCGCAACAAAACTGGGTGCCATGCCATGCTGTCTGGGACAAGTCATAATGCTCATCTTTGCACCAATGTTGAATAATATCAGGTCAAGGCATTTCCATGAAATGGTTGGCAACATATGAAAATCAAACCAAACATGGGCGGCATTCAGCCATTTTTAATCAAATCACAAAACTGGCGTGCGTTTTTAAAATAAGTCGAAGCATGCCAGAAAGATGGTTGAAGTTTTACTGGATGAAAATGGTCGCCAGTTTGTCAGTCAAATTCACATGCTGATGTATATATATCACTAGCTTTAATGACTATTTAGCCTGTATCATGCATCACATATGTAGGTCAGCGTCTCCACATTGACAACAGACCAACAGTGTTATAACAAACATACACAATATGACACTGATAAAACATAGAGGGCAGCATACAACCTAATTTACCATATTCTTCAAAAGCCCAACTGATTATAAACGTGTATATACAGGTGAAGTCTGACAAACTGGCATGATTCAACAAGAGTGGTTACTATGGTGACAGCAAATATGCAAATTAATTAGATGTCAATCACAATTTTTTTTCTCATACATTATTATTTATCATTCTTTTAAGCAGAGTACACAATAAAGTTTGACATAATTTCATATATTAAGTATAATAATTACGAAAAATTAAATATGGAAAAAAAAGTACATTTTCACAAATCCAAAGAATTATGGCTGAAAATATGACCATTTTCTTCCATTCAGGTCAGATTTGTTGAAATGAAATATTACTACCAGCACCAGTGAAATGGTTTTCAACTTATAAAAGTTATAATGAATATAAAAACAGTAGAAATTAGAATTACACTGTGATTGCTTATCAGAAAATTTAGAAAAAAACTAATCTTGCAAATTGTTGTGTATTTAGTTTATACTAAGACCATTCTGTGCATAATAAAATTAAAAATGATTTAACCACCAGATTTTCTTGCCCACATTTGTTTGCACTTTTTGACTCCCGTGTGCGAAGCACAAAAGGCAGTCTTTGCAGTTACCATGTCTGTGTATGTATGTATGTCACTTTTTTTGTTCCACCGTTATCTCAAGAACCACTAATCAAATTTTGGTGAAACTTGGTAAATAGATACTCTGGGATAATGCGCAGAGTTGATTAGGTTTTGGTAAAAATTTATGAATATTAATTACCTAATTTGCATGATAATTAGCTGATTTTTAGCTGTTTCAAGACTGTTCCACTGATATCTGAAGAACCATTAATTGGATTTTGATGAAATTTGGCACATGGATGCTCTGAACTAGTGCGCAGATTTGATTAGTTTTGGGTAAAAATATATGAATATTAATTACCTAATTTGCATGATAATTTACTGATTTTAAGCTGTTCTATGACTGTTCCACTGATTTTTGAAGAACCACTCATTGAATTTCAATGAAACTTGGCATATGGATGCTCTGAACTAATGCGCAGATTTGATTAGTTTTGGGTAAAAATCTGTTAATATTATTAATTACCTAATTTACATAATGATTAATCAATTTTCGGCTTTTCCACTGATATCTCAAGTACTAATCATAACATTTCAATAAAACTTGGTACATAAGTGTCATATGACACTGCACAGACCTGATAGTTTTTAGGGTAATATCAGTACATATTAATTACCTAATTTGCATAATTAATTAATTTTCAGCTTTTGATATTTCGAGTAGGAATGATCACGTTTCAATGAAACTTGGTACATAGTTACTCGAGGACTGTGCAGAGACCTAATTAGTTTTTGGGTAAAATATTTGTGCATATTAATCACCTTATTAGCATAATTAGTTAATTTTCAGCTTTTCACCTGATATCTCAAGTACTAATCATCACATTTCAATGAGACTTGCGACATTTTTTCTAGGACTATGCAGAGACCTGATTAATTTTGTGATAAATAATTGTGCCTATTAATTACCTAATTTGCATAATTAGTTAATTTTTTGCTGTTCTATGGCTGTTGCACTGATGTCTAAAAACCACTCATTGGATTTCAATGAAACTTTTAAAGAGTAACCATCACATTTCAATGAACCTCAGACTATGCACCATATTAGTTTTTGGTAAATATTTATGCTTCTTTAATAATCACCTAATTAACATAATTAATTAATACTGATATCTCAAGTATTGATCATCGCATTTGAATAAAACTTGGTACATTGTGCAGACCTTTAGTTTTACACTTAAATCTGTTCATATTAGTTACCTTATTTGCATAATTAGTTTTCTGCGTTTCCATCAATATCTCAAGTATAGTGTCCCCAAAACCTCAACACACGGGAGTTCTTTCTAAGCTTTCTTTGATTTCTTATATTCTTCACTATTTCTGGAAATGAACACTAATTTTGAAGCCAGAAGATAAAAATTTGAGTAAATTTTCAGTTTTTACTCAAAAAATTTTGGCTATTTTTTTCCAATCTTCTCAAAGAAAGTGCAGACTATAAACGGGACTATTTTGTGAATTTGCGATGAAAAGAGGGAAATGGTGGTGAAAAGGTTAATAAGCCTACATTTCCAATGCCTCTTTACAATGCATCCATTTTTAAAACCTGCTCCTGATCACAACATTTTTCATTTGAGTAGCAACAAGCATAGTTTTACTGGATTGATTATGCAAATTAAGATGTGACCTTGAGGGCAAAAAAAAATGCCTGGATGTGTGACCTTTAGGGTCAAGTATTACCAGCGACCTTGATAGAGGAAAAATGCCCCCTTTATAGGTTTTTTTTTTCCAAACAGACCGGGACACATGACCTTTTCAAGTTAATACATAGATTCTTTGTAATGAGAAACAGGAGAGTCGTCAAGTTCACAAAATTAATTTGAAAAATTGGAAAAAATGGATAAATTGTAAAATAAGCTACCTAAAACAGTCAACAATTGGACCAAGGGCATTCATACAAGCTGAAACATTGCCTTTTTACCCAGGTTCTAAGCATGATCTAAAATCCAGTATGTTCTTTCTCGAAAAATGGACCTAACCAAGTTAAAATTAATACAATAAATTAATAAGAAAATCTTCTACTTGTAGAGTATCCTAGTTTGTCCAAATTAGGTAGGCATGCAAAAGTAATCATAGGTGGTGGTCCACACATCAGAATAAGTGTATCGTCACCGGGAGGTGGAAGATGTTCCTTGATCAGATCTTCATTAACAAACCCTTCACTGTACTTCCAGTCTATATGGGGAAAGTAAACAGACACGGGTGTTATATTGATTGCATATTGCATGTGACAAACTCACCTGAAAGCCAGGCAAAGAATTCCTTTTGTACCTCCATCCCTAACCCTACCCTCCAGCACTCCCCATTTAATTGTACATGCCCCTCCTAAGGACATCTATAGTTATCTAGAGGGGGCATATACAAATAAATTATGTAACTGGGAGTGAGTGTTAGAGTTAGGGTTTGGGATTGGGGGTACAAAAGGAACTTTTGCCATAGTCAATGTCAGGTTTTATTTTTACCTAACAATGTTCCCTTTTTAGTTTAGGTTGTCAATTAAGTTTCAGTCAAATGGTTTTCCATCGGTTTATAGATCACTAGACCCATATGGACACTTCCATCATAGCCCCCAAAACTGGATATGTGTGATTATGAATATTACAGAAATGATTTTATATGAGAAGTATGATAATAATCTGCACATGTGTAAAGATTTCATCCATGAAATGTCAAAATACACAAACAGAAAACACACCACCAACAAACAATATCTTGTGAATAAGTCACTTGACACGCCAACAAGATAAGTATTCTACACTATAACTGGAACAGAAATTCAAAACATTGCAAAACTAGGAAATGTAAACAACTTTCATGACAATCGTATCTGCAAAACAAGTCATCATAAGCAGGAAAAAAAATTAGCATGAACTACAGCATTTTTTTTTATTTTGCCTTAACAGCCAAAAAAAATCTCATAAGCAATTCAATTGGTTCTTGTATTTCTTCATAATACAGGGAGTAATACATTTTCCAATAATGATTAAATTACTTCAGACTATCCAGACATGCCTTTATTTTTGTATTAAATGTCAAACCATACAAGACAACAGTGGGAGGTTAATGCACTTTCAATCGATATAAGAGTGAACTGGAGAGATATGCTTATATGGTATTAAGGCCACACCGACTTAATTGTATGGATGACATCCACGCGCGCATTAGTTTTCGCCTTTTCTCCAAAAAAAAAAAAAAAAAAAATCTCCAACGACGAGTCTCTACAGATCGGTTTTCTGTCCGGAACTTGCTGACTCATATTGTCGCAAAGCGCCGGCTTGTCGTAAAACTCTTTTTGGACTATCTAAAAACGTGCCAATTTTGTCGTAAATGATCTTCTGCACATGCGTATTGCGTTGCCAGGAATACGTGAGCATAACAATTCAGAGGAAAAACTGAGGGATTGTTGTAGACTGGTACGCAATTGACGTCGGCCAGGGAGATATGACGTTTACACAGCTATACGAGAGATTGGTTAAAGCTAACCCCTACTGTGTAGAGAGGAGCAAGCAAGGACATTTCTGTATCATTGCAATGTTTTGTTAGTTATTGTCATAAAGTAGTGATATGTACATTCCGCCTTGACTTGTACTGAAAATGATGTCCATGTTGTACCTTGCATGCAGTGTTTTTGACTGAAGGTACAGTAGAACGTCGATTATCCGAACTGTTAGGGGGACATGCTTTTTGTTCGGTTATGCAAACAGTTCGGATATGCGATCTTGTGTGGGCGTGCTCGAGTTTACAGGCTCACTACACACAAATTCTAACGCACATGACTATAATGAAATCAAACAATAATACATGTAGAGTACGTCATTAAAAACATTTTTATTTAATCAGTAATATATTGTAATAAAAATGTTGCATGCTGGAATGTTAAAAAGTGTTTCAAAATGTCCGTAAAATGTAGCGATAATAAAGTTCTTGGGAAAACCAAGTCCCGGAACCAAGTGAAGACGGATTTCTCTGAATGATCGTCATAGGCTGTTTTCGTTATCTTTCGTTTCAGTCCTGCACTTGAATCCATTTTACTGAAAAAATCCAGCAGCTTTTGTTTTGCCTTGATATCGGATATCATCGATTTACCAACACCATACTCGGTAGATAGATTGCTTGCGGTTTCGCCACGTTCTAGTCTATTTATAATTGACAACTTTGCGTCCAAATCAAGCACACAGCGTTTGCATTTCACTGGGGGTAGCCACGCCAACGCTAGATAAAAGACGCTGATAAAGTAAACAGGTGAAAGGTCGCTTCGTATTCGCTGTGTATAGATCGGCTAGCGGCTCGATGTTACCAGATTGCTCTGGGATTTTCGAATGGTAAACTGCTACAAGATGTCCCGATTTTATTGGATTCAGCAAAGTTTTTAACACCTAGAACGATTGACATAATAAATTGTTGTAAAAATCCAGGTTGGCTACTGTGATCATCGGACGTAAACACTTCGACGCTGTGAACCATCAAACGGCCCGCCGACTGTGGTCATTGGTTGCCGTTGTCTGCTGATAAACCATCAAAGAGGCACACCAAAGGGTTGTCGTTTCGCCTCTCTTTTTCACTGCATTATTAAACTGGCGTCGCTTCTGTGGCAAGACATCCCAGAAGTTATTTTCTTTCTTTTTTTATTCCGAAGAGGATGTGACTTTTCATACTGGACATTAAAATTAAAAATCGGAAAAAACATGGGATCGGCTCATGGCCGCGTTTCTTTGACGGCAGTGGAACACCGTACAATTTTCCCGGGAAACGTATCCGAACTGCGGTGACTTACATTCGGTAAAGTTAAGGATCTGACTGTAAACAGTGGAGAAGACATTTGATGAAGTTTGTGTTTTTAGGACATTTTTTATTTACAGTGGAACACTGGTGTGGCGTAATAGGCTTGTCTGAATTTAGGAAATTATTGGATACTGTAATTCGTTTCATTGTTTGCGCAGACACTGTAAACAATGAACGTACACGTGAAAGACGTCGGATTACATGTTGATTGAACAGCTTTATTGAAAGTGTTGCACCAGGAAATCACACAAAGCAACTGTAGTATTTATTGTTCACAGTTGACTTTTGTATTACTATACGGAACACAGCCAGACCTGCATACAAACTTTGGGGGACACACAGTAGGTTCGGATAACCGAACATTTCGGATATAAATCGACGTTCGGATAATCGACGTTCTACTGTACTTCATCATGACTACATGTACTAGAGCTCGTCTGAAATGGTTATACCTGTGACAGTAATACAGTACGAGATGTGTACATCAACATGTGCCTCCTACAAATAAAGACTTCTTGTTGTTCTTTGATACATTGTGTTCTGTGGTCCAATTCGTAATAGCAGCTCCGTAGTCCTGTGCTTTTAGCAGGATTTTTTTTTTTTGGCAGGATTTTCTTTTTTTTTCGCCCTCAGTGTGGCCTAATTTATGTTTACATTAACACAAGAATCTGAATTTATGGCTCAAATTAATTTCGAGTGTATTACAGCACAACAATAATTCTAAAATAATACAATATTCACCTTCTGGGGCCTTGTCAAGGGTGTACCACAGCTTAAACTGGGAACGATTTTCTCTCTCGCAGTCCTCTAATTCCTGGCGACATAATATATCCTTCTCCGTCTGAGGGAGAAACAAATTTAATTTAACAATTCACCAAGATTTGTAAGTACTTACACAGTGTCTGGAAAGCAGCTGAAATGCATACAAGAATGCTTCAGATGTATGGATAGCGATGATATTTAGTTGACATGTGATTGATTTACTCTACCAAAATAAGGTTTCATAGCATCTCGTGAAATGACGAAGAAATATGCATTGTAATAAAGTTGGCAGTATCTTAATTGTGTGCGTTTTTTTTCCACAATTGTAAACTTGTTTGTTTTTTGGTGTTTTTTCAAATCAAATAAAATATTATGTGCATAAATGGGGAAAGCTGGGTTACAGCGAAACAAACAAGAGACTTGTGTCCCCTACAAGGGTTCCTTTGCTATTAATATTAATGAGCTTTTCACTGAAATAACAGATTGGCATAATTTACATATTACAGAATTTGATGGGTGGAGCACACATCGCTACTGTTGTATTACTCAGGAATGCATTTGCATTGGATATGGGTTAAATATAGAAACATCAGATAACCATACAACACTGTTCAAAGCTGGCCATTCGGTGATTTGAACACAAAACACTCAAACATCACGCCCAGAAGTGTACGCATCAGCGTTATCTCAGTATTCTCAAAGTGACGTGTAGCCTAGTATCTTTGACACAGTCTTGCAATACCATCATAACAAATTTTTGAAGAATATTATGAAATGTAAGCGCGCAAAATTTCAGTTTCAGCATGTTCTAAAACAATTGACACAAAGGTTTGAAAATTTAAACTCAAATCTTTACATTGATGCTGATTGGTGGAATATTATTTAGCCTGTCAATCATAGCATAATGAACTGAACCCCAGATCTGTGACAATCATCACAGGCGTCACAAGAGGGCATCCAAGGGACACGAGTCCCAAGTTAGTTTTGCAGTAATCCGACTTTGACTATTTGTACAGTCACATATTTTATTGAAAAACACCAAAAACTGACAGTATGCAAGTCTACCACAATTGAATCAACCTTTATCAGTTTTTAGTGTTCCGTTGTATCACCGCAACTATACCCATCCTAACAATTTTAGTTTTGAATAATTATCCAAATATTTGGTCTTACCTGATTGGCAAAGATCAGATATAACTCAGTGTTATCCTCAGGATCCTTCAAAATAGCACGGACCAGTTGCAGCATGGGAGTAACTCCTACAAGTAAAGATTAAAATTAAAGTCAATCAATTAAAAGTATTCTACAGAAATTAAAGCAACCATTGATTCTTATATCAGAATACAAATAATGTAGTGAATATACTGAATGAAAAAATCAGAAAATGTCATGGAACCCAGACAACTCATACAACAGACTAGCAAAGCATACAGTTTAAGGTGTTATTCTGGCTTATCAGAGGTCATATGTGGTCATATGCGTGCCACCATTGTACTGTCATGCGTTCTATTGTTTGCAGCTTAGCCAACGATTATTGAAAATATTAATTACTCGAAGATCACTGAACTCAACAGTAATGAAATCTTTACCAGTAAAAAGAAAAATACAATTGAGGAATCAACAGATTTGCTTGAACTGCAGAATGACTTACCTGTACCACCAGCTATCATGCCCAGTTTCTTGGTTTTCTTCAGCTCAGGTGGTGACTTCTTGTCTGGTCTGATGGCAAAGACACCTGCAATGTACAGAAAAGAACTGATTCTAGAATCACACAATGGGTTATTTTCAGGGAATGTTCAATCATTCATCCTATAACACCAGCAGTGTTCCCTCATAAGCACATTTATCACTAAGAAATGTTCTGATTACATTTTAAAATCCACTTTGAATCAGGTGTATTTAAAATACAAGTTGCATGAAAAAATAAATAAAAAAATAATGTTTCTCAGAATGCCAAATTTCACTCATTGAGATATTTGCAAAGAAATGGACCCAATACGAACATGGACGGTGATATAAGAGTGTTGCGCAGATCAACAATTAGAAACAAAGCCGATATTTAGTGAACATCGAATCTAGCTCAAAACTCATGGTCATGTATAATGCTTATCAATGTTTACACATTCCGCACATGCTTGCCGTGAGCATTATTAATTATCTGAAAAAAATCACTGACATGAACAGTAGTTGCATACTGTTATAGAACACACGTGCATAAAATGGGACTTGAATCATGTTTACAGTGTTAATTCAGTAATCTTCACAACTGAGGATACATGCACAATGGTCATGGGGTTATTTGTCATGTCCAGGTAATTTGGATGGATGGATGGATGGATGAATAATTAGACGAGCAAACATTCTCCTCTCTCTCTGGAGGGACAATACTGCACCTACCAGGACTGGCATAAGTCAACAACCCAGATGGCCCCCTCACATCGATGTAATCACCAATCGGCATATTCTCTAAATGTTGAGACATCTTACCACCATCAGGAAACTTGGGATGAACACCTTTAAAGTAGATCTAAAAAGATATCAATGATGCAAAGATTAATAATACTGAATTCACAGTGTTAATTTCTTGAATGTTTTTATAGGAGACTTAGTGCAAAAATGATTATGTTTCAGAAAACAGTGTTATTTTGGGACAGAATTATCTTGTTTTTTTAGCTATTGAGGTAAGCTTAGCATTTACAGACCTGGATTTTAGCAGCCTCGCACTAGACAAATAATTTTCGGTGTAGTATAGAGTTAGATCAACTACTGGATATATTAATTGCATTGCATTTGTGTTGCTGTTACTAGGGGAATTTTATTAATATTAACTTTCCTCTGGTGCAATATAATTACTATTATTAAAAACATCGCACAGAAAAAAAACACACTCATTCATAAAACCTTGTGCGAATGTGTTCGAAAGTGTTTTAGTGCAAAAGTGTTCCTGTTTGAATGTCTACCTTATTTGGAAAATGTGCTACACAATGACGTTCCATTCAAACACTTTGTTTACATTAAACTCGGCAATAATGTTGCGCATGACTGAAATATAATCACTGAAGGCCAACAATAACGCAGTCAGGCATGCTTTTCACTGGCATTTCAGTTTGTTATATCTCAATGAATTATTACTACACATAGGAAATAATGTATAATATTAATCATGAGAATACCGCAAAATCTGCACTCCGGCAGTACAGGATTGCACTGACCTCGAAGCATCAGTTGATAAGTTTGCTTAAACAGGTCAATTTGTGTTGCGATTATTTACATTGAACATAGCAACAATCTTGCCGTTGACGAAAATAGGATCACGTCACTGAATGCAAAAGAATTTTTTAAAGAGTTTCCATGCTTTTAAACGAATTCATTGATGAAAATAATTTATAGCCGAATTATACACAATAAACAACAACAAATACCTTAACTACAAGATCCATGAAACCCTTATCGTCATCACTAGAGACCGGCGTGTACGGTCTAACAACCAAATTACCATTGATCTTAGCACTTAGGTAAATATGTTGACCTGAAATAAACAACAGGAATGTAACACACTAAAATGACGAAAAAGTTCATATCATCCAAAAGATTCAGGACAAAGTCATCCATTTCATCGTTCGTTTGTTTGTTGATGTTTGAAAGCCAACAAATTGTCAGGCCATAATTAAGGGTAATTACTGAAATGTATAGTTACTTTTAAAGCAAAGGTGTATATTATAGATGGTACGACAGGCAGATATTTGAAATGTACAATACTGTAACAGATTCATTTTCGTGGCTAGGGATTTTTTGCAATTTGATGATTTTATGGCAGTCATAAACTAAGACAAAATTTCACAGACTTACAAAAATTTGACAGTATTTCTCACTTCAATATGTACGATCGATTGGTAGTTACAACCTGATGTATCATGTGTTTGGGTAATTAGAGACAGCCCATCTCCCACCACATCCACCCATCCTACTTACCTATGGGTAGTCCAAGTACATGTTCCATTGATGGCAGCGCAAAACGAAATCGTCTAGTATCATGGCTGATGATCTGAAAATAAAACCATCCAATTATCACAAATACACATCAATATAGCTTTGTATGATCAAGTCAAAGCCAGCATGAAG
This sequence comes from Saccoglossus kowalevskii, assembly GCF_978046115.1. Taxonomy (NCBI): domain Eukaryota; kingdom Metazoa; phylum Hemichordata; class Enteropneusta; family Harrimaniidae; genus Saccoglossus; species Saccoglossus kowalevskii. Next base: position 20,105,938 of record NC_140641.1, read on the forward strand.
ATGCTTCAAATAATGTTGTGAAATAAAGCTGCTCCCGAGTTGATTTGCGTTGAAAAGTACTTAATTCATTGCCTGTGAAATCTATACAAGGAGACACTTCTGCTTTCTCATTGCAATTTCAAATTTACACACATCCACCTAAACAGCCCCTTCTTCCCCTCAAATATCCATCCACCCGTGTGTATCTTATTGGTTCATGTAATAAGAGAACTTACTTCTTATTGGTTGTAATAAGAGAACTTACTTCTTATTGGTTCATGTAATAAAAGAACTTACCTCCTTATCTACCAATTCAAGGGGGTACTTTGTCTGTGCATCAATCAGTACCTTTGGTGGTCCTTTCTTTCGACCACCAAAAAACTTCTTGGCTAGGAACGCCGTGATGACCACGACACTGATGCCGACCAAAAGAGGAGCTCCCTACAACCAACAGAAATTATAGTGTTTTTTTTGTATGTGGAATTCATAAAACCATAATAAGATGCTGCGTTAATGACTTGGCTAATGTGATTCACGGCGTCAGGGTCAGGGTACATCATGGATGACGAAGAACATTGGACGATTGAAATATTAATCTACATAACCTAAAATACAAGAGATATGACTATATATATTGTTCATATAGTATCCGATTCAAAAAATCATATATAATGCAGTAGTTCCTAGTACGTAAAAGTATCTTGTATTTGTGATGCACCTATCAGTGGAAATGGAAATTTGACATTTATTTTCCAACCCTGTAAAATTCTCCACCACAGGCTGCCACATCGCCTGCTGTGAATTTTTTTTTATACAATCTGTGACTATCCATGAAGGGTTTCAGCAATCAATCTGTTACATATACATGTCAATACTCAAGAATGGGGAGAGATCAGAGACTGCATCGCAGTGCTATATCGGAGACTGCATCGCAGTGCTATATCGGAGACTGCATCGCAGTGCTATATCAGAGACTGCATCGCAGTGCTATATCGGAGGAACTGAGGACTTTACAAATCTCTTCCATTTATTCTTTGTCCCAAATTTCCATCCTGGTGAAAAACACTAATAAGTGCAAGTTGATAGAATACCACTGGTAACTATGGTTACATACAATGATTACACATTTGAAATCGCATGTCCAGGATAGAAGCATGTTAGGTACAAGCATAGATTTATAGAATAAAGGTCTGCAAATTTTATAACAATGTACGGTGATATGCAATAAAAATCTCGCACGAAGCAAATTTTCGTGTTTTCTTTGAAAGCGATCCCCTTTTGAGCATGTCAATTGATAGCTCCAACCAATAGCAACACAGAAACAAAGGGTGCTTATATAATTTGCTGGTTATCTTTATCGCATATCACCCCCACTCGCATACCTCCATCTTATAAATCTTTGATACAAGTTTATTGTAAAGGTCAACCAGCACTGAATACAATAATTATAATATCAAATATTGAAAATGTTAAATACTGTTAATATAGAAGAGCATATCACAAATTCCAACAGTAATTGAGTTGGGTTCAACAAAGGATGCAGTAAAATATGCAAACAATTCACTGTGTTCACATTAAATAATATGCTAATAATATACTTGAATGCCATCAGTTTTCCTGTCACAATTTTAACGCAACATTTCATATGCATTTTTTCATAATTTTTTGTTGCCTAAATATCTTGATTAAAATTATTGAAAACAAAATTAATTTAATTTTTTATTTTGTGAAAAGTTGACTTTGGGAATCAAATGATTGACATAATAAGTATATAGTAGTTCATGAAAAAAAAGATTAGATAACAATGTAGTAGACCAAATTGTTTTAAATAAGCATTGCATGAAAATGCATTTAGTTAGAATGGGACATTGTTCAACATTATGTACGCAATGTTTCACGAATGAATGTCAGTAGACTAAATTAACAAACATGGCTCTGGTTGTCTATAAGTGGAAATAAACCCAAATTCAAAGTTAGTGAAACCATTGTGACAGGAAAAAACACTATTTACTGTAAGTGGTGTTATTTAAATGACTTTAAAGATACAACAGATGTATATGACATGCAGTACTAAGTTAAGCTAGAGGTTAAACAAGTCTCAAAGTGATAAACTGTTATTTAAGCTCAAACTGCCAATCATCCTATGTTTCAATGAGGCAAATGCTACTTTTATGGGTTGAAGTTCAAAATCAATAGCTGATCATACCCAGTATATCTACGAATGGTGCAAATTCATAAATGTACAAAAACTGCGTATTAACATCTACCAGTACTTCAAAAGAGTTACCCCATGGTGACTAGATCCATCAACCACAACAGTTTTTTTTTTTTATTCCACAAAGAAGAAGGATTTCCTTACAATACAGTTCAGAAAGTTTGACTACAATCACAACAACTTGACAGCAATAATAACGATACATTACAAACTATTAATTAGTTATTCAGGGTACATTCTTTACCAGACCAGAGGTACATTACTTGGGGTTTGCAACTACGGTGACATGATACCAAGATCCCGTTACAATCTCGCACTCGCATAAGCGTTCCAACTCAGAAAAATGCGAATGCGCATGCCCGAGGTAACTAGGATACTGGGATGTCCAGGTGGATCAAAATAGCTGCTCATGATATGACGGATTACGATAACTATATTTTCGGTATATTTTCGATGTATTACATTTTTTTCTTTATGAATGTGGTAATACGTGTTTTATTGTTTTCTTACAAACGCCTATGTCATGTCAGAAGGTAGTAGCATCAGTCTCGCTAACTACGAGATGAGACTTGAATGGGATCTTGACATGATGTCACCATACAGTACTATGTGCGTTGCAAACCCCAAGTAATGTACCTCTGACCAGACACATTTACTTTCCTTGATCTCAAAACACAATTTAACAACAAATATTAGTCTGCATAAAGACACTCTTTGACTACGACATACTACTATACCCATAATGCAATGGTAAGCAAGTGTTCTTGACATAAATAAAAACCACCCTGATCTGACTGCTACACTAGTATCATCTAACATGCATCATCAGAACATGTTATTCATTTCATTGCATATACTTGTACAGTTTTAGTTAACAACTTATTTCTAAAAGACATGAATCTTTGAAGTGCACTGTCAGAATGAAAATAACAAAACAAGACAAGACAAGATAACTTACTAGACTATTACAGTCGCAATGTCTGGAATGCTTGTGACTCGATCCACACCCGAGTTGACAATGATCCACTGAATACAGAGTACACAGTCATATGTGAAACACTGACATAATTACAAAGAACTAACATAATTACGAGGTCCAGACAAATACCTTTGAACACATCGCTTTTATACAGTATTTGTTATTTAAATCTATGGAATTTAATTGCAGGTTAAAAAAGGCATAGTGCTTTTAGTAACCTAGGACTTAACCATAAGTAACTTAGGAGGTGGATGTAGAATTGAAAACAAAATTCTATAGGAAACATTGCATTAAAAAACTGTCATAAAAAAGCAAACAAGGATTCAAAAGAAAACAAAAATGCACGCTGTCATCATTGTGAAAAAAAAAAATCAAGCTCAGAAATAAATGAGGGACAAATAATTTCTCCTCCCCACAGTTTCTAATGGTCAGTCCCTTAGGTGAATGGAAGAAAGCTATAGAGGCCACTGGGGGCATCCCTCATAAACAAGCAATTCACATAAATACTGCAAATAAAAATGTGGCTAATTCCTTTAAGGTTATTTTAGCATTACTTTAACTTTAAGGGATCCCTTCAAAGTACAACTACGATACCTATTGCAGGATTGTTAACCCTGCAAATTGAAGCCATTCTACTGTTCCAGAAAGAACAAGTGAATAATTGATCTATAAATAACTCAACAGCATGTATCTCCCCATCCCGAATTTTGTAAATAACTGAATCTTATTAATTACTAGTGAGGAAATCTGTACATGTACTATCCTATACACACATGAAATATATTGTGAAATACTTTATTTTCACTTGGAATTAATTTTCGCTATTTTCGCTAAAAGAATAATTCAGCGAAAATAAAATCCAGCAAATATACTTTTTTTCAATATATTTTACATTCGACTTGTCAAAAATCAGTAAAAATAAATTCCATACAAATCACCCAAAAAGTCTTTTCAGCGAAAATTAATTCCAGCTAAAATAAAATATTTCACAGTACTGAATCAAAGAAAGCTTAGAAAGGACTCCCACGTGCTGAGAGTATTTGAGACACATTAAATATAATTCGAAATTACTTAGCTGAAAACTAATTATGCAAATCAGAAAATTAATATGACCAGATTTGATTGTAAAACTAATGAGGTCTGTGCAATGTAACAGAAAATCTATGTTTCCAAGTTTAATTGAAATGTGATTAGAACCCAAAAATCAAAGAAAGCTTAGAAAGAACTCCCGTGTGCTATCCCGTGAGAGTATTGAAGACACATTAAAAATTAATTACAAATTACTTGTACATGAGATATTGATGGAAAAGCTGAAAACTAATTATGTAAATCAGGTAACTAATATGAACAGAACAGAACAAAAAAATTATGAATTATTATGCTAATTAGAGAATTAATATGAACAAATTTTAACCCAAAATTAATCAGGCCTGTCTATTGTTCTAGAGCATTTATGTACCAAATTTTATTCAAATGTGATGATCAGTAATTGAGATATCAGTGTTAATTAATTATGTTAATTAGGAGATTAATAAGCATAAATATTTACCAAAAACTAATTGGGTTTCAAATAAAAACGAACACAAAAATCTCGGCATGCTGCGTTTCTGAATTGTTGATTATTACTGTACTCAGTAGTGATTATAATAATGTACACAAAATAAATTTGTTGAATGGTTATGAAATACAAATAAAAGTCAACTTAGTTTCATCGTAAGCGAATGATTCCGGTGATGCCAACGTGTTCAAATTACCATAGCTTATTTAAATATGTTAATGTTATTGAACGCAATGCGGAAGAGATTGATGTTGTGGTACGATATTTTGGCTTGGATTTTGATGCGAAAACGGCATGATTTTTTTTAAATAAAAAAATTAGTTGTTTTTAAAAAATAAACTGGTCATCTGAAGAATAATTTAACATTGTTCACAGTGATAACAGCTCATTCTCGAAAGGAAGCTTACCCACTCACGCTAGTCACGATAAAAATCATACACGTGTACTCTTGAATAGACAGACATCAATGACTACGGAAAAACTTAAGACTCTATTTTAGCCGGCAGGATTGATTGAAATGTCCGAAAAATGACGCCAAAATACACCTTAAAAGTCCCATTTTATTTTCTTAAATCCCATTTTATTTTTTAATCCAAGGGCGAATTTACGGCAGAATTTGGTCCCTCAAATAAGGGACACGTGAGCTTTGATTCTAACCGGATACATTGCACTGGGTCGGGGAGATCGTTTGCTAAACTTCCATGTATCTTTTGTCCAATGGGTACCTGTACTTCGAACATTCGCAAGTTTTCCTAGGTAGTGCGAGACAGCTTTGTCTTTTGACCTATTAGTTTTGTGCTGACCTCTTCTCCGCGTCTTGATGTTTTGTTTTGCTTGTCATAATACTCACTGATTGATGACTTTGTTTAGATTTTGAGTTACAACTCAGCCACGACCTTTGCTTTTACCGTGAAACATGAGGAAGTTTACGTCAATTGACGGACATTGCATTTTTTAAAAACTAATGAAGCACACTGTCTATCATCCCCATTTTTTTTTGATGATTTCTATTCTGAAAAATTCGACCGTCCGAAAATGCACCTTAATTTTGACTCTAAAAACACATCACATTTCTAACACCAATTTAAAACCGGTCGAAATTTTGGAGTTTTTACGGTACTTTAGATATCAGTGTGAAAGCTTAAAATTGGTTAATTATGCAAATTAGGTAATTAATATGTACAGATTTTAACCCACAATTATTCAGGTCTGTCTATTGTCCTACAGCATCCATGTACATTCATTGATATGTGATGTATAGTACCTGAGATATCAGTGTGAAAGTTGGTTAATTATGCAAATTAGGTGATTAATATGCACAAATATTTACCGGAAACTAATTGGGTCTGCATAATTCTAGATTCATTGAAATGTGATGATTAGTACTTTAGATATCAGTAGAAAAGCTGAAAATTAATTATGCAAATTAGGTAATTAATATGCACAATTATTTACCCTAAAACTAATCAGGTCTCTGCATAGTCCTAAAGGATCTATGTACCAAGTTTCATTGAAATGCGATGATTAGTACTTGAGATACCCGTGGAAAAGCTGAAAATTAACTAATTATGCAAATTAGGTGATTAATATGCACAAATATTTATCGAAAACAATCAATCTCTGCATAGTCCTTGAGTATGTAAGTACCAAGTTTCATTGAAATGTAATGCTAACTACTTATATCAAATGCTGAAAATTAATTAATTATGCAAATTAGGTAATTAATATGTACTGATATTACCATAAAAACTATCAGGTCTGTGCAGTGTCGTATGACATCTATGTACCAAGTTTCATTGAAATGTGATGATTAGTACTTGAGATATCAGTGGAAAAACCGAAAATTGATTAGGTAATTAGTATCCACGGATTATTACCAAAAACTAATCAAAACCTAGCATTAGTTCAGAGCATCTATGTACCAAGTTTCATCAAAATCCAATGAGTGGTTGTTTAGATATCAGTGGAACAGTCATGGAACCACTAAAAAATAGCTAATTATCATGCAAATTAGGTAATTAATATGCACGGATTTTTACCAAAAATTAATCAAATCTGCGCATATGTTCAGAGCATCTATGTACCAAGTTTCATCAAAATCCAATGAGTGGTTCTTTAGATATCAGTGGAACAGTCATAGAACAGCTAAAAATTAGCTAATTATCATGCAAATTAGGTAATTAACGAGCATGGATTTTTACCAAAACCTAATCAAATCTGCGCATTGGCCCAGAGCATCTATGCACCAAGTTTCATCAAAAACCGATGTATGGTTCTTGAGATAGCAGTGGAACAGTCGGACACACATACACACATACACACACACATACACACATACAGACACACTAACTGCAAAGACTCCCATTTCGTGCTTCGCACATGGGAGTCAAAAAGATGGGCGTGACTGAATTTGTAAACAATTCTCAGTGGTTGATTTCATGACATCAAAAAATGAAGAGAATGAACAAATATGTTAAGCACCAGAGAATAAAACATATAATAAAGAGGTGCCAGATGGTAGTCTTGCACCAAATTACCATGAAACAACACCTGTTTTTGTCAACCATGAGTAAAGAGATGCAAAAATTTTTTTTTTAACCACAGACTTGAATAATACATTTAATATATTAGAATTCAGTCATAATTTATGTCAATAGTCAATAGTAAATCCCACACATACATGTACAAGTATCAAAATATTGTAAATGCAAGTTTGAATTTTGTTATTTTTGCTGTGAATTAGAATTAACACAGAATGCATTGTTTCCATGGCAAATTTGAGAATCTAGTGAATATGCTTAAAATATCATAATAGTGAAATTAAATGCCACTGAAAATAAATTGTTTTATTACAGTATATTAATTCACAAATTATGAATTCTAACTGAACTGAATATTACTGTACAAAACGGCTAGCACGTCACCAATGGAAACTACTGAGAAATATAAATTGTGGGGTGTGCAGTGTTAAACACTGACCATAGAAACATCTTACAGCCGTTCTGAGAATTATTCAGACAGTCAGTTAGCCAAATGACTTGCAACTTTGCAAAACACTTTGGTCTTTTCCCAATCTAGACTTGTCGGCGCCACTTGAGTGACGGGCGCGTGGTTTGGGATTACTATTTCATAGGGGTTGTCAGCTTGGTGAATTGTAATTATTATCTAGCGTGAGTTCACAGCAACCATTCTTTATTTTTTATGATTATATTGTAATTATTTTCAGTAATTTTGAAAATCACAAGTTGGATGTTGCTTAAATCTGTCGAAAAATGTCAACCCCTCGCTCATTTTAGTCAGTTGTACCTGTTACAAAAATAGACTAGATATAATAACTGTCGTTATACCCCGTCATTTTCAAACTGCAGTTGAAAAAGTGATTCGATCAAGGAAGGCACTTTTGATTTGACAAAATCCATCAAACCATTATAATCGAGTCTTCCGTCTGTATTCCTGATGTACTCACAGCACCAGTAGAGTAAAAACAACTTTTAGTTTGGCGCGAAACTGCAGCGCGTCCCGCTAAGAAACTTTACTTTAAGCCTTCCCGCCAACGACGAGTTCATTAATACCTGCGGTTACTCAACACTCGGGAGTTGTTTTGTAAATTACGCTATGTCAGGTGGACTCAGATGGTTATACAAATTTAAAATAACACTTTGAATGCATATACAACATATAACCTTTTAATATATGGCAACCAGTGCGCGTCGTTTTGAAAACAGCGTTTTACCCGCATCTTGCAAGATAATGGAATGATTCCAATTGTGGGAGTGCCAATACAACGGCGCCATCAAGTCTAGATTGGAAAAGACCCAAGTGTTTTGCAAAGTTCCAACAATATATTGCTAACTGACTGTCCGAATAATTCTCAGAACGGCTGTAAACAAGTCATTGAAAATGACACAGTCCCAGTTAAATTTTTGAAAGTTCTCTTTGTGCTCGTCATATTAAAGCGGAGGGGTTGTCGCGAGCGTGTCCTTGAGTTCCAAGTGGCATATACAACAGATTGTTTATTTACATCAAAACACGTATTCAGTGTAGTCGTAATATGGCCAAAATTAAAAACAGCCGTTATTCGTCCATCTTTGATCTGATTATGAAACACACCGATATGTATGATGTATGTGCCAAATACGAATGAAAATGATACATAAATTGTGGAAGTATAGTAGTAAGCCCAAAAAGTAAGATGGCTGTCAATCGGTCATCCTTGACCAGATTTTGAAACAAATTGTCATGGACATGCATCCTAACATGTATAAAGTACATGTATGTGCCAAATTTGAATGAAAACTGACAGAGCACATCCAAGATACCGCATAAAAAAAACAAGATGCCTGCCAGTCGACCATCTTTGATCCAATTGCAAAATAAATCGTCATGGACATATATCCTAACATGTATAATCTATGTACCACTAGATTCTGAAATATGACTCTGGACAGACTGATGGACAGACTGACGGACGGACGGATACACAGACAGACGCACGGACTCAGGAACTCATGGACGGTCGGGGACATGTATCCTAACAATAAACATGTATGATCTATGTACTAAATTTGAATGAAAACTGACAAAGCAGGTCCAAAATACAACATTTTCAAAAAAACAAGATGGCTGCCAGTCGGCCATTTTTAATTGAATCGCTAAACCACTGCATGTGCATATGTCCCACATAAAGTACAAGGCACATGCAAAGAATGAACGAAATCGGTCCAAGGGATTCCGAGATATGACTCCGGACAGACGGACGCATAGACGCATGGAGACCGAATTATAAGTCCCCGTTTTCGGACTACGTACAGCACATAGGCTACTAAAAGAGTGAATTTGGTTTGCCCCAACCAGGTTATAGAGCAAATACGTCAAATACAGTAATTCTCCATCACACATTGGTCAGCGATACAAGATACATCATACATGATTTGAAAATCATGTGATACGTCCTGAAAAATCACATCCTGCTTCATCATGGATATTAAAATTACTTCTATAGGTCATTGCACTTGTTTACATTCTGCGTGTGTGCATAGTAACTGATTGACAATATAACCAGTCATTTGCACCTGAGATAAAATAACTGTGTTGTTCATTGATGTTGTACATGTTCAAGTTAATAAAACAATTTACAGGTAACGTTGTCACAGTAGATCACATGCTAGCGCTGATCAGTGAGAGATGTTACCAGACATTTGCATGCTGGTTGGCGAAAATGTAAACAATGATGTCACAGTGCGATGGCTTATACACGAGCAGAGGCACAATCTAAAGATTATCATTTCATGAACTCAGACAATTTTCAAACCTCTCCCATAATTTCTCCCTTGTGAAGACCACAATACCCAACTATAATGTCTAATTTGAGTATGCAATGCAATGCATACACTCTAACTGTATAAATGTGAACAATACTTTGATTTAGAATGCCAAAATAATATGAATTTTTGTTGTAAGTTTGTGTTGCTAGGTATGTTTTTATTTCGATAAAAAAAAACTTCAACACTATACCTTACAAACAATCTCAAAGCAGAAGCATGGTCATCATCAGAAAACCCGCCCTACTGTTATCCAACTATCAACTACACAGTTACTCAATTATGTTATATTATCATTTTTTTTTGATAACTGATGAAATACATGTATAATATTACACATCCGTTTACTCACACTTCATTGTACAGTACATGATAATGATAACACATACATGATACAAGTAACCTGTAGAATACTGTGTGGGTATCATTTTATATTGATTTTTGTTGCATTTGCAGCAAATAGTTACCAAACAATGAGAAATCTATAGGATTGAATATACCCCACAGCTGGCTTCACATACATTGTTCATAGTTCATATGGTGCTTACACCAGGATTTAATTACAGCACCTAGGCGGTATGTGGTTACAGCTTAATGTTCGAGTAATCGCAAGAAATTGACATGACAATAGAAATTCATTAAAGACTGCCACTCCCATGCAATTAACAGCGAGTGAAATTCCTGGGATTGAAACATATATTTTGAAGTCACTGGTGTAGGCAACGAATAACTGCAAGTTGACATAAAGACGAGGTAGTTTATTTAATCAGTGGTCAACTAGAGGCTGAAATTATAATTAATTTGTTTATTTCAATTTCTCCTGACGTCAAATAGAATACACTGGTGAAACACGGTAGTAACTGTGGGTGAAAGGATGTTTTGGGGTGTAGTTTACATTGTATATAGAGTGGTAGGGTCGGGTGTAATGTGTTCATTTCCAACTATTATGAAGTCACGTAGAATTTCACTTAATTTATTTTTTCTGACATGTTTTCAAGCATTACACGTGAATCCAATTTTCACTGCGCTGTGTCTCAATAGAGTATGAGGGAAATGGCATATTCACTGGAATTTATTTCAGGGGAAAAATGTTTTCAGTGATAATGAAGTATTATGACAGATACCCTCCCCGTGGCTTTCATTGCGTATGGAAGTTATTTTCACGAGTGATGCGGTGTATCCTGCTGCCGTACTTTCACGAGCGAAGCCACGGGGAGGGTGTGGGGTTCTGTTATTATACACATGTCCCATATTTGATTATTTCATATTAAAAAAAGAACGTGCAACAAACCGGCATAGAAATTTAGATCGGGGAACCCAATTGCCCATTAATATGCTCCAAGACAGTGCTGCGACCTAGCAACGCTTGTCAGTGTAGAACGCGTGTCGCTGTACGTGTGAAAATAAAATAATCAGACGTCTAATTTAAGTCATTGTCCGAATAAATAACTCGTGGATGTTTAAGCGCGGTGGTCGTAGCGCAGCGCGTGTTCGAATTTCATGTAAATAAACAATGTATTTTACACGCGTTGTATACGTCGCTATGAGTCCCATATTGAACAGGACGCGACACGACGACTGTCGCCCTTTAGTTGGGACCACGACAGAACCAGAACTTAAACTGGGCGACTACGATACACGGTTGATGTTGAAGTTAAAAGTTCCTCCACAGATCTGTGCATTGGCAAACATGCCGTGCAACTGCAGTACTCCACTGACGGAATGACTTTCGTTGAAATCGGTCGTCGCTGACTCGTGAGCTGCACACTACAACCTCGTTTGTGATGATGCTTGCTTGTCGTGGATGGACTGAGTCTTGGTTACCGGTTAAATTTTGCTAATTTGGCGTTGGTAATCTTTATTTGGAACCGAGTAACGCCGCAACGTCGCCAACAGAAACCTCATGGTATATCGATGTTGATGGTTGCGGCTCCATATTAATCGGAGATTTCACTGCGGGTCCAGGCAGCGGGTGGATCTTCCGAGAGCCCTTCAAGATTTATAAAACTCAGATTCCAGGTGGTCAACAAACATTAAGTTCTCCCAATCCTAGTATTCTATGTGATGTACATCTAACATGCCAAAAATGCTGGTGAACGAGTTGAACCTGACAAAAATACTTGAAATAGATACCAGGAAGGGGAGGGGGGTAAAAGAAAAGTTATATAACATTTTATTATTCAATAATTTATTAAAATACATAAGTTTGTCCAACTCCCTGTGATACAACACCTCAGACATAGCTCATTGTACTCGGCTTGAGTGTGGGCAAAAAGTTACTATTTGAATTTTTGATATCTGTTTTCATTAATGAGAAAGTTGACCCCGAAGTTAGAGTAACTGTTCAGCAGGAATGGCATTTTAACTCTTCTGTGATTTTTTTTGGCTTGGCTGATTTTGTCACGGTTCATACTTGACAGGCAGATCGTACCATCACTAATTGGAAAAACAATCCTGACCCACCGCTACCATGGCAACAGCCAAAGTCTTGTAATAGCAGTGCCCAAATGATCATGCCTTTTATTGTGGCTACGTTGCGCACTGGTAAGAGATCACCGGCGCCGACATTGTTACCACTGTCAACGGAATCCCAACGCAGCTTTGAACTTTGAATAAAATGTAAATGCTGCCTCCAATCTAGAAAATACTATCGCAAAACGGTTGGAAATAATACATTTAACGGCTGAATACGTCCTAACAATAAAATAAAGTGACTTCTAATGACTGCCATGTTATTTTGCGAACCTCGTATAAGGTGCCCGGTTTTAGTTATAAACAGACGTTAGCTTCACGTTCATGTCCCTTCCAAGATAACAGCCGAAAACATATTGCTTGTTTTTTACCGGTTTTCATTGGCAACCGAAGTATTTTTATTTTGTAAACAAATTTTCGTCTTCTATTTTTATTCAGTTCAAATCGTTCAGCAACATTTTTGCCATATTAGGTGTACATCACATGGAATACTACGATTGAGAGAACTTGATGTATGTTGACTGATTTTTATCATAGTACGAAGTACCAGGAAGTTACTCAGTTCCAAATAAAGATTACCAACGTCAAATTAGCAACATTTGACTGGTAATCAAGATTCATGTAATCCATGGCTAACAAGCAACATCACAAGCGAAGTTGTAGCATGCAGTACCAGTAAGTCATCCCGTCAGTGCAGTACTGCAGTAACACGGCATGTTTGCCCGTCAGCATTGTATTCAAACGAATCACGTGGTGTGCCGTTCTCGTTCAAACCCGGGATTCGATCAATAGGGGAGTCCCAATTAAAAAAACACATTGCAAATCATGCAAGTTCAACATTTTCAAACCAATATACTAAAACAGAAATGCTCAGAGATGCAAATGAAGGATAGATATTACTTTTCACTATACACATCTCTGTTGATACTATCCCTCACATTTTCTACTCCCAATTACTCCTGCGTAAAATGGACTAGCCTCTTCATGTTGACATTCAGACTAAAATCACGTGACAGGCTGTTAAAATTGGCTGTCTATACTCTTTCGCCGGTCTGGAAAAGGTGTTTAATTAACTCACATTCAAGCAACAATGCAGATTTCCCAGTGGGAGTGAGACTATTCGACTCTGCCACTAAAAAAATAGGGGTGTTTTTAGCAAAAAACGAATAACCCTGGAATACACACAATATACTGAATTTCGGAACAAATCGTGCATTACTTACAGCAGCAGAATACCACAGAAATATCAGACGAAACATGAAAACACTATATATTGTATTTCAGCTTGAACCCTCTATATTGCAATTCAAGGAATTAACCCCATATATGCATCCATTTCCCACCTTGGTATCACCCACCCCTGAAAACAAACTCTTAATACCACGCTGAAGCGTTTGGTAACAACTGAATAAAAAAGGGGCGTGGCACATATGCAGCTACTATAAAGTACATTTTGAAAATAAAATCTAATCAAAATACCCTTTTTCATATATTTCACATTCAACTCATCAAAAAACAGTGAAAATAAAATAATGCTTTCAGTGAAAATTAATTCCAGCTGAAATAAGCTAGAAAAAATATTAATGAGTTCAAAAATAATTTAAAATTATTTGTTATAACTGATGTACGATAACTGATTTAATTCAGTGATTGAGCACTGCACAGCTATATTAAAGACTATGACAAGATCCACAATATAGTATATATAGTATATATTGTAAGTTGTTAGCATATGATTTTACATGCAAATCTAAAGCAAACATCAATTAAAAAAAATTTCCATTTGCATGTTTGCACACTAAAAAATGAAGGATTTATTGAAAACAACATAGAAAATTATAATAACACTGGTTGTATGGACATCGAACCCTGCTCATTATTGACACGTGTATGTCTACGTGACCACCGATTGTCGGTGAAGCCCCTTAAGACGGCGGCCACAGATGTAGTGAATACACGTATGTTGGTTGTGGAAACTTTAATTTATGCAAGTTTATAACAGTGATATAAAATAACACAGAAATTATGGGGAAATATACCTTAATCTATCAATGACGAACAGGAAAATCCACAGCAGACATACAGAAAACCGCACAATAAACGTTCCGATGATAAGGGAATGAAGAGAAAAATCAAGGCATTCCGTTAACAAATATAACAGGCAGATTTTTGAAATTGGAGAAGTTTTCACTTCCATTGATCGTAAATTGAAATAGTCAATGCAACATGCATGAACGTAGAGAGATGATAAGAATTATGCCACCGAAAACGAAGTCCAAAAAATAGAGAATGGAAAGAGCACAGTGAATATGAAACAGAAGCAATTAACGAGTGGGAAAATCAAGATCAATTGCAGAGAAGGCACTGACCAGGTAATCAGACGCAGCCATCTTGTCGGAAGAAGAGTGATTAATCGTGTTCGTGGTTTCTTTTCTCGTTTTATTATTTGTCAAACTAACCATGAGAGGGCGCAGTCACGACCTGCATCACATCCGTGCCAGCAGTGATACGGACTTAATCAGATCTGACCAATAATATTGAAAACTAAAAAGAATATATTTTAATAAAGTCTGTGAGGTGTCGCTTGTAGCTGCGTAGCTGTTGTATTGCCTAAATTGTAGTTGGTCGGGCCCCCATCTTATTATAAAGTATCAGTGTAAACTGAGAACAGACTTCTCAAGGTAGAGTGAACCAAGTGAGTATTGGTCACCAGATCCGGGAGGAGAATAACACACTGGAGAGGAGCACTTGTAGCCAAGGTGTTTATTGCTCAACTGCTAGGCCTGGAACTGAGTCTAAATACTCACGAGATGTTCCATACAATGTATCAATATCATTATGCAAATAACTAAACTAAACGTCATCGCCTCCAATCATTACAATCAGAACATATTATTATCGAGTATCAGAACATCATATTATAAAATATCAGAACATCTTATTATAAAGTATCAGAACATATTATTATAATGTATCAGAACATCTTATTATAAAGCATCAGAACATATTATTATAAAGTATCTGAACATCTTATTATAAAATATCAGAACATCTTATTATAAAGTATCTGAACATCTTATTATAAAGTATCAGAACATATTATTATAAAGTATCAGAACATATTATTATAAAGTATCAGAACATCTTATTATAAAGTATCAGAACATCTTATTATAAAGTATCTGAACATCTTATTATAAAGTATCAGAACATATTATTATAAAGTATCAGAACATATTATTATAAAGTATCTGAACATCTTATTATAAAGTATCAGAACATATTATTATAAAGTGTCAGAACATATTATTATAAAGTATCAGAACATCTTATTATAAAGTATCTGAACATCTTATTATAAAGTATCAGAACATCTTATTTTAAAGTATCAGAACATCTTATTTTAAAGTATCAGAACATCTTATTATAAAGTATCAGAACATCTTATTATAAAGTATCAGAACATATTATTATCAAGTATCAGAACATATTATTATCAAGTATCAGAACATATTATTATAAAGTGTCAGAACATATTATTATAAAGTATCAGAACATCTTATCATAAAGTATCTGAACATCTTATTATAAAGTATCAGAACATCTTATTATAAAGTATCTGAACATCTTATTATAAAGTATCAGAACATCTTATTTTAAAGTATCAGAACATCTTATTATAAAGTATCAGAACATCTTATTATAAAGTATCAGAACATATTATTATCAAGTATCAGAACATATTATTATCAAGTATCAGAACATATTATTATAAAGTGTCAGAACATATTATTATAAAGTATCAGAACATCTTATCATAAAGTATCTGAACATCTTATTATAAAGTATCAGAACATCTTATTTTAAAGTATCAGAACATCTTATTTTAAAGTATCAGAACATCTTATTATAAAGTATCAGAACATCTTATTATAAAGTATCAGAACATATTATTATCAAGTATCAGAACATATTATTATCAAGTATCAGAACATATTATTATAAAGTGTCAGAACATATTATTATAAAGTATCAGAACATCTTATCATAAAGTATCTGAACATCTTATTATAAAGTATCAGAACATCTTATTTTAAAGTATCAGAACATCTTATTTTAAAGTATCAGAACATCTTATTATAAAGTATCAGAACATCTTATTATAAAGTATCAGAACATATTATTATCAAGTATCAGAACATATTATTATCAAGTATCAGAACATATTATTATCTCGTGTCGCAGTCGGCGCTATAACTATTTGTCTATTAATACTCTACGATTTGAGTTTGTCGAAAAACAACTACATTTAAGGTGGGATTGGCCCGGGGATGTGGGCACGAGAAAAAACTTATGAGCATGGGATTCCTGAGTTGTTCAATTACCCATCCCCACAAAAAGGACCCACGCATATTACCTACTATATTTGTTATATAAAATATTTATCGGTCCAAGGATTTTAATTTAATCCCAAAAACGAAGCGTGCGAGTAATCAAATGACGTGCTTTACTAGTATGTACCCCCCCCCCCACTCAGGATCCATAGGGGCCGCATGCGCGTTCCCATTTTCTCGGGAAAGGGGGTACTTTTTGACGATCTGTCTCGGGAACATTTTCCCGAGAAAATCGTAGAAAAGGGGGTATTTTTTGCTTGTTTTCCCGAGATTCTCAAAATAGGGGGTGTATTTCAAAACACTTCCCGAGATATACAAAAAAAGGGGGGTTTAAAAGGAGTTCTAGACTGAAAAGTTCCCTAGATAGAGGGTGAAATTCATCGGAAAAGCCCGTGAAAGGGGGGGTAAATTTTCTTCTTTTCCCTAGATAGGGGGGGGGGTCAAAAAAATGAGGGAACAAGCATAGCCCCCCCCCCTAAATATAGGGGGTGGGGGCGGGGTACGTACATCGAACACGCTCACTGTACACGAATGCGTCACTACATACTAGAACGGTTAATAATGTAGCAGTAACAATGTATCATTTTGAAACTGGCGTGCTTCTAACGAATTAAATCCAGCAATTATAAAATATTCAGACGTTCAAAATTTTAAACAACATCACATTATTTTAAAATATTTATTTATTTTTAACACGTAGTTGAGGGATGTTCTTAATATTTGTATATTGTCTTAGTGTCATGAATTTGTTTTTGCGTATCTGTTGGTCGACTTAATTAGCTGATTATTAGCTGAATTGCTGTGTTATGTCTGTCATCGTTTAGGTCTATTTGAAGTTTTGGACGGAACTTGGCTCAGTGGTTTGGAACTAATTACCAGATACCGTCGCTATTCTGACATTCATAGTTATTAATGTAGTGAACGATTAATCAAAAGATATGACGTATTCAGTACTTAGTGTGATTGGCTTTATGATTGAAGGTTACGCCCTAGAGTCTTTTTACTGCTTTGTAATTGGTCAGAGTTTTGAAAATGAATAAAGAGAGTTTGAGTTGGTCTTGGCGAATACTCCACGACAGACGCAGCCTTGGGCAGTCGAGTCAGTCCGAGAGAGTCCAGGGGCGAGCCTTGAGGCAGTCCAGTCTTGGGCGAGTCTTGGGTCAGCCTTGCGAGAGTCTTGGGGATTTTTTCCCCAGGGCGCTGTGTCTTATAGAGTGCTCGATTGATCGACTAAGACGAGAGCTGAAACGTATTTCGTTGTGTGTGTCTTATTTGACTGTAAAGTATAAGTGATTTTCCCGATCCCGTACCTCAAGGGGACGAGATATAGAGACGAGACGAGTTCTCCCCTGACAAGTGTGGAGAACCCGAGAGAGAGGAGAATTTACCCCCGTGATACGTGGTGGAGAATCCGGGCAGGTGTTTTACACACATTGACATCCTGTGAAGAAAAGTGAAATGGCGAAGGTGTGTCTTTCTTGTGAACCGAACTAACAGCTCCATGGCAGAGACGACTCAGAAACTGCGCTTGACGACTAACGACTTTACCAGTATGGCACCGATGCACAACGCTGAAGAGATGAAGACCTCTGAATCCCTTATGAAGGACGAGTACCGGATAGGACTGTATAATTAAGAATTGAGCGACATTAAAGACAAGAAGATAAAGAACGACCCGGACTAACGCGACAAGAGAAGAGACGCTTATAGATTTTGATTCGAACTTTAGCTATCTGTGTATTGCTTAGAGAACTGCTCGCTAGACACTGTAACGGACACTGTGTAACTCAGGACGTTGAACTCTTTTCCACAACCCTAACCCTATTGCTTAGTAATGTAATGTATTGCTGGTTTTTTCTATTGTTTTTACCGTTTTTTTTTTGTGATGTTGAATTGTATGTATGTAAGCGCCCAGATCTTTGTTTTGAAATGATATTTAGTGACGTTCGAGGTCCTTTATAACGATTTAAGCGCGCCTCAGTGGACAAGTATTTGCAACACAGTGTTTTGAGTTTTGTTAAGTTTCATGGTGTTTTAATGAGTTTATGAGTACGGATTATGAGGGGGAAAGTAATGCCCCAATGAGTTTTTCAGAGTTTTGAGATTTGTCGAGTACAGAGATATCGACGTTTCAAGAGTTGTTTTTGTTTATGTGTTGTTTCCGGAATACTTCTGACGCTTTTTGAGTTGATAGCACCTTTGTAACGTTTTTTAATGTCTTTTTGGAATCGAGGTGGTGCGCTTATATACGTATTGTTTGATATCGCAAGCTTTTGTTCATGATTGACAGGATTATATGTAACTTAGTAGTTTCTATCGTTTTAGTCTTTTTCCCGTCTTTTTGCCAGAGGAGTAATGTGTTATGAAAGCGACTTTGTCTTTGCATTCCGTTACCACGCCGTATGACTTGTGTTTAGATTAAAGACTTGTGAGTTCAGTTGAAGTTTATAAGCGTAGATGACAGGAGTTTGATTAATAGCTTTTTTTTATTTATTGTTTATTAGTTACCGCTTTGCAATGCTTTAACCGAGAGACGCATCCCTGGTAATCACGTGATCATGATGTTGACTGCAGCGATTGGCTGATCGCTTGGTTACACCGCCACGCCTTAGTTTTTTGACCTTTTGATATAGAGTTTGTAACCTTAGTAATGGAGACAGTGCAGCGAAGGGTTACCCTCGGCGGACCGTTTTGAGAAAAGTGAGTCGTTTGGTAGCCTTTCCCTTGTTTTTGATTTATAACCGTTGATATTTGAGACTTTATAACCATTGTATTTAGACTTTATAATCATTGTACTTAATTAGTGTGTTTTTCTCTTTTTGATTTATTCCTTTTATTATTAGTATTGTATTTAACCTGTTTGACGATGAGTAGAGGACGGTATCTTTGATTTATGAACGTGTTATGCCGAGAGCCATATCTCAGTTTGGGTGAAGGGATGTGTCATGAATTTGTTTTTGCGTATCTGTTGGTCGACTTAATTAGCTGATTATTAGCTGAATTGCTGTGTTATGTCTGTCATCGTTTAGGTCTATTTGAAGTTTTGGACGGAACTTGGCTCAGTGGTTTGGAACTAATTACCAGATACCGTCGCTATTCTGACATTCATAGTTATTAATGTAGTGAACGATTAATCAAAAGATATGACGTATTCAGTACTTAGTGTGATTGGCTTTATGATTGAAGGTTACGCCCTAGAGTCTTTTTACTGCTTTGTAATTGGTCAGAGTTTTGAAAATGAATAAAGAGAGTTTGAGTTGGTCTTGGCGAATACTCCACGACAGACGCAGCCTTGGGCAGTCGAGTCAGTCCGAGAGAGTCCAGGGGCGAGCCTTGAGGCAGTCCAGTCTTGGGCGAGTCTTGGGTCAGCCTTGCGAGAGTCTTGGGGATTTTTTCCCCAGGGCGCTGTGTCTTATAGAGTGCTCGATTGATCGACTAAGACGAGAGCTGAAACGTATTTCGTTGTGTGTGTCTTATTTGACTGTAAAGTATAAGTGATTTTCCCGATCCCGTACCTCAAGGGGACGAGATATAGAGACGAGACGAGTTCTCCCCTGACAAGTGTGGAGAACCCGAGAGAGAGGAGAATTTACCCCCGTGATATTAGTATAAGTTTGTTCTTTGCATGTTTTACATGTAATTTCATTGTTTGGTTTGTATTTTATTTGATCAGTGTCTTCATTGAATAAGCCACCATGTGAAAAATACGCACCATATGTGGTTTCATCTAACAAACACCCCTACACACAAGATTTGAAGTCGAACCTTGGGCTTATTCTTATTCATCCATACTTGAACAAACAAAATAAGGAAAATAGACCCAATACTGCAATAACATTTGTTTAAAAATGTTTTATGAATTTCAGATACATATGATGTATACAGCAAAGAATTGTTTTTATTTTGATAGTTTGAAAGGGTATTTTTAAATATGCGCCTCGCATACAGTATACCATGAAAGGTACTAAGTTAGTACCTTCATGAGTATACCAAATACACTGTGCTCATTGTATGTTTATTCATTCATTCATTCATTCATTCATTCATTCATTCATTCATTCATTCATTCATTCATTCATTCACTCACTCACTCACTCACTCACTCACTCACTCACTCACTCACTCACTCACTCACTCACTCACTCATTTATTTATTTATTTATTTATTTATTTAATCGGGTGACCTACAATACAAAAATACAGCAATACACAAAAATGGGTTAAAAAAAATCTTTCATTGCACACAAATAAAGAAAACCAACAAACAATAAAATTACTTAAAAATATACTACTCTTTAAAACAATAAACCTATTAAAAATATCAATTGATGGCAAGTCATTAATAATGTCAATAAAAAGCGATAAGACTCGCGAGGAAAAAATATTTCCTTATATTAATTCTTGAATAGGGAATGCGAAAAGGAGTTGTATGCCTCAAAAAGGTACTGCACTGGTCAAATAAGCACAATCAATATTCGAATGAACACATTTATGTTAAAAAAACACAGGTCAGCAACCTTTCTCCTAACCCATAGAAGGGGAAGGCTAACAAATTTACAATGCTCATTATATTTTGAAGATAAAAATTGCTTATTAAATTTAAAACATAAAAATTGGATAAATTTGTTTTTGTACCCGTTCAATTCTTTCAACTAAGTTATTCTGTCATGGGTTCCAGGCGATGGAACAATACACAAGGTGAGTTCTCACACCGTCCCTCAACACCGTGAGGGACGGTGGTTCTCACAATTGAAGTACAGTATACAATGTTTTTAAAACTCTAATACTATTGAAATGTTTACAGTGGCGTTTCAAAAACACAAATTGTTTAAAATGTTCCAAATACAAAGTAACCCTGGCCTAAGTTGGTGTGGTAATAGTCAGCAGAATTGTTCCCAGGTCTCCATACCCGATTATTTAAAGCGGGGGAATCGTCAGATGGCCATAGCGTGTCTTTGTTTACAAACAAGCGTCTATCCATGAGCCTTTGCGTTTTTAGCGCGTGCGCAGGTAACGACCCTCTCTCTTTAAACACGTTGAGAACTATTGACCTTAGACGCAAGTGGCACTCGAGGTAAACTTGGTTGAGGCTATTGATAATAATTGTGAAGAGCGAGAGAACCATGGGACTTGTGTCCACACTCCAACTAATGTTTCGTTCTCACCCGCCATCGAGATTGTGGATGGGTTGAGATAAATTAATTGCAGAATGTGAATTTTAAGCATAGCTTAGTATATGGTTCTCTTAAAGCGCGGTGGTCGTCGCGCAGCGCGTGTTCGAATTTCATGTAAATAAACAATAAATTTTACACGCGATGTATACGTCGCTATGAGTCCCATATCGAACAGGACGCGGCACGACGACCACCGCCCTTTAAATGGCCACTTATACTATAAATACGCTTTTTAAAATGGTACATATAGTGTGATTTGCCACAGACACTGAATTAAAAGTTCATGTTACCTGTATTCTAGATGTGTTTCAGTTCGATAATTTCAACTTGGTGTCCGTCACTTCAACTTGCTTTCCTGTGTGTACTGCTACGATATTGTTTGACAAGTGATACAGGCTACAACCATCATTCTGTGAGACTTGTATGAACTGCTCTGCGATCCCCTGTTTTCAGCGGTGCCCTCCAGAATACCAGCGTTCCCCTGCAAGCAAGACTCCTGTATTTCTTCGTTGTTGTGTTGCAGAAGCCATTGACTGTCGTCCATTAATACATCCTGGAACTGTGAGTTATCATCAATGCACACTTCCCTAAGCAATCCCATATTTTAGTGACTTTATTCATTGTATTTTTCTGTGCTTTATTTCTTGTAATTATTTTGAGAGGTATTAAAGCCATGAGCGTTAACTCGATATTTTGGTGTACGTGTATTTCATTTCCGGTACTATAGTCTTGTCTACCCCATTCTCGCAGTGAAAGAACGCCCTGTCCAGTGTGTTCTCAATTGCGATAAGCAGGCCTTGCACTGTGACAGATGGTTTTTGTCTTGAAGCCAGTTACGTGGGTATAATTGTCGTTGGGGGTAAGAACCTCCGGTACTCTCACAATAAAATTTGTTAAAAGGTAAGAGCAGATATCCACTTTTAACATATCACATACATGTATTTTATTTTTAGCAAAAATAACTTCATTTTAATAAAATTTATGTTTTTAGCTTATTCTATGACTAGCGTTTCACAAATTTAAAAAGCGGCAATGTACTAGTATATGACTTTGAACTACGATCATGAAGCATTGCATTGCATGACAACATTAAATTGCGTTTCCCTGGCAACGTTTCTTTCTACCAGCAATTAACATACGGAAATCAATATCATTCATTATGTGTCTGTATGTATGTATCCACGTGATCAATTCAAAACATAAAATACATATAATCCATTTAGGCGTGGTTATGTTTATTTCTATGGCAACCGCCACAACTTGTGATATTGCACGTTTAAAGGTCATCTAATCACAATGACGAGCGATGCTGCATTCATTTATATATTGATGACATTTCATATTGATAAATGATACTTCATTTCATTCCATACTCTACTCTATTCTATTTCAATTTACCAGTCTTCCAATACATTCAATGAGAACTGATATAACACGTGACAGATGTATTTTCAAGTACTGTAAAATAATTTATTATAGCTGGAATTAATTTTCGCTGAAAAGACGTTTCGCGAGTTTTGAAAGTATTTTCACTGATTTTTGGCGAGTTGAATGTAAAATATAGAAAATATGGTATATTCTCTAGTTTTTATTTTTACTGAATCATCCCTTCGGCGAATGTAGCGAAAATTAATTGCAAGCAAAAATAAAGTATTTTACAGTATCTAACGCACCATAGACCTTTAAAAAAATTGTCTAAGGTTTATGAATGCACGATATAGTAATACACATTGAATATATACATAATTATCTTAAATAACTGACAACACGTCCAGTCGCTTTCAAGTTGTTTTTCCATAACAATATTTTTAATTAATAGAATAAAAGTAACCGGTCGGTATGGCATGTGTATCTCTATTCATGTGACAGTAATTTATATAATTAATTGTAATTACGTTAGGCAAGTTGTTCCAAAGTTTGTAGGTTCTATAAATAGGCAATCGATAATATTTTGGTTAAAGCACGGTTGTTTTTTTCTGACCGCAATGCTGTATAAATCGTGAAAATTTGTTGAAAAAAAAAACATCATACCGAAAACCCAAATCGATGGAATTGTCTTCGAACGAATATGTAATTTTTATGCAAATTACGATCGCCGAAACGTCGGCAATATACTAATTCACCTTTGTGTTAATGTTTACAGAGACACGCATTCTAACAAACGAACCGAGAGAGTTTTAACCGTTCTTCACCATAGTAACCGTGGTTAAAATAAATATCTGATCTTCACATAATTCATCAGGTAGATGGCGGTGATCGTCGCGTCGTGTCGCATAGGGGGTCCCGTGCATCGTATACAAAGTGTAAATATACAATACCAACGAATCTGTGATCTGAAAACAGTTTGCAATTTCCGGTATAGAAACCAATGTTATCATCTATCCACCCGAAACTGTTAGCCAATTATACAAAATGATAAATGCAAATAAAGTCAATTCTCAAATAATGTCCTGCATGGTCCGGGAGACATCTTTGTGATAACGATTGTCACGTGACAACGAGGACGTTAACCCATAAACAAGCGTACGATCGAAACTCTTACAAATATCAAGTACAAGTTCATTGCCTACAGGTATTGGTCATTTTCGGGAAAAAATATGAAAAAACTACAGCCTTTGGTGCAGTATTGTGAATGCTAAATATGTATATACAGTGCTGTTTTTTCTACTACTGATACAATAACAATAATTTATGAGAACATTAATACGTGCTGAGAAGAATCATTAAAATGGATCTACTCAGTAGATTTTTTAGTAGAATTTGTATTCTCAATTTTCTTGTTGCTATGAATACGTCAAAGCACGCATTCCACCTACTGTGATTACATTTTCGTGTTTTATAATACTAGAAAAAAAACCCATGCCCAGTCTGTCAAGCAAATTACATAATTAAACGATGGTTAACGATACTCATGTGCGTTGAAGCGCGAATTGTCTCATCTGGATGCGGGCATGACAGCCGAAACAAATTACGCACTGCCTATAGGTAACCACTATCTTATATCCCGGTTGTAACCATTGGCAATTAATGTGGATGATTAAATTTGCATAATTGATGTACTGATGAATTAGACATAAATTATACATGTTCAGAAAACGTGATAATATTTACAATATTTATTGTGTGATGACACATATTTGTGAGCGACGTCTTCAAATAAACCACTATTAACGCAAGTGTACTTATTATATAGCATATGGTGTATTTGTACGGACCTAACATTCCAATACGTTGCCAGAGGATAAATTCCAACATCGTAAAATTATCACCCCCCCCGCCCAAAAACTGAGTAATATCTTGGGAGAATAACTAATAAAGAGATGTTAAGATATTTTTATCACAAAAAGGCGCAGACATGATAGTAATGAATACAACCAGTCGGCGCGATTCCAAATTGGTGAAAGATGACGTTAGTATGTGTTACCTGTAGTGATAAGTGACATTCATGTATACTGAATGATTAAGGGGGATTTGGGTACTAGTATATGACACACATGGGAAATCTACTAACATGGCTAATAAGGCAATATAATCAATGTGATAATTAAGTAACTATATCAACAATCCAAACGCTTCTGTACCTGTATGGAACTAATATAAACCACAAAACCCAAAACTATCATATTCAGGATTCTAATATGTTACCAGAAACACCACGGGAACCAAGACGATGGATATAAAACAAAACAGTTGTCACGCAAAACGGTAAACGAGCATATTAAACACGGGAACCACCGTACCTTACTTTGCCCGGGAATGTTTCAACAAACGTGTATTACAGCAGCGCCGCGGTTGACATCGACGGGAATTATGCTGGTATCCGTACGGAAACTACGTTAGCAGCGGTTATGGCTATAACCGTACCACCTACAACGTTCACCGATGTATAAGTAATTAATCAGCTGTCAGTCTGTAACTACCACCAAAGCCTATCTATATCCGAGGTTCCGGATGTTTGCGATCGAAGTATGCGTTCATTGGTTAGCTCTTGATTATATATGCTGACCACGTGTGTTTTCACGTGGGTATCAATAAATAAATAAATAAATAAATAAATAAATACACACACACATACATACAGAAAATAAATGTCATTGGTTTTACGACTAACGGGATGGTAAGGAATGTTCCGGTTCATCCGACTTGTCTCGTTACCATGGAAACATGTACTCGAGGGATTGGTCCGAATTGCTGCATGATAGACGTCGTCGTAACTCACATTCACGGTTATAATCGAATGCAATAACATTCATTGGACATTTTTTTTCTGCGGGTCATTCATACAAAACTATGCATAAATGTACCCAGGGTATAAAAGAATGTCTAACTAAATTTTTATATTAATCGGTTACAGCCTAGTTTGCTTTCAATTATCTCTTAACAATTATTCGACAAAAAGCATAAATATTCATTTACAACTAAATTTGTATGTGTTTGTAAAGTTGTATTCATTTTTTTTTTCAAAATTTGTATTGAGACCTTATAGCCAATAATTAAATATTGTCCACCTGGTTCAAAGTGAATGAAGGAATTATTGAAAAATACAGACAATTTTTTTAAAATGTACCATGGAGTTTTAAAAGCTTAAATACATTATTTATGGAAATATAATAATACGACATGCATGTATTATAACAAAAATCGATCAACATATATCGTGTTCTGACTAGAAAAATACGTCGATGTAAGTCGGTTAACAATTGAATAACTAGTATTGCTCGATTGAAGTACACAAAAGCAAAATATCTATGGTGAACCAAAACATTGCCTATCTACAAGTCGGCGTTATTACGCTGATTATACAATGACCACTATATTTGTGCCTCTTGTAAGAACGATGGTGTGAACTCAGAATTACCAGGTTGTTATTTTTGTAATACCGGCTCAACTTACTCCGACGTGAGTTTTTCTAGTGTGAACACACTACTACTCGCATTGGCATTAATTTTTGGATTTTTCTAGTAGAGTTTATATTTGTGTAATCTGAAAGTAAACATTGGTCCTCCAATGAAACATATTCTTTGTCCCTCAAAGTTTGATCCTATCCTGATTAAAACATAGTTGTTAAACTACTTGCAATCCGGACGGGCTTAATACAACAATCATAAGACAAATATAAACTTACCACAACATGGGAGACGAGTGTCTTTAATGTTCCACAGAATAAACACATTATCAATATAGGTACGCTGAACAGTTTGTCTATCACTGGGGTACATGTGATGGCGGGTCACGTGACAGTACC
This sequence comes from Saccoglossus kowalevskii, assembly GCF_978046115.1. Lineage (NCBI taxonomy): Eukaryota > Metazoa > Hemichordata > Enteropneusta > Harrimaniidae > Saccoglossus > Saccoglossus kowalevskii. The sequence goes on from NC_140641.1 coordinate 20,133,275, forward strand.
GTTTAATGTACATGTACAGCGAAAAGATGACTAAACTAACACGTGTGAAACGGCGGATAATTCTGCGGGTACTTCTTAACCACATATGCTCACCAAGTCGCTAGGACATGTTTTATTTTAATTTGAAAAATAGATAAAATGAATATTTTATTTTGATTGGCGTAAATAGAACTGTAAATATATAACAACAAAATATTACCTATTCTTCACAACTTATTTGATCAAAGGTCACGAACAAATTATAAAAATGTCTCTATGTGGACATTCTTCAGATGAAATTGTTTGACTTTAGTGAATAGTCCCTATTATGTAAATTGAGCTCAATGTGTGTGTGCATTACAGCTGTTTCAGTAACTCTGGATTTCTTGAAATTGTTACATATTATTTGCAACATAAATAAAACTTTTTCATGTTGACGTGGAGTATTGGTGGCTTTTTCATTCAAGGATCATTGCTGTATTTACACGTGCAGCAAAACGCATGGTTTGCCCTAAACGGAGTTTAAAGGGCGGTGGTCGTCGCACAGCGCGTGTTCGAATTTCATGTAAATAAACAATGTATTTTACACGCGTTGTATACGTCGCTATGAGTCTTATATCGAAAAGGACGCGACACGACGACTGCCGCCCTTTAATTTTTATCCCACTGTTGAAAAAAAGACACGCGTGAACAGAATAGTTTCGCTCAAACGGCCAGAGGACTGGTCTCGACCCCCCAAGTTCCCCGGAGATGGGACTCTGAGAATAAAACAATTACACAAGAATATTATTGACAAAAAGATAATCAGTTATATTCTTTATATTTCTGCATTTTATTTGCCTTGAATCATTACTGAAAGAAGCTGGATGAAATTACAAACCATGTAGTTTGTTCAACAACACTGTATGAACAATAACTTTAATGAATATGATTTTACTTGGAAAAAATACACAGTACGGTCTGATTCACGTATGATACGCGTACGATTGAAATACCTAATACCTAAAGTGGGGATTATAGGGAAACTTTGCACCATTATATGTGATCTCCAGGCTACAATGTTGAATAGCAATTTTAAACATTTCCTCATGGATACAGTTGAACGCAGAAAATTATATGTGCAATTTTTAAATACCTGTTGAATCATCTTTATGCGATTATTTGTATTTCAGACGCGTGTTTTGCTGCCCCTGATTTAAAAGGGTTGCAACAAATAAATAAAAAACACGGAGTGTAGAACCAAAGACACTGGTGTCTTTGGTAGAACACACGAGTCGGGAAACACTTAGGGGTTGATCTTAGAAAGTCTAAAGAAGAAAAAACATTGAACATTTTTTCAATCACTATATTTTTGTTCTGGATTTTTTACAGGATGAGATGCGCTGTATTTTGTTTTTTTCTGTAATTTTCCCTGTATAATTATTTTTCAAAAAAAATTCTCCACTAACATCAAATCTACCACTTGCACCCAAAAGAATGAAGTGGAGTAAAATACGCATACTAACAAACAAACACACAATCGCCTGCGACAAACCTCGTTTTCGTTCACTGTAAATGCCAAGATGGCGGCGCAGAAGTTCAAACTTGACGCTAAAAAAATGGTAAGATTTTCCAGAAAATACAATTGTCGTGTGATATAGGTTCTCGCGATGTAAATTTTGAGACTGTTGTTCTTTTGAATTGGCTTCAACTTAGTTGAATGATATCTTTATTCAGTCTTTAACCGATAATACAGGTATTTTTTTCTCGCATACCGCGTATCCAATGACGCTTTCTTGACTGATTTGTTATTGTTGGGCTTTAGTAACTGACATTGTCGGCGTCCATTCCCCACACTTTGTGCTAAAACTGAATACTTTCTCACTTACTACTTGCGCAGAGTACAATTTATGTGGAATCATTCAGACTGATATAGTCATTGGATTTTCGGTAACATTACATTTTTTTTCACGGTCACCGGTTTATCCGTTTGATAGCATGTCACGGCCATATGGTGCAATCATGAACGTACTACGTACATGGACGTCCATGGTGCAACAGAAAACGTTTATGGTTGTAAATTTAACATGCACGTGTTCCTTTTACCGGTCTTTTTGGTTCAGTGTTCATATGACGCCTTTTTGATATAAGATATTTATCTCTGTGTATTGCATTTGATACAGTGAAGGCGGAAAGCTGAGGACGTTAAAAACGTTTTGTAAATATAAATTTTTATTTAAAAAAATGATAGAATTCTAACTGACCAATCCAGGAATGCTATTGTGACATCATGTTTTCATAATATTAATGAGTTTTCAACCATCTATGGTTCAACATCATTCAATCAGCAGACACTTCAATTTGAATATTAAAGTTTACAGCCACAGATGATATGTCGCATGAAAGCATGCATGCAAACTATGGGCGTAGCCAATGTTGAACCTTTGAGCCAATCACTATTAAATTTGGATGAAAGCTGATGATAGATGTATTTATTTTTATGAATATGTTTATGACCTACTAGTATGGTACAGCGTTTTTTCTTTCATTCCACACTGAAGTCAACAAAGGCATATTTATATAAACCCAACTGTTTTCATTTGAAGTCAATCTGATTCAATTTAAAACAAGGAGATTGAATTGGCTTAGTTCGGTACACACCTCCTTTCCATAAAGCTCTTACACATAAATGCAACTGTGTCAGATTCACAGGGGCCTGATGAACTATTTGTGTGGTTGGTTGGTGAAGTCAATACATGGATGTATATTGGTCGGACTCACTATGTCCTGATACAGGGCCTTATCCTTGCTCAAAATAATAGAAATTATAGAATTGAAACAATTATATAAATTGTAGTGCAAGCATATATATATGATTAAATTTAATCATCTAGGCTCCATAAACTAAAAAAATACATGTTTGTGGCCGATCAGTCTAATTACAAGGGGCAAAACAAAACATGCACATAATTTTTTTTTACCCTACCAAATTTCATACCTCAAAATACAAAATATCTTACAACTGGCCTATTATATATAAATCATATATTTTACTCGATTTTCATACAACCATTTACAATCACTTTGTTACCAGCCTTCAGTTTATTACTTCTGTTTATATGTGCATATGCATGGAGCGCCCTCAAATGACAGAAATGTGAATTATGTAACTGGCATTTGAGTCAATCAATATTTTGGTTTAAAAATAATGTAAATCATAAATGCCTTAGTTGACATCAGTGTACACTCATTTTGAATTACTTAGGAATGTTGTTAACTGTAAATTTTGTAAATATTCATAAATGTAAGATTCAAGTTCAAAAGTTGTGATTAATGCCACGAGGATGCTCGTTTATACTTTTGTCTCTGTATAATTGCTGATTGGACACCACTAAGCTCTTCATTTCAAAGTTACATTTGTCCACACTAGTGATCACATCTGGGTGACCTGAAATTTTTGTTTCTTTATGCTTGTAAAAAAGAAATATACAATTGCCAATAAATGTGCTTTATGGTAATTTTATTTTTATAAATATGTATGAATTTAAATTCAAATCCAAACAAGATCATGCTTTAGCACACAGAAAAGACAATAATGTATTAACCACTTGTTACAATTGCTCTTCCCCTTTATTCATTTCCGAAAACAACATTGTATTCATATTCATGGTAGGGTGCCTTGATCTCAATAATAGGATATATTATATCACGAATAATCTGCAGCAATAATGTCATAAAATCCACTGGTATTGATAAATACTGTAAGATAGTATGAGGTTATTACGAGAATACCTCAAAGTATGCACGAAGACAGTACAGCTGGATTATCGATCAATGCGCAGCAGAGGTCGATGCATGGTGTACTATCTGAGTGCATAGTTTGAGGTATCCTCGTATTAACCTTATTATTATACATCTCTTCCTTCCAAGGATACATCATGGTAATGCCGAAATTCAAACTGTTAAGAACAGAATCAGCGAACTTCTTTGTGTGGAGTACGGTCAAATCCTGGTGGCAGCCATGTTTGTTTTTATTATTAGAGGTTGCTTATGTGCATAATCATTCCATATTTGGAATTCACATTTCCTAATATGGTAGGATGAAAACACCCCATAAAATACCACAAAATTACGGCACGCTGTAACTTATGGTGATATGGTGACAGATGTATAATAATACATAATAATACTAGAAATGGCGGTCAATGCTTTTGAATATTCGCCTCTGGATTGGTGATTTTCAAAAAATTATAAAAATTAATAGTAAAGCACATGCATAAATTCTATAATCTGAAACGATTCTATCTTGTCTTGTAAGTAGTTACGTAAGTAGTCAACTTAAAAAATAATTGTATAACGAAAATTATCACAGTTGCATTTCTTTTAAAATACAATGCTGTTTGTCTGTATGTTACAATGTATTTAGATTGCTGCTCACAATTCTCGTAACCGTCCAATCTCACCTGAAAGTAGCAGTAACTGGGATAGCTCTGAACCAGAAGATGATGCAGGACCAAGAATTGATACATCATCATCTGAGGAAGATGACAGGGAGTCAGTTAAGAGGTCACCCATCAATATGAAACCAACCCCGGCTGCAAGTAAGCCCTATGCACTTCAGATAAGAGTTAGATTTTGTTAGAATTTTGTATTATATCATGTCTGTCAACATCCTGATTCATTACTATAGTTTGTGACTTCTTTATTCTCTTTGGTAGGAGTTAATAGTGATAATAAATTGAGACCTGAAAAATTCATCAAGGCTCAAGGTGGACTTACGCCTCAAGGAGGAAGAACACCAACAAAAACATCACCGGCGCTAAGTTTGAAAAAGTGAGTAAGCAATACCAAACTGATTTTGTGATATCATAGTTCATTATTTGCCACCATTAAATTGAAAAAAAATGAGATAAAATATTATGAAAAATGAATTGATTGAAAATTATATGGCTTCTTCACATTGTCATGAAATGTCGTAGAAAATCATTGAAATTTCCGCTTTTGCGCTGGTTTCTATTGCAAAATAATTTTTTCCTATCTTGAAATTTTGCTCAGTGACATGGGATGTTCTCACTGATATGAATCTTAATATTTCAATTTTTTGAAAGCTCCATTTAATTTTATAATAACATATTTCCAGTGTGATAAAAAGTTATCTATTATATAAAATTGGGAATCTGCATTTTGTATATATTTGTATATGAATCTTATGCAGGGTATATACATACCTCTTGTATACCGGTAATATTTATATTCATATGTTTTGTTTTGAAAAAAATATTAGTACAATTTTCTCAAAATACAGCACTGTAAAGGCAATAATAGTTGCCACCATGACCAAGTATCAACAAGTTCATTGAAATAGAGACATGCCTTATTTCTTGCAACATGATACAGGTTGTTGGTTGACAATAACCAATCAAATATATAGCCTGATGTCATGTGACCATAGAAACCAGACGACAAAAGGTCAACCTCTTGTAAAATACTTGAGTGGGATTATAACACAACATGTAAAGTCTGTCTTGCTATTCTATATAGATATTGTGGATTGATGAATGATTCACCTGTAATATAATTATTAGAATAGAGTATATTTGAGAAAATGTAATATTCCTATTTGGACTGTAAATGTCATTGAAGTTTCTATGTGAGTATGATAGTGGATGTATAGTGTTCTATCATGATGGTATGTTTAGAATACCCTGTATTCTGTAATAAAATAATGGCAACTATACTCGCTGCACTGGGCCTTAGCTACCTATCTTTTTCAGCCATTTTGAATCAAGTTGATAACAAAAGTTTACACTCTTACAATTTTTGTTGCCATCAATGATTGTACATACGGTATTTAACCACTGACTATTGTCATGAAATTTATGACCAACTATTTTAAAGCAATAATGACTCTTCAACATTATATACTCTCCTCTATTTTCTGATTATAGCTCTTTAAAGCCTGGAGTTAACATGTTCGTTGATCGTTCCCAACACAATAGTGATGAGGATGATAGTAGTTACTCAGCTCCAACACCGAAAAGAAGAGTCTCCAAAACAGATTTACCGCCGTACGATTTCAAAGGAGTTGCAAACAGTAAGTCAACAGCTTAAATTTATTATTTATTTTGATATGCCCTCCAGAGCACTCTACTCTACAGTCACTTTGTGCCTATGATCACTAATACTCAATATTTTTGAATTCTCTACTATGATAGGTGATAAAGGAAGAGTTGTCCGTGAAACTCAGCCTCCTGGTAAGAGTAGAAAAGGCAACACCTATGATCGGCCGCCACCAAGAGTTGCAAGTCCTGAAGGTGATGGTAAGTTTCTGTTTAATCTGATCAATAGAGCCCTGTTGTCTGCAGTGCTACAGTCTCTTGACATGATCCTTATGTCGATATACTATGTTACCATTTAATTTTCACCACAATAAATTTGATAATTTGAGCAATGACAAGAAGTCAGATGCCCACCATTAGCTTTGTGGCTGGTAATACGAACAATTCACTACGTTCAATTACCCACCATAGACTCCGGTCAGTCAAAATGACTATTTTGAACTGTAGGCATTAATCAGCGATACTGCCGGTGATAGAGAGATAGAATCTAGGTCAGGGGAAGCCCCATGACCTCAAGATTCTTTTACCCCTTACGTCACGAACCCACGTGACCGAGGCAACATGGCAGTGCCATAGGTAGCCGTTAATCACTCTTCATTTTTCTCCGCCTCATCGGGGAATGATTCTGAGCGGCTCTGCCTGGCTCTGTTGCTTTTCCTGTCCGGGTTTCTAGCGTGGGTCATCGCCGCAGCTGCTGCATTCGACATTCTAGAAGGTAGGATAAGTTTTTCTTGTCTTTTTACCCTCGTGTCCCTTTCCCCTTTGTGTGTTATGCTTTTCCACAACAAAGAAATTAAAACCCGGCGCCACTACGTAACCACACGTTGGTTTCATGGCGGCACCTTTTACAACTGTAATTCGTTTCCCTCATGCATGTTGTCTTTTTTTTACAATGTATTTAGCAATATATAGATGTAATGACAGCACCAGGGCTCGCTGCCGTTTTCTTTCCGGTCTCCTCGTGTTTCGAGTCGACCGTGCAGTGGTTATATTCAGAATTTATCAACATTAAACCCGCATCCGAGATACTTTTTCGTAGCTACGTGCGGGGTTCGGGGTTTTTGCGTGAAGGTGTGTGTTTTTTCACTGGAGATCTGAGGCCTGAGATTTTCTTTCAGAGCCATCAAAATCGCTGAGACTGACCGCGTCACAGCAAGGTCGCGCGTCCAGTAAACAAATCGGTTAAAGTGAGTTGCGTGTTTTGCATGAGTGAAAAGTCCTCGCGCTCGGCTACCGGTACTTCGTGTACTGGGACGTCGAGTAAGAGGCCCGATGGTGGAGGTACCGATATTTTTCTTGGTCTCCCCCGCTGATCGGAGGGCATCCGCACAGTCTGTTTTTTCAGGCAGTGGTTTACCAGATTTTACCGGCTGCAGTGAGGCTGTGCCCCTGGAGGCTTTCCTCCTATGGGGCCCATTGCGAGTCCTTTTGTGGACCCTTCCTCGCATGGCACCGGGTTTGCCTCCGAGTTGAGGGCTTTGGTCGAAGGACTGTCAGGGCAATTGCGTCCCTGGCAGGCCGGGTAGATCAGACGCAGTCGGAGCGAGCTGTCTCCACTGTGTCCCCTCGGTGGGCAAGCAGGAAGAGACATGAAAGCGTGTTTGCATTCAAACACGTCTCTTCCGGGAACCCCCGTTCCCAGTCGCGGCTCTCCCACTATTTGGGGGGGGGCGAGGCTCAGGCTAATTGCACCGGGCCTCCTCTGGAGCCTCAGGCACTGAATGCCAACTGGGTGCTGGCAGCCAAGCCTCCGACCTCGGGCCAGGCTTTCAGGGCAGGGCACACGTTGACCCCCCCTACTTTCAGCCAGCTAGGGTTCGTCACGCGGTAACGGTACAACGGTAACGAATTTATCCTTGTGTCCAGTCTCCGCTGTGGGTTTTGACTCTATTCGTACCGACCCACGGGCGTCCCCAGAGGGAACCGACCCTGTCATGAGACGCACAGTCAAACACGCTCCCTCTCACATATTTAAAGTGAAAGAGGACGCAGTTCGCTCATGTCGGATACAGCCGGTACTTCAGGCGGTCCCTCAGAGTCTTCCATCTGTATGACTCGGTGAGCCACGCTTTTGGGGTGAGGCGGAGTATCATCAATCCCAGTGATACGATGTAGATACCCCCACCCTTGATCATAAAGCGACCACCTAAGGTTGCTTCAACGCTTATGGGATCACGGGCGTCGGGATCCAAAGCAACCCTGTCGGCACATCTCTCCCTGTCCATCCGAGTGCGGAGTGGGGCGCAGGGCACGCAAACGGTGTTGATGGGCGGCGTTGGTCAGCCACGGAGGATGTAATGCTTAAGGCCCCCGGGTGGGGATAACATTAGGCAACACTTCCCACTGTACCAAACGTTACCCAGTCGGTGTGGTTTCGGGATCAGACCCCATAGCGTGGGATGAGACCAAAACGCCCCCAACCGGATTCCAAGGCTCCTTCCCCAGACCCCGGTACCACAAATTTGGCAAACCGGGCAAAGGGGGATAGCCGCGTTCCATGGGTGTCTTTGCCAATTGAAGACGACCCATCCAGCCCTGAGGGCAGAGTTGCTTAAGCACATTATTATGCGTGACCAGCACTCTGGAGACCTTGGAAGCAGAACGCACCAGCCTCCTAGACCAGGCGACATTTTTACTGGTGGGCCACCGCACATGTACATGCGACACCCCCTAGTGTCGCCTGGCTCTCTTGGCCGGGCCACTACTGTGCTACGAGACGCGGCCTTAGACGCACATGTTTTCGCCGACAAGCTGAGCCGGGGTAAGTCCCCACCTCAGTGACACATACTGGACATCCTCCACCCTCTTTGTTCAGGGAATGGTGGGTACAGTCTTGGAGCTTCGGAGTGCAATGAACCAGAGGGTTCAGATCGAATCCGCTAGCCAGTTGGCCCTCCCATTGGCAAGCGGAGGGCACCCCAAGCGCAGAAAACACAACGCCCTAGGGTATCGTTCGCTAGCCAGAGTCAACCAGGAGGCAAGCGCTTATACCCTTCCATGGGAGAGAAGGGTAGTGGCACGCCCCCAGGGAGGAAAGAGCCAGGTGGTAGCTCCTCACCCTCTCTAGGCGGATGTCTACCCGGAAGCAGGGGAAGCATGTTTGATGCTCATCTCTGCAAGGGAGAGGGGGGTTCACGTGTTCGGTGAGTGGCCAGGTCACAACTTAGTGACTACTTCAGGCCTTGGGGATCTCACCTCATGGGGGAAGGGAGCACCCCCTCGCAACTGCCGAACACATGGCCACATATCCCTGTCGTACACAGATTGCGCCGGTGCAGTCGGGTTTGGAGACAGTGGGTGACCGATCCCTGGACCTTTCCAGGTGGTGACATCCTGTTACGGGATACCGCTAAAATTTCCATTTCCCCCCGTCAGTGTCTCCCCTGTTGGGCACTACCAGGGGACTCAATCAGACAGGAAGTAGGAGTTTGCTGGGAAAAGGCGCCATACACAGGGTACAGTAGCCGGAACTAAGCCCAGGCTTACCCTAATGTTTTCGTAGTACCAAATCTACAAGTGGCGGGCGTCCAGTTCTGGACCTAGGCAGACTGAATCGGTACGTGCTCCTCGATCGGTTCCACATGGAGACACCATTCAGGGTTCTCCTCTCCATCCACCGTTTCGACTGGCACTGCTGGCACTACCGGTACATACCGATGCACCCAGCGAGTTGCCATCTCCTTCGAATTGCCCAGCTGGACCAAGTATTCGAATTTTGGGTGCCCCCCCCTGTTCGGGTTAGGCACAGTGCCCTAAGTGTTCACCCGAGTGATGAAACAGGTAGTGCTGCTGCTTCACCAGATGTCGGTACACCTCAATCCGTACCCAGACTACTGGTTACTAACAACCCGGGCAAGGGGTTAATAGCCAAACACGTCAGGCTAACATAGGATTTACTTCACCAGTTGGGCTCGTTAGTAAATCGACAAGTCCCACCTCGACCCAACGCGCAGTTGGTGTCCCTGGGCATGGAGTTTTGACACAGAGGTAAGCCTGGCTTATCAAGCGTGTTGCTTAGCGCTAAGCAGCCTAGCCGAATGCCTAGTCAGCGTTCCCTCAGTGTCCCTCCGAGAACTAATGCGGATCATCAGAATGATGACCTCAGTTCAAAGGGTCGTTCCCCAGGCCGCACTACGCACTGCCCGGTATAACGCTTGTTATAACGCCGAGCTCTCCTATGGGAACTAGATAGGCGGGTTTCGTTCTCGGACCAAGTGAAGGAAGCCCTGCCCTGGTGGTCGTCACTGGCCAACCTCAGACAGGGGAGCCCCTTGGGCCCGCTCGCCGCAGGTATGACTCTGGTAACAGATGCCTCCTCCCAGGGTTGGGGCGCATCTATTGGGCCAACAAGCCCAAGGATATGGCCCCCGCATTAGTTTCGGGACTACCATATCAACCGGCTCGAACTGAGAGCAGTGTACTTAGCACTACCACGCTTTCTACCCGTAGTTGGAGTCCTGCTCCGCACAGGCAATGCAGCGGTGGTCTCCTTCAAGAAGGAGGGGGGACGCATTCCCCGTCGTTGTCAGTCCTAGCGGAGCAAAATCCTCCTTTGGTGCCTGGAATACAATGTGGAGCTAACCGCACACCACCTTCCAGAGGTGAGGAACAGTCTGGCGACGCCCTTTTAAGCAGCCTAGCCGAATGCCTAGTCAGCGTTCCCTCAGTGTCCCTCCGAGAACTAATGCGGATCATCAGAATGATGACCTCAGTTCAAAGGGTCGTTCCCCAGGCCGCACTACGCACTGCCCGGTATAACGCTTGTTATAACGCCGAGCTCTCCTATGGGAACTAGATAGGCGGGTTTCGTTCTCGGACCAAGTGAAGGAAGCCCTGCCCTGGTGGTCGTCACTGGCCAACCTCAGACAGGGGAGCCCCTTGGGCCCGCTCGCCGCAGGTATGACTCTGGTAACAGATGCCTCCTCCCAGGGTTGGGGCGCATCTATTGGGCCAACAAGCCCAAGGATATGGCCCCCGCATTAGTTTCGGGACTACCATATCAACTGGCTCGAACTGAGAGCAGTGTACTTAGCACTACCACGCTTTCTACCCGTAGTTGGAGTCCTGCTCCGCACAGGCAATGCAGCGGTGGTCTCCTTCAAGAAGGAGGGGGGACGCATTCCCCGTCGTTGTCAGTCCTAGCGGAGCAAAATCCTCCTTTGGTGCCTGGAATACAATGTGGAGCTAACCGCACACCACCTTCCAGAGGTGAGGAACAGTCTGGCGACGCCCTTTTAAGCAGCCTAGCCGAATGCCTAGTCAGCGTTCCCTCAGTGTCCCTCCGAGAACTAATGCGGATCATCAGAATGATGACCTCAGTTCAAAGGGTCGTTCCCCAGGCCGCACTACGCACTGCCCGGTATAACGCTTGTTATAACGCCGAGCTCTCCTATGGGAACTAGATAGGCGGGTTTCGTTCTCGGACCAAGTGAAGGAAGCCCTGCCCTGGTGGTCGTCACTGGCCAACCTCAGACAGGGGAGCCCCTTGGGCCCGCTCGCCGCAGGTATGACTCTGGTAACAGATGCCTCCTCCCAGGGTTGGGGCGCATCTATTGGGCCAACAAGCCCAAGGATATGGCCCCCGCATTAGTTTCGGGACTACCATATCAACCGGCTCGAACTGAGAGCAGTGTACTTAGCACTACCACGCTTTCTACCCGTAGTTGGAGTCCTGCTCCGCACAGGCAATGCAGCGGTGGTCTCCTTCAAGAAGGAGGGGGGACGCATTCCCCGTCGTTGTCAGTCCTAGCGGAGCAAAATCCTCCTTTGGTGCCTGGAATACAATGTGGAGCTAACCGCACACCACCTTCCAGAGGTGAGGAACAGTCTGGCGACGCCCTTTTAGGGCGGCTCCGTCTCCAGAACACGGAGTGGCTGATACCCCAGTGGGTAGCCTCCAGGCTGTTTCGGCTGTGGGACGGTCCCAGGTTAGACCAGTTTGCCACATCCGGGAACGCCAAGCTCTCGACGTACATAACACTCCTGCTGACTCCAGGAGCCTGGGCCTGGGTCGCTTTGCTAGCCTCGTAGCCCACTTAGTTGTGTACGCCTTTCCTCCCTTCCCGCTAGTTCACCGGGCACCAGAGAAAACATCGACAGGTGCACACCTGCATATTATCATGGGTCGCACCCAATTGGCCAAGCAAGGTCTAGTTTCCACTTCTGTTGGAAATGCTAGTCGAAGCACCAGCAGTGCTTCCGGACTTACCGGACCTGCCGTCCCAACCAGACGACGCACTACCAACGAGCCCAGCAGGTATCACTTACACGCATAGGGGCTCTCAGTAGACCCGCACATACAAAAGCCTTATCTGAGCGGGCTGCCAATGTCCTGGCCAGGGCGAACAGGGATTCTACCTACGCGGCCTACATTTCTAGGCTGCAAGCATACACTGATTGGTGTAGCGGAAGGGAGATTGATCCATACCATCCTTCTATTGGCCAGGTAGCAGGCTCCTTCGTCCACCTGTTTGACGAAGTGGGTTTGTCCTACGCAGCGATCGTTGGCTACAGGTCGGTCTTGTCCCCTTCCACTCAAACATACAGGAACAAGACTAGCCGATTGTCCTATTATTAGGAGACTATTTACTGCTTTCCGGACACCAAGACCCCATACAAGGGAGCCGCCCAACTGGGACTCGTCGGCTGTGTTGTCTGCTCTAAGCAGACCACCTTTTGAGCCTCACCAATCAGCACCACTCAAATTTTTGACGTGTAAAACAGTCTTCCTACTGGCCCTCGCCTCATGTAGGCGTCGGTCAGAGCTAGGCGCACTGCCCTTCGCGGACAGTTGTGCCGCCTTTATGGACGATCAAGTTGTACTAAAGACACGAATCGGGTTTCTCGCCAAGAACCAAATCCCAGGACACGATCCTCAACTGATCGTCATCAACTACTACCTAAGAGACACCCAATCTATTGAGCAGGGTCTCTTCAGGTTAGGCCCCGTCGTAGCGGGTCAGGTCTTGTTTGCTGACCCATTCCGAACGACCGCAGAGGCCTCTGCGCATAGGCGATAAGTCAGTCTCGGCATTTTTGCGGGCAGATTGTCTGTACCACTAGCACTTCCTGGAAGCTCCCAGGTTTCACTTCTGTCGACCTACACCCTCATGCGAACTGTTTCGGTCCTACTTCAAGCTTATCACCCCCGAATTCGGCTTGGGTCTAGCTGTCACCACAGCAGCATTGGCTTCTTGCTTCGGGGACAGCACGGGCAAGGTAAGACACCATCCTTCTTGGGTCTCAACTTACATGTAGGTTTTTGAGTTTGTTTTCATCCCGGACTGGGAAAAGTCTTTCATCATTCTCCTTTTTTTTCTGTTTGCTCGGAAAAACCCGCCACCTACATGTATCGGAGTCTGACTCTGCCTACAGTTCAAAATAGTCATTTTGACTGACTGGAGTCCATGGTGGGTAATTGAACGTAGTGAATTTAGGCGAGGGTTCTCCGAACCCGCCTATTCACATAGTTCATACCCACCATAGACTCCGGGTCCCCTCCAACCTCCCCACTCTTTCCGTCGCGTTGGTCTAAGTCCTCGAGGCGGAGAGAAAGGAACCAGAGTGATTGACGGCTACCTATGGCTCTGCCATGTGGCCTCGGTCACATGGGTTCGTGACGTAAGGGGTAAAATAATTTTGAGGTCATGGAGCTTCCCCTGACCTAGATTCTATCTCTCCGTCACTGGCAGAATCGCTGATTAATGCCTACAGTTCAAAACAGTCATTTTTACTGACTGGAGTCTATGGTGGGTATGAACTATGTGAATAGGCGGGTTCGGAGAACCCTCGCCTAAAACAAAAGTAAACACTACCGGTGCTACTTCTTATAGTTTCTATTAATGAAAATATTAAAGTTAACATTTTGCCTAATACATAAAAGGCTTTTTAGGAACTGAAAGTATAATTACCGGTATACTTTCAGTTCCTGAAGAAGTCTTATGCTTTTAGTTCCTGAAGAAGCCATTATGTACAGCGAAACTTTTAATGAACATTGTCATCAATAGAAACCGTAAGGAGTACATGTAACAGTGTGTATTTTTGTTTGTTCTACTTTGACGGTATATGTAAAGGATCCCAGCTAAGTTTTCATTAATTCTCAATTATACTGACTTGTGAAGCTAAAGCAATTTATGTACCGTATAACAAAGGCTAGCAGTATGTCCAAATTAAATCTCCAATCCCGGTTAATTCACCTCTTTATATAATTGTCAGATTTGTAAATAATTAATTAGTGTTTTCTCATGTTTAATCCTACTAGATGAGTTTTCCTGGGCTGATTCTGATGCTGAAGAAAGGACATTAGCTTCGCTGAGAGCGGATTTAGTTAAAAACAGTCCCACCAGAAGTGATGTAAACACTCCACCGAGTAGAGGTAGTGAACAATTTCATTTTGCTATGAGGAAGTGGAACACAGAAAATGTTCACACTGATAGTCATCACACCAAAATCCCTGTGTGTTTTGGTGCATTTGGAAAATAAGGATGTTTTAAAATGTGTACAGATATTTCATTTTGCAGCATATATGTCAATTAGGTATTAACCAAATTAGGCCACCTTGGTGATCTTTTGAAGGAAGGTCCATATTTGCTGTGTTTTTCAAAGTCAGCGTACATATACATGTATATAGTGACAGCTTCCATTTTACTTCTTTGTACTGGTACATGTAATTTGCCTTTATGTATGTCTGTTTGTTGAAGTATTATTAATATATGTAGTCAGTTGAAAAAACAAAAACATTTTTTTGCAGAGAACAACAATAATTCAAAGACTCTGCCAGTCCGTAGAGAGGTGCAATCCAGTGAGCAGTCTGCACAGTACGCACAAAATCCTAAAAGAACACGAGACAAACATCAGAGAAGCATGTCACAGCAACAGTTAGTTTCCTCATCCCAGATAAACCTTGAAAGTAGTGGTTTACAAAATCCAGCATACAATGACAATTTTGGTCCTAGCGATGATGATGGTAAAGATAGAGCTAGTTTTGCTTACTCTGAAAATGTTGGGTAAGTGTCGTTCTGCACGGTTGAAGTCATGCTGAATCTAGTAGTGTAAATTACAAATTGTAAAAGTTTTTCTTTGAAAACTATAAATACTGTATTTTCTCTCTTTTCTTTGCTGTGTATATAAATGACAGTGTATTAAATGATACGTAAAATATTGTCATTAATTTCTATTATATTTATTATTAATCCTAAACGTTACTTTGTATTTTGCCAGGTATATTTATTATTATGAGCATGGTAGTAGAAGATACTATGATGGTAGAGGAGCACAGAGTGATGCATACATGGCAGGGATTGCTGACAAGTAAGTAATGTGTGCGTCACATGGTGTACCCTGTGCATGTCTACTATGAACCCACCAATCTATTGAATTCCTTGCCTCATCTAATCTGGTAGGAAACACCATGCTGTCTACTCAAATCATTTCTTTATTATTCAACATTGAAATTATGATGTATATTATAGTGGTTTAATATATTGGGTGTGGACTTTTCTTTGGGTTTGACTTCTCGTGTGTGATGAGAAAAAATTGGCATAGACCGGCTATATCAGAAGTGAAAATAAAAGGCAATGAAAATACTATTTTCCCACTGGTTTTCATGTAAATTATAACAAATCAGTAAAAATAAATGATTCAAATTGCTGTTTTCGACTAAAGTAATCCACGCAATAATGCATTAAACTTTTGAGCATTACAGCAAGTCTCAGAAGTATTGGGGCAGCCAATTTGCAAACTCACTTGCGAATTGGCTAACTGCTTTGGTTTTGACTAAACGGTGAGACTTGCTGTAAAAATCAGACTTGTCACCTTTCACTAAAAATAATTTGTTTGCATAATTTTCTAATTTCATATATTTTCATCAAGACCTGTAGCCAAGGGAAAGTATGTGTATATGATCCAAAATTCACGAAGAAATTACTGAAAAATATTCAAAAATATGGTAGCATAAAAGCTGATGACTGATTCTGTGCAATGTCTTGATGCATGCCAGACTGGATGGTGGTTTATTGCTCTGAATAATACCCTGTTTATTTTTAAACCTCACAAAATAACTTTTAAAATAATTTCAATAATTTCAATTTTTCTCTTTTTTTTTGCACAGATCTGCAGCTATAATAAAAAGAGGCTTACAAGAATTCTTCCATGCTTTACGCATCATAGTGGAAGCTTTATTACTTCTCGTCCTTGAATCTTCAAGATTTGTCTTTCAAAACTTAGTTCAGTTTTTCTTAAAAGAGTTCTTCATCGTGATTGGAGACCATTGTCTGCGGCCTATGCTCTCTGCACTGTACAATCACGTTGTTCAACCGATCGTGGTGTTCTCGTACAATGTTGGTGTGGGATTCAAGCGTATTCTCTATCCATTTATTGAAATTCTCCGGGATATAATGCTAGTTGTTGCAATTCCTCTTCGTGCCTTTAGACTCTTTGAACTCAATTGGAAGGTACCAAGTGATGTAAACGATCAACGTTATAGACAAATACAGCAAGTGTAGTGAATATCGGATTTTCAAATTGACCTTCTGATACCCTCATCGCAGTCAACATTGAACTGTTTCCAAGTAGATAAGGAAACCATGACTGGTAAACTTTTGTAACACTTCTCATGACTTCTCTCACAACAAATGCTCTGAACATACGACATGAATGTAATTGGCACAAACATGCATGAAGACTGTAACAAGGCTTTTAATTTATTTATTCTCTTACCTGGTCCTTGTTATCTGGATATACAGTCAAACCTGTATTTAGCGCCCACCAAAGGGACTTAATTAAAATGGTCTTTATATTTATAGACAAATGGTCTTTACTAGTATGTGGATATTGGATTATTTTTTTATGCATTGCATACTCGTACATTTGATGTAATATTTGTTGAAAAAGTAATGAAATACTACTGTTGCAACAAAAACAAATTTATTTGAGTTGATTGAAAATCAAATAAGTTTGGAGGAAATTAAAAAGTATATAAACAGATTGCTAATTATTATTTATTTTGGTCTCTAACCAAAAAAAGAATCTTGAAAATACTGTGGAAGACAAATTAATAAGTTTTGGACTGCCTAAAAAGTGGTTACCCGGTACTATAGGTAGGCGGTCACTAACACAAGTTTAAGTGTATTTTTAATTTCTTTCATTACTTACATAGCGAATTATTAATATAATGTTTTAAAGCATTGTAGTTGTCACTCAGGATGTGTTTATATTTTGTGTAAACAATGTATTTTTTTATATGTCGCTTGAGATTCGTCTTAAACATTACTTCATGTGACAACTGTCATTTTAAGATTAACAGAGGCTTGGCTGCCAGAATTGGTGCTATGCAAAAATCTGTGGCTGAATTTCCATGCTGTGCTACTTGGAATATTAAATTAAACCAGTCCCTCCACTCTTACAGCTTGTTGGCCACGTCAAAGGAGAAAACAGTGTTTGATACTTAAATATGCAAATTCACAGGTACTCATTTTTATCAAATCTATTTTGTAAGAATTGTAAATATTTTTAATGAAAAGCACATTCAGTCTGTTTTTAGTATTAAAAACTCATTCCTCATAATTCCTCCTTTTTACACATTGTACTTAATTATTATAATGATGTGTCATTGTATCCTTGCCTTTCTAATTTTAGAAAGAAATATATTTTAATATTTAATAGTAAATTTGTTTTTATCTGATATTGCTACTTAAAGATTTTTATCCAATTTTATTTATAAATTATTTGCACATTTACACATAATGTATAGTTTCTTTCACCTTTCTATTAAAGTACACATCAGTGTATAAAATACAGTAACAACACTAGAATTTATTTGGAAAATTTTGTGTGGCATGTTAGTGTTTCTTCTCGCAAGTAAAACATGCGCTGAGATCATTCATATAAGTTGAATAAAAAAAAGTGGCAGTATTATCAGTATTTAACAAAATACAACATTTACAATTCTTGAATATTCTTTTGTCACATTTGTGAATAATGTATTGGATAAAGTACAAGGACTTTATCGGTCTTAAAAACCATCGCCACTGACCATCTTGCTTGAGTAATTGACTGGTTGTACACAGTCACTTCAATTCACTGTTGGAACAAAATAAGGAACAGTCAATGGAAGCACTATCATACAATTTATGAATTTTCATTAGTTTTTGTTATCAATTAGGGAATTATTATTTATTTGTATTCAGAGTTCACGTCCAAAATTATTTTATGTGTTTATATTTAGATTGTGCATATATTATTTTAGTTATAAGTCATCATTTTACATAACTATAATATCTTGTTTGACTCTGAAAGCAAGAAAATGTCTTTACTGGTGACTTTGCTGAAAGCTAGATTTTGTAGTTGCACTAAAATGATGGAGAATAACCTAATTTTTCTGATAAAACAAAAAAGATGTCTCAAGTTTATCAGTCTTACCTCTGACAGTTTGAATTTAATGCACGAATGGTGTACCACCAAGGGCCGTAATATTTCAAATATTGTGAATGGCTTTATCAACATGTATTAGCTAGCGGTATCTGATATTCTCATAAATATACTTTGTTGGGATGCTACCATGTTTCTTTCATGTTATAGAATACTGTGAAATACAGTACATTACATTTTTGTAAGTTTGGTTCCAATGTCTGAAGCAGCATATCATCTGTATCCTCGGGGGCGGAGCTACGTCACAGACGTTCCACGTTGCTAAGACGCGCACCACTGTACCATGCATTTCTATGGGCTCTGTGCGCGCTGCTGTGGTACGCCGGTCGAGCCGGTGAAAATTCGAGAAAACAACACAAACTCAACTTTGAAGTAATCTCGAACAACCAAATTTATACATGTTACACACGTAGGGCTAATCTTGTAACACTGTTTAGGGGAGTCTCAACAATCATCCCAAAGTACTGTTTTCTGCGAGTTTTGGGCCTTTGTTTTCACCACCGCAGGTTGCCAGGCGGTGAAAATGCCCGGATGTCCGCCCCCCGAGAATAGTGATAGATAGTGGATAGCTGAATACCCTTTGGGTGTCAAAATCTACTTTTGTCACTATTTAAAAATTGTAAACCCATGTTAGTTTTTTTCTAAATTTTCCCCAAATCTGTGATTAATACTTGTAGTTAATAAAAAATGATGTCCAGTCGGTACATAATTATTAAAAAACAATGTAGTAGATTATATAAAAACAAGTGAAATGTAGCAACAAAATTTTACTGAGAAAAAATATATTGCTCAAAGGGTTACAGTAATCTTGAGTTAGAGTAAATAATATGATAGGTAATACAAGACATGATTCTTTAGTACATTTTTGTTCCCTGTATATTGTGAATTTTTAATATTTTTTTATTCATATTTAGACAAATTATTTATTACACAGAGTTAGTTATTAGAAATATATCAGAAATATTCAGTGTTTTTCTTTTTACTGTGATTCAGGGTTTGCGCTTGTGGTTCGGCAAGACGAGTCCCACTTACAAAATTTTAAGAAATTGAAATTTGACCCTGGATAAATTCATTAGAGATTGGACCCCAGCATGCCTGAAAAACTGGGTCCATCTTCAACAATTGGAGTCCGGGAAGCAAAATATGGGGTTAACACAATCCCTGTGATTATTACAGTACAAAATAATTTTAAAAGCAGTAATGTATACTCATTCATGCTGGAAATAGTGCATAATTTACCCTGTATCTATGTTCTACTTATATGAGCTACTATATCCATCCATAAACAGATAATTTACAAGTAACCTTGCAAAAACTGAACTACAAATATTGTCAAGTGATGCAGGACATCTCTTTCTAATTTAATTTTTGTGAAAACTGTTTGAATATAAATTTCAATATGAGAACGTACTGATCAGTTTGGGTTTCTGAGAGTGATGGGTGTATATAACCATGGATGTACTCCATGATATAACAATGACAGTGTTCATAAATTACAATCTAGGATTACTTCACTATTTTTTTTTTGTGGTGTCTATATGCTTGCTTTGTTGTTGGTTTGTTGTAAATAGGTATACTAGACATCTGCTAATATGTTTTATTCTAGTAATTCATGCACAAAAGTATAATATACTTACTTAAAAAAAGTTGTGCACAAATCGCCTAATTCTTTGATGTAGATATTTTTAATAGAGTAATGGTATTCACAGTGGTGCTGTATTGTAATCAATAGAAAATATTTAATTAAAGTGGGGGAGTCGTCACCTGTGCATGCGTCAAATGGCCATAGCGTGTCATTGTTTACAAACAAGCATCTACCCATGAGCCTTTGCATTTTTACTGTGTGTTATCATAGTTTGGGACTCAATTCCCACGCGTGCGCAGGTGACGACCCTCCTGTTTTAATTAATAAATGACAGCAAAACAAAACTAGTGCTGTGAAGGTTATCTGCTCTCTCATTCCCACTGATGTGTCAATTTATTGGAAACGTGTATTATTATCTTAAACAAGTTAGATTATATACACCCTAACATGTAGCTATTGCATAAAAAAAAGACTCAAATGTTGTAAAGTACAGTCACAGTAATTATCCAGTATATATTATGTACAGTTTGTTATAAATATATATTGCATTTGCTCTATTAGAAGCTTATATCTAATATAAGTGCATATCAACAATAAATTGCAGGTATACCGTTTACTGAATCATTAAAATGCGACTTACTTTGACCTTAGAAACTGCTCTGTAATTTGCACGTGCTACTAGCTACAGTAGTGCTATTGTAATTCACGTTGATTACATTATCTTGTCGTATTCAGAAAGATGATTTGTGATTAATAAAAGATTGATAATTAGAATGATAATCTGTCTTTTTTACTTTTACACGCATACAAGAATGTTGAAACTGATGAGTGTCAGTGCGCCCTCAAGTGTTTTTGCAGTAACGAAAAGTGCGCCCTCCTGCGGCTGACATTTACCGAGATTTGGTGTCCGTGTTAATTTTTTTGACGGAGCAAATATGAGTATTCTCGCTTTCATCGACGTGAATGAAAATGACCAGGTAAGGGGTGGTACTTAATATAACACCATCGTTACAAAGTTGGTTTCTGTAATTATTTAAACAAGTGGTTTTGTCTTGTTGATCGTACGGTATTGCACAATGATGATATCCAACATGGCGGCTTCCATGTTGCATGTGGGGCGAGATATTTGTAACATATTGCCGACCTCAATTCGTTTAAATGAATATTTGGCCTTACGTGAAGAATGTTTATAGGATGCGTATTTGTAGTATACTTCAACGTTAAGATGACTAGCTAGGTGTGTATTGTCATTTGCTTCAATTTTCGCGGGAAAATTCAGATAAATGCAGATTGTCAAAAAATATTGATTCCTGGTACTCGTTCATTCTGGAAGATACTTGCAGTCTGGTTAACAATGTGTGTCATGCGAGACAATCCAGTATGTTCTTGTACGAAACCCCACTCACTTATGCACTTGGACATAATAATAGTAATGGTCATACATGTACCAGTATGGTCTCTAACAGGACGGATTTTGTAGGGTTTAATGAAATCTCCCTGAATAAAGTTGGGTCAGATTGTTTGGTGCTGAGGAAGAATACAGTCAAACTCAGCCAGATGTAATCGCTGTAGTGTGAAGTGGTCAATGGTGATGCTACTTCTTCACTGATATGTTGTTGGTTAACTCCCGTGGCTGTTTTGTTGTCGATTCCAGTGACACAAGTTCACAAAAAATAAACTATCTGACATGCAGCGCGCCCAGCAACGCTACGCGCTCTTCGACATGTTGTTGTTTTTAATAATTCACATGACTCTTGTCCATTTCAGTGACGCAAGTTTACAAAAAAACATGAACACTACATCGGAAACACTGACATTGCATTGGCGACTGCTACGTGAAAACAACAAAACTAATAATAATAATAATCTTTATTGAAACCGTATCCCGAAGTGGGATCTTAGTTGAAAATACAATAAAGTAATACAAATATATAGCAAAAAAAATACAAGACATTCACAGACAATTGAATAAAGAAAAGAGGCGAAAAAAAAAAAATTAAATTATTTGGGTTGTGGCATCTGGCATTTTAGGATTTTTTCTTGTCGTAATTTGAAACAAGTGTGGATGAATTCTCCTAGCTCAATGATTGTTTTGTCATTTTTACTTTTTACTATATCTGTAAGTTGTTCGTCATCCGTCCCCAAGTTGTTTTTAATGTATTTAATATTCTTGATCATGATTTCTCGTTCCTTCTTGTATAGATTACAATTGAGAAGAAAATGTTTTTCATTTTCAATTTCCTGTTTAAATTGTCACAAACTAGGCAAATTCGGTCCTCCGCTAGAATGTTATTATATCTGCCTCTTTCGATTTGAAGGGTATGAGCACTTATTCTGAGTTTTGTCATAGCAGCTCTATGATTTGAATTTTTGATTGTAGTGAGATATTTTTCATATGCAAATTCTGTTTTAATTTTCCTATACATGTAAGTTCGTAACTTGTTTTTATGGTTTTTACCTTTGTTGTCATCGTGTAATGTTTCTGTGCTATGTATTTCAAAGGATTGTTCTAGTTTGCGCGTTACTGTTTCAGTGATTTGTTTTTCATCAAGAGATTTATATTTTTCCGAAATATTTCCCATATTTAAATTTTCTCAAATTTGTTTTATGTCTGTTACCCAGTTGTCTTTTCCTTTTTTATCAAGATGTATTCCAAGATTGTAAGCTTCATGCACTAGCGAATTTGGGTTAGAATTATTTATTTTGATCCAATATTTGATCATATATTTTAAGCTTGTTGCTAGGAGAGGATATCTTCCCAACTCTAGTAGGCTTGCCAAATTACTTGCTTTGCTATTTACTTTTAAAAGGTATTTGCAGAAATGTATTTGTACTTTTTCCATTGGTGTAGACAGATTTGCCATTATGTTTCTACTAATGTTTCAATTTGTAGCCATTTTATATGAAGCAACAAATTTTTACAATTCTTTTTTTTGTTAGAAAATGACACAGTGCTGCTGCGTCATTGAAATCAACAACCCTGACCGCCTGTGTATCGTTCAGCATTTTATTTTTTACCGTGATACAATGTACGACTCGAGTAGTCTGTACTATATGTTAGAAATCAACAACACTCTGTACTTTGTTAGAAAATGACAGCGATGCTGCGTCACTGAAATCAACAACATTCACAGACCATTAACTGGGTGTTTACCAATCACTTACATCGTAACACATAACCTGGCCTAGGCCTTCAAGGATAAATAACAATAGAATGTGACTGAAAGCAACTTCTGAAGTTACAAAATTCAAATGTTATGGCCAATTTGTAACTATAATAAGATGTTTTTCAAGATCACTATATCAATGTACAATTTTTTGATACATTAATGACATGCCAGAGAAATTAAATAATCAAGAAAAATCGCTGTGCGTTTGTGACTTGACAAAACGACTAAAGGGCATACTGTCATGGACCTACAACCCAGGGTTCTCCCCAGAAAAAATGCATAGCGCCGGGGCTAATTTGCATAATAATTTGCATATCATTTACATATATTTCCTTCATTGATTAACAGAACTTATTTACAATTATGAATATTAGTGAGCTCAGTCACAAGGCAAATATTTTTTTTAATGGAATCAGCACATTATGTTTCACAATTTAGAAGAGTTTGAAACATTCTCGAAATACAAATGCTGCAGACTAAAAACAAACGCAAATACATTAGCATGTGTCCTTTGACCCGATGGGTCAAGAATTCCATTAACCAATCAAAATGCCGCATGGTAATGCCGGTAGAACCCGAAGTTTTCCGAATGGTAGTGAGCATAAAAATTACATTGCGGAAGTAAAGCGATGTCGTAGCACGATGTGTTGGCATCGATTTCAATTGAAAACTGCATGACGGCTTTCGAAAGAGGTGATTTGCAATTTTTAAAAGGTAAATTAGGTCTTGAAAGAATAGTTTTTACATGATTCGCAATGATAACAGTTCAAATGTATTTTACCAAATCACGCAATAAACACGTTGTTTTTTTCTTGAGTAGCGTGAACTGATCGTAAACTCCGATTTGACCATGTTATATCGAGGTGGAATTGATTTTGAAATAATTTTAGCTTTAAATCTAAAGACTGTGTCTATCGCAGAAAGTATTTACTTACAAACAAAGAGGTGCTAATTCCACAAATTTGACTAGCCGCTACGTATCGTGCGACTAGGTCTATTGTTTATAAATTATAATCCACGACTGGCAGGATGCGTGTCGGTCGGTACTTAATTATACCAACAATCAGACAATAGTCCTCGTCGGAAGCATTTCCGTGGTGGTCACTAATTTTGAGTGACGGTCGGGGCCGACCGGCGTGGCGAACAAAGCTTTTTCACATCTGATATTGGCATGTCAAATATGAAATCAAGCGCCGAGGTGGGAACACATAGCGCCGAGGTCCCAAGTGAAGCGCCGAGATTCACAGGTATAGCGCCGCGGACCTCGGAGCTAAAAAGCCCTGGGGAGAACGCTGCTACAACCCCAAGATGAACAGAATTCTTTCATTTTTTACTTTCACCATTTATGATATTTACTCTGTACAACTTGTATATTAGTCTGGTCATGGCTTATTAACACCTCTGATTTGCTTCTGAATTATGTTTTTATTTCAAAATGTAAAGGACTATGACATTTACAATGACCTATTGTGTATATTTCACAGGCTTCTGAGTTACGTGGCTATCTCAAATCACTTGGGGCTGAGATATCAGAAGAGACATCTGGTGTGGGGATATGGCAAGATATATCTCATGTTTTGGAAGCAGCAGATGTGATATGGAAAAATGTCAGTGACGAATCTGGTAAGTAAGGGAAAATGTCAGTGACGACTCTGGTAAGTCAGGGAAAATGTCAGTGACGACTCTGGTAAGTCAGGGAAAATGTCAATGACGACTCTGGTAAGTAAGGGAAAATGTCAGTGACGACTCTGGTAAATCGGGGAAAATGTCAGTGACGACTCTGGTAAGTCAGGGAAAATGTCAGTGACTACTCTGGTAAGTAAGGGAAAATGTCAGTGACGACTCTGGTAAGTCAGGGAAAATGTCAGTGATGACTCTGGTAAGTAAGGGAAAATGTCAGTGACGACTCTGGTAAATCAGGGAAAATGTCAGTGACGACTCTGGTAAGTCAGGGAAAATGTCAGGGACTACTCTGGTAAGTAAGGGAAAATGTCAGTGACGACTCTGGTAAGTCAGGGAAAATGTCAGTGACGACTCTGGTAAGTCAGGGAAAATGTCAGTGACGACTCTGGTAAGTAAGGGAAAATGTCAGTGACGACTCTGGTAAGTCAGGGAAAATGTCAGTGACGACTCTGGTAAGTCAGGGAAAATGTCAGTGACGACTCTGGTAAGTCAGGGAAAATGTCAGTGACGACTCTGGTAAGTCAGGGAAAATGTCAGTGACGACTCTGGTAAGTAAGGGAAAATGTCTGAGGATATCAGTAAAAAAAGACAACAGCTGGCTTCATTTTACAGTAATTCATTTTACAAGCTGTTTATATGTACTATTTCAATCAGTGATGTTTCCACTTTTCAATCAAACAACATGTTCAACTTCTGATAAATTTGTATTAATGTAATAAAAACAAAACTCGTGAAAGTCATATATTCGATGCTGTATTCACTGAAAATCTTGTTTTGTTTCCAGATATTGAGAGTATTTTCAACAGTATACTGTCTCTGCTACTTTATGTACCTGCGGAAAAACAAGATGACTTAGTCATCACTATGTGTGAGAAGATTATCAAGGCCCATGAAGGCAATGAACAAGGAGCATGTAGGATTCAAATGTAAGTGAACTTTTATGTCACAAATATTTAATAGCTGTTAGATTGTACGCACCTTAAAATGCTGTAGTCGCAGTGCAATGCACATTTAATTTCGTGTAACCCATTTTGTTGTGCACATCTCAAGATCTCAAGTCAACCTCAACAGGAGACTTCAAAGGTCCATTTCAATTTGTTTCATCCAGTCGTATAAATTGGTGTATGACAAAAATTGTTGAACAATAAAATAATAATGTATATCCTTACATGCTCGTACATGTCAGGATAGTCACTGGTGTGTTTTTTTAGTGCATGTATATTTCAATGGTTAGTAGCCATTTTGGCAGTATCATAATGATTTTATCATAGGCTCCTATGCCAGATATATTATGTCTTATCTCAAATTGAAGGCTGGTGACATGGGCTGAAAATATTGTATATTGTGAATGATGGTGAACTTATTTTTTTCCTGAATTATTTCAAATATCTGGGTTTTAAAAAGTGTCAAAAAAATGCAATTTTGGTTTAACATTATGCTCTATAGAATTGTTCTAAAAATAGCGATTTTTGAAAAATTATAGGACAAGTTCCTTCAAAACACACAAAAGAATGCTGCATTGTATTTCATGGTGCCTTGATTTTACATAATAAACCAATGAACATTGTCATGGATTAATGACCAATTTTCTTAAACATTTCTACCTTAAAAGAAGACGTGTAAACCACATTGTCAGTTTTATTTTTAAATTTCCGTTCAAAATACATTTTCAAGATATCTTAATATTAGCAATATGAAAAAATCACAATCAATACCAGTATTTTTAGTTTTCCATTGACATCCAAATACAGCAATGGAAGCGTATTTGACTGTGGCTTTAAAAATGATATAAAAATGGTCTTTACCGTAATACATTTTTTTTCCCAAACCACAGACTATCTAACTTGTTCTATGGGTTGGATGAAGCGAATCCACTGCGATACAACGTCTATTGTAGTATGCTTAGATTAGGAGGACAGACAGACAATTTGAACATAGTTGTGACAGATATGGACACAGTAAGTTGTTCCAATCTCACTTTTACGAGTTAATTTATAATCGATATTGTTTGTCAGTTTACTTTGGTGAGAGTCTTCTCATTAGAAAGTCACACGACTTTGCCTTGTCTGAAGGTTAATACTAATTACATGCATTGTTGTTATTAGCTTGGTGAGTGGATCGATAAATGGAAACTGAGCGTTGAGCAACACCAGAATCTTTTACGTCTCTTGCACGATGCATTCCTAGAAACAAGACAAAGGTGAGTTGGGGATGGCATTTGTTGTGTTAATTATTATTGCTTATGCAAATTTATTTCCTGTCATTCATACTATAGTGCTGTTTATTACATTGCACACAATTACTGTCAATGCTACACACAATTTGTGTGCACAAATAATTGTACACAACTTTGTCATAAACATTATTCTGGTTTTGACACTTGTGATTTTGTCCTGGTTGAATTGAAGCATTATATTCAGAGGTACGATGTAAAAGTGTGGGTTGTTTCAAGTTCCGTCGTTACTTTAGAAACTTGTCTGTTTGTGGTGTGAAAACATTCTAATTTTGTCTGCGTAGGGTTGTTTGTTTTTACTGCGTAAATGTTCAGTAGTTCATCAGAATGCCGGGAACCAGAAAAAAACTGAACAAATTGTGTCAGCTAGCAATTAACCCCCTAATCTGTCACGGAATATGACTGATGGCACTGTAACTTGAAACTCTTCTATTCTCGGGGGCGGACATCCAGGCATTTTCACCGTATGAGAACCATCACGATGAAAACAAAGGCCGAAAACTCTCAGAAAACAGGATGGGTTTTTGAGACTCCCCTGAACAGTGTAACAAGATTACACCTGTATGTGTAACTTGTATATATTTGGATGTTCAAGATTACTTCAAGGTTGAGTTTATGTTGTTTTCTCAAATTTAGCTATTACGGTATCACTGGCTCTTCGCTCGGCGTTCCACAGCACGCACAGGGCCGTTAGAAATATGTGGTACAGTGGTGCACGTCTTGTGACGTAGCACCACCTGATGATTGTACAGAGAATGTGAATACACACCGTTGGTTTGTTGTTTTACTGTGCTGTGGTGTTCTCTTGACAAACCAGGGTTAAATGCTGCGGCTAGTTAGCTGAATGATTTCTTAAATTAATCCATGTTTATGATTTTGTATTTTTCAGTGAAGATGCCACCAAAGTAATGGTAGAATTACTCAGTACATATACAGAGGATAACGCATCACAGGCCAAAGCTGATGCACATAAATGCATTGTTACGTCTTTACGGGATCCTAAATGCTATCTAATGGACAATTTACTCATGCTGAAACCTGTTAAATTCCTTGAAGGTGAACTTATACACGAGGTAAGCAAATCGTCATGACTAATACCGGATTCTGTCGTTAATTCTCCCTAGGCTGTTTAAGGCGTAGAGGAATTTTTCAATAAAAATAGATTCCCCAGAAAATATTTGATGATCTTTTTTTGAAATTTTGAACCCCAAATAAGCCCACCAGCCGTGAAATCGCCCATGACGATTTTTTGGATGGGCGAATTTACGCCAGAATCCTGTAATTAAATTGGGGCATTTAAAAGTATCTGTTAAACTTATTTTTGAGATTATAGATGACAACTGATCAGACATTGTTTGTTTGACGATTCTAGTACTCGTTTGTTTTATTAACTCTTATCCTGCCAGCCGATGTACTTTTAACATTGACTTGAACAGATAAGGGTAAATGTATGTTACAATACAAACTACGGTTGATTTACGTAGCTGTCAATTTTACGATAAATGAAAACACAAATCCTGCACACACTAACTTACTGATTTATTTTGAATCTTTTCAGCTCCTGTCTATATTTGTATCTGGAAAACTGTCAACTTATATTAATTTTTATGACAACAATACAGATTTTATTGAATCCATGGGTAAGTTGTTTTAATTACTGGTCTGTTACTTTGAGCTCAACTCAAACCAATCTAACCAACATGTGTGCTGTTCCTCTATTACCAGACAGCCCAAATTGTTGTGCATTTTTTCCCATATATTCTTCAATATTTGGAGCCAATAGACAAAATTTGAGTCAGTTTTGACTCAAAAAATTTGCCTATTTTTGTCCCAATCTTCTGAAGGAAAGTGCAGACTATAAACAGGACTAATTTCTGGTGAAAAGAGGGCGCTGGTGGTGAAAACCTTAATGTGCCATATATATTACCAAATGCTAGTGTTGAATTACTCTATGCTGGTTTATGTCATATTTCACCATAACTATGTTGAGAAACAAACACATTTGCAATACTAATAGGTCATGATAACGTGTATTTCAGTGTACAAGCTTAATTGTCAAAACGCTTTTTTTCTATCCGCAGGTCTTTCGCATGAAGCAAATCTGCACAAAATGAGGATTTTAACATTTATGGGTATGGCGACTGAAAAGAAAGAAGTCACGTTTGACACAATTGAACAAGAACTGCGTCTACCAGCAGAGGAAGTGGAAGGGTTTGTGATAGATGGTGAGTTTTTGATACCGTTAAAATCCTATTATAAACCGCGGTTTATAATACAATGTATCAAATAAAAAATTGGGATCAACAGCTCAAGTTCGGGGTGCGGTTTATTTTAGGTACATATTGCAATCACTAAATGGGCGTGGTAATTTTTTCCCCACATCACTTGCACAAAACAAACAATACACCGTACAATCTTTTGAATATAAGCTAACTCCAATTTAGATGTCAGGGAAGAGTGATAAGCGTCACGTCACATGAAAAAAAATACTCGGTATATTTAATGTACCGTAAAAACCCGCAAATAAGCGCCACCCTCAATTAAGAGCCACTCAGTGAAAATTTGTTACATTTGACCCTCCATTAAGAGCCACCAAGAGTTGAGTGGTTTTGTCAATAAGAACCCTGAAATAAGCGCCAGCCGGCAGGTTGTTTACAATCAGGCAGACACCGAGCTTGTCGTGCCTCACTTCCACCCTGCATTGTTTATTGCCCCATAGAAGGTGTGAGACAAATAAAGATTACCCGGTATCCCCATAACTTGCCTGATGTCCTGTGTAATTGAGAACGGAAGAATGATAGACGAAAGAAATGAACTGAGAGCGTGAATGTGACTGTCAACTTGTCCATTTTATATTTCTGACACACAATCGACCAATTCACAAACTATTCATAGTAACTACTAGTATGTTTTTTGCCGAAACACCGAAGGATCACGTTGAGATATTCCATGGAGCTAGCTCCATGGATATTCATTGTCAATGTTGTCTTTATAACCAAGTAAAGAACGTCACGATTTTAGAACGCCTTTATCGGAAAATCGGAGGTATCGAAAATACATTCTCACAGACGGACCGGAACAGGAAGTCAGCAGAAAACAAAAGATTTTTTCCTTAGCGTGGGGGAAAACAGAGGTGTTAATCCGGTCCTGGCAACGTTTGAGGGATCGTGACGTAGCTCCGACCAGGGAGCTGTAATGCTCCGACTGTGAGAATGTAATGATTACGCAGCCCACTCTCGCTGATCGTGATTTTGGGTTATTTTTTGCCTTTCATTTGAGACGTTCGTTTTGGGGTGATTCGAGACAAAATCTTCAGGGAAGTAACAAAATAACTGGCATTAGTTTGGAGAGGACTCTCTTGCCGAAAATAATCAAAATTGAAGTCGAATGGATTAGTTCCACAAACTTGCGCGATCAACTTGTCTTACAGCAAAGTGAAGTCTACGTGACCCGCTGACCCAAATATTTAAATTAGCTATTTGTGAGAATTGAAAATAATCTGAACTTGTACCAATCAGAAAATGCCTTTTAACAGGCCTGGGCTTTCGTGAATGATTTCGTCTCTCCGATTGGTCACAGGAAATTATTTTTAATACATGTAATTGTTACTTTCTCGGTATCGTTTCGTATTTGGTTATATAGGGGTGGGGCTATAGTTTGACCCCGTTTGCGTGGACTGTGAAGTACGTGAATATCATTAACATATCATTATAAGCTGGCTTGATTATGAAACAGGAAATATAAACCAAAGCTGTACTGTCAGACGTCTAGCGCAATTAAAACAATGCCCAAGTACCCAAGCTGTAAAAATCTATAGAAAAACTTGTTTTTATTTATTGTTTTTGCCATAAATACAAGTGATTGGGCATCATTTTCTTCATTCGTTCCATGCTTGCTTTGCAAGTATGTCTTCTCCTGTCGCTGCTGGTCAGATCAATTCTATCCGAAACTATTTTATATCGTCACCAAATCAACCACAACGCCAGCCACAGCCACCCAAGTTATTCCCAGTTTTCAAGAAAAAAGTTTGCCGTACCAAACTTGGTAAACAATTGTACAACGGAGGTACAAGTGATTCGAGTGTAGGGTCAGACACTGAAAGTGCTACCAAATCCGACTTCAGGCATTGCTACACATTATCGATGAAACGTCGAATCGTCGTATTTATTTGACATTTGTTATTCCCATAACAGTATTTTTACAGAATAAATTAATTGCAATGATACATCATTAATAATTACTTGTCTATTTTGGTTGTGTGTGTGTTTGCCTATCCCCTTCCCTATTTCACAATGAACAAGTTTGATGACCCTGGTTTAAGAGCCACTGGCTACAAAGTTGTCAACATGTTACCTCAAATAAGCACCACCCAGAAATGAAAGTGTTACAAAGTGGCTCTTATTTGAGGGTTTTTACGGTAATATGCATTTTTTTTCTTCATAATGGAAAGTATATTCTGAGGAATTTCAAATAAAAACAAACATTAATGCATTGCTTAGTAGAAAATGATCATGGTACGGCACTAAAAAAGTACGGTACCGTGGGTACGGTAACGTAATCCGGCCATGCTTCGGCTCACAAGTGAATCACTTAATTGTTTTCGAACTGTTGAAATTGTTGATTATTACTCCGTAGTGATTATAACAACGCACGAAAAATAAATTCATTGAATTGTTATCAAATGCAAGTAAAATTCAACTTAGTTTCACCGTGAGCGAATTATTTTGGTCACATGTAAACGATCGAAGCGATATGACTTCCGCTATGTAGTTTGAATGCACACGAGACATTACTTGACTGGGTAGGTCAAGTCGCTAATTAACCAATCAAAATGCTGGATGGTGCCCACGTGTTCAAATTACCTTAGATCATTTAAATATGTTAATGACAGGTCACCGACTTCATGGTGAAAGAAACCTGGAAGCGATTTGCCGATAATGTAGTGCGATCTTTTGGCTTTGATTTTCCTTGGGAAAACGACATGACTTTTTTTTTAAATCAAGAAATTAGTTGTTTTCGAACGATAAACTGAGCATTGAAAAAGAATTTAACAGTTTTTCGGAGAGAACAGCTCATTGTCGAAAACTTGCTACACACGGATGTATTCATAAGGAGTATTGACAAAAGTTGTCACAAGACTGTGTGTTTGACATCCTAACAGTACTGAACAATAAGGAGGTGTGAATATTTTTAGGCACGTTGTCGAAACAAATTAATAGGATTAAGAACAATGTACCAGCTGGTTGAAACAAAGTCGGTCACGGTCTTGTTGAATTGGGGGTGCGGTTAGTAATAGGTACTTTTCATGTTTTCAATTTTTGTTGAGAACTCTTCAACATTGAAGCCGAAATCGGGGGTGCGGTTACTATTAGGTATGCGGTTTATAATAGGATTTTAACGGTAATCTTTTTAGTTCTATTCAGTTCTCTTGCTTTTCATCGCCAGACTTTTTCACCCAAATTTTTCTGCACTTTTCCTTTATATTCTTCAATTTTCCTGTAACTAAACACAAATTTTGTAGCCAACAGACAAAATTTTAGTCAATTTTCAGTTTTTACTTTAAAAATTTGGCTACTCTTGTCTCAATCTTCTGAAGGAAAGTCCAGACTATAAATGGGACTACCGTATTTGTTTTCAGTTAAGCGCCACCTTCAATTAGGTGCCAGTGCCACAAAAACTTTGTATTTTACACCTCAATTAAGCGCCAGACAAAGTTGAAATTTTGGCACGTAATGATCGTGAATTGGGCGCCGGCGGATCGACTACCGGTTACCGGTTCGTAGCGATGGACGCGATCGCGGAAGTCCCTCGCTGTTACTGTATGAATGGCTTTTATGTAAAAAAAAATTGGTTTTGCTTCTAACAATTTTTAAGAAATCGGTCTATAATCTCTTGAAACATGTCTTTTTAGTCTACTGTAGAAAATATCAGCGTGGTTTTTAATTTCGCAGTAAGTCCATAAAAACGAAATTAAAACAATGCGAAAATGTTCTGTTTCAAATACGCTGTTGTCACAGTAAACAGTGTTAAATTATTCTTTAAATGCTCAGTTTACTTTCCAAAAATAACTAATTTCTTGATTTGAAAAAAAAATCATGCCGTTTTCCCCACCAAAATCAAAGCCAAAATATCGCAAACATCGGCAAATCACTTCCGCATTGCGTTCATACATTATTTAAATGAGCTATGGTAATTTGATCACGTTGGCATCATCCAGCATTTTGATTGGTTAATTAACGACTTGACCTATCAGGTCAAAAAACGCGTTCCAGGTCAAGGAAGCATGGCAGACATCGAATCGCGTCGAGCGTTTACATGCGACCAGAATCATTCGCTTACGATGAAATTAAGTTGAATTTTACTTGCATTTTATTTTTTGTACGTTATTATAACTACTACTTAGTAATAATCGTAACCGTGGAATGCAGCATGACCGGATTTTGCTACCGTGATCATTGACTACTAAGCATTGAATTTGTGTTTGTTTTATTTTTCTGTTGATTGTACGGCAAACTGTGAATGTTTTCTAAAGAATGATAATTTTTGTATAACTTTCTAAACTGTCTGAAAATGGGTCATTTACTCAGTATTTAAAATAAAGGCTACAGTGACTAAGCGTCAGACTGTAATGTAAAATATTGTCAATAATCTATCACCAGAATGGAGCAAAAACAATGGCTTGTAACACAGTTACCGGTACTAGAACTTGAAGTGCTTGAAATAAGCGCCATTTGAAACAAAGTTGCTCAAATTTAACCACAAATAAGCGCCATCATGACATGAAAGTGTAACAAAGTGGCGCCTAATTGAAGACAAATACGGTATTTTGTGAATTTGTGATGGAAAGCGGTATTCTGTGGTGAAAAGGTTGATGAAACATAGTCTAGTTTATTAAAAGTCTAGTATTTTGAGCTGACATCAGTGTCAGTGTGCCCTCTCAGTCGATATGATGTGCCACGGATGCACAAAGATTTGGGCTACTTGGGCTAATTCACTGTCACGTCATTGATGCTACAGAAAATCGTACATTGATATAGTGATTTTGAAAACATGCTGCGAAATGTTCACACAGCAAAATATAATATGTGTAAAAACCAACAAGAACTGTAACACCACTCTACTGATGTAATATACTATTACTACTGATGTAATATACTAACCACACACCAATTTCAATTGTTTTAACTATTTCATTAAGTCATTGTATTTTTTTGCAATGAAATTGTTTTTATTCATTATCAACCCTCTTCTTTAGTGTGTTTGGTGTTTAGCTCATAAAAGATCACTCTGAAAAAAAATCAACAAAAGGGGCTGTTATTTTCAATGACTTTCAGTGTATAATGCATTACAGTACTAGTTTTTTTATTGGATTTCTCTTTGTTTGTGATTTTAGCTGTAAGAACTAAAATGATACAAACCAAAATTGACCAGATGCAGAAAAAAGTTGTAATACGGTAAGTAACTTTGTAGTTGTTTCCCTGACGACATTGTAGTTACTCTACAAC
This sequence comes from Saccoglossus kowalevskii, assembly GCF_978046115.1. Lineage (NCBI taxonomy): Eukaryota > Metazoa > Hemichordata > Enteropneusta > Harrimaniidae > Saccoglossus > Saccoglossus kowalevskii. The sequence continues at coordinate 20,167,954 of NC_140641.1, forward strand.
CTGATGGTCAGTCTGAAGGGAGGATGTGTTCTCCATATATTTTTACCTTTAGTAGAAATGTTTGGTGCTACATTCATAAGCCCGTTTAACTTTACAATTCCATCACACAATCTGGAAATTTAATATGTTTGTTGGTGCTGTAAATCGTTGCTATAAATTTTCACACTTTTAGGATTTTATGGCGTTTCTGAAAATAAAATTTCATGAAAGTCATCAACATGTCATAGGACATTTTGCTACTACAAAGTTTTATGATTTTTACTGACTCACGAAAATTTGTTTTGTCACGAATGTACTTTGCAGGGTCCATAGCACCAAAAGCCAAATGATTTCTAAGACTTTTCCCAAACTTTTTTGCATATTTCCCAAGACATTTTGATCCTTAATTGAGGCCAACATCATCATCAAAGTTCTGAGGATATGGTAGTTCCCTGCAGAAAATGGACCTTTCTAAAATGAATTAATAACTATGAAGAAATTTTAAGATTTTTCAAAGATTTTTCCTGTAATTTAAAGACAACTCAGAGACTTTCCAAACCTCAAAAAATCCAAAGACTTTCAATGGATTTTCCCAACGCTATGGACCCTGCTTTATGTCAAGGGCTTTCAACAACTTACAGATGACAAATTTTATCTATGTTTTACATAAATGACAGGCATGTATAAGGTCAAACTAAGTCGTATTTTAATGATCCAGTATTCAGTAAATTCAATTGCATTTCTGTTAGAAAAGGTGACTGTTATTAGAGCTGTTAAATGTATATCCTTGTTTAATTGCAGTTCTGCAACACATCGGACATTTGGTCGAGCACAATGGCAACAGTTGAGAGATCGTCTGGAGGCATGGAGGTTTAACTTATGTCAAGTCAGAGAAAGTCTTGATTCTATCACTCCAACCCCTTAAGTCATCATCGCACTAACAATGAAATAGATGTCAGTCTGCCCTTGAAAAGAAAGTTATTCTAGAAGAGGAATGTCAACACTAACTATGATCATTATCTATGTTTGTCCCTTTTCACTGCCATGGTCAAGTTTTGCTACAAAGTACTTTAAATGATAGCTGGGTTTTAATGTTACTCTGTAAATGCCAATAATTTTAAAATCAAGAGAATACTTAAAATTCTGTTGATGGCAATGCCTACTTCATTTTGATGCTTGAAAATTGTAGTAATTAACAACAAATGTACCTCAATAGACTTTAATAAAAAATGGCCGCCAAAATCATGAGAGCCACACGACTTATGTCCAGCAAATAGTATTCCATTCTTGTCCCATCAACTGTCCAAATACAGTGGTTTTGTATAGAGCAGCAGATGCTAGAGCAATGCAGAAAGGAACACTACCTAACCAGCAAGAGCAAGTCTCTTGCTCTCAACGTGATTTTGGCGGCCATTTTTTCCTAAGGTCTGTTCTGTTCCTTTCCACCTGTGCAGGGACTGTTGTGGCTATGAAAGGGTTCAATGTGGGGTGATCTCTTGGATATAAAATTTGTCATGTATATAATATTCATCTGTAACTGTACTTGATATGACAAGATTATTAAAAATCAATGAATCTAGACAGTAAACAAAGTGTTGAATGTGTTAGTTTCTTGGCCCTCTAGAGACAAGTTCATGCGATACCGTATATCTTCAGTATTCCTTGTAACATATAGGAGTGTGTTAACTTAACAGTACATTGTATGTGTGAAAATTTGCCCAATCCTTTGAACACCAATTATAACTTTTGTCCTCTTTCACAAAAAGATCCTGTATAAATTGTTCAATATTTATTTTAAAATCGTTATTTATCAAATTTAAGATATAAAGTTTTGTTTATAGTAATATAGCTGGAATATAAACATGTCAGGAATATGATTATGATGATTGTTTAACATTTAAATGATTGACATTTGTATCTGATCATCAAACGAGTATTGAGAGATATTGCTCTGGAACAGCATTAATTAAAACAAAATCAGCCATTATGAATATATGTATAATGAATATATAAAATTTGAACATAGTCGGTCAAAGCATGTCAGAGATATGGCTCTAGAAGCCCATTCATTAAAACAAAATGACCACTAGTCAGTCATTCAGAATCCGATCAAAAAAAATAAAACAAGTTTTTTAGCACAAAAATAGCGACCATTAGGCCACTTTGAAAAGGATCGTCAAACCAATGTATCCGTATAACTGTGACATGATGTATAATGAATATTAAAAATTTGAACATAATCAGTCAAAACAAGTCAGACATATGGGTCTGGAAACCCATTCATTAAAACAAAATGGCCACCGGACAGCCATTTTGAGTCTGATCTGAAAAATAAAATGACGTGCATCAGGAACCCGTAATGTCTAATGTATGTACCAAGTTTGAACGAAATCCATCCATAAATGCCAGAAATGCTTGATATTTGATGATTTTTTCGCACAAAAATGACAACCAATCGACCATTTTGAATAGGATCGTCAAACCAATATATCTGTCTATCTATGACATGATGTATAATGAATATTTAAAATTTGAACATAATCAGTCAAAACAAGTTGGAAATATGGGTCTAGAAGCCCATTCATTAAAACAAAATGGCCGCCAGTAGGCCATTTTGAATGTTATCTGAAAAACAAAATTATTTGCCTCGAGGTCCCTTAATGTCTATATATCAAGTTTGAACAAAATCCATCTGTAAACAGCCGAGAAATGCTTGATTTTTATGATTTTTTAGCACAAAAATGGCCGCCATTCGGCCATCTTGAATCAGATGGTAAAACAAAATGATGTTCATCAAGGTCCTATAATGTCCAACGTATATAGAAGGTTTGAACAAAATCCATCTGTAAACGGCCGGGAAATGCTTGATTTTGATGATTTTTAGCACAAAAATGGCCGCCATTCAGCCATCTTGAATCAGATCGTGAAACAAATTGACGTGCATATGTATGATATCATGTATGATGTATGTGTGAAGTTTGATTGTGATTGGTCCAGGCATTTCTAAGATACAGGCCCGGACGCACGCACGAACACACGGAGGTCAAAACATAAGTCCCCATTTTCGGACTGCGTTCGAACGGGGACTAACAAGGACAAAAGAAACTTAATTTTGACTGTTGAAATTGGAGACGCTATCGCTAGTACATTGAACAGACTATTTTTTCAGGTGTCAACAATACAAACACACATATAATACACCCATTGTATGTTTAATGCATTTAGCATGCATGCTTTACAATATATCAGAACATTCCATTGATGTGTACTACACGATGAGTTCTAATATTACCCCTGTACATTGTCATTCACTTCCTCTGCTGGTAGAAGTGTCGGTAGTTCTTGTTCATGAAAAGTACGCCCAATAGGTTATGACCCTGTAATTACTGGTCCAACAGGATTAAAGCCATAAGAGATTCTGTTCCTATACATAGACATTTTTTGCAGCATGTAGATATATTGGTGTTAGAATTCACCAGATTGGGAGACTTCTGGTGGAATTACCTCGATAAGGAGATATTTTTTGAAGTGTGTATGCATTTAGAACAGACCAACAGCAAGCTCAATACAATACTAGCGAAAATAGAATAAAGTTCTGATTGTGAAATACTCTCGATATTTTAACTTAATTTGATTACATTAGACAATTTTTGGGGAGGTTTGTCTGAAACTAGTAGGGTGTGAATCAATTGGAACGTGTCAGTTTCCAATTTAGCTTAAGCAACACCCCTGAAATCCGGGCCTGAAATGTGTTTGAATTAAATATATTCTGAGTTTGATGAAAAAACATCATTTTCCCCCTATTTTTTGGCCAAACATGAAATTTTTCACCCAATAAGACCCCTTTTGTAGACTTTGATTGGGAAGTGACCTTTTTTAGTCCCGTTCGAACGCAGTCCGAAAACGGGGACTTGTGTTTTGACCTCCGTGTGTTCGTGCGTGCGTCTGGACCTGTATCTTAGAAATGTCTGGACCAATCACAATCAAACTTCACACATACATCATACATGATATTATATATATGCACGTCAATTTGTTTCACGATCTGATTCAAGATGGCCAAATGGCGGCCATTTTTGTGCTAAAAATCATCAAAATCAAGCATTTCTCGGCTGTTTAAACTTGGTATATACATTAGACATTATAGGACCTTGATGCACATCATTTTGTTTCACGATCTGATTCAAGATGGCTGAATGGCGGCCATTTTTGTGCTAAAAAATCCTACAAATCAAGCATTTTTCGGCTGTTTACAGATGGATTTTGTTCAAACATTTGACATTATGGGACCTTGATGCAAATAATTTTGTTTTTCAGATAAGATTCAAAATGGCCTACTGGCGGCCATTTTGTATTAATGAATGTGGTTCTCGTGCCATATCTCTGACCTGTTTTGACTGATTATATTCAAATTTTAAATATTTATTATACATTGTGTCATAGATAGACAGATATAATGGTTTGACGATCCTATTCAAAATGGACAAATGGTGGCCATTTTTGTGCTAAAAAATCATCAAATATCAAACATTTCTGGATGGATTTTGTTCAAACTTGGTACATATATTAGACATTACAGGGTCCTGATGCACATCATATATTTTTCAGATCGGATTCAAAATGGCTGTCTGGCGGCCATTTTGTTTTGATGAATGGGCTTCTAGACCCATATCTCCGACTTGTTTTGACTGATTATATTCAAATTTTAAATATTCATTATACATCGTGTCATAGATAAACAGATATATTGGTTTGACAATCCTATTGAAAATGGCCGAATGGTGGTCATTTTTGTGCTAAAAAATCATCAAATATCAAGCATTTCGGGATGGATTTCGTTCAAACTTGGTACATACATTAGACATTACGGGTTCCTGATGCACGTCATTTTATTTTTCAGATTGGATTCAAAATGGCTGACTGGCTGCCATTTTGTTTTAATGATTGGGCTTCTAGAGCCATATCTCTTAAATGCTGACTGATTATATTCAAATTTTATATATTCGTTATACATCATGTTATATATATACATGTATTCAAAATGGCTGATTTTGAATGCTGTTCCAGAGCAATATCTCTCAATATGGACAAGTACTTGTTTGACGATCAGATACAAATGTCAATCATTTTAATGTTAGAAAATCATATTCCTGACATGGTTATATTCCAGCTATATTACTATAAACAAAACTATATATCTTAAATTTGATAACTAACGGGGACTGTGCCATGCATGGCTTGTTTACTCCTAAATGTGCATGAATCATAAAGAAACATGATTATTTAAACTGCTGCACAACTTGTGTACAAATCTGATCATGCGTTCTGGAGTTATGTGAAATGAACAGAACCACATCCACGAGTCCCTGTCTTGGACTGTGTTTTGTAATGCCGATTTATCACTAATGTATTGCTAGATTCAGTTGAAAGTTTGCATTCACGTACTGTACTGGCAGGTTAAACTGTAAGTTGCGCTATTTTGTAATTTCATCAAATTTGTAAGACTGACAACTGATTTTGTCTAAAATCTTAAAATCACAGTCAGTAAATGTGTCCGGAATCTTTTCTTGCAGATGAACAGGGATTAAACAGGATCATACACACACACAAATTAGTTCACAATTCTTCAAGTTTTTTATGGTACCCATGAAAGTTTTCTCGCCTATGTACTTCATACTGCATTAAAATTGACATACAGATGATGCATATACATGTATCTACTGGCAGTAATAACAACACTGGGTCTTTGCATTGTTAATGTTAGCTTTGTACGTATTTTGTCATCAATAACCCAAATGTCAGTGCAGTTACAAACTAGCATTTATTTAATAAAAAGATACACATGATAAAAACAAGTTTTTACAAAATTTAAGAACGATAACAGGTAAACTCATTCTCACTTTTAAATGAAAATCGGAACATTAATTTCAGAATAACTTGCATTTTGAAACCGAATACTCTACAATTGGAGTATTCAACAAGGCATGTTGTTTGTGCCTTTCTTCACATCTTGGTCTGAAAAAGCTACTTAAAAACAAATTTAACATTTAACATTATCACAATTTTTTTTTCCTATTAACTATGAAGTAAAGTTTAATAATCTTTTCCACTAACCCAGAGTCCCTCATGCAACGCCACGAACTATATGCCTAGGAATGATGCTAGTAATATCACATTACCTATTAAGATTTATGCAAATATCATGCATGCTATGGAATGTTATCTATGTAGCATTCCACTCACTATCTCATTAAACAGGTATATGCCGAGGTACAATGGCAGTAATATCACATTGCCCATTCTGATTTATGCAAACACAACAGCTACTATGGAATGTCATCTATGTAGCATTAGACTAGATGTAGGGATCTATGTAGCATTCCACTCACCAGCCCATTACCAGATATATGCCTGGGTACAATAGCATTAATATCTCATTGCTTATTCTGATTTATGCAAGCACAACACCCATTATGGAATGTCATCTATGTAGCATTAGACTAGATGTAGGGATCTATGTAGCATTCCACTCACCAGCCCATTACCAGATATATGCCTGGGTACAATAGCATTAATATCTCATTGCCCATTCTGATTTATGCAAGCACAACACCCACTAGGAATGTCATAAGCATCTGTGATATTCCACTCACTACATGCCTACTCAATTCAGTGGAGTGACATAGATTTTCGGTGAGGATTACACATATAATCCACATTGAAAAGGATAACATGGCTATTGAAAAACTTGTTATACATAAGTCACAAAGAACTTCACACAAACTTCAGGATGAATTCAAGTTGTTTGTGGCACTTTACAGCGGAAATTGATTCAGCTCAGCAGTTTCAACATGAGCAGTGTGATTTACTGAAACAGTAACTGGCAGGTTATCAAAGGTACAGTCAGTATAATTTACAACAGAGATCTATTGTCAAACAGGTGCCATTTGTTTATCAACACCAGGCCTATTGTTTAATAATTGTGGCTACACTGTCTCTGACTTTGAGTCAGTGTGTTATGTCTAGACACTATTTTGGCTCATTTTTTCAAAAATACAAATTGTGTCACTATTATCGAACTGCACCAATTTTCGCTGTAAACCAAATCATGCTTGTATATTTACAAAAGATTGACAGCTGATACAAAGTTCAGCTGTAACACTAGTCTAAATCAAACTATGACTAATTTGTCACTATTATCGAACTGCACCGATTTTCGCTGTAAACCAAAAGCATGTTTGTATATTTACAAAAATGCATGTATATTGACAGCTGACAAAAAGCTCAGCTGTAAACAGTAGTATAAATCTGACCATGACAAATACATGTAGTACTTGTTACTGCCAATCATGAATCATGCAGAACTTCACATGAACTTGAGGAGGAAACATTTGTGGCACGTTCAACTGAAATCATGCTTGTATATTTACAAAGATTGACAGCCGATGTAAAATTCAGCTGTAATACTAGTCTAAATCAAACTATGACTAATAGTGTTTGAAAGCGTGAAGAGGACAGTGTCTGGAAAAATGTTGATAGCTATAAGTAAAGACGATATAATATGCAGCAATAAATATTAATGTTAACGTAGTATCAAATGATAAACTTTTATACAAGTCATATATTATGTTATGTTTAAAAGTGTTTGGATATAAAAGTTAAAAAATCTGAGACTTGCAATGTGAGTCACCCACGCCCACGGCTAAAACCAGAAGTGAAAGAATTCTGTATCATGATCAGAGAAACATCTCACAAGTAGTTGTTTTACATTCCATGCACATGCGATATTTGATATTTGCTTGCAGGACTATATCAGCTAAATCTTGTACACACAAACTGAAGTAACATGATATTAATGTTAACATGAATGAGCTTGTCCCGCTGTCCACGCAACTCTGTCCTTAACCGCAATGAAATCTGTTGAAACAGACAAAACGCATATATGGATTATTGATCTAAGGAATGAAATGATGTGTATACTCAGGTTTCTGGGCCCTCAGAACTATTAAGTTTTTGATGTTTTATAGGAAGTCTTGGCTACACACTGTTAACACCGTCGCCTAATGGCAGACATTTTCATTTTAGAGCTAACAATTGTTATATCCAAACTACTAGGGGCAAAGAAGGGACATTCATTCAATTGCTATGAAACATCCTGAAATCTAGAAATGATTGAAAATGAGATGTCGAATTGAGTTACCAACATGACTATACCCAGAAACCATGCCCATTTTTGCAAAACCACGCTAAATTGTAACTCAAGCTTTAAATAACAGTTAACTGAACTTTGAGTTATAAGCAACATAAATTTTGTTTTTTGTTACTCACTTTATAATTCTATAGCATATCCTCCACAGGGGATTTTTTGCCATCTGTGCACCTCCCTCCCATATCTATATTATGGAAGACAATATCCTCATCTGATGCCCATTCAGGTACTACTTGCAGGTCGTCCCATGAGCTGTCTAGCGAACCTCCGAAGTCACCTCGTGGAACAATGTTCTTGGAGGAATCAGATGAAGAAGACATCTGTGGAAAGAAAATAATTATAACAATTGTAGAAGTGTATATAACCGAGGTATGTAACTCAAATCAATATATACAATATTTATTTATGCAGTTTTTGCCGATTTTTTTATTATAATAAACTTACAACAGAAGATCTATCTTGCTTGTTACTTTCTTGTTCAGCCTGCAACACCATATCAACAATAGCATCATCAACGTAATTCATGAGAAGATCTTCCAGCTTTCTGCTTTCGGGTTTTCCTTTCGGTTTCTGGCTTGTGCTGATTGGTAGATCAACAAAATTACAAGCATCTCTTTCTGTTTGATCAATCCAGTCTAGTTCTTCGTGGCAGCTTAGTTCTTGTTCTGGACTTCTGGAGATTATACTGTTACCCATAAGTAGTTTTATGTCATCAGCGGCATCAGTACCATTTTGACCAGCAATGCTTTTCTTGTCAATTTTCTCTGTTTTGATTTTCTGTCCTAGTGCCACAGTAACTTCTTCTTCATCATTTAGTGCAGAGACTGGTGTTTCCGTACATAGCAAGTCAGGGTCTGATTCTGTCATCAGTGTTGGTAACTGAATATCTCCCAGACTATCATCTGTGGTGTCTTCATCATAGCTTGTTATGTAGTGATGTAATTCTTCCAATTCTTGAGGAACCTTCATCTCAGTAACTGGCAGGCTTGGAAGCACAGATAGAGATGTTGTTGACCACAGTACATCACTTTCAACTTTAGATGTGTCATCTGACAATGAGCTAAAGGCCTCCTCAAAGCCATCCTCAAAACTCGCTGATGACAAAGCGTGGTAATCTTCAAACTTACTTTCAATGAATGAAGCTTGTTCACTTTCTTGGGACTGAATAACTGTTGGTAGACTGTCATCAAAATTTCTACCAACGAGTTGGAGGGTTCTAGCTGTAACGATGAGATGATGTTGCTGGTCTGGTGTCAAATCATTCCACATTTTGGATATTGTCGAAGGAAAGGGCTCTTCGTCTAGATTGCTGTCAGGAAGAATCTTTTCTAACTGCTTCTGGACTTGGTTACAAAACAACAAATACCTGCAGTAATGAGAATGAAGCAACTTTAACTACTTTGCTCAAACTTTTATCTATAGGACACAAGTAGTAGGTAGTTGCTAGAATTTATTACCCATTTCCCTTTAATTACTGTTGTTATTTTTAGTCCCAGTTTGGAGTAATCCGAAAAACGAGGATTTATACTTTCACCTCTGTGCGTCTGACATGTAACTCGGACATACCTGAGCTGATTACATTCAAATTACACACACATCATATCATACATCAGCACATGCATTTGTTTGGTCAAATGGCAGCTATTTTCGTGCTTAAGATTTTTAAAATCAAGGAGTGGTATGGCCTGCTCTTAAAAAAAAAATCACTTTATTGAAATATATGGTATGATGCATTACCCATTTATTTCGAATTCATCAATATATTTCTTTTTGGATGAGACCCTTTGCTTATTTTGTTGACGCCTGAAATCCCAATCACTGTTTCCTGATCTGAAAAAAAGAAGAAACAAACGAAAGTTAACCTTTGGCTTACAAATTTGCTTGACTAAATTTTCTGACATTCAAAAACTGTGACTACTTTGTAAAATTTTGTAATTATATGGTTATGTACAGTGTACAGCAGAAACCTGTGGATGCTAAAAACATGTCAATAATAAGAATTTATAAATTCAAAATGGCTGTTGGACCAATCTAGCAATGGTGTTGTGATATTATGAGTTTAATATTTATGAGTAAGTCATCAAATCAGCTAAAATATTAATTTAAATAAGTTGGCAGTTGAAGACACTTTTACATGCATATGCATATTTATATGCATATGTGTGTGTAGTGTAGTATGGATGGATGTAGACAATGTTGAGCACCTGAGCCAATTACATATGAATTTGAATGAAGGTTGAGGGTCAATACAAATATGTATAAATGGAACTGCATCTGTTTAAACAAGATGATCGTCAGTCAGCCATTTTGGATTTGATGGTGACCAAAGTGTGATTTTGAAACATTTTTGGCCTTAAATTTTGGTTAGCCCAAGCATGTATTTGATATTGCTGAATACAGACGGATGAATGTATATGATTGAGGTCAATCCATAAGTCAATTTTTGGACTTCGTCTGAATAGGAATAGGAACTGAACAAAATCCTTCCATACAGGACTGAGATCCAGTTCCAGAATGTCAGAAATGATTGATTTTGATGAATTTTTAGCACAAAAAAGATCAACTAACTTGAATCAGATCATAAAACTGTGTGTGTTTGAACATGATCGACGTAAGCATGTCTGAGATTGGTTGGGGACACATGAATGCATGCACACTTGTCAAAACATGAGTTCTCATTTTTGAACTTCGTCCGAACAGAGACTAACAATGTATTCAATCTGTACTGATAATTTCATTAACAAATTCTCACCGTGGAGAGCTTTCTAGATCAATTTCTTCACAATCAATATCAGCCAGGTTGATTTTGGGAGTACTGGAACGTGGTGGTCTAGGCCTTAGGGATCTCACACTGTCTAACTTTTTTCTGTGATATTCATTTAGTTTAAAGTCTGGATCTCTTTTTGCACTGGGACTGCCATCTGTTTTCTTGTATTTTCTTGATCCTTTATTGGTAATGTTGAATGCACTGTACCTGAGAATACAAAGAAACAATTGATGTCATTCCAATGATTGAGGATCCATCCCCAAGTTGTAAAATCTACAACATAAATATCTAAGTATGGTGATATATGTGATGAAAGTCTCTCCTTGATCAAACGTATTAATGAAAGCGTCATAGACCACAGTAGACACTTGAAATTGTTTGATTGTGTAAAATAAGAAATAAGCTAGGTTATCACCGTATTCAAAAACATAAAATACTTGTTATGCCAATTAACCTTTTCACCACCAGTTCCCCCTTTTCATCGCAAATTCACATAATAGTCTCATTTATAGTCTGCACTTTTCTTCAGAAGATTGCCAAAATAGCCAATTTTTCAGTAAAAACTGAAAATTTACTCAATTTTGTCTGTTGGCTCAAAATGAGGATTCATTACTAGAAATGTTGAAAAATATAAGAAAAATCAAAGAAAGCTTAGAAAGAACTTCCATGTGCTGAGAGTATTGGAGACACATTAAATATAAGGGGAGAGTAGGAAATCAAACTGGAGGTTCACCGCGGCTCTACGCAGTACACCGGGGAGAGCCGCAGACTGCTTATAATTAGGGGTCGTAGAAAAGGTGTGAAATACGTACTTAACAGTTTCCTTTGTGATTCCATGAGTCTTTGTTTCAAATAGCTGTTTTTAAATCAAATAGGTTACGAGCATTGTTGGCATGGAAATACTAAGCATATGGTAATATTATCGGCCCACATATTTTATTAATATAAAAATCCATAAGTCCAATGCTGTATACGAATTGTTGCTGCGTGAAACAATGTTGTATTTTATGCATGTATTTATCACCAATTCCAAGAGTAAAAGTCGTAACTTTCGAAGGTACGAGTATTATGACTCGTCCATACATTTCACTTACGTTTGTTACACTTGAATAAAGTCTACCACATGAAAAGAATGTTATTTACGAAGTTTTAAATAGTCAAGCCTTCCTGATTCGAGCCTCTTGTTGATTTGACAACAGTGGGTATCATTAATGTTTATTCTTTGCCAGTATCGCATTCCAGACAAAAAGTTCAAGATCGGTAAACAAGAAATGGACGAGTTAAGCGGCCATGTATGTTCTATAAATCTAACCTTGCACACATAATCTTGTATTGATGTGTTTTTTTGGGGGTCAAAAACAACGTTTCAGTTAACTCTTCGCGTTCATGGTATTTGTGAGAGTTTATCGATTTTTTGAACAAATGTTAAGTAACTGTTTCGTTTTGCGTCAAACTGGGTGGCCCGAATTTAAATGTCGGTGCGTGAACTCATTGAGGTCATTGCCCATTTGCCGCACGTAATTCAAACACGTGGTTATTAAAGTTCAGTCGAAATGTACGTGAGTAATGCGATCGAAGTGCGCTGCGAGTTTATTATAGAAAAAGTTAACATTACGCATGATATTGTATGTTATTGTATGGTTAATATTACATATTCACTTTAATAGCCCAGGTTAGTGTCCCAACAATAATAAAAATAACTTAGTTTGCGTAATTATTATAAAAGCAATACATTGCAAAGTTGAAATATTTAGAGCCCGTGCAATACTGTAAACATATTTGCGTTATTAGAAAAGCAGCACACTAAGTAAACGATGTTGAAATATTCAAAGCCAATACAGAGTTGGATACAGGTTGTGTTATTACAGTACCACCGGATATAATAACAATTTTACGAAATCGACGCGCGGACCAAGAAAGAAAAGGGTTGTTAAGGTAACGCGCCAGTTCAGTGCGTGACTTGGGGTCAAACTTCGGTCAACACACACTTGATGTCAGCATCGCCGCGTAGCAAGTTTCGCAACGTACTTGAAGTTCAATTGTGCCCCAAAATGATGTCGACGATCACTCAATTGTCGCAGCGCATGTTGTACCAAGTCCATGATAGACCCTGTTTCAACTTCGGCTTGCTTTTCCTTCTTAAGTGCGTGTTCTTGTTCACGTAAATTCGACCTCTCACCAATGTATTAAAACACTTTGAATTTATACTTATGCGTGATTATATTTGGTCTACGCGAAACATTAATCTTTCTAAACATTTTCTGAGACCATGCATGATATATATTCACAAAATAATGCGATCATATTTTATATTATGTTGATCTCTACGTCTTTCTGGATCGTTTTGTGATTTTCTTCCAAGGCTCAGGCAAATAAAATAATGTCAACTAATATAGACTAGTTTTCTAGCTTTTGGCTCAGCTAAATTGGTTTAATTTTTCATTAGAATTTTGTGATTCTTTTAATTTCCCAGTTCTTTGTGTTCATTAATGGTCTTGACAATAAGTGTGAATTGCTGTGCGAGCCCATCGCGGACGACCGCGGTCAGCCGGCGTCATGGAATCTATGCATAAATTTGCATAAAATGCGGTCGACCGGCGAGCACCCACCACCACCGCGGTAATGACCGCGGTGCACCACCCGTTTGATTTCCTACTCTCCCCTAATTCAAAATTACTTGTCAGAGATAGTGATGGAAAAGCCGAAAACTAATAATGCAAATCAGAAAATTAATATGAACAGATTTAAATGGAAAACTAATGAGGTCTGCGCAATGTAACAGACCATCTATGTACCAAGCTTTATTGAAATGTGATTGGAACCAAAAAAAATTATAAATTATTATGCAAATTAGGGAATTAATATAAACAGATTTTAACCCCAAACTAATCAGGTTTGTACATTGTCCTAGAGCATCTTTGCACTAAGTTTCATTGAAATGGAATAATTAGTACTTTAGATATCAGTGTGATAGCTTAAAAGTGGTTAATTATGTAAATTAGTAATTAATATGTACAGATTTTAACCCACAATTATCCAGATCTGTCCATTGGCCTACAGCATCCATGTACAAAGTTTCATTGAAATGTGATGATTAGTACTTGAGAAATCAGTGTGAAAGCTGAAAATTAATTAATTATGCAAATTAGATAATTAATATACACAATTATTTACCCTAAAACTAATCAAGTCTCTGGATAGTCCTAAAGGATCCATGTACCAAGTTTCATTGCAATGTGATAATTAGTACTCTGTAGAAAAGCTGAAAATTAATTAATTATGCAAATTAGGTAATTAATATGCACTGACATTACCCTAAAAACTATCAGGTCTGTGCAGTGTCATATGACATCTATGTACCAAGTTTCATTGAAATGTGATGATTAGTACTTGAGATATAAGTGGAAAAACCGAAAATTGACTAATCATTATGCAAATTAGGTAATTTTTACCAAAAACTAATCAAAACCAAGCATTAGTTCAGAGCATCAATGTATCAAGTTTCATCAAAATCCAATAAGTGGTTCTTTAGATATCAATGGAACAGTCATGAAACAGCTAAAAATTAGCCTATTATCATCAAATTAGGTAATTAATATGCATGAAATTTTACCAAAACTTAATCAATTCTGCGCATTAGCCCAGAGCATCTATGCACCAAGTTTCATCAAAAACTGATACACACACACACACACACACCCACACACATACAGACAGACACACTAACCGCAAAGACTCCCATTTTGTGCTTCGCACATGGGAGTCAAAAAGTGCAGAAAAAAGTCTGGTGGTGAAAAGGTTAAACAAAGGTACTTCTTTCAAAGATTCTCATGCATTATAATTTCTAAGAATGTAATTTATGATTTGCGATCATCTCTATTTCAAAGGACTTTATATATAGGTCTCCATCACATATCACACTAGTCACATACTCTCATCCGATCCTTGATACAACAGTGAATGGTAATTTTAAAAATGGCCACCAATCAGCCATTTGTAATTGGATTGCGAGACTCATAATGTCTATATATAAAGTTTCAATCGCATTTAAACAGACAGATGTCTTTGATCAAATTTAAATAATATGATTTAATGGAATAAGTTTCAATAAAAAAGTTTCAGTTCCTGTCAGTCGCCATTTTGTTCAAAGACATATTTTTTTATTCATGTTAGAGAGATATGGAACCAGAACAGCATTTTTTGAATATACACTGTGTCCACAAGGCAGCTATGTTGAATTGTTGAATGGATGTAACGGGTTTGAACAAAACTGTCACACAACATATTCATAGCCTTCTATTGGCCATGATTTGGCCATCTTAAATAATAAAATGATTACAATTGTGATATGATTAGATGAGTGCATCTGTGAAGTTTGATCTTGATCGGCACAGGCGCATGTCTGAGATACAGGTAGGGACGGACACACACAAGTGAATCTATCCCTGTCCGTTTTCAGATTTTTTCAAACTCATGCATTTAAATCAACAGCTAACTCGCTGACAAATGGGTAATATTGAAAAAAATTGAAAAAAATCCTGAGATTTCATCTTCTGTACGTACAATTCATAGCATGGAGAAGAAGAAAAATAAAAGAACTTACGGTAATACTGGGCTTTCAACTTTGCATTTAATGGGATTCCATGGCCGTACTCTCGCAGCTGTAGCTCTCTTCTTGTACTGACGTTTTATTTTCCTTTGCTGATCATCACTATCAACACTGCACTGATCACTCCATTTTTCCTGAAGTGTAGAATTACATTTATTGTAGTCAGTATTTGAAAAAATCCAAGAAAAAGGTTATCTACCTGTCTTTGATATGATGTGCAATATAACAAATCAAAACTGACAGTGATTATGGGTACAAATATTTGATGAAGAAGAAAAATGAGCAAAAAACAATTAAAATTGCCACTGAGGCCATTTTGACAAAATTGCATTGGAAAGTAACAAGTCATTGTTAATGACACAGTCCTGTCCAAAATTTATATCAAATTTATGCTAATGAAGTCATTGAGATTAGATTGAAATCATTAATAGGAGATGGATTTGTAGAATAATTATAATTTAGTGCTTTTACACGAGAATTGGACATTGGGCAGTCATATTGAATCAAATTACAAAAATAATGTTCATGTTGATGTATCTATTGGTATACTGTCTTTGTACAAAATTTAAACAGAAATGTTCATTGCATTCATGGGAAAGTAGGCATGGGTATCATGAAAAACAAAATGGCCACCAGTCAGCCATATTAGTTTGAATCACAGAAAAAATATGACATGCAACTATAACCCAATATGTATGATCATCATACCAGCTTTGATCCCAATTGGCCTAGTCATCTCTGAGAAACAGCTCCAGACATGTAACAATTATTTATAGAGCTTTTACATAAAAATTGGGTGTCACCCAGCCATATTGAATTGAATCACAAAAATAATGTTGGTGCAGATGTATCTCTTGGCATACTACCTTCGTACAAAATTTAAACAGAAATGTTCATTGTATTCAAGAGAAAGTAGCATGGGTATTATGAAAAACAAAATGGCCGCCAGTCAGCCATATTTGTTTGAATCACGGAAAAAGTATGACGTTCACCTATAACCAAATATGTATGATCATATCAAGTTTGATCCAACTCAGCCCAGTCATCTCTGAGAAACAGCTCTGGACATGTAAAAATGACGATTTAGCGCTTTTACATGAAAATTGGGCGTCGGCCAGCCATATTGAATTGAATCACAACAAGAAATGCTTGATATTTGAGGATTTTTTTAGCACAAAAATAGCCACCATTTGGCCACTTTGAAAAGGATCGTCAAACCAATATGTCCGTGTATCTATGACATGATGTATAATGAATATTAAAAATTTGAACATAATCAGTCAAAACAAGTCAGACATATGGGTCTGGAAACCCATTCATTAAAACAAAATGGCCGCCAGACAGCCATTTTGAATCTGATCTCAAAAACAAAATTATTTGCATCAAGGTCCCATAATGTCTAATGTATATACCAAGTTTGAGCAAAATCCATCCGTAAACAGTCGGGAAATGCTTGATTTTTATGATTTTTTAGCACAAAAATGGCCGCCATTCGGCATCTTGAATCAGATCGTAAAACAAAATGACGTGCATATGTATAATATCATGTATGATGTATGTGTGAAGTTTGATTGTGATTGGTCCAGGCATTTCTAAGATTACAGGTCCGGATGCACGGAGGTCAAAACATAAGTCCCCGTTTTCGGACTGCGTCCGAACGGGGACTAAAAATCATGTTGGTGCAGATGTATCGCTTGGTATACTATCTTTGTACAAAATTTAAACAGAAACGTTCATTACATTCAAGATAAAGTAGCATGGGTACCATGAAAAACAAGATGGTTGCCAGCAGGCCATATTTGTTCAAATCACAGGAAAAGAATGTCATGCACCTACAACCCAATATGTATGATCATCATACCAACTTTGATCCAAATTGGCCAAGTCATCTCTGAGAAACTGCTGGGGACATGTTTAGGTATCAGAAATAGCAAATTTTACATCCAAAATGGCCACCAGTTGGCCATTTTTTCTCCGATCATAAAGTAACTTGACAAGCATATGTAAGACATTATGTATTGTCTTCATGTAAAGTTTGAATGAAATCCGTCAATAAGTGTCGGAGATATAGCTCCGAACGTACGTATGGATGGACGGTCAGACGGACGGAACAAACCCAAATTAATAGTCAAAGTCCGAACAGGGACTAATAACATGTACCCGCAATCCAACTGGCAAAATAAATACAGTGATATAGCTGGCTTAATATGATATCAAGATGTATCCTTCATCGTGAGTAAAATGTGGGGAAAATAATTAAAAGTGAAGTATAACTTACTTCTACTGTTTCTTCAGCTGTTTCCGAAAGGGTTAAATCTTTCCACGCTGATTTCTCAACATCATCTAAACACAGTTTTCTCTTTCTACTGTTATTACCAACTCTTTTCCATCCATAATACATGCCCTGGTGATTGTAATCTGCAGCAATATTGAACTTTGACGTTTCACATGCTAATGGCCTTAGTAGTGGCTTCTTCTTATACATCAGTGGTGTAGGCTTGACAATATCAGGGGAGTTGTTCTTCACAGGTGTTTTAAATGGTATATTTGGAACCAGGCTGTGGGTGAAACCATGGCACAAAATAAATGTCTGAAAACTTTTTATGCAAGTTTTGAAATATATCATGGAATATCAAATGTATATAAACCAAGTCATTGAAAAATGACACAGTCCCTGTTAGTACTTTTTCAAAGTGATCTCCTATAAGCTAAATACCAGTCATTCTCAATGAAATGGATTGATTACGATGTAAAGAAAACAAATTCAAGCAATGCAGATAAAAGCAATGCCTTATGTAAAATGTAAATTGAAGTTGGTGTAGTAAATAGTGCAAAGTAAATTATGAATATTTTTCTATACTAGTCAATAATTTTATCAAATAAAGAAAAAACAATTGTGCACATGTATAATATGAGCTTATTTTGAACAAGTCATTGTTAATGACATGTCCCCGTTCCGTTCATATTTGAGTGACATATACATTCAAAGCAGATCATGACCGAAATGCACCTGCATATGTACAACACATTGTACTAAATCTGAACAAAATCCATCCATGCATGACTGAGATCCGGTTCCGGAATTGTGAAAATACGTGATTTTGATGCATTTTCGGCCTTAAAATGGCCATCATTCAGCTATTGTTAAGCGGATCATGAAACAAATGCACATATCTATTTGTGACATGATGTACCATGTGTGTGTAAAGTTTGAACTTGATCAATCCAGACATGTCTTGGATATGGATCCAGAACTGAATTCTTTAACAAAATGGCCTTAAAGCGCTCCATTTGGCTATCGTTAATGAGATCATGAAACAAATGCACATACATATTTGTGACATGATGTACCTTATGTGTGTGAAGTTTGAACTTGATCAATCTAGACATGTCTCGGATACGGATCCAGAACTGAATTCTTTAAAACAAAATGGCCGCCAGTCGACCATTTCAAAGTTGATCCGAAAAAAAAAATGACGTGCATCAAGGTCCTATTATGTTTAATGTATGTACCAAATTTGAACAAAATCCGTCCATGCATAACTGAGATCCGGGTCCGGAATGGTGAAAATGTGCGATTTCAATGCATTTTCGGCCTTAAAGCGGCCGCCATTTGGCTATCGTTAATGAGATCATGAAACAAATGCACAAACATATTTGTGACATGATGTAATTTGTGTGTGTGAAGTTTGAACTCGATCAATCCAAGCATGTCTCAGATACGGATCCAGAACTGAATTCTTTAAAACAAAATGGCCGCCAGTCCGCCATTTCAAACCCGATCCAAAAAAAAAAAAGATGTGCATCAAGGTCCTATTATGTTTAATGTATGTACCAAATTTGAACAAAATCTGTCCATGCATAACTGAGATCCGGGTCCGGAATGGTGAAAATGTGCGATTTTGATGCATTTTCGGCCTTAAAATGGCCGCTATTCGGCTATCGTTAATCGGATCATGAAAAAAATGCATGTGCATATGTCCCATATAATGTGTGATGTATGAGTGAAGTTTGAACTTAATTGGTCCATGCATGTTCGAGATACAGGTGATCACGGACGCACGCACGCACACAGGGCAAAACATAAGTCCCCGTTTTCGGACTACGTTCGAACGGGGACTAACAAAATCTGTTGTGATGTGTGAAGATATGTAAGAATACATAAAATAAAATAAACATGGCCACCAATCATCCATATTGAATAAAATCATGAAACAAAATGACGTAATGCACAAGTGATGTCAATCCCATGCATGAGAAATGATTGATGACATCTTCAAATGTTTGGGGGAAAAAATGGTTGGCAGTTGGTCAAATGTCATCAAAATTAATAACAAATCAACATGCAGTATGTCTTATTACCAACTTCAAATAAAATCGATCATGAAAAAGTTAGAACACGTGAAAATAACACTAACATGGATGCCAATTGCCCATTTAGAATCAAATGACTAAACAAATTTACATCAGTAACAAGCCGGTAGACTGATTGGCGATCCACTCCACTCAAAAAAACAAAATAGTAGCTTTAGACACTCACAATTAGAATGAATATGTCTGAGATTTTGACTTAAAGATTTGTAGGAAGAGATGTATTTTGTGCGAAAGAATTCAGTTTTGTTTGGCGGTGCCATGTCAACGATGGGCCAAAATTTCACCCCAGATTTTACCACCTTACTAGTGAAATGAAGCTGTGACCTCCCTGTTAGCGCTGGGTCATGACAATCATTAGCCACTGTGGTGACTAGCATGTTATGTTATTTGCCACATTAAGTTATCATTAGCCACATACAAGTTGTATTCCTCATCATGTAGGTATATTCTGTTTTATAGTGGATATTATTTTCTCACATCATGCATTTTGCTATAGAATGTAATTTTAGATTTTAAGTAGTTACTGTGGCTAATAGAATATAAATCAGATTAACAACTACAAATTTCAGTTAGCCTAATAAAATCAACCACGACTGAAAACAGTTGATGACATGTTCAAATGTTGATTTTTAATGTTTTTTTGGACTAAAATGGCCAAGTCGACCAATAGTTGACAAAATGAAAAGCAAATAAACATGCATATATGTCTCTATTATGATTTGTCTTTTAACAACTTTGAACAAAACAATCCAGGTATGTCAAAGAAGTGTTGAATGGATGGACTCAAAAACACAAGTCCCTTTTATGAACTACTTCCAACATGGTCTGAATACTTTATGTATAAAAGTCATCAATGAAACTAGTTTCTGTCCAATGGTTACATAATATACAATTGTTTGGATGGAAATTGCAAATTTTAACCACCCAGTGTTGATATCTATTGCCTAAATTACTGCAATTAAAACTACTTGCCTGTCTTCATCAATAATCAACGATGAGAATGGGTCTTCTTCACAAATAAGATCTGGTGTCCCTTGTCTTGCTAACTCTGGTACATTCTGAACATACTTTGATACTTCTGATTCATCATGTGTTTGGTGATCTTCTAGCATGTCTAGATGGTAATTTCCAGTGTTGGTTACCAGAAGTCCATATTCGTTTTCATCAATTGCCATGGAAACGCATTTTTCACCACTTAACATCAAAGCTTGGTTCCCATTTTCAGACTTCTCTCTGCCAGCATTCCACATTTGGAGATTTTTCGTAGATAACAAGTGTGGTGCATAAACTGAACCATGCTTTTGAATCATTTGACCTGGTCGCGTTTTAGGCCTGTATAAAAACAATAAGTCTTCAAGCAAATTGCAACGAGTATGCTCTTCTTTATGTACGAAAGCGAGATAATAATAAAACAAGAACAAATTCTGTGCCACACATATGCTTAGGTAAAGGTGTGTAAATGGTTATTTCATAAAAGAAAACAGTACTGCAACTCATTGATAATGGCAACAAATCTAGATATAGTAAAAGGCTTAAAGGTGTCGTCGTTATAAAAGTGTTATAAATATACATTTTTATAAATCAAAATAGATGTTAGAATTCAAATTGACCAATCTGTACATGGCACTTGGACATCAAGGTTAGTTCTAGTTGATATATGATAAGATAGTTCAACATTACCCAATCAGCAAGGCCATCATTTTGAATAAGTGGGCAGTCACATTTGCTATGTCATGTAAAAGCTTGTGTGTATATTATGGGCGTAGACATTGTTTAGCTCTTGAGCCAATCCCTATTTGAATCTCAATGAAAGCTGATGAACGGCTTTAACAGTTTTATTAATATGTTTATAGTTATAAGCAAATCCCTAGCTTTGTGCCTGTCACTATATAGAAAGGGGTTTAGATTTATAAAACAAAAACTTACTTGTAAGTTTTCTTTTTGTTTTTCTGGAGTACCTCATATTTTGCACCATACTCTGTGATGAAATCATTTTTCAGTTGTACAAGATCTAAATCTTCTACTTGGTTGGCACTACCTGCTAAAGAGTTTGACATGGTAACTACATGCACCGGTATATACAAGTACTACCAGTAACAAGCTACTTGTAGGGTATGTTAAACTTGGATAATATAAGTAAATGCTAGAGATTTAATATCTATAATTTTATATCTTTAATATAATTTCTTTATTGGAGTTGAAAATCGGTGAATATACCTTTCTTTCCTGTCTTGTATCATATAACATATACGTAAAAATATTGTAACCGAGTTTTCAAACACCTGCAGTTGCACTGATTACTATTAACCCAATAACCAATACCAGAATAATCATAACAGATAGTATGCAAGTACTAAAACAGACCCAAGCTCCCATCATTCTACATTTCACCATCAGACAATTAACATGCTGTAAACCACCTAAATTTACAAGACTGATTTTGTTAAAAACAGAATTTGCATTTACGGCCTGGGAGCTAATAATAATAACCCTAAACACAGTAACACGAGCTATTAGCGTAGCTATGCTATTCAAATCTCTTTAAAATGATATGAATGGAGAGTGATAATTAGCTTTTCTGGATCTTGATTTGGGTATGTGATAGGTGAGTGGCATGATCACTCGCTTTAGAAAGTAAGGTCTGTGAAAACTATGTTTATGTTTAAATATACCTTGCTTCTGGTCCAGATACTTGATTGCTGATTCTAAGTAGTGAACATACTGAATTGTTCCATGCAATACCATTTCCTATTTAAAAAAAAAAATTTCCTTTGAAGTTTACATGTTATTTATATTTACTTATTACAAAAAACTTGAACGAGGCTCCTATCAAGTCACTCATAATGAGTTTTGCTTGGCCAAGTGTTTAGGCCTGTCAGTGGGACTTCCTCATACTTCACACAAGACTAAGAGGGAAATCCCCACTAAACAGCCTTGAATACATTTTTGATTTGTAAAAGACCAAATACCAGGGTATTTTTATAATAATAATAATATCTTGATTGCACGCTTTGAAATACTTTTTTCTATTGATTAAACAAGTACTTTATATAATTTGAGAATTGAAAGAATGCAGATATTGCGGGCAGATACAGTATAAATGATTAACTACTAGTATATTTGCTAAATTCTTCACAACTGAAAAGAAAAGAAATGATAAATAAATATTTCCCCCACAAGATATAGTAACAATCACCTTTGAAAGTGGCTTTTTACTCTTAATAGGTTGAGTTCCAGATTCAGGAAGTCTTTCCCTAAGCTTGTGATAGCACAGTGCCAAGTTCGCTCGACATTTAGCATCACTCTCTCTTCGCTTCTGTATACGAACTCTCTCCGCATGTAACGCCTTGGCCGAGTTCTCAATACGTGGTCTCGGTTTTATTCCAACTTTGTTGTGCACCTCGCCCTTCCTAAAATGTGCCTGGAACATCTTGCTATAAAAAAAATTATGTCACAAGAAAACAGGTTTACATGAACTGAAACAATACACACTTTCTATGAAAGCAAATGCGAAACGCGTAAATACAAGGGTGCGTCAGCGTTTGGCCGTGGTTTTGTGAAGAGCAGACGCCATTCAAAACAAACCCCGCCATAAACGACTCGCTCGACGATTGAAGGTCTACACAGGAAGCTGAATTTTAAGTGAAAAACATACCTGCCGTGGCTCTCTAAAGTAACTATGTACTTTCTGCAAGTTGCAACAATGCTGACATCCAGCAAAATAAACCCTTTTCATAGAAATGTATCCGGAAAACCCGCAAAATTCACAACATCTCATGAAGGCGCCAACCAAGACTTTTAAAACATCGCGCACATAACTTCTGCTCATGCTCAGAACGTTTTATTTGAATGCAGACGTCATCAACGCTGAAACACTGTAATCTATCGGCGCAGGCGCAATGTAAACAACAAATATGTAGCAGAATTTTGTAGCAGTTTATAAAAACAGGACTGCGATTGGCTTCAAGAATGGCATCACTGTGTGGAGCAAGGTGTTTTTCAAGAAGCAAACGTGCGTGGTATGGATTGATGTGTTTTCAGTTGCGGGTTCGCAGTTTTCAGTAATCCTGAGAGTAATCTAAGGATGTAAATTGCTATATGGTATACAGATCGCGCTCACAACCTGTTCCGGGTTTTGAATAAATAATAAAAGTTGTTTTATTTATATGTACACTGGGGTAGCTTGGGTTTAAGGTTCCATTACAAATAATAATATGTTTCTCAGATAAAAACTTTATATATATATTTTTGTCATCTGCGAAAATTTCCAGGGACAACTCAAAGTAAGTATGTATTAATTGAAAGACGGTGGTCATATCGCCACACAGCTGCGACGTTTGTGTTGATAAACATTGATTTTCCACAATCCAATGCTCTTTTCTAATGGAAACCACGAGTACGTGTTTTGACCAAGGCACAATCGGCACAATGTGTCGCACAATGTACACTAAATACTGTGGCTGCCGCCCTCTATTGGCCGATTTGAAATGTTATTTCTTAGAATGTCAAGAGAGACTCGCGAAACAAACAGACCGAATAGCTTCACCTTCGCGGTGGTGTGTCCATTTCGCATAGAAAATTTGTTTGTTTCATGAGTTTTATGCATTTGCAGACTCCTTGTTGTGTTTGTTTTTTTTTTTATTGATAGTAATAATTATTTTACTCATTACTTATTTGATCTTTCTAAGTGACTTGCCCTATTGTATCCATGCGCTTTTTTTGCCGTTTGTTGATACATACTAGACATGAAAACTGTGTTACTGAAATGCTATGCGCCCTCCACCAATCAGATCGCCGGATTCACGATTTATATTCCCTGTATAAATTGAGAGAAGTTAGTTAGAACATGGCTTTGTCATCTGATATTGATTGACAGGAGATCGTCAAAAGAACACACATGATTGGTTAATCTAATCACAGTCCCTCTATAGAGGGACTGTGATCTAATGCAACATTTTATTATTGGAGGGCGCATAAAAACTGAAAAATACGTATAGGTTATAGAATGACACGCCCTTTATACATGGTTTTGAAGTCGCTCGCGCTCGTGATTTCAAAACCATGTATAAAGGACGTGTCATTTTATAACCTATACGTATTTTTCAGTTTTTACGGAGCTTAAGATTGTGAATACGATGTTCATGAATGAGCTTTGTTTTACACTACTGGTCGTTCGCTGTATTGTGTTAAATCACATCTCCAGTATACGAAACTCTTGTAGACTTGTCACTCTGACCTCAGACTAGTAATACTATATGCATGTACAAATTAGAAACAAGGTCTGCTGAAAAAAAATCCATACCAGATAGGGGGGAAAATAGACTTCATTTCAATCTTTCTGTCCCCAGGATATCAAATGGTCCGCCCCTAAGCGTGCCACTTGAATGTGAATTGAAAATTTGAAAAGGGACAAATTAATAATAAAAAAAGAAGTTCTTAAGTTGTTTCTTGAATGTTTTATTTTCGTGGGAAGTGATAACAATTTCGTTAACAATATGTAACAAAAAATACTGTATAACCCTAATATCTCTAGTGCGAACAATGACTTGAAAAAAAACAAACAGTTGATCACGCATGCGCAGCTTCCTAATTTATTATAATTTCGAGACATTGCTCGTTCCAGGTATTAATATTATAAAGAAGGATGTGTTCTCAGAAGAGTGTACACTGCGTAAGTAGTGGTTGCCAACAGGCAAGTTACACGGTGAAGGTGTTTGAGGCAATTTTATTTACATTAAAAACACAGGAATTGTGAAGATAACCCATGCTGACAAGGAACCTTTTCGACAACATATAAGCAATAAAAAGTCCCCCAATGTCTGGGGGACTATGGAAGACAATATTCTCTCTGCACCAAAACACCGCTACGTGCATTGTACGAAATGGAGTGTCTTTTTTCCTCCAGCCTTTCACATTTCATTTTTTAAAATAAGTCCTAGGTTCTGGCAATACATTAAAACTAAAATGTGTTTGACAAATGTCCCAATGTGTTCATCGGTATGCTGGCTGTGAAAATGTTCGTGGAATGCGAAAAACAAAATAGAATAGAATTAACATTATCAAAACATGGCGCCCTCAGAGTCGGCAGGCTGTGTTCAACTTAATCACTATCCTCGGGGGGGGGGGGGCGGACATCCGGGCATTTTCACCGCCTGGCAACCCGCGGCGGTGAAAACAAAGGCCCAAAACTCGCAGAAAACAGTACTTTGGGATGATTGTTGAGACTCCTCTGAACAGTGTAACAAGATTAGCCCTACTTGTGTATGATATATAAATTTGGTTGTTCGGGATTACTTCAAAGTTGAGTTTGTGTTGTTTTCTCGAATTTTCACCAGCTCGACGGGCGTTCCACAGCAGCGCGCACAGAGCCCATAGAAATGCATGTACAGTGGTGCGCGTCTTAGCAACGTGGAACGTCTTGTGACGTAGCTCCGCCCCCGAGGATAGGACGGAGTGTAGTTTAGACCGTCGCTATGAGCGAA
Organism: Saccoglossus kowalevskii; assembly: GCF_978046115.1. Classification (NCBI taxonomy): domain Eukaryota; kingdom Metazoa; phylum Hemichordata; class Enteropneusta; family Harrimaniidae; genus Saccoglossus; species Saccoglossus kowalevskii. Next base: position 20,194,374 of record NC_140641.1, read on the forward strand.
CAAAGTGAAACGGTCTTACAAATACAGAAAATGGTTGTTATCGGGGAATATTTGAGGATGACAAATCTGTATAGTTTTGGCAATTCGATTCTAGAAGCTGTTACAGTAGTTTCTCTTGTTTGATAACGGTGACTGTGAAATGTACGACACAGGTCGCCTCTGTGAGCAATTACTAAACATAATAACGCTAAGACGGCAGCTTTTTAAAGACCAAATGAAAATATCAATCACTGCAGCGCTACACCGCCAACATCTTGGCATCTGTATTGCCATTAGCGTTTGGAAGATTTTTGAGATTGTCTGTTTCCGGCAAGATACCGCCAGGGTATTTATCTTCCAGAAGATTTAAATTTTTTTGTAAGTCGTCGCTTTCACTTGGTTCTTCAAAACTGCTCTCAATATCACTTTGGCTACTTTCACTCCCCGTTTCGGCCAGTTCAAAATCTTCTAGCTCTTGAAGTTCAATGATGTCCCCATTTTCGTTCTGCATGTTCTGTGCTAACAACTGGTTGATGATGACTTCGCGTCCACCATCATCATCCGTACCGGCGACAGTTTCCTCGTCGTCAACTAACTGGTTAAGAGTGTCCTGAACCTCTTCGCCCTGTCCCTGTTCATTAGCCATATTTTGCAGCTTTTCTCTCCATGTAAAATTCTGCTTGAAGTACTCCCCTAAAGTGCGGTCGTAAGGCTCGAAGAACTCGTACAAACGCTGCTTAATATCGTCATCAACGCGCGGGCGAGGGATAAAATCAGCTGCAACTCGCGGACATACATTCTGAGGGAACGATAGACAGTACGCTTGTATATTGTCATCGAACGAGAAATGCGATTCTTGGTAGAAGTTCGGTAGGCCCAGGAACTCTTCGAGTCTGCGGAATTCAGTGAACGTGTTGAACTTTAAGTGCTTACCGTCGACAACGTAGATCTGAGCTGGAGGGAAATAACGCATCCAACTAAGCAGGTGCTTGAAGTAAATGCTGTTGTCAATAAGAAGATTCAAGTGCGCCACGTTGTCTTGATGTTTAGAGTCGAAAACTGATTTCTCGAATGTTTTTTTGATATGCGACTGGACATCTTCAAGGCGCTCCTCCCGCTTAGCGCTCAAGCGAGCGTACTCGGCAACTGCGCGCCTGACGGGGTCGCATACAACTGCAATGAGTTTTGTCGCCGGAGAGATGCCATATTTCACCCTTTTTGGAGCGTCTTCGGGAAAAATAAAGTAGTTGGGTAGTTTGTCCAGCGTCACTTGAGCCTCCGTCGTGTACGGCATCTGTTCTTTGTACCAATCGAAGCCCTTTTCGTAGATATCAGAATAGTCGATAGGAATGTCGGTTCTCACTTCAACAGCTGGATGAAAGCGAAGGTAACGTTGAATACGATCGCTACCGCACTGACGCATGCCGATGATGAGCGCCTGTGGTAGTTCTTGTTTACACCCTCTTCGACCCAGCTCTTTGGGATTGCGAAGAGTTCGCTGTGTCAGATCGTCCCTCGATTTCGCCTGGTAACACGAATTCCCAAATTTCGCCTTGAGATAGTCCTCCAGTTCTACTTTGGCATTGTCGTTAATCGGCATAAAGTTCCTGTCTGGAATGCCGGGGTAATCGCTTCTACCCAAAACGTCGTTAGTTGGCGCAGATGTAAAGAGAAATGTCAAACCGACCCAAGCGATGGCCCCAATTACTATAAAAGTAACACATCGGAGGTAACGGCGAGAGACCACCGTACGAACACTTGCCATGGTGACGGCGGACTGAGCAGGAAAGATAGATGCCACGATCCCACACCCTTATACCAACGCACCTAGCCGAGCCACGTCACTACATCGAACAATGCGCGGACTACATTCTATGCATTTTGGTAGCAGCTGGATGAAAGATTTATGAAAAAAATATGAAAAATACTTTTTTTAGTTACAATGTAAATGCATAAATTTGGGCGATGGGAAAGTTTGCATCGACAGCTTGCTTTGCTTGTACAATAGAACTTGATATAACACATTAACAGCAGGCTTACGATGACGCGCAATATATATTCATGGAAAGACTGTTTGGCAAAATCGTTGGTGACAGCCGGCAACTGTCAAATCCGTAGTTGCCAATGAATGGGATTCTGTTCTTCTTGTTTGCAGGAATTAAATGTACACCCAGTCATATTCACTACGAATAACGTATCTGACAGGCGCGTTAACTCCAAAATATTAAAAACTTAAATTCCACAACAACGAAAATTACTCGTAATTTTTAGATTACTGGAAGAACAGAAAAGCTGATCGATCATTATGATGACAGATGATCAACAGATGACAAACTGGTTATTATAATCACAACATTGTAATTATTCAATACAACAAGCTGGTGTTGTAATTCGTTATTTTAATCCGTGCAATGGTTTGGAAAAACGATTAAATAATATGTGAATGTGTCGCGATTTAATGTGTGTCCGCAAAGTGTGGTGAATCGCGGCGTGATCATTAATATCAATATTTTGTACTAAAATAATTACGATATTCGATGCTATAGTGTACATAATTGTTTTGCTGTGAACACACGAAGTTTATAATATTTAGTTACTAAAAACCAGATACGGTGTTTATTTTGTTAAATCTCGTATACACAGTTGTTGCAAATATAGTCACTGGGTCTGATTTGACTGCATGGATATTCAACTCACAATTTTAAAGAAAACATTCTCATGATAGATTTTAAGTTTACCACATTTAGATAACAATGTAAAGTAAACCCAATGAGAAAGAAAACGTTTAGAGCATTTTTCCCGAGCGTTAGACGAAGGTTTTACTCATCTATTACAAATATAATACAACGGCAGTATCACACTGGGCAATGCCATTTCGCACTCGGCTTATTTTCACGTCAACAACCGATATTTCCGAAATTTTAAATAACGACTTTTAGATAAGCACAAATCGTACACTCGTCATAAGATCTCGCATTCACATTACACATTCGTCGACAGAACAAACATGTATCTGTTACTCTAGCCAATTTAGTATCTCGGACAAATCGTTTTTTATTTTGTAAACAGTCTTAATGTACGTAGACACATGCCCTGAAAAACTATGTAGACTGGTTCCGAATGTTTGTTTGATGTCTTGTCCGTTTCTTCGCCACAGCGAGAAGATTCCAGATTTCAGAAAATTTACAATATGCGTGATGATAGACGTATTGATACTGCTCATTTCTAGACGGAAATAATATATTTAATTTGATGTGATGTGATGAAAGGTAATGGACAGTGATTTGAATCTGGAACGGGGTTCTTCTGAGATCTAAATCAGAGCAGTGGAATAAGGCTGAACGTGAAGCTCACTTCACGCTGGTTTTCTCATGACCAAATACAGTTGGAATATAACAAATGCATAAAACATTATACATTTTCTATAGATACTGACCTCAAGTGCGTTTTATCTATCTATCTATCTATCTATCTATCTATCTATCGATCTATAATTATCACAAGTTCAAATTTCATTGATTTAGCATTTCAGGCATATTCAGTGGGTTTTAAATTCATGGTTTTACCATTTAGACAGTGTGCTCAATTTTACCTAATAACTGGCTTTTAATTTAGCGCATTTTCCAATCAGCGAAATACTAGTAAGCAGAATTAAAACCCAGTGAATAATTAATCCTTTTACAGCAGTAGCCTTCACACAAAAGCATAACAAACACATTTTCTGTCCGATTAGTCTGTAATAGCCAAATTTGGTTTAGTTTCCTGTCTGACAAAAAAAATCAGAGTCGTCAATGATCGCGGACATTGAGATCCTAATAATAGGAGTGACTGATTTGAAGTTGTTCAGACATAATTCAACTTGTTTAGTCTTTCGCTCAGAATGAAGTACTGTAGAATACTTTATTTTTGCTTGGAATTTATTTTCGCTATTTTCGCTGAAGGGATGATTCCGTGAAAATAAAATCCAGCAAAAATATTTTTTTCCTATATTTCACATTAAACTCATCAAAAATCAGTGAAAATAAATTCCAAGCAAAACGCCCAAAAAGCCTTTTCAGCGAAAATAAAGTATTCCACAGTATTTACGGCTGAGGCTGGCATTTTTTTGAACATTTTCTCCAGTGATCTATGTTAAAGCAATAAATGGTATTCATCAGTATTTCGTAACAATTATTGACCGTAACAATTATTATCCGTAAGCACTCATTCATAAAAAAAATAAAACCATATTGTAAATGCCGAGAAAATCTGATTATAACGGTAGCCGTATTGTTAAAACATACACACACTGTCTGTCAATAATTTTATGAGTTTATTTGACATTTTTTAATATCATGATAATTCAGAGAGGAACACGTGTCATTGATTACAGACAAAATAATGTTCACCTGTAACCCCCAATTTGTCTGGTCACGTGATCACTCTACATTTGAATATAAACGGCCCAATCAGCCCCAATCCTTCATGAGCACGTTTTATTACTGGTGCTTTGAAATGGCATTCTCGTCACCGTAGTTTTATTTCCGGTTTAGTGCCAACGAAATGATATGACATGCATCGGTAACCCGCGGTTGATGTCATCAGCCACTATAAATGAAATCGGTTCAGGCATGCCCTTCTATCACGGGACTGTAATGATATGTTCAAATATGGATTTTTTTTTTTAATAAAATGGCCATCAGTTGGTCAAAGGTCTACTATTATGTATCGTCTTTGTACCGAAAAGATTAAAAAAAATAATGCAAATAAAACAGCATGGCTGTCAGTCGGATTTGTTTGCATAAAATCACAAAACAGACTGACGTGCCCCCAGTAACCTATCATATATACGGTTGATGACATGTTGAAAGTTTGTGTTTTGTCAGTCAGTCGATTACATTTGTTCGAAATCCTAATATAACTGAAGTGAACACGCAACCTATCATGACGTTATTTTGTACAAAATGTGTGAAAGCGTAACTAAGAAACAGGTAGAACATATTGGCCACCAGGCGGCCACTTTGAATAAGATCACTAAAAAGATGTACATGTACATCCGTAACCTGCCATGAGTAATGTCAATTTTAATTTTGAACGTAAAAGATCAAGCCATGCCCAAGGAACAGTTGATGACAAATATTAATTGTTGATGTTCTTTAGGGACGAAAATGACCACCAGTCGGTTAATAGTTTACGAAACAAATCGCAGTGCGCATGTCTACCATTATGTCTTGCCTTTGTACCAACTTTGAACAAAAACTAATTTTGCACGGAACCCAAAACATAAATCCGCTTTCTGACTTCGTACAATGATGACTAAAAAGACGAAAAATGTCGATTTGTTGGCCATCTTGAATCAGATCAATTCAACTATGTGAAACATTACACTGCCGCTGCACCAAGTTTGAAAACAAATATGTATTATCAAATTATAATTAAAACTACTATTTGTAATGTATATAATGGCCGCCAGTCGGGCAATTTCGAACAATTCCCGAAAAATGATGCTTATTTAACCAACAGTTGTGAAAAAGAAATGAAAAGCACAACTTGGATCAACACATATAAAATGAAGATTTTTAGGAAACATGACCGCCTGTCAGCCAGTCAAAAAATCAGCAGCATATGTATATCATTATGTATCAACGAATCATGAATAATTATACAAAACCGAATCCATAAGGCCCCCAGATGTGTTCAGTCGAGCCTAAAAATATTTGGATTTGAAAAAAAAAATTTGGTTGAGGTAGAAATGCTCAAAACAAATTGAGTTTTTATTTTCACACCAATTTTGCAGAAACCAGAAAAAAATATCAGGGGGAAGCAGTGCCTCAAAACATGTAATTGTTATGTGTCTTATTCAAAATACAAGATTATGCTTTTTAGGTAATTTAGGTATGCACAAATTTGCACCAAAAAACAACTTGAATTAAGTCTGCATAATATCTCAAAGCCAAAAATTCATTAAAATCAAACATGAGAAGCAGATTAAACTTTAGATTTACTTGAGGCGGGGGGGGGGGGGGGCTTCTTAACAGAGCTCAACAAGAAAACCATCATCTGATGAGAGATCCCCTGTCATCTTTATAACAATTGGTCTGAGCAGTTTTTAATAAGGTAAAATGACCATATATGGTTGTGTGCCCCTTATAAGACCGAGAGAACAGATGCTGGTAATCAGAACAAGGTAGTGCTAAAAAAATACGTTGCTATGGGACACAATTAGCACTAAAAACTAATCTGATCCAATAAGTTGTTCTTGAGCAATGAAACAGTGAATTCAAAACAGTCCTGACATTACACAACCCTTGAGAAAAATAACATAGTTGAACTCCGGTGACCTTGCCCTTTGTTATATAATATAATTCCCTTTATCATAGTTTGTTTCAATATAAATATGCATTGTCATAATTAATTTTGAATACAAACAAGTTTTGGGGTTGAACCAACAGTGGGGAATCAGTCTACCGAATGTCTTTAAAAGATGTAAATATCTTACAAAAACATTGGTGCCTTATTTGTTTAATTATTTTAAGGCACATAATTTCCAGCTTTCTTCAAAGTAATTCAGATATTTTAGTATAAAAACAAATGTCTCATTGAAAAAAAAAAGTGCTGCATTTAGATGTGAATAGATTCATAAAACATGCAAGATAACAGAAAATTTTAGCTGGCTTTAGTCCAAGTATTTTGTACAGGTGTCTGTCAAAAATTAATGATTCACTGAGACAAATATGAACTGCCTCATTGTGTGACTACTGTATTATATGAAAAGTAAAAAAAAAAACACCCTTTATGAATAGCTATCATGTTGCAAGCTCTGCTTTGTATGCAAATCAACTTAAATAGTTAGTTGGTGTCCAGTGGAGGGAGAAGTCAACAGTACTGTTGCCTCCTGAGAATCTACATCTTCAAACACTGCAATCTTTGATGTGCGTTTTTAAACTAGTATTATAAAAACTCTATCATTCTGTTCTAATAGCTGAAACATATTCCGGTGAGTTTTCATTTGTCGAATGAACTGTTTGTCAAATACAGAATACATATATTTTAGAATAATTTTCTTTTTAAAATGTGGATGAAATGTTTTGCTTTTAATGTATTTTTTTATGTATTGTTTTTGATTTGATAACTTTGAACTAAACAGATTTTCTATTAGCTTCAGATCTTGATCAAAGTTAGGCACCCAGTTCATAGGAGTGCTTATATTGATTTTCTGACATCTTGTTTTCTGTAAAGATTTTATTGGTAGGTTTGCAAATGTGTATCAGACTGTGCAATCTCTCCAAAAGTTGGTTTTGAAACCCAGTATGGGATTCTGAGATACATTACCAAGGATATTATTACAAGATAAATAATTTGCTTCATTGAATACATACAACAATGCACATTTCCACTGAGATCAGTGACCTTTGAATGTATATCACCAGTGATCAGTCAAGTAGAAACAGTCAAAATATTTTATCAGATTTTCTCAATTTTTGCATATTTTCATACAGGACATCTGTTGTTCAAACTCAGGGAAGACTTTATACTGATGAATAAGGTGACCAAGTTTGATAAAGTTTGGAATAGAATTAGTAAATTTATTATGCACACAATAACAATTATTAACGACAACGACGACGACGACAACGACGGACAAAATTTTTCCCTTAATATACCTTTCCCTTCCATCTTTGATGGTACAGGCAAGGTAAAAATGACATGCTTTACACACGATTGGCATCCAGTTCTCAAATGGTGAAAATGCCTTACAATGGCAGACATTTGGCCATCTTGAATACGTCCGACATGTCCGCTCCTTTCCACAACTTTCTCACTCAAATTTTTTTGTACTTTATTCTGGTATCCTTCAATATTTCTTGAATTGTACCCTAATTTGGGAGCCAGCAGACAAACATTCGGGTCAATTTTAACTAATTTGAGCATTCTCCATATATTCTGAAGGAAAGTGCAGACTATAAATGGGAATATTTTGTGAATTTGAGATGAAAAAATGAACTGGTGGTAAAAAGGTCAAGTTTGAACTTGCTCAGTGCAGGTATATGCAAGATACATGTACAGCTGAATACGATGCACAGACAGATGAAGGTCAATCCTAGGTTTTGAACTAATCTGGTTACGCTGTTCTGAAGTCCATTTTTCCCATTCAGAACAAAAATCTCTGGTATTTGCATTGCATGCCAGAAAAGCAGAGAAGCTTCAGTTGTTCTACATGGATACAGATTGTGAGCAATAGTTTGATTAAAATCAGCCAAGTCTAGGTCAATCTAAAGCTTTTAGAGAAGGGCTTGTTTTTTGACGCGTTATTAAGAATAATTACAAATATCAACAGATTGATAGGACCCCAAAAAAATTAATTGATGTGCATTTTTACAACAAGTGCCAAAGTTTGACAAAAACCAAACTCTGCACATTAGAGAAACAGTCAGTTTTCAGACGACTGAAGTAAATCGACTTAAAAAATAAACACCATGAAGCTACCTTTTTATACTGAAAAAGGTCTGTTTATTGAATCAACTGTTTGTAGAAAAAAAACAAAAATGACACAGTTTCTGTAGAAATTCAAACACTCATTATGCGCGATACTCTTCCATGATTGGCTCACAACTGTACAATTAAGTCTATAGAAATGCTAATAGGTCAACGTTGAACCTGTTGTTTAACTCGACCACATAACTTCTTTCATGCATCAAACAGATTTTTAATAATTTTAATCCAAAATGTGATGTCCTTTTTTGACATTTACATGAAAAATCCTGAAATTGAAGTAGGGGTAAAATCTGTAAATATTGCGGTGCACATAAAAAATGCATTATTTTTGTCGCAGGAAAAAAAATGTATGCAGCGAGTTACACAACAGTAAAAACTAACACGAGCTGAAAAACTGGAAGAGTATCCAATAGAATTGTCATCCCGAAAATAAATAATTATTTATTCATCAGAATCCCATTCTGCAAACAGACCACATCTGAGTCATTTAGTACAAGTCGCTATTTTTTCGGCACATAGCAGAGTTGACTTATTAATGACGGCGTCAAAATAAAGTCAACTACAATATGAAACATTCACATTAACTCGAGTGTCTCAATTTTCTCTATTAACGCTTTGACAGCCACACCCAAATTGTATTCCATCTATTATCGTCAGCTTTATTCAACGGTTGTCAAGGTACAAAATATGCAGTATGCGACAACTGCGCATACACATGCCGCATCAGTTCATCAACCATTCAACAAAACTAAAAAATATAACAAAGCTACAGTGCCAATGACCTGGGATACAACCAGAATTTACTCCCTGAATAGGAAAATTGACTAGTTAATTTCATTAATATTACAAAATTTATTCCACAAATTTTTAAATAATTTACATTGAGTGTTTGAATCCCATAGAAAGTCACAATTTTTTTCTTTTAAATCTATCCCTAAATATTTTGAAGAAAAAAAACATACGATGAAGCTCCTCATCCCACTTTTTTTTTAAATATATAAATACAATGGACTAAACCATGTAATAGTACCAAACCATTATAAATCGGGGAAGGGAAAAAGATGTTCATGGTATATTCACAAGGAGGTGCCACAGCTGTAGCGACTGACAGCTGATTCATTTGTTCAACGCTGGATGGCAAATGTGTCCAATTACAAAGCCCTGAAACATCTTTTTATACATCCATGTCAAAGCAAATATGGCATACCTTTGGTGTAATTACCGATATCAGTTTTACGACTATTTGGTGGTGGTGGTGGTGGTGGTGGTGGTGGGAGAAGGGAGGGGGGGGGGGAGGGAGGGATTTAACTATTGATAGAATCAAAAAAGATCTTTATATTCAGATAAATGTTCAATGTTTAAATAGCAATCGTAATAGATGACAGGAATTTGTGATAAAAAAGTCTGTCAATTACTATTGTGGAGGTTTTGGGGTTATCAAAAGTGTACCTTTCTTGTAAATTTGTCTTAAATCTAATTGCTTGAAACCTGGTTATTTTGTTGTTGTTAAAGAGTTACTGCCACAACATGCAAAAATAAAAAATGAACAGAACGTGCTTAGAGCCTTCTACAAGGACCCCCTAACCAGCAAAGAATGGAACAACATGGCATCACTGGGTAAGAGTCACTGCTCCAAATCTAGCAATTGACTTCATATGGGGGGGGGGGGGGGAGAACTACAAAAAATATTCGGTAACTAATCCCATGTTCAGCTGCTTATCACTGCTAAAAGCCTGCTTTAAACATTAATAAAACAAATATTTAAAGATTAATTTTTGATTTAAATTGCCAAGCAAGTACATGTACGGTAGGATTTCAGCTTTCGCAACAAATTATCAAAACCCATTTACATAATCATTATTTCTGCAAGTTGAGATTTGTTCACACTACGCCCATCAACAGATGCCACCAAAATGGATATGCACTTTTTAGTCAAAATAAAAAGAAGTGATTGCCGAAAACAGCAAGACATCTGGGCAGACAGAGTAAAGTATAAAGATACACCCAGCCAGACATTACAGTATGAGAACTGCTCAGGGATTGGACAGATCTTGGATATCAGCTGACCAATAGTTGAGAGCCATGCAAAAGCAAATTAAAACCAGACCTTGTACATCTATTCGCTACAGTTGTCATAACAGAAATTTACAAATTCCAAAACAATATGAGTAAGCAAATAACTTAAATAAAATTCAAATTTGACACGCTTTTGAATTTTTTTTTAAGAACATCAAAAAATCTGTAAACCAACTCCTCATAACAAAGTGTTATTAAAGACGATTTCAAGATTATTCTTAGTCATGGTAATCAATAATATTTCATTGGCAGAACACAGATCTTTTACCATCGTCTTTCAGAGTTCAAAATAATAGAATTTGAATAGATTCAAATTTCTAAAATCTTAATCAAATTATAGTTAACACTGATTTTGTTCACACATTTCTGCATACAAAAGGGTACAGAAAACAAACAAACAATGCTTTATAACCCACAATACATGATTTACTTTCCCCAGTGCCATCAAGTAGTAATCTACCCAATAACTTCACAATCAACCTGGACTTTCCAAATAACAGCAAAACAGTATTGCAATAAATCAAATTACTGCAATCCGAAATTTTTTTTCTACTTTTTTGTGTAATGTTATTTATATAGCATTTATATAAAACTGGTTTCAACATTCAATCTAGGAAATATTTCAAAATGAATTTCTCCTCCTGAATCAGAGCATGAGTTTGTTCATGATGGATGAGAATCACTAAAAAATCTAGGGAGTCTTCTAAATCACAAAGCTAGGAATATATTCCAACCTAGGGAGTTTGCGACCTGAGGAACCCTGGGAGTAGACATTTTAACTGAGTACTGTAGAATACTTTATTTTCGCTTGGAATTAATTTTCGCTATTTTCGCTGAAGGAATGATTCAGTGAAAATAAAATCCAGCGAATATACCTTTTTTCCTATATTTTACATTAAACCCATCAAAAATCAGTGAAAATAAATTCTATACAAAACACCCAAAAAGTCTTTTCAGCGAAAATAAATTCCAGCGAAAATAAAGTATTTCACAGTAATTCATTTCAAGGGAGGTAAATAAAAACCTGGAGGGAAAACATTATGAATGTGGAATATAAAGGAAAATAAATTCAAATTTGATTTGATCTTTTAGAGAATTCTAACACTTTTAAAGTTAAAAAGGAAATCTCTGAAGCATTGCAAAACAGCCTGTAAATTATTTTATTTGTGCCGTACTCACACTTTTATTTTTCTTTATATATTTTTAATGTATGGCACATCTCTACATAAGCTGCCTACCCTATAAAGTCAATAATGGTACAGTCATAAAGTGAATTCGGAAGATATAATATTATTATTATAAATTTTCGGGTTTGCAGGTTATTTACTGAGGGGCAGGAGGTGGTGGACTGAAGTTAAATGTCTGAGGCACTGTCACTTGGGTGAACTGGTATCCCCCAACTTCTTGTATCCTCTTCGATTCTGTTGAAAAATAAAACAGATCAGTGATTTAAAAATTTCATAAAATTGTAACAATGAATGGACAAACAAGACATAATGATAAGGTCTTGAAGCTAGATCAAGTAAGTTAAGTTGTCTTCAAGTTATGTATTCACCTCGATAGAGGAGGGAAATAGAGAGTGCATTTTTTTTTTAGGTTTTTGCTCGTGTTCAATAACAAAATCTTGTGCATTTAGTGAAACTTCCAAAAATTAACAAGCCAACAATAAAGATGTGTTCTGTGAAATAAACTGGGTACATAAAATACGTTGTTACGGGGGAAAAAAATCTCACCTGCAGCGGCTCTTCTTTGATCGGCTAACACAAGAATTTCTTGTACTTCCTGCTGTTGTTCTCGAGTTAAATTCCCTGTTAATGCATTATACCAAGTTGGGTCTTGTACTTGCAACCCTGTAATAAAAAAAGTAATGTTACCAGAAATAATTTACCATTTCACAGCCATATACGTTTTATCTGCTGAAACTTTGGGATAAATATTGGAAAGAATTCTTTAATCTTTTTTAAAAATATAAACGGGATATATACATGTAATTCTGCTTAGACTTTAACATGTAGATTTAGATTGGGGTTTGGCATTTTTGAGAAAAACACAATTAACAATGGTGGAAATATGTTCATGAAAACAGTAATAAACACATACCTTGTAAGACCTCTTTAAATACCATATACTCATCAATTGGGCAGTTGTCGTCATCAAGTGGCGTATTGTAGCTTTCTAAAGCAGTCTCTTCAAACCCTTCGAGGTCATCATCACCTAAGTTTTCACCAGCCTTCATAGGAAAGACGACAAGACACTTAGCATTAATGAAAATCTTAAATGTATGTACAATGTATGAAAATAAAATGCTCCTGGGTGAAGCAAATTCAACAAGTCCTTGTTAATGACATAACAATTAGGGGAAATGTTATTCATGCCAAGAATAAAGTAATAGTGACCAAAAGAATAGTTAATAATAGTGAATAACTGGCTGGTCTAGTATTAACACAAATTAATTGTATTAAGCGACACTTCCAAAATCGTAATGTATGATCAGAAATTAAATAGGATGTGCTATTCCTGCATTTTTTGATCAATGTTTAGCCATCTTTGATCCGATCGCGAAACAAATCGTAATATACATGTTTAATGTATGTACCAAATTTGAACAAAAACTGACAAAGGATGCACAAGATACCACATTTTCAAAAAACAAAATGGCTGCCAGTCAGCCATCTTGGATTGAATCAGTAAAGCACTGCATGTGCATATGCACATGTCCGAGATAAAGTACTAGGCACATGCAAAGAATGAACAAATTTGGTCGACAAGTTCTGATATACGACTCCAAACGGATAGATGGAGACTGGATTACAGTCCCTGTTTCAAGGTGGGTTATGACTTCACGCTGACTACAGAGTTAGTTAATTAACTTAATACGGGAAAAAAAAAACACTTTTTCGAAGATGATGCAACAATTAAAAATTTACCAATTTATTTATAAATATCTGGCAGATTCAATAGTTTTCTCTATGCTAACATAGTAATCATGACATCAGATTTTGTTTAATAACAAAACATGGTGCTGATGAGTTCTTGAGAACTTCAACCGATAGCCATGACATCAAACAATAGTAGTCGCATATGTTCTAGAAGTTGGATTGCTATCCCTACTCGTTATTACAGAACAACGTACAAAATTATCTCACCCGCTTTGCTAACATATCCAAATACTGCTGAGAATCCTCGTCTACTTCGTCCTCATCACTTTCCAAAACCTCTTCAAAGTCCTCATCGTCGTCGTCATCATCGATGTCTTCATCTTCGCTGTCCACTTCAGCCTGTGCTCTGCCTTTAATTAACCAAGAAAACATAATAGATAGATAGCGAAACCAGCAAACTGCAAATGTTTGGATTATATTAACATCATTAGTTTAACATTTTTACTGTGAAATCAACTTGGCCTTTCATACAAACCACATGGACAAATCGTTGATCCGCATCAATGTGATTCAAGAGCAAGGTGTAAATTTGAAGCAAACGATAATTTAAAATTCTCCTTTCATCCACCCAGCTTAACCAGATGACGATACCGTACTTATCCGACTTAGTACCAATGCTCGACTAAGCACCCACCCCCACTTATGTCATGCCTAGTTATAAAACCTATGGATTGAGCAATGTTTCACTTTTCTGAATATCGGCAATGAAATTTATATAATACATTGTTGATACTGATCGCTGTGAATATTGTGCGAATGCGTAGAGCATGGCAACTGTGCTTAAATTAAAAATTATGCTGCCTTTTTTTTTATTGGTTTATAACAGACTTAACCTATTAGGTCAAAGGACATTGTTGCAGGTTAAATTATGCAAGAAAAGAACATTGCGGAAATTGATTCCAAGATGAGTTGGCAGTGATTTTTGTTTCCCAAATCGAATTAATTGCTACTCAAAATGTTTTTATATCTGTTTTTTTTCTCTAAATTTCAGTTGGATTTTGCCATATGTACTCAATTACAACGCATTTTTTGAAGTTGTTGCATTGTAACACAAAATGCTTTTAGTATTGTAAAATCTGTATTAGAAGCTACATCTCTTTTTGAACAATTGAAAACCAAAAATTCATATGTGTAGATGTTTAATAGAAACCGCAGCCCCTCTTGTTCCATTTTGATAGAAGACGCGACTTCTAATACAGATTTTTCAGTAAACAGATTCTATTTACAGTACTTACTTTCGTACGCCCTGTTAAGTCCTTTAAATATGAGTAATAGTGATGGTAAGAACTGAGATGCGAGTACGCTCACTGTATCGGGTCTGCCGGGTAAACTCATCAACGTACAGAGACCTAAGGCACACATTTTACGATCGTGTAAACTGAAAGACGACAAACGGCACTCGTTAGTGACAAAGTGAAATCTAAGCTAAGCTGATCACAAAACTGTACATATCAACAATTACTGAAAGTGCATTTGTCTTATAGCAAAGTGTTTGATACAGGTCCCATATCTAAAATGTGCAAAAACTACATTGTTGACATTGCTATTTGAATGCATGTAGCGATAAGACCAATGCTTTCAAGCAGGATCAGAGTTTACTTACATGCACCATACAAAACCGATCATGGTATTGGCAAATTAATAAACCTTTATTTTGATTAATGTATGAATATTTAAATTTGAGGAGAGGAACCAAGAAATTAGTATGCTTAAAATATTCTTTACATCATTGGCATTGTTAGGTGAGAGTAGGAAATTAAACTGGCAGTTAACCTCGATCATTACCGTGGTGGTGGTGGTGGTGGGTGCACACCAGTCGACCGCATTTTATGCAAATTTATGCATAGATTCCATGACCCTGGTTGGCAGCAATCTTGTGCAGTAGACTCGCACAGCAATTCACACCTATTTTTAAGACCATGAATAGACACAAAAAACTGGGAAACTAACAGGTTACTTGACGCTAAGTTCAAATAATAACAATTCAGTGGCACCAGAAGCTTTGAAAGTAGTCTCTAATAGTTTGCAGAAGAACACTTATTTGCACAAGTCTTGGTACAACATCGCAAAGCGACCCAGAATGATATAGAAATCAACATAATGTAAACAAACCATGCATGGCACAGTCCCAGTTAGTTATCAAATTTAAGATATATAGTTTTGTTTATAGTAATATAGCTGGAATATAACCATGTCAGGAATATGATTTTTTTTAACATTAAAATGATTGACATTTGTATCTGATCGTCAAACAAGTACTTGTCCATATTGAGAGATATTGCTCTGGAACAGTATTCAAAATCAGCCATTTTGAATACATGTATATATATAACATGATGTATAACGAATATATAAAATTTGAATATAATCAGTCAAAGCATTTAAGAGATATGGCTCTAGAAGCCCAATCATCAAAACAAAATGGCCGCCAGTCAGCCATTTTGAATCCAATCTGAAAAATAAAACAAGACATGACATGTCATAGCCCCCGCTCAGAAAAAAATTTAAAAACTTATATTGAACTTAGTTTGTGTCAGAGTGAATTAATTCATTATGAGCTGTATTAAAATTCTGTTATTAAATGTTCAGAATTGATGTGTTACAATTTTAGGGGGTGGGGTAAAAATATATTCATTTGGCTTTTCTGAGACAATTTATAACTTGTTAAACATATAATGCGATGTGCACTTGTAAACAATTATTACCTGTCC
Organism: Saccoglossus kowalevskii; assembly: GCF_978046115.1. NCBI lineage: Eukaryota > Metazoa > Hemichordata > Enteropneusta > Harrimaniidae > Saccoglossus > Saccoglossus kowalevskii. Next base: position 20,210,554 of record NC_140641.1, read on the forward strand.
CTGTACCAACTTTGAACAAAACTGGATGACACACATCTGAGAAAAAGCTGTTAACAGCTAGAAAAAGCTTGTTTTTTTTAAAGATTTTTGAGGGGAAAAAATGGCCCCCAAGTCGTAAAACTTTATCCAATCAAACAGGTCATGAATGACAATCCTTGGTGTATATTACCTGTGTCAACAACTTTACTTCCCATGTACTTCATGTACAGATCTACATGTAGTTTGTGGCCCTGAATTAGTTTCAATATCTCTAAATAAGGACAAGAGTACTTCTCATATGACAATGATACAAATAAAGTGCAAGAATCCAGAAAAATATTATCAAGTTTTTATTATCATACATTAATATTAACAAATCGTGTGAAATTGAACTTTTATGTACAGAGAAACATATATTTATGCTTTGGTTGACAGCACTTCTCAAAAAAAAAAAAAAAAGACGACCTGCAAAACTTTATACAATTGTCAGACATGCAGCGAATAGTATGCTTTTGTAATATATGCAGTTTCAGTGGCTTTGCTTTCCGAGAAAAAAATTCTGGCTCTGCACCTGAACAAAACAAAAAAACATTTAGTCAAAAGTAAGCAGAGGTTGTAGCATATATGCTCCCATTAGCTGTTAAATTTAATTAAAAAAGATATTTGTGTACTGTCTTTTCAGTACGAAAACATATTACTTAATATATTTATACCAGCCAGAAAGAAATTGCAAGTTTTCACTGAGCAATTAGGAATATACATGGACAACAATTGATGCATGTGTAGCAATATACTGTTTGAAAGGCTGCAAGATGTAATGAAGTAGCAAACCAATCACTACTGGAGTCTGACTGGCTGGGAAACTGCACAATACATACAAAAATGTATGCAGATGATATATGAGCAGCTCCACCAAATATAAAAATATTCTTTCCATAGTTATGACTCTAATGAGATCGTACAAGTTTATTGTGATTCTATATGTGTTTGTAATATTATTTAGCTTTATTTAGCATTCTGTTTAGTTGGTTAACTTTACTGTATCTTAATGTAGTTTATTTTATTTTTATACGACCATAGAACAACTCACTGTAGTTTGTTTTAATGTTGAATAAAAATTAAATCAGTCACTGTATAGTGGTGACGTATTGCGCGAAATTGTTGCAAGGACAATACTTTTCTCGATTTGCGTGTCGTCGCGCGTCGATAAAAAATGCATGGAATGGTCGGCAGTATCGATCAAGTTCGTCTAGTGTGACATTCGTGGCTGGCGACAAGATGCCGTATAATCGTTTAAATAGACGTCAAGGAGGAGTGAAAGGCCATAATCTGGTGCTACAATAGACGTCATGAAATGTTGGAAAATTACAGTCAATCAAAAAAACTGTTCACATGACAACAAAAAATATTCACTATATTTATTATGCATTATTTTTTTGTTGGTAGCAAATGATCACGGTACGGTAGCTTACTTGTTTTCGAAGTGTTGTAATTGTTGATTAGTACTCAGTAGTGATTATATTAACGTACAAAAAATAAAGTCGTTGAATTGTTATGAAATGCAAGTAAAATTCAACTTAGTTTTATCGTAAGCAAATGTTTTCGGTTACATGTTAACGCTCGATGAGACAATATCCGCCATGTTATCCATGCCCACGACGCTTGTTTATTGACCAGATAGGTCAAGTCGCTAATCAACCAATCAAAATGCTGGATGATGCCCATGTGCTCAAATTACCATAAAGCATTTAAATATGACAGTTCAGCGACCTCATGGTGAAAGCAACATGAAAGACCAGATTTACCGATGTTTTAGTGCGATCTTTTGGCTTCGTTTCTCATGGGGAAAAAGGCATGATTTTTTTAATCGAATTTAGAAAAATAAATAAACGTATCGTCCCAAATAAAAATGTGCCGGGTGGAATTTTTCTGTGGAAAAAATAAACGTACCGGTACGTTTATATTGGGACATTTAGCGTTGTGGGCAAAGCTCTCCTGAGTAGCGTCATATTTTTAACTTCGCCTATTGCGTGATCAGTGGATTACGTAAATAAACCAACACTTTCAATGAGTACATGCCGACCCAACTAAACTTGTTTATGGCTGTTTATGAACAGCGAGGACACATCTCATAGAACAATAGCTGTGGAAATCATAAACAAATGTAAATGTTGCGGAAATCAAGCATGGCGATAATGATTTTGAGCGAGGCAGAGTCTGGCAAGCATCTCAGAGCAGCATTGCGCCGACACCACCACGACGTTTGAATCCCGGTGAGAGCACTGCAAACCTCTTAAGTCACGAGGTAAACTTTCAATTTACACAATACATAATCAGTTCCTACAACCATAATAAAAAGGCAGTTTTTCTGGCGAAACTCTCGACAGGTTAGCAATAGTTTCTCACGATCACCAAACCCGAGACACAAACGATAATACAAAGTGTATAAATACCATAACAAGCACAGTTTCTTACCTTTGAAATTGACGAGACACAATTTTGTCCATAGAAGCGTTGCGCAAATAAAGATACAATCCCGGGATACAATATCCTCACAAAATTGACTGATTTCCCCTGAGACGAGAACTGCGTAAGCGTCATCAAAACTCGGATTAAACTCGGGTAATTTCGGGAAAAGTCGGATTTTGAAGGAAAAATGTTAAAAATCAAGGAAAAACACAGTGAAACTTTGAAGAATCGAAAAAATAACTTGATGTGCACCATAGCACCATCAATTTCTGTCTCTGTACTAACTCTGAACTGAATTGGATCACACATGTGTGAGAAAAAGCTGGTAACATGAAAATGTGCACACACATTGCACAGACACGACCCAAATTAAACCCCCCGCCCGGATCGCTGATCCTGCGGGGGCTAATGACGTGCATCAGGAACCTGTAATGTCTAATGTATGTACCAAGTTTGAACGAAATCCATCCATAAATGCCAGAAACGCTTGATATTTGATGATTTTTCAGCACAAAAATAACCACCATTCGGCCATTTTGAATAGGATCGTCAAACCAATATATGTCTATCTATGACATGATGTATAATGAATATTTAAAATTTGAACATAATCAGTGAAAGCAAGTCAGACATATGGCACGAGAACCACATTCATTTTAACAAAATGGCCGCCAGTCGGCCATTTTGAATCTAATCTGAAAAACAAAATTATTTGCATCAAGGTCTCATAATTGTCTAATGTATATACCAAGTTTGAACAAAATCCATCTGTAAAAAGGCCGAGAAATGCTTGATTTTTAGGATTTTTTAGCACAAAAATGGCCGCCATTCGGCCATCTTGAAACAGATCGTAAAACAAAATGATGTGCATCAATGTCCTATAATGTCCAACGTATATACAAGGTTTGAACAAAATCCATTTGTAAACAGATGGGAAATGCTTGATTTTGATGATTTTTAGCACAAAAATGGCCACCATTCGGCCATCTTGAATCAGATGATGAAACAAATTGACGTGCATATGTATAATATAATGTATGATGTTTGTGTGAAGTTTGATTGTGATTGGTCCAGGCATTTCACGCACGCATGGACAGACACACGGAGGTCAAAACATAAGTCCTAGTTTTTGGACTGCGTCCGAACAGGGACTAAAAAATAACGTCATTTGTTTAAAAAAGATTTTGTCAACACAAGAATACATGCACAAGGCTAGATTTATGAAACGTACAGAAAATAATCCTGTCAGTGCAACGCAGACAGCTTGACCTGTTTTGATTAGTTGCCAGTTTCTAGTTTGCTGGTCTTTTTTTCTGGAGTGTAACACAAATGATGAACATGATAACTACCATTATCAAATAAATCAAGAATCAGGATACGGCTTGGATACGATGAAACTTTGTCAATAGTCCTTTTTTCAATTGTAGGTTTTATTTAAGTGTAATAAATGTAAACATTTATTGACGAGTCATTACACCTATCATGAAAAATTGTATCACATCTCTTTTGAAATTGACGCTAAATACATGTACACAATACTGAACAAGCGTACATATCATTTTCATGCACAAACAAGTCATTTACAGCATCGGATTTAGTTGAAATACTTGGATTGATAAATTTCCATACCAGCGTTGATCTGGTGAATTTTAAAACAGTTATTTAAAACAATGACTCGTGAAATCACAAAGAAACTTAAGTACGTATTTCCCACCTTACCAACGACTGCGGTTGCGACTGGTACCGAAGTAGAGACCCCTAATTATAAGCAGTCCGCAGCTCTCCTTGGCGTTCTGCGGTACACTGCGATGCACTGCCTGTTTGATTTCCTACTCTCCCCGTAGTTTGAAAGTAAACGACTTTAGTGGTGATGTATAATTTGCTTTCATTGATGATAATTATTTTTAATTTTTTTTTAACCCTCCACGACAAGAGCAACTAAATATTTGTATATTTGTACATCAAAATATCTAAATATTTGCAATTGTGAATTTGTGCATACAACTATGTCTTTAATTCAACTGATCACCAAAACATGACGATAAGAGATAAAGCTCTCGCCATGCCTGCCCACTCGTATACTCACCCCAAGAAACAATCTGTGTCATTCAACCACTGCTTCAAGAACTGTTGCGTTATCGACTGATCCGAGTTTGGTAGTCGCATCTTCTCTAAAACCTCAAACAGTAGAATCGGATTGTAGTAGAGTGCCGCTATGACGACCTGTAAACACATGGTTCGAAGTTCACTCGTCTTCACTTCGCGGGTGAGCCGGTCTAAAACGAGCTCGACAAACAACGGAACAACCTGCGTGAAGAGAAAATACAGTCAAGATCAAATATACTCAGCAGACCAGGGCACAATGAGTTTTATTCCATCTATATACAAAATACTTACCTGATTTATGAGACCTTTGTACTGGATTAAAATAACTTCTAATAATTTGGCAGCATGGCATTCTGGGTCTTCGCCTGCATCACTCTGGAATATCTAAAGAAGAATGCATTTTGTAAATGCTTTACACCAATGCGCATCAAAACAAGCTCATTATACGATAACAATGTATTATTATCAAGTTTTTATAAATATAATGCTGGTTGGCAAAAATAGTAAACAAATAATATCAGTGTGTCGTCGATCTATTGATCTTTCCATTTCAATACTTCGTTCTTTTCAACACCACGAAAGTGAAAATGCATTTACACCTATGTATACACTGCAACAAACCATTTGAAACATAATTTTTATACGAGACACACCTTTTTACACATGTTATAAATTACTTCAATTCTTTTGGGATCCGAAAGAAAAGCAGGAGGATCAACGATAATAAAATTGTGTAAGGCTGGCATCATTTCTGAAAAGATAAAAGTTGACAATCGAATCTAGTGTCACAAATCTGTAACAATGTCGTATTTTTTTTTTTTTATTTCACACAATATGTATTATTCAGGCTAAGAAGATTCAATTTTAGTACCAAGATGTTTTTGAGCCTTGAGCAATAGTAAGTTAATTAAAGTACACCAAACTCACTTTTATTCGTTTTTTAAACATGTTATTTGTGTAAACATGCATGCTCCTAATGGAGCAAATAAAATATCCCAATAGCCTCATAGCAATACAAATAATGCTTGCCCTTTTTATCTGCCCTTGGCATCAATTGTACATATAGCAGTACTTTATAGGCAACATCACAAACTTGTTATCCTTGCTTATCCGCCCTTGAAACTCTAGGACAAACTGTTACTTACCAAGAAAATAATCAAAACCGTCTTTTTGGAACATGTCGTAAATCATGAAATAAACTTGCCAAAGATGTTCAGAGACGTGACTACAGGTCAAACTGAATATCAACGATAATACTTCTTCATAAAAGTCTGCAAAAAGAACATCATTCATAATTGATAAAAGCAGAAATGCAATAATTTTGATTAAACCACCAATTTCTTTTTTGCCTCAAGTGAACATGATTAACATGATTTATAAGATTAAGGTATGCAATCGTTTGATATGCCGCAAAAATCACGCATATATTGAGAAGTCACATGAAATGCAATCTAGGCAACAACAAAAATCACACGATTAAAATTAAAATTAGTGAGTCTATGAAAAAAATTATTCAAGTTCATCTTGGACTTCGTCAATCAAGTAATACGCATGTTTTTTGCGGTTTTTGAAGATGGTGATAATCGCACACATCTCTATTTACGCTATCGTACATTTCCAAGCATCAATTTCTGTGATACTACTCGTTATCAATTGATAATACATTTGATTGGCACACAAAGAATTGGATCGCTTTGTTTGTTTCCCCCATCACATAATACAGTTCATGGTTATGAAAGTTGCATACCCTCAATTTTATAACATACAATGACATTGTAGAAATGAGTAAAACACAGGTCAGTGAAATACAATGATTCCATTTCTTACCAATGACATTTTGCTGTAAAATAGTTCCAATAACATTCAATACAATTCCCTCTAACTGCTTCATAATCTGAAAAAAAACAACATTACAATTCACAATTTTAAATTCACACACACACTAATACTGACAACAAGTTTGTAACATTTTCAACAAGAGTTATATTCAAATCAAAGTAGTACTAAAATAATTTCAATCAGCTAGGGAGTCAAGTAGTACTAAAATAATTTCAATCAGCTAGGGAGTCAAGTAGTACTAAAATAATTTCAATCAGGTAGGAGGTAAAGTGGTACTGGAGCAATTTCAACCAGCCAAAGAGTCCAGTACCTAAATAATTTTAAACATACTAGGGAGTCAAGTCACTTGAATAATTTAAACCAGTATACGGGAAAATTTTGATCCACTCTAGAAAGTCAAATGGCTGAAAGTTACTTCAACCAGACGAAAGAATTATGTGCCACAGTATAATTTCAACCGACCTAGGGAATCAAGTGCCAAAGGAAAGTTTACATACAAAATCGAAAAGAAAATGGAATGGTTTCTCGATTCAATCAGTCTGGCAAGTCACCTGGCAATAGTAGGTAATAGTAGCGAAGGGTAAATATATATCATTAAGCCTCAAACCTAACATACGCACCTCTTTTTCATCTTCCATAACTGTTAATATTGTTTCTATTGTATTTAGTATTCCCATTGCTGTGATAGCTTTGTCATCTGACTGATCGTCCGCGTCTACAACTTGGTTAAATGTCATTGCCTAAAATAAATAATGATTGGTTTCAATACATTATATTGCACGGCAAATTGTATCTTAGGAAATGCAACAAGATATTGATGTAACCAACTTTCCTAAAAACACCTCATTGAAATCATGTGAAAAAGCAGAATTAGTGAGACAATGGAAAATATATTTCAGACCAATAATGTTGCCAAATGACAAAAGGGTACTGTAAAATACTTTATTTTCGCTTGAAATTAATCTTTGCTAAAGGAGTGGATTCAGTGAAAATAAAATCCAGCTAATATACCTTTTTTTTATATTTTACTTTTACATTAAACTCATCAAAAATCAGTGAAAATAAATTCCATACGAAACACCCAAAATGTCTTTTCAGCGAAAATTAATTCCAGCTAAAATAAAGTATTTTACAGTAATTTGAATTACAAAGGTGGCAGACACTAGAAGGAAGGAATTGAAGGTGGCAGACACTAAATCTATCATACTCACAAGATGCTGCGTGATATCTACTGCTATTGGAATAATGTCTTCTCCGTAAGTACAAATTAATTTCTGCATAACATTTGTCAAGTCATCATTTTCCGTTTCACGGATGACATGAAGTAATTCTGCAAGATATAGTAATAATGCTTGAAAAATGTGAAATCATTTGGAGATAAGACAGACAATGCACAAAAAAAGTTTTCCTGTTATAACCATTAGAGTATTTTACTAACCATAGAACGTTGTTTAGCACGAAAGGTGTTTATCGATTTTTGAACACAAGCAGTTTACCACCTGTTCTAAAACAATTGTTAATTTATTTCAATGCCAAGAAAGTTAGACATGTCGCTGTTCTTCTAGTTTTTGTTTACTTATTTGTTTATTCAAATAATTCCATTATGTCATGCCTTGTGACGTCATATGTAAATTTGACTGAGAAATCAATTCACGGCTTACCTTGTAAGATATTTTTAACACAGAGATGTAAATGATTTAATTACGTTGTGATTTGTGACATTACATGTAAATTTGACTGAGAAATCAATTAACAGCTTACCTTGTAAGATATTTTTAACGTAGGGATGTAAATGATCTTTAGCACTGTCTTGATTAGTGACTAACATCTGTAAAGCAATGGCAGCTTCTACCTTCACAGGAAGTTCCTTCTCTTCACACAAACATTTTCTCGTCAAATCGAGAGCTTTCAAAAGATTTTTCTCGTCCTTAAACTGAATCTCACTGAAGTAGTGCATCACCCAATTAGCCTGCCCAAAACACATAAAATTTTTGCTTAGTTTCAACTTTCTACTACCAAGTTGCATTTGTATGTATGTATGTATGCATCCCTTTTCATAGCCATCTTTTTCAGTTTCAACCTACTTTGACATTAATTTTTTGAATGCCAACATTTTTTCTCCCGTGATGCACACATTTTGCATATTTTTTACAAATTTGTTTTTTATTTCTTTGTTAATTTGTGATAAAATGGACATAATTTCCCCTTGGCAACAGGTTTTGATCAAAATTGCCAAAAAAAATATTAAAAAGATTTATTTTATGGAAGGTGACAAAAATTAATTTTGATGTGCACAGAATTTATTTATAATTTTCTAAAAATTTAATATCATTTAGAACCAAATGAATAGGAAGTGACACTTTACCTTAACTATCGTTACCTCAAGGTCGCATTCATTAGGGAATATATCTCTGCCAGAGAATTTGTATACTACCGAATCCAAATTGTTTATGGAAATGAACAGATTTTGCACAAAATCAAACACAACAAAACATGATATCATGATCATTATTTCTACTTACCCTTGCTCGCATGTAACCCAACGGATTATTGAATTCTGGGAAAACATGAAATGAAACCAACAACTCCATCTGAGGTTTGTACTTTTTTTTCTGTTAATTGACAAAAAAAAAGTGATTATTGAATAAGTCTCCTTTGCTTGTTGACATACAGCAATGTGTGGATCACCATAGCAACATGAGAGAACAAGTGCACTAGTTAGGGATTATTTATAATACAAAGCAATGAGTATTGGAATACTGTAGAATACTTTATTTTCGCTATTTTCGCTTAAGGGATGATTCCGTGAAAATAAAATCCAGTGAATATACTTTTTTTCCTATATTTCACATTAAACTCATGAAAAAAATCAGTGAAAATAAATTCCAAGCAAAACGCCCAAAAAGCCTTTTCAGCGAAAATTAATTCCAGCGAAAATAGTATTCCACAGTAGTGTGCTTCCTTCACATCAACCTCTCAATCTAAAGTATGCCCTCTCTGGCAGAAATAAGAAGTGACATAGAAACAAAGTAAGTATTGCGATTCATACAACCAAGAATAATTATACAGATGTACCTTGAGTAAAATATCAGCTAATGTACCAATCATATGGAGGGCACCGTCTTTTTTCCTAGGATCCACGTCTTTAGTTGTCAGTATATCTCTGCAGAATCCCATTGACATCTCCAGCATCTGTTTCCGACTTTTCACAATCGTGTGTAAAAGGGTTTGCGCTGCCATCACCGGCGAGATGAAATCTTCAAAGACATCTAAAAATTAGGATAATTTAATTTAATTTGATGACATAGAGCAACATATCTTTCACCCTGGAATAAAAATCAATGTCTCCACAGTGATGTACAGGTTAGCAGTGTATAGTTGTCATGGGTAACGTAGACAGATTTGGGAATAGAACTTCTCATCCTTATCTGATTGATCACAAGAACACATTACCTCAGACTACATGTGATTAAAAGCAAGTCGTGTTCAGGATCACATATACTGTAAGTAACACAATAAAGCATATGCTTTCTCGACTGTAAAATACTTTATTTTGTTTGGAATTAATTTTCACTATTTTTGTTGAAGGAATGATTCAGTGAAAATTGCACATTCAACTCATCAAAAATCAGTGAAAATGAATTTCACACAAAACAGCTAAAAATTGTTCAGCAAAAATTAATTCCAGCTAAAATAAAGTATTTTACAGTATTTATAGGGCGTACAACAGAACATGTTTCTTGTTTGACGCATATTTTCCCTGTCTATACTTACCAAATTTCGACCTAATATATTCGTATGGATCATCATTCCACAACTCTTCGTCCTCATCGGTGTAGCACATTAAAGGGAAGACTATTTCTTTTATCATCACTTCCACATGTGGTTTAAGAACTTTCCATGATACAGCATGCGTCACACTGAAATCAAGATATACAGTGATTACACTTTTGTAATTCACATTTTTTCATGCAGTGGCCATTGCTGACTGTGCGTTCCAAGCCTTGTTTTTGCATTGATGGAGCATACCGGCAGCGAATTGTACGCATCATATCGTTGCAGGGGATCTGAAAGTGGGACTTGGAATGCAAATTAGTCAGCAATGATAAAGTAATGTTAAACTCTGGTTGGTTATTGGTTATATTATCCTGTAACAATAATTTTCAATTGATTACCAGGGCATTCACTACAGCAAGGTCGCTTATCAACAGAACAAACCCCCAACAAACATTTTTTCCACAGTACTATGATCGGGAGATTCTCCTCACGTACACAGAAATCAAAATATAATTTGTATATTCTAGGCACAAGATAAAGGTAGTAATCACTGATAACATCAAGTAATATGTTGTTGAGTGTTCGTTGTGACTTACCCAGTGTTAATATAGTTCAATGTTTGTTGGAGAACACGAGGTGACACATAGATCCCTTTTCTGTATTGATCCAAATATCTACATAAAACATGTAAAATTTCATCTGCAAATGAAATGAAAGCACCATATTTGCTCTATTAGAATTGCACATAAACAAAAAAAATTACATTTGTTGTATACTGAATCATCAAAATATTACTTGTATAGGCCATATAAACACCTCTGTAATTTACACAAGCATATGCGCTAATAATAGAGCAAATACAATATATTACATTTCCCAAAAGGTTTCATAATGACGGGAGTGCATCTCTATATTTCAGCTTTGATGTACGTAAACATACAGCACTCACTTACTGGAAAACACCTTGATGTACCACTCGGCAAATTGATTGTATTCTTTAGTAACATTGCCAGGACTTCCGTACCTGAGAAAATAAACAGAAAGATATCAACATGGAAAGGCATCTATAAATTCATCCAACCAATTGAGCATGACAGTGAAATCAGAGCTCAAGATTATCTCGCTGTTGTGCAGACTTTAATACCAAGTGAGAAATGTTGTCTGAAACTCGTTTCCATAGCAACTGCATCACCTCTGATATCTTGTGAAAAATCATCAACAATAGAATTTGCTCAGATTACAAGATGATCAGATCTTACTAAATATAGAACTAACATAATCATGTGCGCAGACTTTAAAACAATTTTCAACTTCAACCTTGCTGTGGTTTTTTTTTTTTTTGGTGAATTCCAAGAAATGTTATTGCCAGAACAAAGCCATGAAGAAAGTTAACTCCACAATAATTATAAACACGTCTGTTGGTAGTTTAGTTTTTGTTTACTCATTTGTTTGTCCGAATCAAACTCAAACGTCTCATGAATAGTTAATCACATGATGTTATGATTTACAGTTATTTGACACAAATACAACTTTTATAGAATATCACCTTATTTATTTATAACAGGGCAGTATTCTTGAGAGAGGGGGGGGGTGAAACAAATCACTGCTAAGCCACGGTGAAGCTTCGGTTGAAAAAGACACGTGTATCTGCACACATACGTACACAGCAGAGATTTTTCTGTGACAGCTGTGGTGCTCTTACCTCTCAAAAACTCTTGCGATAACATGCATGGCCCATTTTTTACACTTCCACCAAACCAGCTCTGGTCGATCATCTACATCAACCTGCTGGGTTTCCTGTCAACGAACATCACAAATCAATAATTTTTTTTTTAATCATTGGACGGCAAATTCCAACATTGAATCATTCCAATGAGTACAGATAACAAAAGTGAATACATACATAAATTCAAAGTTGACTTACTTCCGGGACTGGCCTATCCAGGATAACTTTTATAACTTTCATCCAATTGGTAAACGTCTCCCGTGTAATTAGATCCAACGGCAAATTGTACTGTTATGGTGACAAGAAAACACAATTATTGTACTCTACCTAGTATGTAAACAACGTAAACTTTCCCCATTTCATGCAAGCCAAAAAAGGCGGATGTGGATATAATGTGTGAAAGGTGACACTTTAGAGTTAAACTATCAATACATTGTCTAATTTTTTAACTGCCAAATAGGATTAACACTAAATGTCAAAGTCAACTCTTGCCACCTTTCAATCAAAACTGCAGATTTTTTTTTATTAATTTCTAAAATGTTGATCAAGAACAGAAGCCAATTAGAAATTATGTCCATCAGACCCAAAAAAAAAAAAAAAAAAAAAAAATTGGAGAAAAATACGACAAACAAAGTTTGTCTGAATAAAATATGCAGCTTAGAGTTAGACATTTTTTTTAGCACAGCATTCATATATATAAATATTGTACAGACTTGCCTGTATGAGTGCGAAGAAGATTTTTAAAATTTGTTTCTGCATAAGAACTGATGGTTCTGATGCATCAGGTAACAGTTGTTGACATCGCTGATGAATTAGGGGTAAAATAAGCTGCATTGCAGCATGTAATGGAGCTCGCTCCTCTGGTTTTCGATATCTGTGAAACAAATTCAGTTAAATGGAGTTAAAACTATTTTTTTTTATTATTATTTGTATATTGTTTCACTTGGAGGATCAATGAAATGTTGTATTATTATCATAGGATATGTTTTTGCACATTTAATTTCAATTCACTGTAGTTTTAGTTTTGGCACTATCAAATATTGATGATCACGTTTTCTATAATGTGGCCATTTAAACTCAACAAAATTTGTAGGATTGGTTTGTTGTGTTGTCTTTTCTACTGAGATCAGTTCTGAACTTCACAAAATTAGAACTCACAACCACCATCTCGTACTGTATTAATAACTTTATTGGTCTAATGAGCTTCTTATAACAAAGACTTGAAAAGGTTCCTAACTAATAGATCGAATAGCGTCAACATCACAATGAATACAGAGACAATACTCACTCGTAGTTTTTTACCAACTGATATATAGCTACCAGTGTACCAAACCAAGCACTGGTGTTGTCCGCATGTAAATAGTGTACCACCTTATCGACAATGCCAGTCCATCGCCCTGGAAAATCTGCTTTAATGATCTGATATAAACAGACAGCGAGCTGTACTCTGCACAGTACAGTAAAAGAATGCAAAATTTAATTACTGTAAAAGGCAAGTGATCTGTGTTTACATGTTTACTGAGAATGGTAAAAGGCAAGTGACCTATGTTTACATGTTTACTGAGAATGGTAAAAGGCAAGTGACCTATGTTTACATGTTTACTGAGAATGGTAAAAGGCAAGTGACCTGTGTTTACATGTTTACTGAGAATGGTAAAAGGCAAGTGACCTGTGTTTACATGTTTACTGAGAACGATAAAAGACAAGTGATCTGTGTTTACATGTTTACTGAGAATGGTAAAAGACAAGTGATCTATGTTTATGTGTTTACTGAGAACGATAAAAGACAAGTGATCTGTGTTTACATGTTTACTGAGAACGATAAAAGACAAGTGACCTATGTTTACATGTTTACTGAGAACGATAAAAGACAAGTGATATATGTTTACATGTTTACTGAGAACGATAAAAGACAAGTGATCTATGTTTACATGTTTACTGAGAATGGTAAAAGGCAAGTGACCTATGTTTACATGTTTACTGAGAATGGTAAAAGGCAAGTGACCTATGTTTACATGTTTACTGAGAATGGTAAAAGGCAAGTGACCTATGTTTACATGTTTACTGAGAATGGTAAAAGGCAAGTGACCTGTGTTTACATGTTTACTGAGAACGATAAAAGACAAGTGATCTGTGTTTACATGTTTACTGAGAATGGTAAAAGACAAGTGATCTATGTTTATGTGTTTACTGAGAACGATAAAAGACAAGTGATCTGTGTTTACATGTTTACTGAGAACGATAAAAGACAAGTGACCTATGTTTACATGTTTACTGAGAACGATAAAAGACAAGTGATATATGTTTACATGTTTACTGAGAACGATAAAAGACAAGTGATCTATGTTTACATGTTTACTGAGAACGATAAAAGACAAGTGATCTATGTTTACATGTTTACTGAGAACGATAAAAGACAAGTGATCTATGTTTACTGAGAATAGTAAAGGCACATGTGTACCATAAGCGTACAAACCTGATCAATTCCGGTGCTGTGATCAAGGCTTCTATCAGGTGCTCCCTGATTGCAGCTCTGTCGTGTTCATGTATACTAAAAGGCACAGGGTCACCAACGTTTTCTGCTTCTCGTTCACTCCAATATTGTGCAACCATATTCTTCAAATAAATCACACCTGTAAAAAAAAATTATAACATCAAAAATTATTTTTGATTGCAGCTATGGTAGTAGTAAGAAATACCTCTTTATGTAAATGCATGCACTAGGTAAAAAGATAGGGATGAGAGAGAGAGAGAGAGAGAAAAGACGAGATGAACACACTAATACTATACAAACTAATATTTAATATGAGCAGTGACAAGCTGGTTAACAGCTCTACAAGTTGAAGTCGCATCCATTCTTTTTGAACAATTAAGAACCAAAAATACCCTATTTTTCACATGTATAGAAGCTCTAATATAAAACCACATCCACTCTGTTGTATTGTACCATTTCAATAGAAGCCACACCTTTTAATACATTTCTTATTTTCCTTTCTATCTTAATATTTTTTTTTATAATGCCCAAACCAGTGAAAGGTATTGACAAACATTACGGTATTTGCCATCATGCTAGGATCTATTCAATTTGTTGTTAGAATGTTATTAAACTGGAGAAAGCACATGAATAAGCATGTCTCCTCCGATTTTCAAACCAGGATACATGTACATTGCATGCGCACATTGCTAAATCATTATTCAAATATTTATTTTTCTTTTCAAGTTTAAATTTACATGCATCATATAAACCAACGTAACATAAAATATAGTTCTCAATATCTAAATATAAATGAAGGCTGGTATATTAAATTGCCGGTCTTGAATATATACTGCTGAAGTTCAAGCTGTAATTGATGAATCAACATCACACAAAATACTTCCATGTAAAATTTGATGTAAAATAAAAACAAAGTCATTAAATGCTTTAAAAACATGCAGGTTATTATTCAAGGTTGTGTAGTATGAAAGCCATGACTGACGGCACCAGTTGTATTAAAAGTACACCAGTTGCTAGGACGTGATTTGAAGTATCTATCAATTAGCAGTTGAGGCTCATATCAAAGTATTTTCTATGCATTAATTTCATATCTAAAATGTTGATCTACCCAAAGCTGCATTAAATATTCATTGTTAAAGTTGTACAATTTAGTATATGACAGTATACTATCAAGCCATCATAATCATAATTTTATACTTGCTATTCTCTGTAATGTATTAGCTTAGTTTGTTTTATTTTATCTATTTACTTTTTTGTAACCTTTTACTCCTTCTTAAACTTTTGTAACCATTGCCAATCCCTCCGGGGAATGTGTAAGTGTTAAAAAAAATTATTATTATTATTATTAAATTACTGTAGAATACTTTATTTTCGCTATTTTCGCTGGAGGGATGATTCCGTGAAAATAAAATCCAGCGAATATACTTTTTTTCCTATATTTCACATTAAACTCATCAAAAATCAGTGAAAATAAATTCCATACAAAACGCCCAAAAAGCCTTTTCAGCGCAAATTAATTCCAGCGAAAATAAAGTATTCCACAGTATTATTATTATCAAGCCATCATTCAATACAGTTTAATGCTCGGCAAGATGCATTTAAGCATGGTCAGTTTTTAAGCAAGATTTGAGTTGCTGTGACAACCTACCACACGTCTATGGCTTTTCAATACTTGTATTTCACAGCAAAGTATGTTTACAATGTTAACTGATTAAACTCTTTGGTTTGAGACCATAACCATACTTTTACCAAGTTTGTAGTTACACTATCATCTTGCATGAAAATTTTAGAGCAGCAATTTGACTTCAACCAAAGAACCGCAATAGCGACAAGAACAGAATGTTTCACGTAAGATCTCTTGCTGCGCGCGTTCTATTACGCAAGTGTTTGAGTTTTTGAAAACAGTGTATTAAATATGTTCAAATCATACTAGATTACATCCTACTGTTAATCTATTGAGGACGCATAATTTTGCTTTGAAATTCGCCAGTCAAAAAGCAGACGTGATCACAACAATGTGCATGTAATCAAAAGTTAAGTCTTAAATTCTTGAATATCATCGAGAAAGTTAGGGCTAAATTTCATGAAAATAGGGCTTAGTATCCTAATATTTTATTTGTCAGATTATCTCTGATTATAAAGTACACTCACCTGCTTGTTTGATTGGCATTTCCAACTGATCACTCATCACAACTTGCAGTAGTGTCGGTGCAAATCCTATTATTTTATGAACCTAGAAATCAGAAAAAAAAAATAGAGATATGTGTTTACACATTTGTTTCCACATGTTTAGGTGTTGCTATTTCAGAGATGAATTACAAGGCACATCTTTACGGTTATCATGGAAATGTCTCACAGCAATGAACATCTCATAATCAGAATATAGTTTTAATAGTAGATGCCTATTTAAAGTGCTAGAAAAATGTAGGTGATGTTTGGAAGATCATGTATGGGTGATTTTTATTTATGGTGGGATTTTGTTTACATTTTAAAGGGCATTCTGAAGGGCATCCTCTTCATGTGATGTGTCAAGTATTAATACTTAATCATAAGAGGAAACAAGACATTTATATGGTGTCATAGTTCCTGTCAGGACTTTCATTCACATCACGGTTACTAAAAGAGACGGTTAGGAAACGAACCATGTTCTTTTCATTGGATGCGTGTCGCGGGTAAACATTTGAAACAAAAGACGTACTAATCTGTGATAAATCATTGACATAAAATGTAGACAGGAAATCACGCAATTATGACGTCATTTTTCCCAGAGTTCATTACAATCAACAACTGCACGCCATTTTATTGTGTCTCTGTCGATACTTTCAGTAATACTAAAGTGTAAGTTGTTACAGTGAATCCTGACAAAACTTGTCGCTCGGTTTAAACTCAATACAAATTTGCCTGTCTTGTATGGCATTTTCGTTTCTAAATAACAAGATCGACAGAAAACTGAAATAAAAAAACCAACAAAACATGATCAGAAAAAAAGACGTCAAAGAAACCATACAAGTGTTTATATTTCAGCCAGGCGAAAGTTTTAATGAGGAGCCATGATACCACGTACATTTTGTTGGAAATAAACAAAATATGCGATAAGATAACTGAAATGACCCGCCCATGCTCTACAAAATGCATGTAAGCAGATCAAATATGCAACAACAGGCAGTTCCAATGAAATTAAGAACGGTTAAAAAGGGTTCGAAAAATTGATTTGGCGAAGAGACTGCTAGAAAGTTGTACCGACAGTTCACTAGCGTTGACTAAAACCACATTTAACGGCACGCTGAATATTGCAACATGAAAAATTTTCCAAAAAACTGAAACAAGGACAGACAAGAACAATTAAACAGGCATTTTATGAAACTGGCGGAAAATGTTGAATACATTTTCAACAATTTCTATGGCGTCTACAAAAAAAGTGTTACGACTTTCAACAAAATGGCTGATACAGTGACGCGAAAGAAAAACGATAAAATTTACTCTAATAAGCCCCCAAATCGCACACAACCTTCATAAGTACGCACAGTAGTATACTAAAAATTCATTTGGTAGTATTTTTTATAATATAATGCATTTTAAAATAGTGACTTAGGGGTTAGAATTTTTGTCACTTTTTCTACCGGGACCCAAGCTTACTCTCATGACAACAGTGAAAACGATAAATGACGATTCTCGATTCTGAATGTTTTCACAGTCACAAAGAGTACTCATCCGAAATGTACGTGTGGTTCTTCGTAGAGCTTGTTCACTAAACGTGAATATTCTATCGAAAACGAGCTTAAAATTTCAAATTCGCGGAACATCAAGTGATCGACACAAAAATGAAACAAAATGGTGGGCCTTGAAATCTCAAGCAATAGAGGGCGTGCACAGCGCGACACGCATCCTAGAGGGATTAGGCAGATTCACACCTTTTAACAATAGCGTTTCCTAACCGTCTCTTTTAGTAACCGTGTTCACATGTTTGAAAGATGATCTGAAGAGCAATACTGTAAATGCATGAACTACTGTAAACACTTCTATTTTCACTTCACTGTGGCTTGATTTAAGAGCAATCACAAAGATAAATTCTTGTGAAAGTCACTGTGACCTTAGGTCCTGACAAAGTGAAGTCTGCACTGATACTGATATTTCCTGACTCAGGAACACAACCTAAGACAAAAACTAACAATTTCTCTTGTAGCCTTGCTCATAGCATCAAATTGAGATTACCATTCCATATCTCACTAGCTTACGAACCTTGAAGTTTCATTCAATTGCAGTGTTGGGGACAAAACTTGAAAATTTGTCGTTTTATACAAGCATCATGATCCCATTTAGTAATGCTGCATAAAATGAACATTGATCACGGGGCAATGTTCAATAGGGGTCCTTTACGTTGCTTCAAAAGACCATGATAATGCCTGTGGGGAATCTTAAGCATGCCCTTTACAATGACTACTATATCACAATCAAATTTGAAATGATGTAGGTAAAAAATCTCCACATGACTGTTGGCAGCCATGACACTTGAGTAGTGCATTTTTTCCCCCACAAAATTGGTGTTAACAAATACAAATTAGGCACAAATAGGATTTATGTGAGCATCAGCAGTACAGGAATCTAATTTTTTCATTTGTGTTTGGATTCATGAATCTATGGTATTACAAAATACAATACATGTATTATTTTTAACCTATACTTATTATGAAAACACTATTGGTACAAATTATCATAGAAAAATGTTTCATAAAGTTTAGCCATTTTCAAGGTAGCAACACTACTGAGATAACCTAGTTATTATATTTATCAGCATATGCAAATTATTGGAGGGCATCTCAACTTCAAAACATCGTCGAGTTTTAAAACTTTTGAAAGTTTGTTAATGCGTGTTTTCGAATATACGCAAGTTAGATCATCAACCTCGCAGGGAAAAAACAAATGCGCAGGAGGGGAATCGGACGTGTAATAATGTGTGAAATGGAATGTAGTTTTGAAATTTAATAATATTGAAGTACACATGTTTCATCTCTGAATGTCATTCGATCATGTTTCATGTTGTAGTAAAAACGTGTAGTCGCTGCGTTCATCGGAAAAATGACATGTGTAGGCGGTACTCGGTAGAAAATACAAACAATCGGGAGCGGACTGCAAGTTGCAATGACATTCATAACATTAGTTTGCAGCTCGAGGATGATTTGTTTAATTTTGGCAGTACTAACGTGCTCTTGAGAAGGTTATTTCGCAACTCGCGCGAAATGTGTTCCCGTAAATCCGCCATTTTGAATGATTTCACAGATGTTCCCCCGGTCAAGACATTTTACCTGATTGAGCTCTTGTTCGGCCCTTTCCCGGGTATCGGGATGGATGGTCTGCTGCAACACCTCGACTAACTTCTGGCCGTCCATTGTGGTAAAAGAACGTCGGATTGTTTAGGAAACGGCAGAAAAATGCGTTTGGAAACGCAGTACACGTGAATTACCAATGACGAACCCGGCGCCAAAGATTGCTTATTCTGCGCATGTACAACCGACTTACGGCAATGAGTATCATTGTCAGTATGCCGATTTTACGACAAAAAGTACAGGGGTCAAATGAGGTCTCGTGTATCATGTATCATATGACTATTATTGATTTTGGAGATAAATGTTTACCAGAGATCGACTTGGAGGTGGAAGTCTAAAAGGACAACACATTTGTGACGTATCAACAATTTAACTGACCACCTCACGCTCACCATGTAGGTAAAATGGTTTACATAAAAATTGTTTTCAACTTGTAAAACTATTTTCTCATTGCTTCTCAAGTTCTCATCAATGCATATTTTTGAAGTTGTTATGCGTGCGATGATTTTGGTGACGTTTACATTGTACATTACCATCAGCCGTTTTGTCGTAAATATATAATATTTTTTACTTATTAATTAATTAATTCAATTATACGGCCCAAGCGAAGCAAAACAAAAACGTGTCGAAAAGTTTTGAGCTGGTGACGTGGGCAAATGAGCAAAAAGTAATACATTAACGCAAAGAGGATATTAACAGAAATGAAATAGTACCCGTAGTAAACAACCGCTTTCAAATGTGCCCTAAACCCAACATTTTAGCCCCCTTTTTTTTATAGCGGCTGACAACAAAATTCTTGGGTACTCTGGGGTAAATATTTATCAATTGAATTGGCAGTTGAATCCAACCAGCCAATCAACGATCATAGTGCACATCATGACGTCATCTAGAAATGTTCCAAAGTTATTCCATCAGCAAATTGAAACTACTTGTTTCAGTTCGAATTATGGAATTTATAAATATTTATAATAATCATAAAAAATGGGTTAGTAATACCAAACATAATATTCATGATTAGTATTCATAGAAATTTTATTTTCAATTTTCCATTCAATATCATGTGATATCTGGTAATTGCTGAAATCAAAAATTACGTTATCATGTTTTGAACAAAATTGTTTTAATGGGAAGTGGTCATGCGTCACACATGCACGAGATATAAACATAGATGGCGGCTTTGACTGTTGTCCAACCAGCGAGTACAAACTGAGAGGTTTACCAAGCTTAAATTAGGTATTTTTGTTTGGCGATTGGAAGGTATCGAAAATGTCTCCGGCAGTAATTAGTGCTAGTGATTTCATTAGAAAAGCACATTGAATTGTGGGAAAATCAATGTGTATCAACACTAATGTAGCACATGTGCAGCAGAATGACTACCACCCTTTAATATCTAAGACTGAATACAAAATTTATCACAATGCTCCTGCATTCACTAATTTCTGTGTAAATAAATTAATATGCATACGTATGAGATGATTTGCATATTATTGTTAGTTCCGGTATGTGGAGGAATTTTGTATCATTTCACCATCATTAATTTTTAGCTCCGCTGTCGACTTTGTCGAGCGGAGCTTATCATATGAGTGATTGTCCGTCGTCGTCTGTCGTCCGTCGTCCGTGTCAATGTTTTACTTTTTCAACTTCTTCTTGAAAACTACAAGCCTGAATGCTTTGATACTTTGTGTATATGTACCTTGAGTAGACCTCTCTCAGATTTGTTCATTTCATGATCATATCTTCAATTCTCTAATTTTGGTGAATATTTTTGTCATTTTGGGTAAAAAATGATATTTTCGACTTTTTTTTAAAAACCACAAGTCCAATTGCTTTGATATTACATATATAGGTACTACATGTGGACCTCTTTCAGATTTGTTCATTTTGTAATGATATCTTCAATTCTCTAATTTTGGTGAATATTTTTGTCATTTTTGGTAAAAAGTGATATTTTCAACTTCTTGTTAAAAACCGCAAGTCCAATTGCTTTGATATTACATATATAGGTACTACATATAGACCTCTCTCAGATTTGTTCATTTTGTAATGATATCTTTAATTCTCTAATTTTGGTGAATATTTTTGTCATTTTTGGTAAAAAGTGATATTTTTGACTTCTTGTTGAAAACCACAAGTCCAATTGCTTTGATATTATATATATAGGTACTACATGTGGACCACTCTCAAATTTGTTCATTTCATGATCATATCTTTAATTCTCTAAATTTGATGAATATTTTTGTCATTTTTGGGAAAAAGTGATATTTTCAACTTCTTGTTAAAAAACGCAAGTCCATTTGCTTTGATATTACATATATAGGTACTACATGTGGACCTCTCTCAGATTTGTTCATTTTGTAATGATATCTTTAATTTTCTAATTTTGGTGAATATTTTTGTCATTTTTGTTAAAAAGTGATATTTTCAACTCTTTGTTGAAAACCACAAGTCCAATTGCTTTGATATTACATATATATGTACTACATGTGGATCTTTCTCAGATTTGTTCATTTTGTAATGATATCTTTAATTCTCTAATTTTGGTGAATATTTTTGTCATTTTTTGGTAAAAAGTGATATTTTCGACTTATTGTTAAAAATGACAAGTCCAATTGCTTTGATATTACATATATAGATACTACATGTGCACCACTCTCAAATTTGTTCAATTCATGATGATATCTTCAATTCTCTAATTTTGATGAATATTTTTGTCATTTTTGGTAAAAAGTGATATTTTCTTTTTTAAAAACCACAATCATTTATTGTGAAAAATTATATTTTTTAAATCTTGTTGAAAACAGCAAGTCCCATTGCATTGATACTATGCATATTGTTCATTTTCTAATGATATCTTCTGTTCTTTAATTGAAATGTGCATTGCTAACAGCGGAGCTATCTCAGCCGAGAGGCTGCTTGTTTTTTCTTTCTTAATTTTTTCTTCCCTTTTCTCTCCACACTATGTAATGTAATCTTTTGTGTGTTGTATGTTTATATTATTAAGATGAAATAAAAACATTACTGTAGATTACTTTATTTTAGCTGGAATTAATTTTCGCTGAAAAGAGTTTTTCGGTGTTTTGTATGGAATGTATTTTCAGTGATTTTTTGTGAGTTGAATGTAAAATATAGGAAAAAAGATATATTCGCTGGATTTTATTTTCACTGAATTACTCTTTCAGCGAAAGTAGCGAAAAATTAATTCCAAGCGAAAATAAAGTATTTTACAGTACCTATATAATATTAAAAAAAATCATCGTTCATTAAGACAACATCTACTGCCATAAATTCACACATCTTTGAATTCATTCAGCAGCTGAATCAAACATCAATGTCATAATGGTATTTCTGTATGATATATCACTGATGTATCACGACCGTCATCAACAGCTTGCGCCATTTATCTTATCATTCAGTACATCATATGATATCAGAACATGTAGCATTCATATGCAGGTAATGCAATATTTCATACACTAGTACTACACTTGTTTCTAGTTGCTTTCGGATGTGGTTCATTTGTTAATATTTAAATAACTTTCATAAACTCAAGATGGTGGTTGAAAACCTTTAGACCAATCACAGCAACTGTGAAGTAGATGTTATTTTAAATAGCACGAATGAATATAATTTTGCAATTTAATATAATTATAGATAACAAAAAGCTATAGCTGAGAAAATTATGTTCAGATTAACAAAGAAATAATAGAATGATTAGTAAATTTAAACTCTGCTAAACTCTAATGTGAATACAGAATAAATCATTGTTTTAAAAAAAAAATCTAGGAAATGAAAATTGTTAACAGTCAGTGAACAACCAATGGCATTAGAGGTTAGGATCATGAGCCAGCAGATGTGTCAGCACAAATGTGTATCAAATTTGATAAAAATCTGAATATTTTGAGATATTGCTTACACAGGCTGAAATGAGACAATATACAAATTAGCTACTTAATATGCACAGACATGGCTCCAAAACTAATATTGTTTCAAGGTACCTAGTATGTATCAAATTTGACCAAAATCCGCTAAGAGTTTTGAGATTTTGCTTACACACACTGAAATGAGATAATTAATATGCAGATTGATTAATTACTGTAAAATATTTTATTTTAGCTGGAATTTTACTTATAAACAGGGTGAAATCATTATGCAAATTAGCTACTTAATATGCATGAACATGGCCTCTAGTCAAACTAGTACCAAATTTGATAAAAAATCGCCCCGAGGTTTTTGAAAATGTTGCTTACACAGACAGTCACACACACACACAGACACACCAAACTCATTACCTCCCTCGTGTGCTTTGCACAGAGGGAAGCTAAAAATATGTGAAAAGTTACACCAAAATATTGATAGTTAGTTTCAAATTGAATATCTGATTTGTTATTTAAAGGGCAAAGGCTTCAGGTCAACAGCAGAATGCAAATCTAAGCAAGCTACAGACTGATGTAGATGAGGTTGCCGAGTTACTGCATGATAATATCGACAAAGTGTTGGAAAGAGGAGATAAGCTGGAAACAATGGTTGAAAGAACAGGTGTGAAATGAATTGCTATATATCATGCACATAAAAAAAACAGTATATCATAGTTTCTGTGATGATTCAACAGTGTCATAATGAGGTAATGAAATTCATATACTGTAGGACCATTTTAGACTAGGCAAATTTAGGCAATGCGTTAGTTGCATCAAATTTAAAAACAAACTACAATGGATGGACAAGATATTTATGTAAATAGAAAAATTAGCCTGTCTCTTTTCTCAAAAAAAAAGAATTCATTTTTGATAAAACATCCTTGGTATCCCTTCTTTTTATCAAAATTATCTATCTTCATTTGACCCAACCCACTTATGTAAAGTAAAATGACCTCTTTATGTCTTCTCCCATATACAATATGGTGGAAAGCAACACTTCTGAAATATAACTTGTTGTTTTAGTAATTTGGGCATGATCTTTAGTATTCATTTAGAAATTACCAGTAACTCAAATTCAAATTTTGTAGCAAAAGATTTATAAGTCTGCCCATGCTTAAAGTGCCTGTGAAATTGCTGCTATTTTCACGCCTAAAATTATCCATTGATACATAAATATTATTATTTTTTATGTTTCTAAGCATAAATTATTTTATTTGAGTGAAAAAATGTGTTTTAAACTCAATCTACGGCAACTTTATTTTTGTGTATTTTAAAACGAGGCTCCTCATTAGCTTCTTATTTGTATACAGAAATTCCCCTTGTGACGTCAGAAGGGGAAGTTGCATGGCAGCTTGCATTGCCGATGTGTAAATAAGGCAAATTTCTTGTGCAGTTTTCTCGTCTTTGACTAAATTTTCACTTATGTACTTGTTCGTCGAGGAAGAATGGACCATAATGAACACATAGTATCATTTTTTGTTGCATGGGATTGAGTTAGATGCTAAATATGTCCGTTCTGATGTAGCTAGTCACCGTGATCGTCACAGTTACCGGTGCACGTTTGTACACTGTCGCTGGACAAAATAGAATTTTATGTGGTAATTATCTCGTTATTTAGCAGGTTACTAGGCACGTCACTACACTGTTTTATTTCATTGATTGTCTGAGTAAAACTTTCAAAATTAAAATAAAAGAGAACATATTTTGACATTCTAAACATTAGACTATAGTGATCACTATAAAATAATAAAAAAAACGACAAATCACAGTTACTAAATAAATGACAGCCGCGTGGAAATAAATTGAAATTTTGTTGAAATAGGTGAACGCGTCGGGTCACGACGAGGGCAAGTGCGTTAAAAGCGGCGTTTAATTGGATAACAAAAATAATCGAGATCGACACACATACAAATAAATTCAGAGTAGATTCGAGTTAGCGTGATCCATGGCGTGATTGTCATAATTATAACATCGTATTAAAACTTTATTTGGTGAAAACACATTGACCAAGCCCGGATTCTTATTTCAGAAATTATTACGCAGATCAAGCTGCAAGCATGGAGGTAAAAAAAGAACAGAGGTGTGAATTCGAAAACACCAATCACCAAACAATTAAGAAACTTTTAGTCTTCGAAAATGAAAACAATTAGCAGTGTGTAAGGGCTGTGTAATTTCCTGTTTGTCGACGCTCCGTTTTCGTGTCACTGTCAAAATTATTGCTACCTTTTACTTAACAGGGACTAAATGGTCTCTATAAAACGATAATCAGGATCGTAAAAAAGTCAACTCATTTGAAACACTTGCCGGACGTCTCTCTCTCTCTTCTGAAATCCGCCTCGGTGATCATGGTCCGGAATCTATTTCTTTCAAAAGTGTTGCGCCAGGTTTATGTTGTCGGCGTTTCTTTTTAAACCTAGTTGTTTTTTTCATGGACGAGAACAGTTTTTCCACAAAAAAAGGAATCTGAGGTTAAGTGGCTTTCTTCCACTGATGTTGCACCTTCGGATCGATTAGAAATGTGTGAATACTTACACTGTGACTATACGTTTCACTGCAGCTGCCCACAACACAACATCTAAAAACTCTCTCTCAAAAAAAAAAAAAAAATAGACAAAAAAAGTAGAAAAAAAACGCCGACCGAGTAATGTATATCGTTTAAAAGTATACTGAATGACCAGTGTTATTACGGCTCAGGGGTATGACTTCCTCTCACATTTTGGCATTTGGTGGCGCACTTTCGGCGAGAGTCGGAAATCCAGAAACAGTCGACCGTTTCGGGATAGGTGGGCGTGGCTACAACACGAGAAATATCCCAAATTTACTTGGATACGAGTAATCATTTTCAGCAAAAAAATCAATAACTGCCCATTTCAGTGGGACACAGATCTAAAATGGGAAACGTGAGGGTGGGCATTGCACAGGCACTTTAAATAGGTGATTGGCAATGAACTGTGCCTTTAGTAGCCGCCTTGTATAAAACTTGATTTGCAGCAGGTGACCCTAATATTTTTTTCTCATTTCACTTAATTATACACTGTACATGTCATTCTGAGATACTGTTACAATATTTTTTTTACAATTAAATGTTTTTTTGTTCCTCCAGAGGATCTCAACGAAGGAGCAAAACAGTTCCAAAAAACCTCAAAGAAAGTAAAGAAGAAATATTGTTTCAAAAATATGAAGGTAATCTGCTTTTCTCACAATAGTAACATGATGATTTACTTGATTGATCCATAGAACTAAAAAACATAAAGCGAAGTGGTCGCCACCTGCGCATGCGTGGCAACGCACGCTAAAAATGCAAAGGCTCATGGGTTGACACTTGTTTGTAAACAGCAAGACGCTATAGCTGTCTGCCGCATACGCAGGTGACGACTCCCTTGTTTTAACTTTCCTTTTCACCCAAGTGATTATAGCGCCCTCAACCATGTGTACTTTGGGAATTTTTGCTTTTTAATCTGTGATTTGTTTACTGGTACATTTTTTGTCTAAACTCTATATTTGTAAAGTTCTTTCGGAGTTTGTTTAATCAATTTTTTTATTTTTGTTCTTGGCAGATGACATGTTTACTAATTGTGGTTGTCATAGTGATTATTGCTGCTATTGTCCTCATTATTGTTTGTAAGTTATTGATTTTTCAACCAATAGACACTCATTACTGAATGTTAAACGCTGTATTTGCTCTCTTATACGCCCGGTAGTAGCACATACATTTACATCAATAGATAAGGTACGAGTATGTCAAAAGTCAAAATGAGTCATATTACAATGATCCAGTTTACAATTAATGCAACTGTTGGTTTACATGCACTTCTATTGGAGATGCATTTTTAATAGAGCAAAAATGGCAATTTTTTTGTCATCGGTATATTAGATTTAGTTCTGCCATAAATATATTGGTTCTGTAATTTAAAAACAAACTAACTATGAATTGCTGATTGTCGCTGTGGTTATAAGAATTAGAATTTAATGGTGACTTTGTTTCTGAAAGGAAAATCTTTGCCAGCTAAGGTCTGTTTATTTGGTCATCAGCTTAGTACTGGGGTGAGAATAATTTCTATGGCAACATCTCTGTTACCAACTGTCTCATGCACTGCCTTTCTGTATTGGAGTTCAACTGACAGAATTAATGTAGACAGTTTCTCCCAAATGGAAAAATTCATGAACCAGAATTTATCAGTATTTTCAAGTATATGTATTATGTATAAATACAAAAATCATATATTTGTTAATATAGAAACAACTTCTCTCTTCATATTTATGACATTTCTCATGATTTTTGTCAGATCTGTCTTCAAAGACATTTTTTGAGATGTCTTTATGTAAACTGAGAACAGACTTCTCAAGGTAGAGTGAACCAATTGATTATTGGTCACCAAATCCAGAGGAGAATAACGCACTGGAGAGGAGCATTTGTAGCCAAGGTGTTTATTGCTCAACTGCTAGGCCTGGAACTGAGTCTAAATACTCAAGAGATGCTCCATGACAATGTATCAATATCATTATGCAAATAACTATTTGGTGACCAATACTCACTTGGTTCACTCACAGTCCCTCTATCAAATAGAGGGACTGTGGTTCACTCTTGAGAAGTCTATTCTCAGTTTACACTTTAAAGTGCCTGTGAAATGGCTGCTATTTTCACGCCTAAAATTATCCATTGATACATAAATATTATTAATTTAAGCATAAATAATTTTTTTAAGTGAAAAAATGTGTTTTTAACTCAGTCTACGGAAACTTTATTTTTGTGTATTTTAAAACGAGGCTCCTCATTAGCTTCTCATTTGCATACAGAAATTCCCCTTGTGACGTCAGAAGGGGAAGTCGCTGGGCAGCTTGCATTGCCGATACGTGTAAATAAGGCAAATTTCTTGTGCTGTTTTCTCGTCTTTGACTAAATTGCCACTTATATACTTGTTCGTCGAGGAAGAATGGACCATAATGAACACATAGTATCAAGTTTGTTGCATGGGGTTGAGTCAGATGCGAAATATGTCCGGTCTGGTGTCGCTAGTCACCGTGGTCGTCACCGTCACCGGAGCACGTTTGTACACTGTCGCTGGACTCCGGCATTAGACAAAATCGAATTTGACGGCTGAATCGTCTTGTTATTTAGCAGGTTACTAGACACTATTGATTTATAAAATAGATAAATAATTTAAAAAAAACGACAAAACACAGTTACTGAATAAATGACTGCCGCGTTGTAATGGGTGAACGCGTCGGGTCATGAGGGGGACAAGTGCGTGAATGGCGGCGTTTAATTGGATAACAAAAATTATTGAGAGCGACTCACATACAGACAAATTCAGAGTGGATTTAGCGTGATTTTCATGATTATGACATCATATTAAAAAAATACTTTGACTGCTCAAGTCCGGATTCTTATTCCGTAAATTATTACGCCGATCAAGCTGCAAGTAAAGGCAACAAAGGTGTGAATTCGACATTCAACACCAATAACCGAACAATTCAGACACTTTTAGCCTGCGAAAAGCCTGAGGGCTGCGTAATTTCCTGTTTGTCCGACACTTTGTTTTCGTGTCATTATCAAAATTACTGCTACCTTTTTACATAACACGGGTGGTCTCTATAAAGCGATAATCAGGATCGCAAAAAAATCAAATCATTTGAAACACATACTCGACGTCTCTCTTCCTTCTGAAATCCGTCTCAGTGATCATGGGCTGGTCCGGAATCTATTTTTTCGAAAACGTTTTGTATTGTCGGCGTTTCTCGTTAAAACCTAGTTGTTTTGTCATGGACAAGGACAGTTTTTCAAAAAAAAAAAAAAAAAAGAATCTGAGGTGAAGTGGACACTGCATATGACGCTGTTACGAGGAAGTCCACCCCAACCTTTTCTCGTTATTTTCACAGCTTTCGTCCACCGATTTCGCACCTTCGGATCGATTGGAAACGTGGAAATACTTACACTATGACTATACGCATTACTGCAACCGCCCACAACACAACATTTAACCATCATAAAAGTTTGTTGTGAAAACAACTTCTAAAAATTCGCTCTCTCAAAAATAAAATAAAATAGACAAAAGAAACGCCGATTAAAAATGTATATCGTTTAAAAGTACAGTTGTACGTTGAATGACACAGTGATATAAAAGTACGGCCCAGGGGTATGGCTTCCTCTCATATTTTTGCATTTGGTGGCGCACTTTTGGCGAGAGTCGGAAATCCGAAAACAGTCGACCGTTTCAGGATAGGTGGGCGTGGCTACAGCACGGGAAATATCTCAAATTTACTTGGATACGAGTAATCATTTTCAGCAAAAAAATCAATAATTGCCCACTTCAGTGGGGCACAGATCTAAAATGAGAAGCGTGTGGGTGGGCATTGCACAGGCACTTTAAATAATAAAGTACATTTTTATTTTTGCAGTGGTTACGAAACCATGGGAGAGCAGTGGAAGCAACCCGACTCCGCCAACCTTTACAACAATTCATTATAAATGATATTTGTATGCGACACAATTCAGCTACCAACTTGATCATCTGTACATTGAAATCTGAGGTTATTGACCCTTTGAACGTCATAATTTCTCCAGCAAGAATTTCGTGCAACATTTTTTCATATGTTTCTAAATACTGTAGAATACTTTATTTTCGCTTGAAATTTATTTTCGCTATTTTCGCTGAAGGGATGATTCTGTGAAAATAAAATCCAGCGAATATACTTTTTTTCCTATATTTCACATTAAATTCATCAAAAATCAGTGAAAATAAATTCCATATAAAACGCCCAAAAAGCCTTTTCAGCGAAAATTAATTCCAGCGAAAATAAAGTATTTTACAGTATTCATTTTTAATATTGATGAACATGAAAATAAACATAATTTCCCGCATGACTACAATTCTTGATTTACATAAATTTATCCAGGTTAATTGGCATTCAAAAGGTTAAAGGTCAAAGGTTAATATTGAAAACTAATGATAACATCAGACTAAATCATAATTTTCATGAGCATTAATAGATTTGCTGAGCATTATGGGATAGATAAGCAAATTAATTTCACAAAAAATAATCTGAGAGGATTCAATATATGTACCAGGATTTTGAGAATTCTTTAAAATATTTACTCTACATTTTGTGCATTTATTGAATCAAATAATTACTGTACATGAATTTTTCAATCCAAGTCAAACCGATCTGATTAAAAATTAAAAATAAGATATTTTCTTACATATACAGAATTGCATGTTTTGAAATTTTTTCCTGTCATTGAAATGTTGACTGTCAATGTCATCAGTCGGTTTCCGTGTGAGACATGGGGTGTTGATTTCTAGCTATAGCAATCCATTCGCTGGTTTCCTCGCTTCTCGGCGTTCTGATGAGCTATTGAATGTTTACGCTTATAAGGTAACGACAGAACTCGAAACTTGTGCATTGACCATTTGTATTTTGTGATAGATGTCTCAGTTGATGTTTCTATAGCAGCTAGGAAAGTTTGAAATGTTACCCTTATTGCAATTGTAGAATGTTTTTATTTTTTATTTTATCAGATGAAAAATAAACAATGAGATTTATTAGCTTTACCATATGTATTTTCAACACAATGGACTGTTAATAGACTTTGGCTCTGTAGACACAATTTAAAAATATTGCTATTATTTGTTTAGCATTTTCAAAATTTTGGATTGGAGCACTCTCAGTGCCCAGTGTGAGAGATTATTTTGTTTTTATGAATCTCATTTTTTTTGGCAAGATGTATTCTGGATAGTTTACCAATACTGGGGATTCAAGAATGTTATGTGGCTGAGTATTCTTATTAAGTGAAGAGTATATTGTAGGATTGCCAAGTTAGTGTTCCATGTTAGTTGGGTCATATTCATGAGCCTCTGTAGTAGGAGACATGTTCACTAGATTTAAAGATGCATTATGGATGAAAATATGTATATTTTTAATATTGTTTAATATTATTTAATACTGTAGATTAAATTAACAAAGAAATAATGTTTTTTTTTTAAAATACTATAGAGTAAACTATATTTAGAATGAAAAATGTAATTTGTATACTAGTAATCACTGTAATGTATGGTAATATATGTATGCATTCAGTCTATTATTTGTTTCTTCATGCCTGGTGGACTGATGACGACAAAAATATTTGGAATTTAGGGATTAAAAAGTGTGGACCTTTTCAAAGAACTACAAATTCTTGTATATTTGTTTACAAAGTATTAGAAAATTTCTGTTACAAAATTAAAAGTTGATTTGCTGTATCAGCATTATATAGAAAGTTAATAGCATTCTTATATATCCCTGGTAAATATAAAAGACAATTATATATATATTTTTTTGGTATTCCTTTAGAAAATACATTTCTTAGAATAAGATTCTGTGATCCACATTAATTTTGCAGGTTTTGTGGTCAGAAAAAAAAAATGCTATCGCTGTATCAGTGAGTATTTCATTGCGATCCTTAAGACCAAAGTTTTATTTTAAGACCAAAGTTGTGTTGTTCAAAGTGGATGTGCAGGCATTTTCTAGTGAGAACACATTCTCACCTTCTTTACAAATAGGTGTGTACCCCCCACATGGTTTCATTACTTCAAGTTTTAAAAAAACGCATATATTTTTTCTAATCCAACGTATTTACATTTCCTTCCATAGAGTCCCATGTATTATTTACACATACAGTAATTTTACATTTATCTAGAAAAAATTAGGTGCAGACCCAATTTTTTTTTCACATGTGACCTTGCAAAGCAATAAGCAAAGTATTCAAAAAATATAAAAAAAATCCAAAGACAAACAAATTCAAATAAATAATTAATTTTGAATTGAAGTTTTCCATATATCAAAGCGAAAAATTCATCTAATGTAATTGTTGTCTTATTTATCTTCTCCCTGGAAAAAGGATTTGTTTTGAACAAGATTTTTTAATAGTGTGAATTATGACAATGGTAATTCTTTGCAATATTGACCATGTATTGAACCCCGACCGAGGTGTCGATGTTCATTTGTTTGGGAAACAGTGCCGTGTGCAAAAAGCAATGCCGCGATGACGTCACACCTAAAGCCAACAGCACAAAAGGTAAGAAACAGGTCAAATTTTCTCCACCCGATTTCTTCGCATTGATCAATGTATTTACAGGAAATAACCGATCGTATAATTTCATTAAATCTTTCGGTTTCTGTATGCAGCAAAATTTGCTGAAATTTGGCGCAACCAGCCCACAAGTTTTCACTTCTTCGGCGAGAGCTCCCAGAATGCTTGTACGTTTTGCGGCCCGATAACCTGCATATTAATTGATTTGTGTTGAGAGCATGTTTTGTTGATATTGTATTCATGTTGCCCACTCAACTGTACGTTCTTGTCCCGTTGCATGGCGGTCCAGGTTGGTTTCCCAGCGTTCCATCACCCATCTTCCTCTTTGCAAATCGTTCAATGATTGTTGGCGGACTTGCCGCTACTGTAAAAGTGCCGTTGTTTGAGAGCTTTATGTTGGATATTATCTGGAATTTTTCTTGTATGAGGGTCGCAAATGAGGTTGAAACTCATTTGATTCGCTCGTGGTGACTGGCATGGCTTCTCAGATGGCGAATTCATTGACAATTTTCCCCGGCATTTTCGCTCTGTCTTTGCCATTTATTTTGTATTGAATCTAATTTGCTGCTGCCGTAGAAATAAGTTTGATTAATACAATGACACGTTACTGTCCTATATTTTTCAATAATGTGTGTAGTCTGTGTTAATTTGCTCCTATAATCGACTAACTCAAACTGAGCAACATATTCGTTAAAGCTTTCCATACAGACGGAGAACGGGGGGGGGGGGGGGGTCAATCGAGACTGCAATTCACACGTTTTAGTACACGTTTGCATTTATCGACACATATTTGGATATAAAAGGAAATTGGGCTGGACATCAGATAAATTTCGCCACTTTTACACCTTCAAAAAAACTAACACATATCTGAAAATGTTCTCAAAAAATGTCAATATGTTAAATTGCCAAGCTCCCTTCACATGTTGGATATGAAGTGGAATTAAAATACTAGTAATAGAATTCATTAACATTAGAATCAAAGCAATTGACTCGAAATGTTTTTAACTGGTGTTTTGTTTTATTGAAGTGGCTACAGTCATTGTGAGTTTGAATTTCATGTAAATGTACAATGTATTTTACACTCAAATACATTGCTATGGGTCCCATATTAAACACGTAAGCAACTGTATCGCTTTACTGTCTCCGTCATATTGTTCCAAACACCAAAACGGTAACATTACCAGCTAACTTGCTGACTGGTTTGTTATGTGCATCTGAAGATTGTTTTATGTTTAGACTAAATTAGTTCAAACCTCTTCTGGAGAGGGTGTGTTCCGCTAAATGCACTCGTTCATGAGCCTTATGCACCAGAAAAACCATCATCTGTGTTCTGACATTTCATACTCTGTCAGTATACACATTTTGTTTGGATAACTTGCCATGTATTATATAGAAATATATATGACTAAATGAAATAAATTGAAAGGCAATTGCATCGTGATCTGTTTATATTAAACATGTTTGAATTCTCCTCTTGAAGTTGGTAACGTAATGATCTCCAGGTGTGCATTGCAAACCAGTCAGCAACTTAGCTGGCAATCTTGGTGTTAGGAACAATATGGTGGTGACAGAAAGTGCTCATCAAATATGTGTCAAATTAAACGCGACTTGAACAACCTGTAGTATGGAAGTCATTGTAGTTGCATTAACAGGTATCTCTTGCACTGAAACTGAACCACTGTGTACTGTTCATTGTAAAGTTAATGACTTATAGCTACATAAACTACATAAGGCATATGTAATTGCATAACACACTAGGGAAATGATCCGTCTAGATTTGTATTTTGTATTATTTTGAATTTCATATTGTGTCTATGGTCAAAATAATTTGTATTTCAATGAAGCAGCCAACATTGAATACTGTCAACAAAAAAGCAGCTTATCTGTAGTATTGTAATATATAATGAACTGTTTTGTTAACAAACTCGCAATATTGAGGGTTCTAATGCAACAATTTTCGGTGGTGTGTATGCTTCTGTTCAGAGCCAATAGAACACATGGAAATGAAATTGCAACACAAACTGCAAGGAATGAAACTATTATACAGGGTACTCCCACGTATCCATAAATGTCAGTTAAAAATAAAAATTATACATGCACATATTCATAACCTTTTAAATGAAATCAAATGACCTTTTATTTAAAAAAAATCTTGTTCAATCTATCATGATCCTAAGTCTGTACATTCCATGTGTATGTATATTTGTGTACTTGTCTTCTCCAGATGTTGCCATGATTGGACTATGCTATAATATGCTATGCTATAATAAGCACTGCTAAAAATACAGAATTACATATTTTGTATATTATTAAAGCGTGGTGGTCGTCCCGCAGCGCGTGTTCAAATTTCATGTAAATAAACAATGTATTTTACACGCGTTGTATACGTCGCTATGAGTCCCATATCGAACAGGACGCGGCGTGACGACTGTCACCCTTTAAACATTCATTTCTAATGTAGTGATCAATAGTTAATGAAATAAAATGGCCGAGTGTAATCAATGAATTGATTACAAATGTATAATAATATGCACTGAAAACGACCTGATTCATTTATTTATTTATTAACACACAACATCCCCCGGAGGGGATGAAAAGGGTTACAAATCAGATATTAGTAAAAGAAAAATAACCACATAAAGAGTAAGGGAACAAAAAGGCATAAAAAAAAAAGATAAGTTGAATACAAGGAATGTATTACTGGCTTAGTTTATGTAGGTGCTGCTGTCTTGTATTAAAACAGTTTTTTAAATATTGCGCTAAAGGAATAGACATTTTCTCGTCACTTAGTAATGATATGAATTTATTTTCATTACTAAATTTGTCAAAATTTGGTATACGTTTATTAGCTACAATGTAAAGTTTTAATCTTATTTCGTTGTAATGAGGACAATTTATGACAAAATGTTGTTCATCTTCAACATGGTCATTGTCGCACATATTGCAGACTCTGTCTTTAAAATCCAAACCTATATGCCGGCCTGTTTCAATTTTCAGACAGTGGTTGCCAAGTCTAAATTTTGTTAAGGATTTGCGAAGTTCACTGTTTTTCATAATTGTTAAGTAGTTTTCTTGTTCTATTTTGGTTTTAAAAAGTTTGTAGGTTCTTAGTTTATTTTTAGAATTTGATTTGTTCCTATTGTCATTATTTATTTCATTTTTCCACTCAGTTGTAAACTCTTCTTTTAATTTCTCATCAATTGTTTTTAATTTTGATAATGAGATAATATTTGTTTCATTTAAAAGATAAGAATGGTTAATATTATTTAATATCAGATCAAGTTTTTTAAACCATTTACTTTTAATAATTTTATTGACATAGTATGCTTCTTGAAGTAGAGTATTTGTGGAATTTGCAATACGATTGGCATATTTTATCATTTGTTTCTTAATAAAAGAGTCAAGAGGTAATTTTCCCAATTCACTATATATTGCCATGATTGGTGTATTTTTTGAGATACCAAGAATGTACCGATAGTATGTAAGCTGAACATCCTCTACAATTGATTTTGTAGAGCTTTCTTCTCCCCAAATGTCACTCCCATACACAATAACTGGTCTGATAAGTTTATCAAATAGTGACAGTAGTATGGACATGTCCAGATTACCAGATCCAATTTTGGTCTTTAATGAGAATAAGGCTTTTATTCCTTTTCTTTTTAGGTTTTTCATTGCATCTTTAAATTTACCATTTGGACTCATAGTTAAGCCAAGATAATTGAAATCTTTAACTATATTGATTTCTTTTCCTTCATAAAAGAATATTTCCTTGTTAAGGAGTCTGTTACACTTATTGAATATCATTATTTTTGTTTTATCTGTGTTGACAGACAACTGCCATTTTGATGTGTAGGCTGATAGTTTATCCAAACAGTTTTGTAATCCCCTTTTGGATTTTGAAAGAATCACAATATCATCTGCATAAAGAAGGCAATTAATGGGTGTGTTGTGTAACAGTGTAGGGTCACAATGATCATTATCAAAAATATCAGGCAGGTCATTAATAAATAAATTAAACAGACTTGGGCTAAGGTTGCATTCTTGTTTTACTCCGATATTTGAACAAAATGATTCTGTTAAACCATTTCTTGTTTTTACCTTATATTTCACATCACCATACATATCTTTTATAATCATTAGTGTTTGAGGGATTCTGTCCCAAAAAATTTAACCCTGTAAAAAGATGCACCATTTATTATAGTACAGTGTACTCACAAATTCATGTGTAAAAGTGTGACTTATTGCTACTGGTACAAGTCAATAATCTTGTTGATTGTGTAGTCATTTATCATTCAGAATATAGTAAATCTCTCAAAAACAGATGGACGATTACCTATTTTCCTTTCTTTCATTGATTTACATAATAGAAACACCTGGCATCTAGAGGATGTAATTTATTATAAAACGTATTACAAGAGTTTTGTAATTCGACTATTCACATGATATAGGGAACATATAAAGCATGTTTGACAGTACAGGTACTTTGAATTGTTGCAAATGTGGTTTGGAAATTTTGAAATAATTATACAGGTGATTAATTTATTTAATTTATTACCAAATGTGTAAATTATTATCTAATTGGTGTGTGTGAATTAGCTGCAAAACTAAGAAGCCTTTTTTTTTGAATAATAAGTTTTAAAATAATAAAATTTCATATTGTTTTCAGTGATATTTTCCTGATTTGTTATCACCATGGATGGGACTGGAGATGCTTCTACTAAATCACTGGATACAGCTGGAATGAGTTCAAATGAACAGGAGGTGATAGGCATGCTTCTAGCGCAGTCTAACTCAGATATGCATAACGTAAGTCTCTATGACATTTATACACCTATAGCATAAACACACCAAATATAGCCCCAATACCTTTCAATCATCCAAACATGGTCTCAACAACCTTTTCGTCAATCAAACATTTAATATTCTCCTAAGATTCAATAAGCAGATGGAGAAACTGATGGCTTTGGTCTATATGAATCACACTCAACACATGGGAACTCTTGGTGTAAAGCCATATTGTCATACTGGGGTATTAACTGCATATGTGTGCTTAGTCCCACCCAACCACGAACTGAATTATTTAGTAGTTATTGCGACCAGAGGGGGGGTGTCAATCATCGATCAGACATCAACTGAGCCATGTTCATAATTTGCTACAATAATGCGCTTGAATGAACCGTAAATGTGTGCAATGCAGGTGAAAACCTCGCTGGAAACAAAGAAACAATAATGAAACAGAAGAACATACATAGTTCTGATGACAATGTCCCTTTAATCCCAAAATCACAAGTTTTCTGTTGTCTTAATCTCCCGGTTAGATCACTCATTGATGTTGAACTCTCAGACTATGAAATTTTACTTAGTACAACTCTCATTCCCATTGCAGCCTACTGAATCTGAAGGACAGCATGTGGCCGTTTCCATAGCTACTGGTTTGTCAAATACAGATGGTAAACTACAGGTTGTTGAAAGTCAGAGCTTACAAGCAGTGACATTGCCTGATGGTACAACAGCTTATATTCAACATAAAGGTGAGTGTGATACATCAAGATTGGACATGTGATGTTGGCATCTATTCTTTGCTCATTGAATATTTATTGTACAACTTCAGATACTAAAAATAGTTCTTGGGATGGTAATTCTTGATATTGTCCTCAAGTTTTACCATCCCAATCCCCATCCCAATCAGCAATATTATAAGTAGTTTATATAAATTACCATTGTCTGCTGATAAGCCATATTCTGTGTTAAGCGAGATCATACGAAATCTTGTGTGACCTAAATCACGCACTTAGCAACCGGGCGACAAAGGTCAAGCTTTTCATTCACAACGGTGGCAACCATTATTTCGGAATGTTCCTTCTCTATTAGAAACCATGAGTTGTACGTTGGTTTGTTGAGGTACGTTTTGTCCTTCTGGGTCGGCTTCACCTGAGCTTTAAAAGCCCCTAGCATGCTGCTAGAAATACGCGAATATTGTAAATCTAAGACGTGTCCGTCAAAACAAAGTTTGTAGTCTTCAAATGATTTGTATGCTCGGAGCTTCTTCCGGTCATAGTCAGACCTATGGCACATAAGATAATTAAAAACATCACTCAAACCAAAGTCAGGAACGTCTGAAAAGTCAGTACTGTACCGGGGAGGGTAAGAGGGTCTGTAAAATCACATCCTAGCTGTTTTAGTCGGTCACTGACGTCCCTCTTTGGATCGCGTCTTGTCATATCCGGGTCTTCGTCTAGCCCTAAACTGTGGACTGCTTTTGCCAGCGAAACTAAAATATTCTTTCTATAATTTGCAGTGGACACGCCAAATTTGCGAAGAAAGTCTTTTAGCTTCGGGACTGTGAGCTTTTCAAAAGCATCCAGTTCTAAATGTTGCCGAGTCGCGTGTGTGGTTTACATGTCACGACGCCATTTTGTTCTAAAGCTTGACCTGCCAGCAACCGTTGCTATGGCGTAATCTCACTCTCGCGTGATCCCGCAGTTGGCGGAATATTCATTATTGTGATGTCCTGCATGTATTGACCAATCAAACTATTTATTTCTGGTCACATGTCTATGTATTGTCCAATCAAACTATTTCTGATCACATGTCTATGTATTGTCCAATCAAAATATTCATTTCTGATCACTTGTCTATGTATTGTCCAATCAAAATATTCATTTCTGATCACTTGTCTATGTATTGACCAATCATAATATTCATTTCTGATCACATGTCTATGTATCGACCAATAAAAATATTCATTTCTGATCACATGTCTATGTATTTGACCAATCAAAATATTTATTTCTGATCACTTGTCTATGTATTGACCAATCATAATATTCATTTCTGATCACTTGTCTATGTATTGTCCAATCAAAATATTCATTTCTGATCACTTGTCTATGTATTGACCAATCATAATATTCATTTCTGATCACTTGTCTATGTATCGACCAATCAAAATATTTATTTCTGATCACTTGTCTATGTATTGACCAATAAAAATATTCATTTCTGATCACTTGTCTATGTATCGACCAATCAAAATATTTATTTCTGATCACTTGTCTATGTATTGACCAATCATAATATTCATTTCTGATCACTTGTCTATGTATTGTCCAATCAAAATATTCATTTCTGATCACTTGTCTATGTATTGACCAATCATAATATTCATTTCTGATCACATGTCTATGTATCGACCAATCAAAATATTTATTTCTGATCACATGTCTATGTATTTGACCAATCAAAATATTTATTTCTGATCACTTGTCTATGTATCGACCAATCAAAATATTCATTTCTGATCACTTGTCTATGTATTGTCCAATCAAACTATTTCTGATCACATGTCTATGTATTGTCCAATCAAAATATTTATTTCTGATCACATGTCTATGTATCCATCAAAATATTTATTTCTTATCACATGGTTATGTATTGTCCAATCAAAATATTTATTTCTGATCACATGGTTATGTATTGTCCAATCAAAATATTTATTTCTGATCACATGTCTATGTATTGACCAATCAAAATATTTATACAAGTTTTTACGTGTATCTGACTGTTAGAATATTTATCATTAACTATCTTGTTGCTATGCCTACTTGTTTGACAGGAAAGTGTACATTATTACTGTCTTACTTAAACATTAAATTGTGTTTTAATTCAGATGGCAGTCTTGTAGAAGGACAGGCTGTTCAGTTAGAAGATGGTAGTACAGCTTACATTCAACATATCACAGAGAAAGGTAAGAGCTAGCTACCATATACTAGCTTTAGAGTGGTACATAGTAAATCACTGAAGTGACTGAATCATCCTAATATCGCTTCTGAGAATAATACATGTTTTTGTGTTCAGATTCATTGAAGTTTCTCTAGTTTGAATTTAACAAGGAAATTATGATACGCTAAATATACATTCATAGTAAAGGAAGTAATGAGTTGTCATATTCAAATTGAGCACTTTTAACATGCAAATAAGCTGCCATAAAGAAAACACTCCAAATTGAATCTGTGAAATCAGTTTATATCTTAGAAACATTTGAAGTGTATAAGATGAAGTATAATGATTACTCTGTTCTCAATGATAGATGGCGATACAGGTTTTGAAGAAGGACAGACGGTTCAACTAGAAGATGGCACTACTGCTTATATACAAAGGGCTACACGAGGTAACATGATTATTTTATGAATACTGTATTCAGTAGAAGTGCAGCTCCAGTTCAGGCACATGGCTGTTTTGATGGTGTTCGCAAACCACACATTTCCATACAATAAGTTTACATGCCATTTATATATAGTCAAACCTATCCTCGGGGGCGGAGCTACGTCACGGACGTTCTACATTGCTAAGACGCGCACCACTGTACCACGTATTTCTATGAGCTCTGTGCGCGCTGCTGTGGAACGCCGGTGGAGCCGGTGAAAACTCGAGAAAACAACACAAACTCAACTTTGAAGTAATCCTGAACAACCAAATTCATATATGTTACACACGTAGGGCTAATCTTGTTAGTCCCCGTTTGGACGAAGTCCGAAAACGGGGACTTATAATTCGGTCTCCGTCCGTCCGTGTGTCCGTGCATCCGTGCGTCCGTCCGGAGTCATATCTCAGAATCCCTTGGACCGATTCTGTTCATTCTTTGCATGTGCCTAGTACTTTATGTGGGACATATGCACATGCAGTGGTTTAGCGATTCGATTCAAAATGGCCGACTGGCAGCCATCTTGTTTTTTGAAAATGTTGTATTTTGGACATGCTTTGTCAGTTTTCATTCAAACTTGGTACATAGATTATACATGTTAGGATACATGTCCATGATGATTTATTTCACAATTGGATCAAAGATGGCCGACTGGCAGCCATCTTGTTTTTTGAAAATGTCGTATTTTGGACATGCTTTGTCAGTTTTCATTCAAATTTTGTACATAGATCATACATGTTATGATACATGTCCCCGACCGTCTGTGAGTTCCTGAGTTTGTCTGTTCGACCGTCTGTGTGTCCGTCTGTCCGTGTGTCAATCTATCCAACGTCATATTTCAGAATCCTGTGGACCGATTCCGTTCATTCTTTGCATGTGTCTAGTACCTTATGTGGGACATATGCACATGCAGTGGTTTAGCGATTCAATTCAAAATGGCCGACTGGCAGCCATCTTGTTTTTTGAAAATGTTGTATTTTGGACATGCTTTGTCAGTTGTCATTCAAACTTGGTACATAGATTATACATGTTAGGATACATGTCCATGACGATTTATTTTGCAATTGGATCAAAGATGGTCGACTGGCAGGCATCTTGTTTTTGTTTTTTATGCAATATCTTGGACGGGCTCTGTCAGTTTTCATTCAAATTTGGCACATACATGTACTTTATACATGTTAGGATGCATGTCCATGACAATTCGTTTCAAAATCTGGTCAACGATGGCCGATAGACAGCCATCTGACTTTTTGGCCTTACTACTATATTTCCACAATTTATGTACCATTTTCATTCGTATTTGGCACATACATCATACATATCAGTGTGTTTCATAATCAGATCAAAGATGGCTGAATAAAGACTGTTTTTTTTTTGGCCATATTACTATGACACGAAACACGTGTTTTGATGTAAATAAACAATCTGTTGTATACGCCACTTGGAA
Organism: Saccoglossus kowalevskii; assembly: GCF_978046115.1. Taxonomy (NCBI): domain Eukaryota; kingdom Metazoa; phylum Hemichordata; class Enteropneusta; family Harrimaniidae; genus Saccoglossus; species Saccoglossus kowalevskii. The sequence goes on from NC_140641.1 coordinate 20,252,902, forward strand.
CTCAAGTTTCAAGGACATGCTCGCGACAACCCCTCCGCTTTAATATGACGAGCACAAAGAGAACTTAACGGGGACTGTGTCATTTTCAATGACTTGTTTAATACACTGTTCAGGGGACTCTCAACAACCATCGCAAAGTATCGTTTTCTGCAAGTTTTTGGTCTTTGTTTTCACTGCGAGGGTTGCCAGGCGGTAGAAAATGCCCGGATGTCCGCCCCCGAGAATAGTGACAATCTTTGTATGGGCAGTGAGAATTCAATTTACATGTAAAGTGATCAAATATAAAGGCCACTTGAACATTTTCACCAGTGACACACCACCCCTTTGATAATAGTTTGATAAAATGAACCTCTGAATACAGTGTTTTATACTAGTCACTACAGTGATATTTTCAATTTAAGCAAGACAAAAATGCATTTATTTATTCTCCATCTTTAAATATCTGTTAACAAATTACCCCTTTTGATATTAAAAATTGTAGACTTATTTTTTTTCATTAATTAATTAATTAATTAATTAACTTCCATATAAAGACCACCAGCCTATAAAAACTGTCTGAACTTACTCAACGATATACACTTGATTCCAGCTGATGGTCAGACAATCCAGGCTGTACAGTTAGAAGATGGTACAACTGCTTACATCCAGACCCATTCTGCGGGAGAAGGATTTGAACATTCACAACAAGGTGAGAGCAGCTATTTCAAAAATGAATCTTAAGTTGTAACAATATCCTGAATAGTGTACAGTGTTCTGCCTAGAAAAATTACAAACAGTATCTACCTTTCTTCATAACAATTTAATAAGTTAATGAGTTATATTGTGTTCATTTTTATGCTGAATTTTATGCTGTTCTATTGCTTATCCCAAATTTAACAGTTGGGAACCTCTACTCTATAATGTCTAGGGGAAAACTTTGGTGTATAGTTCACAGGCACAGCAATTGTAACTGAATGTATGTTCACTATAAAATTGGAATGTTCTCACTCCAGACTATGGTAGGGAGCTCTGTTATTGTGAACAAATCCTGGCTCATCACCCTGGGGGCACATGGTTAACATTCATACATTTATAACATTCATAACATTCATACATTTATAACATTCATAACATTTATAACATTTATACATGTATATATATAAGGTCATTATAATATGATTGATTTTTACCATAGATAACAATTTGTGAGTTCACGTGATAAATTTAAGTACTGTAGAGCACATTGAAATACCCACATGCCGTTTTTTTGGAAACTTTGATACAGTAAAGAGTTAGAAGAACCTCAGTGCCAAATAGAGACTTTTTTTACTTGAATAGCTACCAGCACATCTTGAATTAGCTGAATGTTACCTGGTTTATTGAGTATAGTTACTGAATTGTTGTTTCTTCATTTTTCAGATGGTACCAATGTTGAGAATACTGATGATTCAGTTGACCCTAATTCTATCAATGCATTAGAGCAATATGCTGCACATGTGAGTAATTATCACTTAGATTCAACTTTTATTATTATGTCCCTTATGAGGATAGGGTCACATTCAGTCAAACTGTTTTTAGTCTATTCAATTTGTTCTAAAAATCATCAAAATCAAGCATTTCTCAGCTGTTTACATATGGATTTTGTTCAAACTTGGTATATATTTTGAACATTATAGGACCTTGCACATCATTTTGTTTTCAGATAAGGTTTAAAATGGCCAACTGGCGGCCATTTTGTTTTAATAAATATGCTTCTAGTGCTATATCTCTGACTTGCTGGGTCTGATTATGTTCCAATTTTGAATATTCATTATACATCATGCCATAGATATACAGATATATTAGTTTGACGATCCTATTAAAAATGGCCGAATGGTGGCCATTTTTGTGCAAGAAAATCATTAAATATAAAGCATTTCTCAGCTGTTTACAGATGGATTTTGTTCAAACTTGGTATATACATTGGAAATTATAGGACCTTGATGCACATCATTTTGTTTTTCAGATAAGATTCAAAATGGCAGACTGGCGGCCATTTTGTTTTAATGAATGTGGTTCTAGTGCCATATGTCTGACTTTCTGTGACTGATTATGTTCAAATTTTAAATAATTTAGAACTGTGTTATGGTCTATGATACCATATTTGTTTTATTAGAAACAAATTCCCAATAAAGGCACATATAAATATGGAAAACTAATTGTATACTGAATCATTAAAATATTATGTATTTTGACCCATACAAATACCTCGGTAAGGATGATTCACATACACTGTAGCCTCGTTATAACGAACTCTTTGGGAGGCATGCAATTAGTTTGTTATAGTGAAATGTTCACTATAATGAAGCACATAATACATTGGGTTTGTTGTGAGCGGGGGACATGTTATGTGTTCATTATATCAGGAAATTCATTATAAAGGTGTTCATTATATTGAGGTTACAGTGTACTTAGATTGTTTTCAGCTTTATTTTTGACAACAATGCATACTGTCTCAATTATTTGTAGGCTACCAGTGAGCATGGTACAGATCAAAGTGGGCTGGCACTACTTGCTAATTTAGATGAGAAAAAGACAATGGTTCCTCCTCTTGCAGTAAAAACAGTTAAGATATTGCTTTTTTCTTTGTTTCATTCTCATTTGCTTGGTAGTTTTGAGTCCCAATAATATTGAGACAGGCACTTAGTTGCTGGAAAGACAGTTTGCAATGACATCATGGTAACGGTCTGTCTGATTTCACACCACTTTGCTGCTGAGGAACACTCAGGCTTGATGAACTGATAATTTGTGCTCCATTTTTGCAGAAGATATTGCTAGTCATGTAATCCATGTTACTATGTCATATCTCTCCCAATTCAAAAAACAAAAACAAAAACACCATTCACATTGTATTCATATATTGAATGACGGATGTATAGATAAAATGAATAATTGACATAATTAATCATTGTCAAGTTTTACATTTATTAAATCATGGTCTAAATTGACCTGGTCTGGGGTAATGAAGTATTGCATTGTGTTGCTAAACATTATTAATAATTATTATCATTTTACTTCACAGACTGTGATGGGTGGTCTTTCTGCAGGTAATCTGGGTAAAGTTGCAACATATGACATGACTAGTAAAGCATTTAGATGTGGGCATGATGGTTGCGGTAGAATGTACACAACAGCACACCATCTCAAGGTATTTTATATGTACACATTTATAACACATTCTGTTACGCTATTTTCTGCTGTGGAATATATATAGCTCCAGTTGATGTCATGATAGCGACGGATGTACTTTATCTCATCTTCTTGCAACATGCACAATGTTTCCTCCTTTGCTGTACATGATACAGATATGTATATGAAGGATTGTGACTGTAAACTGTTTTAATGCAGCCATGTACATTAAATACTAATTTATATTTGTTTAAATTTAGTATTTTCTTTATTAGTAGTACATGTGCTTCTGTAAATAACAGATATGCATGTTTATATGATTAAACCTACTGGGGTAGCCATGTTTTAGTGACGCAGTAAACAATACCGGTAAATGCAATTTTGGTTTATGTGTACTTAGGGATGCGCTTGCTAATAGAGCAAATACAGTTGATTCGATATTGGTCAATTTCTGAATGATTATGTCATATGGTTTGGAAAGCACCGGTTAATGGTACATGTGGCTTACCCAGTAGTATATTGGCGTAAAACTTGTCTTTCTCTCATAGGTTCACGAAAGAGCTCATACAGGTGACCGACCATATAAATGTGAACATCCAGGCTGTGGGAAAGCCTTTGCCACCGGCTATGGACTGAAGAGTCATACTAGAGTACATACTGGTGAAAAACCATACAAATGCCCCGAAGAAAGTTGTCAGAAATCATTTAAAACTTCAGGAGATTTGCAGAAGCATGTTAGAACTCACACAGGTGAGTCTTATTTCAAAAACTTTTGTTCCAAAATAACTGGATGACTCGCTGATTGAAGCCAATGGCAAGCTTGACTGGTGAACCATTAGAGTGCTAAATATTTTCCTATCCAAAATTTAGTGCAAATATTTTCAAATTTTGTGAAACTTTCACTAAACTTCATCCTTATGTCTATCTGTGAACCTTTCCATTGTTATCGTCGCCTTGGACTCAATTCCTGTAGCTTGTAGCTCTTCAAATCTTACAAAAGTTATTTCAATTATTTGTTGATTAACTGATATTGTATGATTCTGTTCATATTTTCAGGTGAGAGACCTTTTAAATGTCCATTTGAAGGATGTGATAGAGCCTTTACTACGTCAAATATACGAAAAGTACACATTAGAACACACACTGGTGAGCGACCATACATATGTCGGGAAGATGGTTGTGGTAGAGCATTTGCCAGCGCTACTAACTATAAAAATCACATGAGGATACATACAGGTGAGCGAATCGATATTGTTTGCTAATCTCTGAAATCCAATTTTATAAAGGATCCTTGTAATCATGGAGGTTCACACTTTTAATTTGAAAAATGTTATCTAACCATGTAACATCAAGTGAGATTTGTTTTGTCTGATTAATTTAATTATCAATATGATTGATACACACCACAAATGAGATGTACAAGCAATTTATTTCAAAAATGTTTATTTCAAACCATGCTGTATGTAATCTGCTCTCAGCTACGTCTTATGGTACAGACTGTTGTGAACATGTCTTATTTAGTAAAACCTCAGACTAATCTTATATTAAAAACGCTGTATCTATTCCATCTTACTCTATCAAGGTTTTTAATGCTAAATTAGTGTTATACAGGTATATATGGCGTGTAATTTACATGTATATGTGTACCATTCGCTGAAAAAAAAAGTTTATGGTATATTTCATCAGGTGAGAAGCCATACGTCTGCACTGTTGCCGGATGCGGCAAACGTTTCACCGAGTACTCTAGTTTATACAAGCATCATGTTGTACATACGCATTCCAAGCCTTACATATGTAACCACTGTGGTAAGACGTACAGACAGACATCAACACTAGCTATGCACAAACGAACTGCTCACGGCGACTCGGATGCAACCGAGGAAACGGAAGCACATTTGTTTGCACAGCAGCAAGGTAAGCATTCATTTTTTTGTATGTATAAATTCAACTAATTTTTTTTCCAGATACGGTAGCTTTCTGGCCATTCATATTACCCATATTTTCTTTATTAACAGTGCATGCACTTATGTAAATGATAAAAAAAAGTGTTTATAAAAATAAATAAATAAATAAATAGTAGAAACGGTTAAAATTATGACCTAAATCTACGATTGCTATATTTGCATTATTGTAACTGGGAGGATAAATAACATAGTGGCATATCAATGCAGCCAATCACAATGACTCACTCAAGTGACATATTCTGTACATCTTTTTTAAGCTGCAGTGGCCGGAGAAGCAGTTGTTGCAGCCGCAGCTGCAGCAGCCGCAGCTGCTGTGGGCATGCCTCCTATGAAAAGGCCCCGGATTCAGTATCACCTGAATGCGCAAGGTGAAGTGACACAAACACCGACAACTATAACAGAATCAGGTTCAGATGGCACCGAAACGCAAGATGTGATTACACCTGTACCGGTCGCTTTAGTATCTACTATGTCACAGGATGGTGTAGTCACAACTACGGATACAGAAGCAGCCATAGCTGCGATGCAGGCAGCTGTAGACAATGATCCAACACAAATCACTACCATACAGGTGAGAATCAATTATAACACTTAAAGGAAACATCAAGCCAAACAACATAATGACCCCTCAAGAAAAAGCTCCACAAATGTAGGAGAAGGCAATATTCAACTTTTCATCAGTATTATGTAGCCAGCCATCTTGATTCTCAAACAAAGGATTATGGGTAGAGTATGACATCATAGAATCTGTTGTCAAAAATTGAGAAAATCTTTTGAATCAAGATGGTGGAATACATAAATTGATGAAAAGTTGAAAATCTAGAGAATGAAAAGTGATATAAAAAACTGTTAATTGCATGTTCTTACATTTGTCGAGCTCTTTTATCTGTGAGTATTATGTTGTTAGACTTGACTTTCCCTTTAAAACATACTGACTGCAATAAATGTCTTATTATTTAATTTAATGGCAGAAAACACATAATTTAAGTCAGAAATTCATTTATTTAATTGACTTTTATTTCAGATCACAGATCACCAACAGTTGGAAGAGGCTGTGAATGCAGAATTACAACGGACGGATGGAACTGTGCAATCAGAGGGGGTTCAGATGACGGAAGAAAATCAAAATACTACTGAAGCCATGATATCTGCTTACAATGCATAAAATGTTGTTGTATATATATATTTTTTTTTACGACAATGAAATGTTTAAAAGGTTGCTACCGTTTATTCGGTGTTTATTTTCATTTACTGATTTCGGTTTCATGCTAGTACACCTGCAATAGAATGTAAATAAATTTGTTGGTAGAGTATGGGTCATTCAAAGGTGTAGAATATGGTAATTATTAAATTATACCTTTGTCTTTCTTTGAATACTATGCTCTAGCATGTTGTTAGACCGGGACTTGTGGTAGCTCATTTCAGCTGAACCTAGCCTTGTGGTAGCTCATTTCAGCTTAGTCCTAGGCCTTATGGTAGCTCATTTCAGCTGGGACCCGCGCCTTGTGGTAGCTCATTTCAGCTGAGTCCTAGGCCTTGTGGTAGCTCATTTCAGCTGGGACCCTGGCCTAGTGGTAACTAATTTGAGTTGTACCAAGCCCTGTGGTAGCTCATTTCAGGTGGACCTAGCCATGTGGTAGCTCATTTCAGGTGGACCTAGCCATGTGGTAGCACATTCAGCTGGACCTAGCCATGTGGTAGCTCATTTCAGCTGGGACCCGCGCCTTGTGGTAGCTCATTTCAGCTGGACCTAGCCATGTGGTAGCTCATTTCAGCTGAGTCCTGGCCCTGTGGTAGCTCATTTCAGCTGGACCTAGCCCTGTGGTAGCTCATTTCAGCTGAGTCCTAGGCCTTGTGGTAGCTCATTTCAGCTGGGTCCCGCGCCTTGTGGTAGCTAATTTCAGCTGAGTCCTAGCCCTGTGGTAGCTCATTTCAGCTGAGTCCTAGCCCTGTGGTAGCTCATTTCAGCTGAGTCCTAGCCCTGTGGTAGCTCATTTCAGCTGAGTCCTAGCCCTGTGGTAGCTCATTTCAGCTGAGTCCTAGCCATGTGGTAGCTCATTTCAGCTGGACCTAGCCCTGTGGTAGCTCATTTCAGCTGGACCTAGCCCTGTGGTAGCTCATTTCAGCTGGACCTAGCCCTGTGGTAGCTCATTTCAGCTGGGACCCTGGCCTAGTGGCAGCTCATTTAAGTTGGGACCCACGCCTTGTGGTAGCGCATTTCAGCTGGGATATTGAATACACAGCTGATTTCTAACATCTTGTATTTACTCTCGAGAAAAATAACATTTGCGTCAACCACTCCTTTTATTGGCCATGATTAATGATACAATATTTTTTCCATTCAGTTTATTATAAACTGAACAGTCCATTTGTGCCTGTCTTGTTCTGATTATTTAGCCATGAGACCATTCCTTGGAATTGTGTATTCTGTATAAATTATGCAGGTCATATATATAAATTCATACATCACCAACTCCATCTCAGTTATGTACAATTTCCTCCCTCTAAATGATGTACATGACTGACAAAAAATGTCAATATCCTCCCCTCCCATACAGTTTCATGAAATCTGCTTTTAATACTAGAAGTTGTAGGCAATCCATTCCTGATGAAAGATCTTTACATCCTGTGGTTTTTTTTATAAATATATAAAATATAAACAGGCCTTAGTGCCTTTCACTGTATTACATGATGTATTTGACTTGTAACCTTTTCACCACCAGACTTTCTTGTCCAAATTTTGCTGCAATTTTTTCCTAAATTCTTCAATATTTCTGGAAATAAACCCTGATTTTGGAGCCAACAGTTTTTGGAGTTTTTACTAAAACAATTTGGCTATTTATGTCCAAATCTTCTAAAGGAAAGTGTTGAATTTAAATGGGACTATTTTGTGAATTTGTGATGAAAAGAGGGAACTGGTGGTGAAAAGGCTAATTTTATAGTGTCTATGGCCTCAGGGAGAGACGATGAGAGAATGCATTTTATAATGTACTAAGCTGCACACGTTTGTCCTGCATATTAGGCCAAAAAAAAATTTTTTTGTTGCCCTCAGCGACCGACCGAAAAATATGAAATTTCAGGTCACGTTTTTTTTCCCCCCATATACCTCGGCTATTTATGATACCCTTTGTTTTCACAAGTTTAAAAAAAAAAAAAATCTGACCGGCCGACCCAATTTTTTAATTTTCCGGCTTGAGGGCAACATAAGTTGTTGTTTTTTTGGTCTTACAATGATATAGATATACATAACCAGGTTACTTTTTGTTCTAGAAGGTTAATTTGTAGATTGGTTTCACTGTAAATAATTAATTTTTGCCACTGGTAATTTTCAAGTTTTGATGATTTTAGTACAAAATTTCATGAAAGCTGCTGCGACCTAAACTCTGCAGAATCACAGTGATTCACTGTTAGAAAATTTTGTGAATTTTCGTGTTGGCTCAGGAAATTTTATTCCTTGCATATAATTAAGTGGTTTAAAGTATTCCGGTAAACAAGACTAAATTATAGTACCCTGGTAGATAATATTTGTTAATCGTTGTCTAAATCGTTAATCTAAGTAAGTAACATAAAGGTCATCTTCATAATAATAAACCTACAATTTTAGTTGCATACAATCCCCCTTCCTTTAATAAAACTTGTACTGCCATAATTTTGGTTATTTTTGCCAATTCAAAACTTCACCAAAGATAATACAGTATTACCCATAATGCATAGCCAACTAACTTTCATCACCGACTTAGGGAGTAATGCTTTTTTTTTTATTTATCTGACAAAATACATTCATTGACTCGTATTGTTGTAAATAATTTATTACAATGTAACTTGTTTTGCTCAGAATTCAGGATTTGTTTTTTTTTTGCAGCAAGTCTAGATATTTTCACTTCTGCTGTAACTATGGATTTATTCTGTGGCATGTTTTAAATACCATTAATTATTCTGCATTTTACATCATGCATAATTTGTAAGTACTATCAAATAAATAATGGTTTGGCAATTGCATTGTTGTGGATGTGTGAATTGTTATGACAATTGTTTGCATATGGGAAATCAACGGTGGTGTGGAGGTCTCTTCAATTTATGAATGAGAAAACTGTTCAACGCATAACTTACTCATCTGACCTATCGCCAATGCTCGACTAAGCGCTCCCCAACCCTAAATTTTGGGGGCATCTCTATTTTTAAATCGTGTTTAACTAAGCACCCATCCGCTGCAATATACTCCAGATTTGATTGTCCAGTTATAAAAACTGGTCATTGTTAAATATCTCCGAATATCAAATCTAATTTATATAATGCAGCACACATATCTTCTACAATATGTTGTGAATGCGTAGACCACGGTAACCGTATGTAAACTATGCTTCAATAATAACCTGTTAACTGTGAAAGGCGGTAAACACTTCAGCGTGCATTTCTTCCATAATATGTTGTGAATGCGTAGACCACGGTAACCGTATGTAAACTATGCTTCAATAATGACCTGTTAACTGTGAAATGCGGTAAATACTTCAGCGTGCATATCTTCTACAATATGTTGTGAATGCGTAGACCACGGTAACCGTATGTAAACTATGCTTCAATAATGACCTGTTAACTGTGAAATGCGGTAAATACTTCAGCGTGCATATCTTCTACAATATGTTGTGAATGCGTAGACCACGGTAACCGTATGTAAACTATGCTTCAATAATGACCTGTTAACTGTGAAATGCGGTAAATACTTCAGTGTACATATCTTCTACAATATGTTGTGAATGCGTAGACCACGGTAACCGTATGTAAACTATGCTTCAATAATGACCTGTTAACTGTGAAATGCGGTAAATACTTCATTTCATATTCAGTTTACCTTTCAAAGTTACTAATTATCAGTTCGCAATTAAAGAACTTGGATGCTAGAATTCAAATCTGAGGGTAAAATATAGATTAGAACATGAAAAATAATATTAATTGAGTATTGTGGTATATAGGTACTTTTCTGCCGTAGATGACAGCCATGGTTGAACTAAAATGTTATAGTGCAGGTAAGGGGGTGAATTAAGTTATTAATCCTGCTCATTGAATATAAATACAATGTGACAGTACATGTATGTAGTTTTAATACAAAACTCGTTCAGGTTCTGCAAGTTGAAAATTCAGCTTCTGCAAGTTGAAAATTCAGCTGGTCCCTTTAAAGAACTGGACCTACAAAAATTGGAAACAGTTGTTGAATTTAATACCAGTGCTGTTGGCTAGTTAGATCTTTATAGGGAAGTGATTTCCACTTACTGTAAAACCACTTGAATTTTTTGAAACCTTTGCTGTCAGTGATAATTACATATATAAGAAAGTTAAATAAGGTTCTGTAGACTAAAATTTCAACCCTGCAAACTATCAAACCATGGAACTTTCTGGCAGGAAAGATATTAAAGTGCCTGTGAAATGCCCACCCACATGTTTCCTATTTCAGATCTGTGTCAACACTGAAATGGACAGTTGTAGATTTTTTTTGCTGAAAATGATTACTCGTATCCAAGTAAATTTGAGATATTTCTCGTGCTGTAGCCACGCCCACCTATCCTGAGACGGTCAACTGTTTCCGGATTCCCGACTTGCCGAAAGTGCGCCACCAAATGCCAAAATATGAGAGGAAGCCATACCAAACTATAAACAACTTTGCCCATTGAGAATTTAGATTAATGATTGGATGTATGGATATGAACTAACAAAGCACTCGCTGCCTGGTATGATCTTTTCTTTGCATTAAAATTGAGTATAAAAGTCCTGTAGCAATGCAATAATTGTATCTAAACATTTTGCATCAAAAACACTGGCTAAAATTTACTATAGGTGTATCATACATGTAATTACATGAACAAATTAATATTCATGTTTTTTCTCAAATAATATATGTACTGTGTTAATCAAAATGTCTTATCAAATATAAATTAATTGTAGAAAAGTTTCTAAAAAGTAGTACAGCAACATACTAGCCAATGTGTTCCTCAATTACAGCAAGTCTCAAGTATTGCAAACTTGCTAGCGAATCTCGCTGGCGCCGTCCTGTGGTCACTCCCACTCTGGGTGAATCTATATAACAGTAGGGGGTGGTCATACTTTAGTTGAATGGCGATTTCGATTTCAAATATGCCAGGGAAAGTGTTCTATTTTCTTTGTGTAATTAGTTGTTCGTATACAAAGGATTGTCCACGCAAAAAGGATGAATGAAGTCGAATTTTATTAGCGATTGGTTTAATGTTACCCCAACAAATCGCTTGGATGTGATAATTTATTTTCTCACTGATTTGTAGGCAACTGTTCTCAACTTTTTATTTAGTTTCAATCAGTGTTCAAGAAGGCTACACCCATATAGTGAATATCGGTGGATTAATCGCATTTATCATATCAGTTGTACGCCAGCTGACTGGCCATTCTCATGCTGACCAGGGAAACTACTTTCACATTATCACACCTCGCAAAGCAAATCATTCAGGGTAATCCAGACATGTACCACTGAGGCTACGTAAAAGCATTCTATGTTCCCTAACGCAATATAGACTCGCCCAGAGTGGACACGACCACGAGTCAGCGCCAGCAAGATTCAAAGGCCAACTGTTCAGTCAAAACCCAAGCAGTTAGCCAATTCGCTGCCCCAATACTTCTGAGACTTGCTGTAATACTACACGTATTAATCCTATTGTTTCTTAGAGTAATACAACATTAAAAGTTCCCAAAGTGCAGTAATGGAGATGTGCAAAATAAAATACTAGCCAGATTCAAAGAGGGGGGACAAACATTGGTCTACTACACTTAAATAATTGACAGATCTTGGAGAGCATATTATTAACATCTGTTTCACAGTAGTATGGTAGTATTATAGATTGCTATAAAATAAATGTTTTTTGTATACATATGCACCTTTCACAAATAACCAACAAGAATTTGTAACGATATTAAAAACACACAAAGGTATTTATTCAATTGTTTTATTATTAAAATACCAATTCCTTTCAACAAAAAAACCTGATAAATCTTTGTACAAAAAAAAATGAGCCAGTTCTGTTCATAATTGCCCCATTAGCTCATAATATTATTCATCCAAAGTAGAGTAATCTGCAAGAAGCCAAATCTACAATTTTCTATAAAATATTGTATCCATGCAAATTAATAATAGTATCCATGCAAATTAATAATGGTAGTAGTTTTTCCATATTTGGGAACAAAAATAAACCCATGCATTAATACTCATCTTAGGCAAGTATACAGAAAATAAGTTTCAATTTTAGCTAGAGTCAATTTATATATATTTACATTTCAACCTGGATATTTTACCCAGAATTCAACTGGATATGCTATAAAGCACATTGTCTTAATCACGTTCAGCCAAACAGGGTATATTTATGGTAGCGTTGGTTTGTCTGTAAAAAATTATGGTCAATTATTCTCTGAAATTGTGTGCGTTTTCGCTCAAGGAAGAATCCATTAAAAATTGTGGCACTGTATAGTTCCAGGGGTTTTTTGAAGGACTTGTTTATCATAGCGAGGCACATTTTCGGAATATGTGAAAATCATTTACACTACATACATTTTGTATTCACAAAATTTACACAAATTCAGATTCATAACTGTCTCAAGACCCAAATTAAATACATGAAAGATCTCATAGTGAAGATTCACCCCCCCCCCTCTCTAACAATTCAGTTTAACAAGCTTATACATGTCAACCAATCAAATGTGCTGTTGTATCTCAAAACTGTAAAAACACTTCGCTAAAATTAAACTTACAATTGCCAACAAAAGTCTTTTGAGCTGACAAACTGTAATTAACCCGACAGTGACCGGCATATTTATCAAATATCTCCAAAAGTCTTTGGGAGTACAAAATCTTTTATAAGTTCATCAAATCAAACAAATGTTGTTAGGACAAAAAACTTGGATGTGTTTCACTCTCACTTACAACTGTGACGGTTAAAATAACATGAATGACTGTAGTCAGAAAAAAAAAATGAAAACTGACAGACATTTATAATCTGATCATCTGTGTAATTCTAGTTTTCATCAGCAAGCAATGGTCCTAGATTGCGCAAATGCAGGAATTATAAAAATAAAAAAAAAAAAATCTCACTATTGTTGCATAAATATTCCACATACCAGAGACATAATTTTTTGCATTATGATTAAAATTGTAATCGCCATACCAACAAAATATACAAAATAGCCTTTTTTTCTAAAGTTCCTATATCTAGTTATTTACATCACCCGCTGTATCAAAAAGATTTGCAATAAATAATGAAGTGGAAATATCATGTAAAAGTCTACAACTGTAAAATAAGTTGACCAATTAAGGAAGAAGAGAAAAAAAAAACACCACTGAGTAACTGTACCTATAATAATCCAGACCTTTTCCAGATAACCGCTGAATCCTTTTGTAAAATTGAAACTATTAAAATTGAAAATAATTTTGTAGAATTTCAAACATTTAACAAATAGATACAACTATTGAAGACAGTTTCTATGGCAACTAAAAACAAAGTAGAAAATTTATAGGAGTGGAATTTTTCCACTCTAAATTATAATACGGAAAGAAAATTGAAAAGTTAAAAGATTGACTTAAGTAGCTGGCATCAAACTGAAGTAATATCATTCAGCCCTGTGCCATGTGTAAATGCACTCAAAAATAAAGAGATGAGAGTGTGTCTTCTTGAAAACAGAGCTGTGCCTGCATTTAGTTGTTAAGTTGAAATCTCCTTCATTAGAATCATTTCTATAGAAAAAGCAAAAAAATAAATTTTATGTAGATAACAGGTGCATTATGGGATATTTGTTCATCACATGCGATATACAGGCGTTATTATGCGAGCATACTATCTACTGACTCAATTTCGAATCTGAAATGTGAAGCAACTATAAATGCCTTTTTTTTCATTTTACATAGCATAAACACCATACTGTAGAATACTATATTTTCGTTTGGAATTAATTTTTGCTATTTTCACTGAATCATTCTTCCAGTGAATATACCATTGTTCCTATATTTTACATTCAACTAATCAAAAATCAGTGAAAATAAATTCCATACAAAACACCAAGAAATGTCTTTTCAGCAAAAAATTAATTACAGCTAAAATAAAGTATTTTATCATACATTGAACTCATTCAACAAAGATAGTTTGAGCCTAAATTTAGAAGCATGACTGTACATGTATGGTTTTATAGTATGTTAAATAGAAATATGACTACAATAAAATACTGTATAAAACCACTTTATTTTCACATAAGCCTTATTCTCACTAATTCAAAGAAAAGCAGTGAACAGTTCATTGGGGTTTTTGACAGTAGGAGTTACAGAAAATTCCGTAAAAATTTAACCTTTGACCTCAAAGTCAATTCAAATCAATATATAATTTTTTCCTGATTTTTTCAAAATGCTGCCCAAGTCATGTAGTCAATGAAAAAGGATGTCTACTAGGACCAAAATTAACAAAGAATTTGTAGTAAAGTACATATAAATGTGTAAAATTTAACATCAAAATGTTGGCGCTCAAAATGTGAAAATTTATAGTGGTGACATTTCACAGTAATATTACTGTAGTATTACTAGAACAAGTTATTTATGTACATGCATTGAATCTTCGGGGGCGGAGCTACGTCACAGATGTTCTACGTTGCTAAGACGCGCATCACTGTACCACGTATTTCTATGGGCGTTGTGCGCGCTGCTGTGGAACGCCGGTGGAGCCGGTGAAAACTCAAGAAAACTACACAAACTCAACTTTGAAGTAATCCTGAACAACCAAATTCATATATGTTACACACGTAGGGCTAATCTTGCTACACTGTTCAGGGGACTCACAACAACCATCGCAAAGTACCGTTTTCTGCGAGTTTTTGGTCTTTGTTTTCACCGCCGCGGGTTGCCAGGCAGTGAAAATGCCCGGATGTCCGGCCCCGAGGATAGAAGGAGCAGACACTCATGCACATGACACAATAAATAAATCACCATTTAGTGACAACAATGGGAATAACAACCAATGTATCATTGGTGATTGCACCCCACGACCAAATGGAATAGTCGGTTGAAGCAAAAGTGACCCATCATGTAATAACCAATGTCCTCATGAGTAAAATGGAATAGTCCAAGTAAGGCCAAAAAAAAAATAGGTTTTGCTTCTCTTCATTGTGTGTGTCTGTTTAAACTTGCACCTTATGCATTTTTTTTTTTTGATTTTGCATACTGGTAACGTGCACCACATATGATAGAATAGGGAAATATTTGTTTTCTGTTTAAGAGGATGTTCTGTTGATCCAAAACAACCTGCATGTATTCAAAAGCAGTAATAGACCATTTTCCGTTCACTGCGAGAATCACGCGTTATGCGTGAAATCGAACGTAAAATCAAGACAAACAAAGGTCATAGCGTCGTAGTCGCGTCAAACATCGCGTTGGATTCGACAAACGCGAAAGTATTTCGGGGACATTTCCATGCTTAATAATGTGCTGTCCACATTTGATGATAGGCAATTTCGATTAAGTAAGGGTATTCGGAAGCAATATTCCTCTGTCGAAGATCGGCCGGTCAATGTAAGCTATGAAATAAAGAAATTCTCGTTCAAAATCAAATCGTTCGATTTTTGCGGCAGACGTTCGACGCGCGTCTTTCATGCATCTCGCGAGATCTCGCAATTGTACGGAAAATCACCTATTGTAGTAAGCACCAAGAAAAAAATTTAAGCCGCATCACCACATCAATTTTTCCCAGGACACAAAGCAAAACCTTTTTTTTTTCAGCCTAAACTATACACCAGATTAAACAGTATAGGGTCAGGGTTTGCAGGCAATTCATTTGATGCGAAGTATTTTACATTTTAAATCATACATGCTGCATGTTCTCTGTTTGTGTATCTCTCTTAGGTCTGCACTCCGGAAAAAATTTCTTCTTCACGGCTGAGAGCTGGAAAAACAAGAAATCTTGAATCAGATCGTGAAACAAATTGATGTGCATATGTATAATATTATGTATGATGTAGTACGTGTATATATATAAAGCCGGCCACGTGATAACGATGCTGTATGTGTGAAGTTTAATTGTGATTGGTCCAGGCATGTCTAAGATACAAGTATGGATGCACACGGAAGCATGGATGCACAAAGGTCAAAACACAAGTCCCCGTTTTCTGATTGGGACTAAAAACAAGGCTACCTACCTGGATGAATCATAATATGTTGAACGTTTTGAAAACTGAACTCACCTGATTGGAACAAAAAGAACCGATTGTGAATAGAATTAGACATGCTAATGAAATATGAGTGAAAAACTTCAGCCAATCACGATATCTTCGCCTGAGAAACAAACACATAGAAATATAATTAACAATTGAAAGAAAACTAAATTTTCTTAATTGTCAATTTGACTTATAGTATTATCTTTGAATCAAGCTCTGTATAAAAAGTAATTCTTTTATAACTGATTTTTATAAGGTACAAGTCACATGACTAGAAAGATTATGACATTACTATGATGATTATCATGTGACCAAAAACATGACCACCCACCATTCGTTGAGTTCTTGTACATGTAGAAATCTATTCCTGTATTCCCTCGGAAGTTCAAACTGAGACGGTATGGGAAAGAGGGCTTCATAGAAATCTTGTAACACTGCTTTCACCACATGGGCCTCCTTGCTGCTATGGTCTATGTTGTCATTTAAACATATAAATTTCCTGTATGGTAAATGAAAACAATAATGTTAGACATTGACAAACTGAATAAAATAAGCTCTGGCAGCAATTTAGCAAACTTGTTAACTAATTCGCTGAAAACTTCTGATAAAGTAGATTTGACCAAAACAAACAACTTTGCATACTAGCATTTGATGGGGACAGAAAGAAGGGTAAAAGTTGTATGTCATCTGCTTGAGATGGTTGGCAAATTATGAATTGTCCTGAAACAAATAAACATGACTTTGACAATGAAACAATTAGACAAAATTGTCATGAATAATATTTCAATACATTGTCAGTTTCGCAAATGATACTCCACAAGTTTTCAGTATCATTCCTGCAGTAATCAATGTTTCCAGGACTGGAACGCATGGAATCTGCTTTATCATATGGACTCAGATTGGCTTGGAACATATGTACCAAATCTCAACTTAACCTTAATAGAACAAGCAAACCCGAAATTACCAATGAACAAATAAAATATTTGTTAACAGTAGAATGTGCTCATGTGTGGTTCTGATGAGTTCCTTCTGCTACTCTCAAATCTTGTGTCAATGTTTACTTACTTAGGGTTTCTACTGATGTCATCTATTAAACTGACCAATCACATGTGTACTTACTTAGGGTTTCTAATGACATCATCTATTAAACTGACCAATCACATGTGTACTCACTTCGGGTTTCTAATGACATCATCTATTAAACTGACCAATCACATGTGTACTTACTTAGGGTTTCTTCTGATGTCATCTATTAAACTGACCAATCACATGTGTACTCACTTAGGGTTTCTAATGACATCATCTATTAAACTGACCAATCACATGTGTACTTACTTAGGGTTTCTTCTGATGTCATCTAACTGACCAATCACATGTGTACTTACTTAGGGTTTCTAATGACATCATCTATTAAACTGACCAATCACATGTGTACTCACTTAGGGTTTCTAATGACATCATCTATTAAACTGACCAATCACATGTGTACTTACTTAGGGTTTCTAATGACATCATCTATTAAACTGACCAATCACATGTGTACTTACTTAGGGTTTCTTCTGATGTCATCTAACTGACCAATCACATGGGAGACATTAGTTCTAATCATCTTAAAGGCCACTTCATCATCTCCCAGTATCTCATGCCTGGTAAAAATATCAAAAATACAGGGAGAAATCATTTTTAATTAACTATATCATAAGCAGTTTGTAAACAATAACCTCTAAAACTGGTTATATAGCTGTACAATAATGCATGTACCAATGAAAATGGCACAGCTTTATAATAGCACGGCAGTGCCGTCAGCTCAGCTGGGCTTCACTATGTCATTATGAATTTGTTTCAATTTTCAGAGAAGACCTAAAGTTGCCAATAAATTAAAGATTGTCATGTTATGAAGCCACACGAAAGCTTTGATATTTAGCGCTGTTCCTACCAGTTTAAATCGTTCATACATGCTGACTATAATTTACTGTGCTATACACACTGACATACATAATTCAGAGACTGATTCTCTGAAACTGACTGAGCACACATACATATTTTTCTCCAATCCTGTGTGTTCGCATATCAAAATTCGTGCAGGGGAACATACATTCACAGTCTCTGATAGAGGAACTGTGATACATCATATTTTTATTTGAGAGACAAGAACTTCACTTACTTGTACTTGTGTTTTCCTTGCTGTGTTTTATTCATTAGACTAATCAATGGATCACAGTGCAGTGCAAGGTATTTTGTAACAAGAGGCTGCAAATAAATTACACAGTAACCAGTATATCTCATTAACAGACCTACCAATTTTAATTAAAGAGTACGATGATGTTTTTATATTGATTATATCAATTGATTTCTCCTTGGAAATTACATTCCTTTTTATGCTAAGATATTTGTATGCAACTAGTGTTATTTCTTTTTTTCATTCGTTTGACAGTCATAAAATCCATTTCAGCATAATTAAGCTTAAAGACGGCTTTTGGTACCAAAGTATAAATCAATTAAGTATACCAGTAAAAGTGTTGCCATGACAACAATACACTCATTGATTAATAATGAAAGTGATCTTTTCACACCTCTTTCTGTGAAATTTTACTTCACAAAATTAAAGCGATTTGTAGTATTAACCACTGACGATTCCTTTAAGATAAAAATCTACTACTAGTCGCTTACCATTTCTTTATCATAATACGTTTCAGTCGGTGGTTCAAGTACATATTCCTTTGGCAACTCTTTGGCACAGTCCTTCATGATCTGTTCCATTGCTGTCAACGTCTGTAGGTCTAGGGGTAAATCGTACACCCGAGTTGCCAAAGTGCGGATTTCTCTGTCAGACAATGATCTGTGAACAAAAAACATGGACAGTTAAATATTTTTCGGAAAAATTGTTGGTACAAAATAAAATGTCAATAATAAAGTTTGGATGATATGTCATGTTATGAAGATAGTTGTTTAAAAATACACTTATAAAATTTTTTGAACATTTTGTAAAATTTTGAAGGCACCCTTGAATGTTACAATTTAAAACAAGTCATTGAAAATGACACAGTCCCCGTTAAGTTCTCTTTGTGCTTGTCATATTAAAGCGGAGGGGTTGTCGCGAGCGTGTCCTTGAAACTTGAGTTCCAAGTGGAGTATACAACAGATTGTTTATTTACATCAAAACACGTGTTTCGTGTCATAGTAATATAGCCAAAATAAAAACAGCCGTTATTCAGCCATCTTTGATCTGATTATGAAACACACTGATATGTATGATGTATGTGCCAAATTTGAATGAAAACTGACAGAGCACGTCCAAGATACCGCATAAAAAAACAAAAACAAGATGTTTGCCAGTCGACCATCTTTGATCCATCATGGACATGTATCCTAACATGTATAATCTATGTACCAAGTTTGAATGACAACTGACAAAGCATGTCCAAAATGCAACATTTTCAAAAAACAAGATGGCTGCCAGTCGGCCATTTTGAATCAAATCGCTAAACCACTGCATGTGCATATGTCCCTCATAAGGTACTAGGCACATGCAAAGAATGAACAGAATCGGTCCACAGGATTCTGAAATATGACGTTGGATAGACTGACGCAGGGACAGACGGACACACATGGACGGACGGACGGATGGACAGACTCAGGAACTCATGGACGGTCGGGGACATGTATCCTAACATGTATGATCTATGTAGTAAATTTGAATGAAAACTGACAAAGCATGTCCAAAATACGACATTTTCAAAAAACAAGATGGCTGCCAGTCAGCCATCTTTGATCCACTTATGAAATAAATCATCATGGACATGTATCCTAACATGTATAATCTATGTACCAAGTTTGAATGAAAACTGACAAAGCATGTCCAAAATACACCATTTTCAAAAAACAAGATGGCTGCCAGTCGGCCATTTTGAATCGAATCGCTAAACCACTGCATGTGCATATGTCCCTCATAAGGTACTAGGCACATGCAAAGAATGAACAGAATCGGTCCACAGGATTCTGAAATATGACGTTGGGATAGACTGACGCAGGGACAGACGGACACACGAACGGACGGTCGGATGGAAAGACTCAGGAACTCATGGACGGTCGGGGACATGTATCCTAACATGTATGATCTATGTAGTAAATTTGAATGAAAACTGACAAAGCATGTCCAAAATACGACATTTTCAAAAAACAAGATGGCTGCCAGTCAGCCATCTTTGATCCACTTGTGAAATAAATCATCATGGACATGTATCCTAACATGTATAATCTATGTACCAAGTTTGAATGAAAACTGACAAAGCATGTCCAAAATACACCATTTTCAAAAAACAAGATGGCTGCCAGTCGGCCATTTTGAATCGAATCGCTAAACCACTGCATGTGCATATGTCCCACATAAGGTACTAGGCACATGCAAAGAATGAACGGAATCGGTCCACAGGATTCTGAAATATGACGTTGGATAGACTGACGCACGGACGGTCGGGGACATGTATCCTAACATGTATGATCTATGTACTAAATTTGAATGAAAACTGACAAAGCATGTCCAAAATACGACATTTTCAAAAAACAAGATGGCTGCCAGTCGGCCATCTTTGATCCAATTGTGAAATAAATCATCATGGACATGTATCCTAACATGTATAATCTATGTACCAAGTTTGAATGAAAACTGACAAAGCATGTCCAAAATACAACATTTTCAAAAAACAAGATGGCTGCCAGTCGGCCATTTTGAATCGAATCGCTAAACCACTGCATGTGCATATGTCCCACATAAGGTACTAGGCACATGCAAAGAATGAACGGAATCGGTCCAAGGGACTCTGAGATACGACTCCGGACGGACGCACGGACACACGGACGCACGGACGGACGGAGACCGAATTATAAGTCCTCGTTTTCGGACTTCGTACGAACGGGGACTAATAAACAAGTCTGACACAAAATTTAAACAGGTACACTAAAATCTATGCATTGGGTGTGTGAGTGTTATGCAGTTATGATTAGTAAATCAAAACACACAACCCGACATCTACCCACCCCATAGAGTTATGTTTGTCAAGTGCACCCCATCCTATTGGGTAACACACTGTAGCATGTTGGTCACCAGAGAACCTGGCACTTGTCTGTTTACTGTTCAATTAAATATTTTATGGAATTGTTGTATCAAAGATACCTTCTGAGAAATTTTGCAACTTAGCATTGCCAACAAAATATAAACATGAACAGTTGCACTGATTGGCTGCAAATTATACATATCATTATTGATGCTAAAAATAACTTTTTTTAGTCTTGAGATATTTAACAAAAGTGTTTGATGAGCTTATATTTATTTTTTCTTAAATTTTTACAATAATTTGGCAGAAACTGAACTGATAAACATGCTGAGTAAAAACCAAATTTGTGGGTTTTTTTTTTGCTTGATCAAACATTTCATTACAAAATACAAACATGCAATAACCGCTTCATTAAATGGTGTGATACAAAATATTGTATCTTCATCATTTTAGGGCAAAGCTTCTATATTTTCACTATGACAACTTACCCTGACCTATCGGTATCATATACATCAAATATTTCAGAAGGGCTCATCTCGATTGTTTGTCCCATCATGAAATACATGTAGGAGAAAGCGAACTGCATGTCATTCGAATGTCGGATTTTGTGCGAGGAGGTTGCATCAAACTCTTCTGGGAAGCTACAAATAAGAAAAAAAAAAAAGAGTACAGGCATACAGTGAGTGACACTGAGATTGAGGTCAAATGAGGTCAACTTTTGGCACATTCCATAAAATAAACTCTATTTACTAAGAATTTATGACTATTCGGTCCGAAATCTAAGAAAAATACATTTCCTGTTGTGCAATAAGTAAACAAAACTGAAACCAGTCAATCATTTTGAATCAGAAATTGATCTGATCTGAACAGCCTGATGTACAACTTAAGCATAAAGAAGAAACGCTTGATTTTGAATCCGGTCCAAAAAACGAAATGACATGCACCAAGGTACCATTATGTTCAATGTATGCAACAAGTTTGAACAACATTGAAATACACACAACTGAGATCTGGTTCATGAATCAGAGAACAAAACATGTGTATATTTATTGTATTACGCATGTGTAAAGTTTGAAAGTGATCTGTCAAGACACATCAGAGATATGGCTCTAGAACCACATTAATTAAAACAAAAATAGAAAATAGACATGATCGAGTTGAAAATTTTGAATCACGTCTGCAAAACGAGGTGATATGCATAAATTTTTGTACATGTACCAAGTTTCTACAAAATCCATTCATACACGATTTGTTGATGAATGTTTAGCACTAAAATGGCCGTCATTCGGCCATCTTGAATCAGATCACAAAATAAATTGAGATGTATAAATAGTGGTGAATCCGCAGATGGGGCATTTTTTTTGAGGGACTGGCCATATATTGACTTGACCGTTTCAACATGATCTCTTACCTCAGTTCACATTCCTTCATAATATATTTATCAATCATATGAGGCATATGAGCTGGCACTTTACGCGCATCAAACCCAAATTTCTTGTTATAAAGTTTATTCACATGCCTCAGTGAATCACCAAACGTGTCTAGCAAACGACGGCTTTGTCTTGGTTCCACATCATATGACGAGGCATCAACTTGTTGTTTCTTTTTAATCTGCAAAAAAAGTTTTTATTCATATACAGTTACATCTATATACTATTTTTGGTCATGTGACAATACTCTTATTTCCATAAACCCATTGACTTTATCCTAATTGTAAACTGGTCATGCTTGTATTCATATGCAGAGTCACAAGTAACATTACATAAGTTTTAAACTAGCATTGTATCAGATCTCGTAACTTGAAAGCATGTAGCGTAGACAAGGCGGTGTTGTGCACAAATGATTTCTAATTCTTTCAATCTATTGTTTTTGTGTCCAAAACATTCATTCAATTGGGAGTTACACACTCAAGCTATTTACTTGGCTCTAACCAAAACTATGGGTTTATATCTCAAAAAAGATTTATTTGGAGTTTTGATGATATTCCCTAGGATGATAAGCAACGCAATGGCTCACTGAGCGAGCAAGCTACATTGTTTTGCATATACCAGTATTTTGAACAATGAAAATTTGTACACCACACATTTTTCTAAACGTTTCTTTTCAAGTGGTTGGAAGTTTCAAGTAGTTTTTGCAAAATCTGAAAAAAACTATTAAGTTTTTCATGGGTGATGTACCGGGTAATCCAAAAAAGTGGCATCATAAACAAACGATTAAAATTCTGTTTTCTGTGAAAAGTAAAAATGGGGCACCTTAATCCAACGTCATATTCAAAATCAGCACCTTAAACAACCCTAACAATGAAAATGTTCATTTAGATTATGATTATTTATAATAAATTATTTAAAATATTATGATTAATACACAAGGTCAATATTGAGTTTTGGTGGCAATATATGAAAGAAGATCAATAAACAACAATACAGACAAATGGACAGATGTCAAACACTGCATGATCCCTGGATACCAACAGACACTGAATACATACCTTCACAACATCTTTAAACACATCTTTCTTCTCCCATGGTAAGAAACTCGTCATTTTGAAAAAATTATCGTTAGAATTCATAATTTTCTCCATTTCTTCTGCATCAACATTTGCAAGCGTTCTACTCTTCCAGGAATTTACTTGCAACGCTTCTTTATTTTCATCTTCCACACCCCTTCTCATTTCTACAGCGTCATTAAAACCGTTCAGATGCCTTGCGTTTCCCTTGAATGCATTTTCGTCATCATAATCAACATTCATATCCAACCGTCTCAAATTGGGACCAACATTTTGAGCATTTTGGTTATCATCGTCATTATCATGGTGATCTTCAATATTTTCCTCTTGTTGTTCATGTGACAAACCCTGAAGTTTCTGGTGATCCTCATTTGCTTCAGGTATTTTCTCCCCTATCACCTGATCCCGGACACCTTCATCAACATCTTTGACTTGTTTCTCCAACTCATCGCCTTTTCCTAAACCATCTAACAGCTTCATCTTCTGTTCCTCCAGACTTATTTCCTTACCCGCGAAACCTTCTTCTTTTTCCACTTCACCATTCTTAGCATCTTCTTCTCCTCTGACTTCTGGTTTCCATGGCAACTCTCCCGTCTTGAGATAGTTGGCAACAATTTTTCTTCGCTTTCTCTGATAACCTTTTTCTGTCAAGTCTCCTGCCATAATCAAATAAATATTGTAAAAGAATAAAAACATAAAATGTCATGATGGGTTCCAATGTTCAATTTATTAGTACAAATGATTAACCTTTTCACCACCAGTTCCCTCTTTTCATCACTAATTCACAAAATAGTCCTGTTTATAGTCTGCACTTTCCTTCAGAAGATTGGGACAAAAACAGCAAAATTTGTTGAGTCAAAAAGTGCAGACAAATTTGAGCGAGAGAAAGTCTGGTGGTGAAACGGTTAAGCGTAGCACAGCAGTATTTTGTGGTGTAAAGAAAGCTTGAATTCACCACTGCCCCTTGTACAGACTGGTGCCAGGATGATGGTCCCTGCAAACATTTGGCTAGACCTGTTACGCTTATGATTGCTTCTGAGATAAATTTTCATGTATGTTGGTCGACTAAAGGGAGGTATTTAATCAAAATAAATATGGGCATTTTTGCACAGGTGGAATATTAACATCCTAACATCAGGCGGAAGATCTTCTGTGCTTCAAGAGAAGTACAACTCAAAACAAAATTCAAATATCGAGGTACTTTGCAACGTATGTGGCATCAAACAAATCTATGTTGAAAATGTAAATATTGGCAGCCATGAATGACTCTACTCTGACAGTACAAGCGGTATACCGTAGAAACACATTTTAACAGTCAAAAGGTTTTGGACACTAACCTTCTTCTACTTGCTCATAAAGTTCTTCTAAAACTAGAGACACTTCCCCAGGAAGTGACTTCAGTGTTTCTTCCAAGTCCCCAATTTCTACACCCAGCTCTTCAGATTTCATTCCAATTTTAGGCGCCCTGTCAATGAAATAAAACAATGAGGTATTTATTAAACTTTATTCTGTTTTAAAATGAAAAAAAAAAAATAAGATGTCATTCATAAAATATGAAATGTCAGTATTTGTCTCATATCACAAAAAATTCTCATGACAATACAATCAGTATTGTGGTTTCAGTTTTCCTGAGAAAAAAACACTATTAATAAGTCAATGGCAGTGCACTGCGTATCGTGAATTGGGTACTCATTTTTTTGCTATTTTCTTTGAGATGTGAAATCCATGTAATAAAATTAAAACTGTAAAATCTGTGAATTTCACATAATAAGAATTTATTTTCGCCATTTTTGCTGACGAGGTCAATCAGTCACAATACCCTTTTATCCTATATTTTGCATTCAACTTATCAAAAATCTGCGATAATAAAATTTTAAAAAAAATTCTTTTGAGCAAAAATTATTTCCAGCTAAAATAAAGTATTTCACAGGATACTATACTCTCCTCACCTCTTCTCTGGAGGTATCTCCTCGAATATTATCACATTCTCATCTTCTCTTGACGTCTTTCGTGTTGTGCTATCTACTTCATTTGAGCTAGTTCGTGATTTTGCCAGCTGTAGTTTAAACTTCTTTTTCTCCTCTGCTGTCACAAACGATCCACTTGGCGGATTAGTGTTTACAGTCACATTAAATGTAATCTTAATGAAGAAAACATAGCAAAACCAATGAAACCTTGATCATTACTTCTTTTTTTATTTCAAAATTTGTTGTTCCAGTAAGGTACTAAAATTTCATTTCTCAAATGCTATTCATACTCAACAAATTATCTTTAAATAAATTCAGAGACTTCTTGAAAGTTTTATTAAATTCCTCTTCACCAGCCTCATGACTGTTAGGTCTTACCTTGGTGTCTTCCTTGTTCGAGTCTATGCCATGTACATAGAATGTGAGCTCAGTTGAATTAAAATCAGGATAAAGTAATAAACTGATAAATTTGAATTTATTTGTGACTGTCGCAGCACGGACAACAGCATTATTGTCATATTTAGCATCTGTGATGGAACCACCGCCAAAAACTGGGGTAACGTTGAAATAGACGACCTGCAGACCTAGACAACAAAAGAAATAACAATTTCTGAAAAGTGAAATCACAATAAACATGATAATTCAAAAGATTGTATTTGCCACGAAGATCTTATTCTTGTCATGCATATAGGTTTCGCTCGCATTGGATTATGGGAAAATTATGCAAATTATTTTCATATATGGCCAGACTGTTATAAATAAGACAATACTCTTCATACCTTTGGGTAACGTTGTATGTGACGTGTGTCTGTCAATATCCACTGAGAATAACTGACGCACGCCCGAAACACCGCAATCACCAGAGTCAAAACCGCAGTCTGCAACATTACAAGACTGTAACGAAAGTGTGAAAAATTATTAATGTGAACTGAAATGACAGTAAATTTTGCATAAAAAAAATAATACCTCGGTACATGAAATTATAAATAACTGCATTATTTAAATCTGTATTGATTTCTACATTTTATTAGCCTTTGAAATGTAAAATCATTTATGTCATACAAAAAAAATTATGGTATTTATAAAATGATGTCATCACACTCCATCGGTTTTGTGGTACCTGATGGCTACTGCAGTAAATATGCTTACATTGTTGAATTCATTTGCTTAAAAATGCTCCAATCAGTGTGCCTCTCTCTCATTACAGGGAACCAATCAATTTACTTGTTGAAATTGACAATCTGTAATCTGTACTGGTCTTCATTGTTTTCACGACAGGCACTCATATTCAAATCATAGTTCCAAAATACAAGTCTTGTTGATTATTTTGCCAGTGTATGTTTTGAAGCGTATCAGAAGTAAATTTCAAATTGAATTTTGAAGTGAATCATTGCACTGTGATTGGTTAGTGATGGGAAAATTTGAATTTGCAAATACAGATTATTTTACTACTGAAAAACTAGCATAGTCCATGAATGGCTACAACTGTTGCAGCTTTGAATTTGGTTTGACACCAAATTTACTTGAATTAAATTGATATTAATTAGACTGTTAATTAATTTTATAACCCGATTACATTTAAATTGCAACAATTTTGAGGATATTTCACGAAGTCATGCAACATAAGTACCTGATCACAGTATCTATCAGCGACCCAACCATTAGCACAACCGGAAGCACAGTACACTGAAAAATAAATATATAATTGGCATATATTTACAAAAGGGCATTTCTCACGGACATGGTGAACCACGGAAAATAAGGGATAATGGGTAGTGGAGGCATTGCGATGACATACTTTAGAACAAAGAATAGGTAGTTGCCGCACATGAAATTGCAGCATATTACGCCCTCTATGGTGAAAGTTATTTTAACTTTGTTTTTAGTAAAATTGCCTAATATCTCAAACAAAGAAAAGTTATTGATTGTTTGTTTGTTTGTTTCAACACAAGTAGATGATGTCAAAGATATGATATGGGACAACATGATATTATTTATAATATACAATTATTGGGTATTTTTGACCTTCTCTCTAAAAATGGCTATGGCTATGAATATTTATAGATTTTGCTTCTATTGATCTCGAGTCACAGATTCCTGAGAGTATGACTTACTTTTTGATGGGCCGCCGCCCGTATCAAATCCCCAACCTAGGTCTCCATACTGACCACCAGGCTCCACACCTAATAAAACAAAATGCAACCAATTTTGAGAATCATACAACAATATATAATAACTAGAATATTTTTGACATCACCATGTTGTTATCTTATTTTGTCAGCATTCTCATTGATTTATCGATAGTTACCAGAATACGCAAAGATTTTATTTGAATAAAAGACGCAAAAACAGTTTCATCGGACAATAACAAATACAGCAGATACATGAAAACACTCACCGTCGCAATCCCCGCCATCCCATTCACACTCGGATATATTACACGATTTGTCACAGTAGCCATCTTTAATCCAAGACGATGGACAGCCGTCATTACAGTTTGGTACTGGCCACGTCAGGTACACCTAATAAATGAAGACACAGTAAATGTAACACTTTCACAGAGACATACTTTTTAATATTTTCCTTAATCTGGCAATTTGGAATAAAAAAAAAAATTATTATGTGGCAAGAATTTCCCAGATTATGCAAATGTGAGTCTATGAAAAAACTGATTGGTTACGTCTTAGCCTTTTTTTGCTACTGACTTTGCTATTCACAAAGCGTGTATTACATTCTTTTCGAGTTTCTGAATATAAAAACACAATTTTTTCTCATTCATGTTCATGCAACTATTCCAAACATTCAACTGTGCTCTGTGAAGTGAAATATTCATCACACATCACTATCAAGGTATTTTGGATCGAAATAAACAGATATTACCATGGACAGAAAAATTGAGATTGCTCCAGATGTTGTAAGATTATAACAAATAATTATCTACTTATAAACTCATAGTTGCTGCTGATATAGAAAGTAAAGTAAGCAAATATCACCGAATAAACAGCAAGGTAAATACTACGTCAAATCAAAGTAAACACGTACTGCATGCGCGACTCAAAGCAGTGCTCGCGTACGGCATTTAATCGCCTAGCTTCACGTCACTAAACTTAGTTATTTAAACAAATTGTTGAGTATGTGCAGACTTTTGTTTACAGTCTAAAATGTATTTACATTTTTTTACATGAAAGTATGTACAGAGCAATTCTGACAATTCAATAGGATTAGTGTAAATTTGATCACATAAGTGGATCTACAACTAGATCCAGGTTTTTTTAATATACTTTACATTTCCATTTGGCATGTACCCTCAAATAGGATGATTATTTTCAAGTTCAAGGTGATGGTCTACTTTACCTTTTGTCCATTAGAATGCGTGTAGAAATCATCAGGCCACACTTCTTTGCCAAACATTACATCATCATTGAGGTAAATGAACTTCTGAGAGAGACCGGGAATTTGATGTAAATGACTTTCGATCGCTGGTGATCCAAAAGTTGGTAAATGACTTTTGTTGGAAAAGATTTCCTGCAACAATCAAAAAATTAAACTCAAGAATTATTCTTGTATTTATTATGAACTTTTTTTCACACACACCAACTCTGATCGTCGTTCCCTTCACAGGGATTGAAATAGAATTTTTTCCCTGCAATGCACAGTGCGCATTTTGAATTTGAAATTTACCTGCACTAACTTTTAAATGCACCACTTTTAAAGTTTTAATAAAATTTACGGGTTCTCGATTGATGCGATCACGAAAGAATAGGGTTTTGTTTTAGTTGTCTTACAATGTTGGTTGAACTTAATTCCGGTTAATGAATATGAGAAAATGTTGTGTTAATTTCTACATGCACAGCGTGCACATTATGTTTTGAGTTTACTTGCACTAGTTAATAATCTATGTGCATAGTGCAGTGTGCACCAGGGTATTTCAAACCCTGCTTCAGCTAATGACATTTTTTTAGCAAACCTTGTGTGAGAATTCTACGGGTATCTAATTGTGAAAAAATATTTATTATTGTCATTGAATTTAGTCCTTGATGTAAAAGTTGTGGAAGACCGACTAGTTTGGAATAAACACAAAGTGATAAATCATGCAGATGTTGAATGCTGCCCTCTGGTGGCTATATAATTTATTCCTTTATTTTTAACAAATAATAAAGTAATATTTTGTTTGGCAGTATTTCATCTAAGAACTATAATGATAACATTTTCTCATAGAGTAGGAATTGAACAATCTACGAAATACAATTTCAATTATTTTTTTAGCAAAATACAAGTTGGTTTTTAGGATGAAATCACATTTCCTGACACCAAATTTGTGAAATAACTGTAACATGTTTTTTCAACTTACTTCATGTGTAACGATGGTTAACTTTGGATTATCTAAATTTAACCATGAGGGTATCTGGCCGTTAGTCACTATAAAAACGTGCCTGACCCACGGAGCATACCTCTCTATCGACCGAATAGAGTATCGTAATTCCTAAAAAAAAAAAAAAAAATAGAAGAAATCATCACAGCTGTATGGCATGATTGAAGAGCATTTAAACTTGAAAGTCAATGATCATTGTGACAGTGTGCTTTCAAACACATCAGCTGCAATAATGGAGTATTTCTGAATGTACATTAAATATCTTTACATAACGGTATCTTCCAAGCAAGGGAATTAACCTCTAGTGTGGCGGAAGTATTTGTACGAGATACTAATAGTTGGCTGTCACTAATATTAGACGCACCCCCCCCCCCCAAATGTTAATGAGTGTCACACTGCGTTATTTAAAAACCCACTAATTGGGTAAATATTAATATTTATACCATTCTTGTGACCCATTGTAAATCTACACGCGCATTTGTCTATATGCCAATTGTAAACAAGCTACACATGCATTGCGTAAACTGCTATGATTGTATTTGTATGCGGCCTTCATGAAATTTCACTTAGTCTGACCTACTACTAAACTCATAGTGTCTGTGGTGTTTCTAATACTTAACAATGAATATTGAAATATCCCATAGATTACACATGAAGACTATATTAAGCAGTCCAAACAGTTCATTCAGCGTCATCATTGCTACTCAAAATAATAAACCCCTGGCATAATAATGATAAAAATACAGAAAAGTTCAATTCTGGAATGAAAAATACGAAAATTGAGCAAAAGTTGTGACTTGAGCAAGAATGACGATAGTATGGATGCTGAGATTCATGGGAAAATAAAGTGAACATTATTTAATAGTTTGATATTCTTACCTCATTATCTTCAAATCTATTGGCTGACATATCTTGAGTATCATGATCAGACTACAAATAAAGATAATACAGAGATACGTTAGAGTGAAACGAAATGTACATACTTTACATACGCTTTCCAGACAAGACAGGAATACAGTGTGGGAGATACGTATATACTTATTTTATGACTACACGATTACAGCCAAGTCTGCTTGCAACCCGGCCGAGTAGAGTTTGTAAATTAACATAAATTCTCTATTATTTTTTGTAAAAATTACGAGATATGGGACTTTTTCACATGGCAGTGGTACATACACGTATCATTAACAGTTGTGATTTTTATCATGAAATATCACCGATGATATTCGTATTTAATATAATCTCTCAGTATTATAAACAAGTGAAACAAACAAACAAACGAATGAGTGGCTCCCAGTATATAGCGACCATATTTTGTTGGAGTCGCAGGCGAGGAGAGATACAGCTATACGAGTAGTCACAAAGATGACATCACAAGTGTGAGGAATACTGGGGGATTATATATTTATCATAATTGTAGATACAGTCCCAAATACAAGTTTCTAGTACATGTAGAAATTGCTCAATTTTTTTCCAATAAATGATGGGACTACTACACTAACATTCGGTAAAAATGTATGAGGACCAAACGTGAATGGACACGTGTCTGTCTCAATTTTCTAGCTTAGTAAGCTCAGGATTTTTCATATTTGACAGAAATTTGTTAACATTTAACATAATTCATGCCTCGACCCCTGAGTGTTAATGTAATGGTTACTATTTGCAATAACACACCACCATGTAGTTTTACAAAGTACCGGTACATGTTTTTACTAACATTTTATTTTCTTGAGATTGGACCATGCCAGATTAAATTCTCTCACAAGATATCCTGAAGATATTTGTAATTGGCTGTTTATGCATAAAAAAGTAATTTTTATTACCAGTATATATTTAGTCAGCTTTAATATGTATTTTTTCCATCAACATTGAGCACAAATTGAGTTCGGCAAAGTTCTCTGTAGGTCAGCGGGAATATCAAGGGAGTCCAATTTCCATTCCAAAGGTATAGCATCCCAAATACACATTAATTTAAACAACTGTAATTTTGACAGAGTGCTATATTTCCCAGAAAGATGTTTTATCAAATGACTTATGTTCTAACAAATCTGCAATATAGCGAATACACATGCGTTGTATGTCCGGAAAGTACACAGACATTCCATCTAATTTGATATTTTTGTTAATCCAAATTATACACCGTGCTGCAGGGTCCTGATCTTTAGCATTATTTAATCTAATCCAAGCATTAAGAGTTTCCTGATAAAACTTGAAATTGATTGGCAAGACATCTGGGTGAAAATTACAATTAAATAAAAAATCTCCCTCAAATGGTTTTCCATGGATGTTGAATTGAGCTCCAACATTTTTACAGTAGAGGCAAACCCAACGGTGTAAATTCTGGTACAGAATATATAAAATGCACATCACCATAGTGCAATGACATACCTACATGTAGGTGATAACATGTTTATGTGTATAATGGAAATGTTATCATTTGATGCATGTTCCAACTGGACACAGAAAAAAAACAAATCAAATGCTAAATGCCGTTGTTATCACAGTATGATAATACCAGACTGAAAAACAACAAATGGTGTATTTACACTAACTCGTAACTATGACAACAGAAAGATTTATTTTGAAGATATAGTGCTCAAAAGGGTATTAATTCTGGTGATGATCAAAAACCATTAGTGGCTGCAACTAGGTACAAATGCATGTCTACAAATAGAATTTTTGATGCTAGGTTTAATTAGCAAAAATAGCATATATCTGTGATTTTTTGGCAATTTGATAAAATGTGATGTGATAAAATACTATAATAATATCATTTGTTTGTAAAGCTGTGGCACCATAATTTGTACTATCCACTCACTATAGGTTCAAATAATACAATCCATGCATCAATAATATCAACATCTCTACTGACAAGTGATATCAAGTGAAATTTTAGCTGGAATTAATTTTTGCTGAAAAAACTTTTTGGCTGTTTTGTATGAAATTTATTTTCACTGCTATTAGTTGAATGTAAAATATAGAAAATTGGTATAAAGGTATTTGCTGGATTTTATTTCCACTGAATCAACCCTTCATTGAAAATAAAGTAAAAGACGTAGTGGACAGTGTAAGTATACTTACCGGATGCATGAGCCAGACTAGGTTACCAGTAGTCACTTTAATTTCACTGTCTTCTCCGTAATAAAGCTCAGACTAGAAAAGACAATCACAAGTATCTATAAATCTAGAAATATACCGTACTTATCCGGGTAAGAGCCCATGCCTGGACAAACGCCCACCCCCCACTTTTGGCACAATAAAGAAGTTGAGGTCATATCCGGGCACATGCCCAGGGGGTCTTTTTCTACACAAAAAAAAAAAAAACTATTTTCTATTCGTTGACTGTGGTTCTATTAACAGTTGACTTTTTTGAAGTCTGTCGTGATACTTATAAAAATTGTTAATTGCGTAAAACAAGGGATGAACGCAAAATAGCTGTGACAGCTTAGCAGAAACGGTAGTTCTCTTTTTGAAATATGTCGTGGCCCTTATGTCGTGGTTTGTGTTTCCTTAGAAACGATTCAGGCAAATCGTATAAGGAGAGCCGCTAAGCAAGTATCGCACTCGTTCGACTTTAACGCAGTCAACAATGAAAACAATGTTGCAATATTGTAGCAACCCATACCTGGGAGAGTGGTTGAAATCACGTTATTTTGGCTTAAAAAAATATTTTGTACAAATTGTAGCAACGGGAATCTTTCATCACCGTCATGAAAACTATTCTTCTGTCGTTGGATAAAAAAAAACTTCCTATTTCAAGTTCACCGCGATATCCATATAGTGAGACATTCCAACCGCCGAAACTTGCTGAATGATAACGTTCACCATTATTAATAAGTGTCGAGTCTGATAAAAAAGCAATGTCACGATTTGACCTTTATGATGAAATACTAGTAGTGATGTCATTCTTAGCCAATCAGTAAAGCAGATGCATAAAGGTCAAAGATGATTGCAAGACTGTAAACAAAATCATCGTGTGCCATCGCAGCAGAGCAATCCCATTTTTCTTGTCTCTTTATTATGATTAGACATGAATGAAAAGTGCCAAGCTGACAGACTGCAAAATCCGTGGATTAAAAGTCCAAATTGTGGAACGATATCGACGAACTTCGGGAATAAGATTTTGTTCGACGGCTAAAGTGACGCCGACTTGGACTTTGAAGGTTTTGAGTTTGACGAAGATGGCAATGAACGTACAAATAAAGATCTGAGAAGTTTTTTCAAACAGCTATGAATTTTTATAATTTTTACTGTGTAAATTTGTAAATTATTATTGATCTTGTATGACAGTTAATTCGTAATTTGTCGAGACCAGAAATCATTTTACGCAGTTTAACCCCTGACATTTTAATTCATTTTGAGTTCACGCATATTGGGAGTGTTTGTCGGCGGGAAAATCCTAATTCAAATGATTTCTCACTGTCGATTTTTATTATTTCTGGTTTATTTGTCACATTATAAGCAATACATTATTTTTGTTCGACTTCTAGTGTTGCATATTGTTCATTTATTTCCGTTGCATGTTTTAATTTGCCGTTCTATCCCCTGCCGCAGTTCGAACTGCGTGTTGTCAATTTTCGCAAATTTTCGTTTTTTTTGCCGGGGATATCCTGGCAAACGCCCACCCCTTCTTTTTGGCAATTTTCCATGTTCAAGACCCTGGGCTTATACCCGGATAAATACGGTATATTGAAAACTGCCAATAATACTAAATTTAGATTTTGGAATAACTGATCATTGTTTGGCAAAAAGTAATTAGGATTTATTACCTCCCTTCCAACTCATGAAATGCTGAACTCTAAGCTGTTTCGCACTAAAAATAACTCAGAAATTGTGCATACACATACCTGACTTAGAAAGGAATGCACCGCCTGTTTGTCTGTCAAACTGATGACCGCTAAACCACGCTTTTCATATAAATCAACCTATAAAAGAACGCAAACACTGTTATTACCAGAAGACTGGTTAGAACCCCAAATCTAACCCGTCACTTACAAGGTTTTCAGATACCCTGGTAAGCAGACAAAATGTTGAACACTGACCCGTATTGAAAAATTCATAAGGTTTATTGAAGAAATTTATTATCACTCAATAAGTCTTTCGCAAATTACAGCAAATATTATGATACATGTACAACGATTTTTCACACGCAATAACAGAAATAAGAACTTCATACAAAAAGAATGCAGAGATATAATTTTATTTACAGTGAAAGCCAAAAAAACCCTGCTATACTTCCAACCACATTTGTAATCTATCATTTAATTTTTCTTGACAGTAGGAAGATACATGTGATATTTATATAATATTGACTCAAAAACATCAATGATTATCATTAACTTAATTTTGTTTATTTTACCATTTTAGCTATATAAACTGTACTACTTTTAACATATCTATATGATTCAGGTAGAATTCAACAATCTGACACGACAAATAAAGTAGTTCCACAAAAAGTCACCGAAACACCATATGTGTCACTGAAACACCATATGTTATGGGGTGGTGAAATGCCACATGTACCACCGAAACTCTACGCACAGCAGTGAAACATCATACGTAAACTGAAGCGGCATATGTGGTACCACAACTCCACATGCAACACTGAAGCAGCATACAGAGTGCCTCATATGGAATGCTTCCAGGTTTATAACAACTGCAATACTTACAAATTCTACATTCTGTCTAAAATTTTCTGGTAGTACTTTCCAAATCTCGTCATCCTCCATGTCTTTTGGCAGCCCTGTCATAATTATAGTGTTGTCAAGATAAACACTGTGTTGAGCTGTCCAATCAGTCGTCTAGAAATAGTAAAGGAAATATACAACATTTTAGTCGTTTATTCAATTAACCTTTGCACCACCAGTTTTCTCTTTTCATCACAAATTCACAAAATAGTCC
Organism: Saccoglossus kowalevskii; assembly: GCF_978046115.1. Taxonomy (NCBI): domain Eukaryota; kingdom Metazoa; phylum Hemichordata; class Enteropneusta; family Harrimaniidae; genus Saccoglossus; species Saccoglossus kowalevskii. The sequence continues at coordinate 20,289,015 of NC_140641.1, forward strand.
CGTTTATAGTCTGCACTTTCCTTCAGAAGATTAGGGCAAAAATAGCCACAATTTTTGAGTAAAAATATAAAATTTACTCAATTTTCAGAAATATAAGAAAAAAATGCAGAAAAATTTGGGCCAGAAAGTCTGGTGGTGAAAAGGTTAACAGACGGCCATGCAAGTAGAGAGGTCTACCTGAGGTACCTGTATAGTATCAAAGCGATCACACAATTGGTTTTTAACAAGAAGTTGAAAATATCACTTTTTACCAAAAATGACAAAAATATTTATCAAAATCAGAGATTTAAAGATATCATCATGAAATGAACAAATCTAAGAAAGGTCTGCCCAAGATACAAATAAACCAAGTATCAAAGCAATACGAATTGTAGTTTTCAAGAAGAAGTCGAAAAAGTAAAAAGTTGACACAGACGACGACAGCAGAAATCACTCATATGATAAGCTCCACTCGACAAAGTCGACAGTGAAGCTAAAAAAACCCTGATGCACACAAAGATTTTGGTTGCTTTAAATAGATATGACTGCCTAGTTCATGGTCGCTGGTGTACACACCTTATGCAATTCAAGTTCAAGTCACCTAGGTTCAGCACCTAATTGCAACTTGTGTTACAGTCCACTTTCTAGAATGATTTAGCTAGTTTAATTTAGTGAAGCATGCATTAATTGGTCAACAAATCCTATCAGAGAAGAGCTGCCAAATGTGATTTGCTCTAATTTGTATATAGGTTGCTGGTCAGATATAGTTTGAAGAGTGTAAGCCAGCGGCCTTTAACCAATAACTGAAGATTAAAAGCAACCAGACTTTTAACTACATTAGATTTTTTCTTATTTCAGATATGTTTAGAAAAGGTTGTTGTGAATTAAAAAATAGAAAATTCTTTGATTAACAGACTTTTTGATCATCAGTTACAATATTGCACAATGACACTTTTGAGCCATGATTATTAAAAAAAATAATTCATTTCACAATTATACTTTAGAATTAGAACTCACTAGAAAACCTTTGCTGACTGTGAGGTTCATCCCTTCAAGCGTTATTGGCTGGTTGAACACATCGATTTCTGGAAAGAACAAATAACAACTTTCAATGTAAATGTACTACAAATCTAGGATTGTTGAGAAAATTGTCTGTTGCCATAGTAACTAAGATGACAAACACATCAGGTGCCCTCATCCAGGTAAAAATTCTTGACGATATAATGATACACAGTATCTGTGATTACCCACAATCCTTTGTGGTTTGTAATGACATATATTGGTTGGTAAAAGTCACCAGTATACAGCCCTGTGTTGATATGATTCATTCATTCCAAAAGTTTCCTTTTTTTTTCCAAATTGCTGAATATTTGTTGTTTCAATAGAGAAGTGGCATTCTTTTTTTGTCAACAGTGTTAATAACATTAGTTACTTTATTAATAATTACTGTAAAATACTTTATTTTAGCTGAAAAGATTTTTTGGGTGTTTTGCATGGAATTTATTTCCACTGATTTCTGATGAGTTGAATGTAAAATTTACGAAAAAAGGTATATTCGCTGAATTTTTGACTGAATCATTCCTTCAGTGAAAATAGCAAAAATTGTTTCCAAGCGAAAATAAAGTATTTTACTTTTAATAAGAATCGTACTAAATAATTTTTAGATACCAGAGGAATTCCCCATACATTAGCTGTGAAGATGAGGGTGAAAAATTATGTTGGTGATTACATTCTCTAAAAATTCACATCAAATCACAACACCTCTGAATTGTTTTTTGCCAGACTTGAAGATATATTTGACATTCTGATCACACATTGCAAAATGTATTTTTGAAAAACAAATACAGCAGACTCAGGAATATAACAGTGTTTAAAATAATAAGTCAATAAAAAGTGAAATCAATTTTGAATATTACAATCGAAGAGAATTATGGGTAATTTGAATGAGTAACAAATTTGAATAATAAGTCAATAAAAAGTGAAATCAATTTTGAATATTACAATCAAAGAGAATTATGGGTAATTTGAATGAGTAACAAATTTGAATAATAAGTCAATAAAAAGTGAAATCAATTTTGAATATTACAGTCAAAGAGAATTATGGGTAATTTGAATGAGTAACAAATTTGAATAATAAGTCAATAAAAAGTGAAATAAATTTTGAATATTACAATCAAAGAGAATTATGGGTAATTTGAATGAGTAACAAATTTGAATAATAAGTCAATAAAAAGTGAAATCAATTTTGAATATTACAATCGAAGAGAATTATGGGTAATTTGAATGAGTAACAAATTTGAATAATAAGTCAATAAAAAGTGAAATCAATTTTGAATATTACAATCAAAGAGAATTATGGGTAATTTGAATGAGTAACAAATTTGAATAATAAGTCAATAAAAAGTGAAATCAATTTTGAATATTACAATCGAAGAGAATTATGGGTAATTTGAATGAGTAAAAAATTTGAATAATAAGTCAATAAAAAGTGAAATCAATTTTGAATATTACAATCAAAGAGAATTATGGGTAATTTGAATGAGTAACAAATTTGAATAAACGGCAAATTCATCAATGCCTTATAAGAATGACAAATCACAATGTGATATAGCCACTGTATGTTGACATTAACAAATGGGGTTGACAAGATGAAAATTTATCCAGGGGATACCCGAGATCTTGTTCCGGGATTGTAGAAATGCTTGGTTTGGTACATTTTAACAACTTTAATATAAACGTCGACACAGGTAGTTAGCAGTTAAAGTATATATACTTACCAGTTTGTTTCCATGGCAACTGTATCACAGTATAATTGTTGTTATCTTCTGTTGACATGGTAACATTAAACATTCTGACAGCCATTCTAAGATCTGCATTCTCTTTTTGCAACTGTTTTAACGTAACATGTTGCGGCAAAACTGTTTTGAGAACTAGAAAATTGGATGGCACGCAGTCTTTAAATTTGCATTTGATTTGTCTGAAATACAAATAATTAACATGTATAAATTCCTCATACAGATGATCAATTGATGAGCCAACTCAACCCCCCCCCCCCCCCCACAACTGCCTTGTTGAGTTGAGCCAGACGTGGTGGTGGTCAAGTGGTGAAAAGGGTAATATTATGAATATTTTATCTCACTTACTAATCAGTGCCACACTTCTATCTTTTACACCAACTGATAATGCAGACTATGTTGAATACTACTGTTTGCACACTTACTTTGTCTGGTTTCCGTCGATATAAAGTCCATCTTCTGAATGCTCCTTAGTTTTGTTTCCCTGCTTTTCATACTCCGATTTAAATCTTTTTAAATCTAGTAAAAGTTTTGGGTCGCTCCCATTCACCCATGTGTACACTACATCTATTGGAACTGGTAAACACATTCTGAAATCAACAATATGTACAATGTATAAGGTTAGGCCACTTCCTTTCAATGTGTTTTATATCGTGTATTTAACTCATGTCATTCAGAGTGTGACACAGATGGTGTAGTGATGGCAAGTAATGTGATACATCTTTGATGAATTGTATATACCATATTTACACTGTCAGAAGCTTGTATCAAATAAAAGCACATATAAACCTAAAAAAATTAGAATTATACTGAATTATAAAAATATGGCTTATTTTTAATTTGTATGTGTTCTACCAAATGTTCATATAATGAATCAAGTATGTGCCATCTATATAAAGTGGTTATTTGTTTAACCAAATGTTCATCTAATGATTCAAGTATGTGCCCTCTATAAAGTGGTTATGTGTTTAACCAAATGTTCATCTAATGAATCTAGTATGTGCCCTCTATAAAGTGGTTATGTGTTTAACCAAATGTTCATCTAATGAATCAAGTATGTGCCCTCTATAAAGTGGTTATGTGTTTAACCAAATGTTCATCTAATGAATCAAGTATGTGCCCTCTAAGTGGTTATGTGTTTAACCAAATGTTCATCTAATGAATCAAGTATGTGCCCTCTATAAAGTGGTTATGTGTTTAACCAAATGTTCATCTAATGAATCTAGTATGTGCCCTCTAAGTGGTTATGTGTTTAACCGAATGTTCATCTAATGAATCTAGTATGTGCCCTCTATAAAGTGGTTGTGTTTAACCAAATGTTCATCTAATGAATCTAGTATGTGCCCTCTATAAAGTGGTTGTGTTTAACCGAATGTTCATCTAATGAATCTAGTATGTGTCCTCTACAAAGTGGTTATGCGTTTAACCAAATGTTCATCTAATGAATCTAGTATGTGCCCTCTATAAAGTGGTTATGTGTTTAACAAAATGTTCATCTAATGAATCTAGTATGTGCCCTCTATAAAGTGGTTATGTGTTTAACCAAATGTTCATCTAATGAATCTAGTATGTGCCCTCTATAAAGTGGTTATGTGTTTAACCAAATGTTCATCTAATGAATCAAGTATGTGCCCTCTATAAAGTGGTTATGTGTTTAACCAAATGTTCATCTAATGAATCTAGTATGTGCCCTCTATAAAGTGGTTATGTGTTTAATCAAATGTTCATCTAATGAATCTAGTATGTGCCCTCTATAAAGTGGTTATGTGTTTAACCAAATGTTCATCTAATGAATCTAGTATGTGCCCTCTATAAAGTGGTTATGTGTTTAACCGAATGTTCATCTAATGAATCAAGTATGTGCCCTCTATAAAGTGGTTATGTGTTTAACCAAATGTTCATCTAATGAATCTAGTATGTGCCCTCTATAAAGTGGTTATGTGTTTAATCAAATGTTCATCTAATGAATCTAGTATGTGCCCTCTATAAAGTGGTTATGTGTTTAACCAAATGTTCATCTAATGAATCTAGTATGTGCCCTCTATAAAGTGGTTGTGTTTAACCAAATGTTCATCTAATGAATCTAGTATGTGCCCTCTATAAAGTGGTTGTGTTTAACCGAATGTTCATCTAATGAATCTAGTATGTGTCCTCTACAAAGTGGTTATGCGTTTAACCAAATGTTCATCTAATGAATCTAGTATGTGCCCTCTATAAAGTGGTTATGTGTTTAACAAAATGTTCATCTAATGAATCTAGTATGTGCCCTCTATAAAGTGGTTATGTGTTTAACCAAATGTTCATCTAATGAATCTAGTATGTGCCCTCTATAAAGTGGTTATGTGTTTAACCAAATGTTCATCTAATGAATCAAGTATGTGCCCTCTATAAAGTGGTTATGTGTTTAACCAAATGTTCATCTAATGAATCTAGTATGTGCCCTCTATAAAGTGGTTATGTGTTTAATCAAATGTTCATCTAATGAATCTAGTATGTGCCCTCTATAAAGTGGTTATGTGTTTAACCAAATGTTCATCTAATGAATCTAGTATGTGCCCTCTATAAAGTGGTTATGTGTTTAACCGAATGTTCATCTAATGAATCAAGTATATGCCCTCTTTAAAGTGTATGTGTTTAACCGAATGTTCATCTAATGAATCAAGTATGTGCCCTCTTTAAAGTGTATGTGTTTAACCAAAAGTTCATCTAATGAATCAAGTATGTGCCCTCTATAAAGTGGTTATGTGTTTAACCAAATGTTCATCTAATGAATCTAGTATGTGCCCTCTATAAAGTGGTTATGTGTTTAATCAAATGTTCATCTAATGAATCTAGTATGTGCCCTCTATAAAGTGGTTATGTGTTTAACCAAAAGTTCATCTAATGAATCAAGTATGTGCCCTCTAAGTGGTTATGTGTTTAACCGAATGTTCATCTAATGAATCTAGTATGTGCCCTCTAAGTGGTTATGTGTTTAACCGAATGTTCATCTAATGAATCTAGTATGTGCCCTCTATAAAGTGGTTATGTGTTTAACCGAATGTTCATCTAATGAATCTAGTATGTGCCCTATATAAAGTGGTTGTGTTTAACCAAATGTTCATCTAATGAATCTAGTATGTGCCCTCTATAAAGTGGTTGTGTTTAACCGAATGTTCATCTAATGAATCTAGTATGTGTCCTCTACAAAGTGGTTATGCGTTTAACCAAATGTTCATCTAATGAATCTAGTATGTGCCCTCTATAAAGTGGTTATGTGTTTAACCAAATGTTCATCTAATGAATCAAGTATGTGCCCTCTAAGTGGTTATGTGTTTAACCAAATGTTCATCTAATGAATCTAGTATGTGCCCTCTATAAAGTGGTTATGTGTTTAACCAAATGTTCATCTAATGAATCTAGTATGTGCCCTCTATAAAGTGGTTATGTGTTTAACCAAATGTTCATCTAATGAATCTAGTATGTGCCCTCTATAACGTGGTTATGTGTTTAACCAAATGTTCATCTAATGAATCAAGTATGTGCCCTCTATAAAGTGGTTATGTGTTTAACCAAATGTTCATCTAATGAATCTAGTATGTGCCCTCTATAAAGTGGTTATGTGTTTAATCAAATGTTCATCTAATGAATCTAGTATGTGCCCTCTATAAAGTGGTTATGTGTTTAACCAAATGTTCATCTAATGAATCTAGTATGTGCCCTATATAAAGTAGTTATGTGTTTAACCGAATGTTCATCTAATGAATCTAGTATGTGCCCTCTATAAAGTGGTTATGTGTTTAACCGAATGTTCATCTAATGAATCTAGTATGTGCCCTCTATAAAGTGGTTATGTGTTTAACCGAATGTTCATCTAATGAATCAAGTATATGCCCTCTTTAAAGTGTATGTGTTTAACCGAATGTTCATCTAATGAATCAAGTATGTGCCCTCTATAAAGTGGTTATGTGTTTAACCGAATGTTCATCTAATGAATCTAGTATGTGCCCTCTATAAAGTGGTTATGTGTTTAACCGAATGTTCATCTAATGAATCAAGTATATGCCCTCTTTAAAGTGTATGTGTTTAACCGAATGTTCATCTAATGAATCAAGTATATGCCCTCTTTAAAGTGTATGTGTTTAACCAAATGTTCATCTAATGAATCAAATATGTGTCCTCTAAGTGGTTATGTGTTTAACCAAATATTCATCTAATGAATCAAGTATGTGCCCTCTATAAAGTGGTTATGTGTTTAACCAAATGTTCATCTAATGAATCTAGTATGTGCCCTCTATAAAGTGGTTATGTGTTTAACCGAATGTCCATCTAATGAAAAGTGTTTTGCATTGCATTTTAACACATTGTCTACTGAAAGCCTCCAGACATATCAAAATCAGTGGAGAAAAGAGCAGACAATCTGTTAACTCAGATACATTGTAGATGTTCATCAAGTTATGTCTAACAAGTCATTGTCAATGACACGTCCCCGTTCTGTTCATATTTGAGTGACATATACATTCAAAGCAGATCATGACCGAAATCTCAGACCACTTTCAGTGGTCTGATCCGAAATGCACCTGCATATGTGCAACACATTGTATGATGTGTGTGAAGTGTGGTCTTGATCGGTTCAGGCATGCCCGAGATATGGATGCTGAACTGTATTCAGTTAAAACCCGATTTGGAAAACAAAACAACGTGATTCAAGGTACCATAATGTATAATGTACAATGTATGCATGAAGTGTGAACTAAATTCACCCATGGTAAATATGTGCAATTTTGACGAATTTTTTACCTTTGGTGGATGTTACACACCCATCTTAAATCAGATCATGTGTGTACAACATGTATGATGTATGTATGACACTTGAACTTGATCAGTCCAGGCATGCCTGAGAAATGGATCCGGAACTATATTTAGTAAAACAAAATGGTCACCGGCTGGCCATTTTAAACCAGATTCAAAAAACAAAATGATGTGCATGAAAATCTCCCAATGCAAGGCCGAGATCCATTTCTGGAAAGGTGAAAATGCACGATTTTGATGATTTTTCAACATTAAAATGATTGCCAGTCGACAATCTTAAATTGGATTATGACCAAAATGCATCTGCATATGTACAGGTTGTGTATGTGTGTGTAGTTTGAACTTGATCTGTCCAGGCATGTCCGAGATATGGACCGAAAACTAAATTCTTTAAAACAAAATGGCCGCCAGTCGGCCATTTTGAAGTTGATCCGAAGAAAAATATGTGTGCATCAAGCTTATATTATGTTTAATATATGCACTGAATCTGAACAAAATCCATCCATGCATGACTGAGATCCGGTTCCGGAATTGTGAAAATCCGTGACTTTGATGCATTTTCGGCCTTAAAATGGCCATCATTCAGCTATTGTTAAGCGGATCATGAAACAAATGCACATACATATTTGTGACATGATGTACCTTGTCTGTCTGAAGTTTGAACTCGATCAATCCAGACATGTCTCGGATACGGATCCAGAACTGAATTTTTTAAAACAAAATGGCCGCCAGTCAGCCATTTCGAACTTGATCCGAAAAAAAAAATGACGTGCATCAAGGTCCTATTATGTTTAATGTATGTACCAAATTTGAACAAAATCCGTCCATGCATAACTGAGATCTGGGTCCGGAATGGAGAAAATGTGCGATTTCAATGCATTTTTGGCCTTCAAGCAGCCACCATTTGGCTAACGTTAATGAGATCATGAAACAAATGCACATACATATTTGTTACATGATGTACCTTGTGTGTGTGAAGTTTGAACTCGATCAATCCAGACATGTCTCGGATACGGATCCAGAACTGAATTTTTTAAAACAAAATGGCCGCCAGTCAGCCATTTCGAACTTGATCCGAAAAAAAAAATGACGTGCATCAAGGTCCTATTATGTTTAATGTATGTACCAAATTTGAACAAAATCCGTCCATGCATAACTGAGATCTGGGTCCGGAATGGAGAAAATGTGCGATTTCAATGCATTTTTGGCCTTCAAGCAGCCACCATTTGGCTAACGTTAATGAGATCATGAAACAAATGCACATACATATTTGTTACATGATGTACCTTGTGTGTGTGAAGTTTGAACTCGATCAATCCAGACATGTCTCGGATACGGATCCAGAACTGAATTTTTTAAAACAAAATGGCCGCCAGTCAGCCATTTCGAACTTGATCCGAAAAAAAAAATGACGTGCATCAAGGTCCTATTATGTTTAATGTATGTACCAAATTTGAACAAAATCCGTCCATGCATAACTGAGATCTGGGTCCGGAATGGAGAAAATGTGCGATTTCAATGCATTTTTGGCCTTCAAGCAGCCACCATTTGGCTAACGTTAATGGGATCATGAAACAAATGCACATACATATTTGTTACATGATGTACCTTGTGTGTGTGAAGTTTGAACTCGATCAATCCAGACATGTCTCAGATACGGATCCAGAACTGAATTTTTTAAAACAAAATGGCCGCCAGTCAGCCATTTCGAACTTGATCCGGGAAAAAAAAATGACGTGCATCAAGGTCCTATTATGTTTAATGTATGTACCAAATTTGAACAAAATCCGTCCATGCATAACTGAGATCCGGGTCCAGAATGGTGAAAATGTGCAATTTCAATGCATTTTTGGCCTTAAAGCAGCCGCCATTTGGCTATCGTTAATGAGATCATGAAACAAATGCACATACATATTTGTGACATGATATACCTTGTGTGTGTGAAGTTTGAACTTGATCAATCCAGACATGTCTCAGATACGGATCCAGAACTGAATTCTTTAAAACAAAATGGACGCCAGTCGGCCATTTCAAACCCGATCCCCCCAAAAAAATGACGTGCATCAAGGTCCTATTATGTTTAATGTATGTACCAAATTTGAACAAAATCCGTCCATGCATAACTGAGATCCGGGTCCGGAATGATGAAAAAATGCGATTTTGATGCATTTTCGGCCTTAAAATGGCCGCTATTCGGCTATCGTAAATCGGATCATGAAAAAAATGCATGTGCATATGTCCCATATAATATGTGATGTATGAGTGAAGTTTGAACTTAATCGGTCCATGCATGTTCGAGATACAGGTGACCACGGACGCACGGGCAAAACCATAAGTCCCCGTTTTCGGACTACATCCGAACGGGGACTAATAAACGTTCATCTAATGTATTCACTGAATGTTTTTGCATTTACAATGTAACCACACAATCATTTAATAAAATCAGATACATGTATGCTGACCAAAAATATTTGTTTTACCTTACGAGTAACTAAATGTCCAAGTATGTGTTCACCAAGTGTACATGCTTTAACCTTGTAAAACAGTTTGTTCAGTATTATTATTATTATTACTACCAACCTGTCTTGAAATGACCTGGAGACTAGATTATCGGAATATATACTAAAAATAACTTCATATTGTACTTTGCTCCACTCCATAGCAACCTGTAAATGAAAAGAGACATGGTTAAACCCAATCATGCCGACTCTTGTTCTTTATAACATTTTTAATTTCACAGCCATGACACATGTTGATAGGATTAATTCGTGACTAAAATAAAAATGTTTCTATGGAAACTGATTCAACTAGCAATAGTTCTGAATTTTAAAATACATTGATTTTCGATTAAATGGAAGACAGTGTTGCAACAAATTCTGTCAAGACTTGTTACTATTTCCCAAATACTGTAGAATACTTTATTTTTGCTTGGAATTTATTTTTGCTATTTTTGCTGAAGGGATGATTCCGTGAAAATAAAATCCAGCGAATATACTTTTTTTCCTATATTTAACATTAAACACATCAAAAATCAGAGAAAATATATTCCAAGCAAAACGCCCAAAAAACCTTTTCAGCGAAAATTAATTCCAGCGAAAATAAAGTATTCCACAGTAATGAAATGAAGGACATGTCATTTTTTCATTCGTACATAGAAACATTTCTGCAAAAACCTTTGTGTATAACATAACTTCAAATCAGGTTTTAAAATTTCCTTTTTTAAAATGAGCAAAACGTATGAACAAGGTACAATGCACATTTTTATTTAATTCATTCTATGTTGTCAAAATTTCTGTTAAAATAATTTGTTTTTTATCCATATTTTACGAATATTTTGAGGAAGTCTCACCCTAACACATGAGATGCCCTTTTTCTCGTCTATGTGTCGTACATTGATATATTGTACCAATATTCATTGATAAAGTAAAGATACCATCAGATATATATATTTCCATTGAAATAAAGGACAATTTGTTTTATTATGTGGCTGCAGAACTACCGTGGATTACAAATTACATATCAGTATGTTTTTATCATTGATCCTAAATTTGGTTTATGGCCAATGATATACAACATGATACGGTATTCTCCATATTTTCGAGGATTAGGCAGAAAGCACTTGTGTATAAAATCAGGTGAACTTTGTACTACAGTGTCTGCGTCATAAATGACCTTTTAATCTACATACATGTTTATAACTAAAATGAAAAATATTCACGAGTTTTAAATTTTGTAGTTTATTTATGGTGATTCTTAGGGCACCATAATCTTCCCGCCAAAATTTAGTCAATATAATCAGCATATTTTTATGTATTTTTCTCGAATTTTTTTGATGATATTTCGTCAAATGAAAATATATCTTATTGGCTACAAGTATTGATCAACCTTTTTGAAAAAAAATAGAAAAACAATTATATGGGTTTTCATTTGAAATGACAAATATTGACATGGTGTTATACGGTTACGCTCTTGATTTGCATACACCCCATGATTGGTTTTTAATTCAGAAAATTTCACAATAAGCTAAATTAAAAATAGACCTAAAAAATGGATTTGTTATCACCACGCATGTTAAAAACTTTAATTACAGTGAGTTTCAGAGTTGTTCTTACAACTGTTTATGGTCACAAATTGACAACTGTGTATTTTACGTACTCGCCATTTTCCAGCTGGTATCCCACGGTCGACTGAAAATGAGTAATCAAACAGAAAACCATGCAGTTTTAGTGAGGAAGTTGAAAATTAAACAGCACAAACTATCACCTCACATTTGATATTTTGGGAGGAATGCTTGTAAAATAGAATAGAATAGAATAGAATAGAATAGAATAGAATAGAATAGAATAGAATAGAATAGAATAAAATAGAATAGAATAGAATAGAATAGAATTGGTAGAGATTTTTTTTTATTTATCTATATTTTCTTGTTTATAACTGTTTTTTATTTGTTTGTTTTTTTGCATATGGGAACTGCTTTTGCAAATATCGGTATCATAAATCATGTTTGAAGTTGATTACATTACCCAGTTTTGTGAAGTTTAGAAAATCTATAAAATAAATTTTCTGAAATATGGCCAAAAAAATTTAGGGTTAGGCAATAAAAAAACAGGGTAGGAACCATACAATTTTGTTTTCTTGGACTTTTGAAGTCTTAAAAGGCTTATAATTATAAATACAATGTACTACTACAAGGGTTACACTGTAGGAGTTACAGTACAGTTTAATTGAAGCGATAGAAAGCTGGTAGATTACATTTAAACAGTGCTTTTGTCCAAGTCGACAAATCATACAGGTGTGAGATGAATATACCGTGTTTGCACACGTTTTTTTTTATTTATCAATAGAAAGCACACAATGAAAAAAAAAAAAAAAAAAAAAACTAGGCAAAAAATAATCCTAAAATAAACTCACAACTGTTTACTACTGAGATTAGCAACAAAACATGCGTGTGGCTTTATGACGAGTTTGCCTTGGTGACTTTTGAAAGTACAGATACCGAATTAGCTCTATTTAAAGCGCACATGAAAAAAAAAAAACTGCAATTATTGCGTGCCTGTTCATTAAAATGTTACGCGCTACAACTATACATACATATACACCTGTCTTGTACATAAAAGTGTGTGTACTACTGATACAGCATTGTGCCTTTATGTTCACATAAAGTTACACCAGAGTGAGAAAAAAGTCGGGGTTAACTTGTTACGCCAGCATGAAGAAATTTGAATATAAGGTAACACTGACACCAACATAAAAGACAGATCGTTTAAGAGGGTTCAAAGCGAATTGACAAAAAATTGACATATAATTTCATAGAGAGTTTCCAGGCAGGTCACACCTTCACTCTAGTTGAGTGGTAAAATCAAAATTTCTGGCCCATCGTTGCCATAGCAAAGGCTAAAAAACTTCGCACCAACTACAAATCTAGGATTAAACGCCTCGAACATAGCTCATTCTACTCAACTTGAGTGTGGGCACAAAGTTAATATTTTTTATTACTGGGAAATTTTACCTCAAAGTTGGAGTAACTTTTCACTGGGAACAACTTTTTAACTCTTCTGTGATATTTTTGGCTGGGCCAATGTTGTTCATATTTGGTAGGCAAGTCGTACCTTCACTATAGTTGGATGCCAATAAAAAAAAATGATTTTTGTATACTTTCATGCCAAATGTATCACTTCATACCAGACTTGTAATAACAGTGTTCAAATGATCATGTTTTTTATTTTGGATATGCTGTGCACAAGAGAGAGAGACCTCCAGTGCTGACATTGTTACACTGTATCAATGCAAGTTCCAATGCAACTTTGACTCAATTGTAAATGCTGCTTTAATCAAAGAATCTAGAAAATACATTTGCCAAATTTGTCATCTTATCGAAATCTAGGATAAAGGTTCAACGGTCAACTTGTGTGGATATAATAACAATAACAGCAAAAGACACACTAGTAATAAAGTGAAGTGACATTGGAAGACTGAATGCTCTTTGTTAACGTATATGGAGACCCGGTTTTCGTTATAAGTCGACATTAGCTTCACAGCCAACAGCCGAAAACATATTGTTTGTTTATTGAATGGAGCGGATTGCCAATCTGTCTATCGGCTTGTTAAAAAATGACTCATTTTCACCATAGATACACCTCTGGTGTTTACAAAAGTACATGTGCTACTAATAGAGCAAATACAGTATCTAGAGCAAATAATTTGACTGCATTTTATTCAATTTCAGAATTTTATTGCAGTATCTTTAAACCAAAAAGTGCAGCATCCCTGGTTGTAACATTTATACACAATATTTCATTGCTAAAACGGGGACTAAATATTGACAGACCACATTAGTCATATGCTAGAAAATTAGGTTGTGTATAAAACTCATTATTTCAGATTAGAATAGCTATATGTACCCAATTAAACTGTTTTTATTGTATTTTGTACAACACAACACAACACAACACAACACACAACACAACACAACACAACACACAACACAACACAACACAACACAACACAACCAGATTCGTGAAGAAACCATACACTACCGGTAGTAATACCAGATTATGTTGTAAATTTGCCCATCCCAAAAAAAGATCCCAAAGTGAATTTCTAGTGGTCCTGGCCTAAATATTTAGTGCCCTGGGCCGTCGGGACGGTGTAAATTTCGAGGCCTGTTCACCCTACCCCTACCTTTAACCCTCACCCAAGCCCTCCAATTCAATTGTACATGTCTCCTCTATAGGAATGCTTAGAAGGGTGGTATACTGTACAACTATAATGGGAAGCACTGAATGGTATGGGTAGGATTTGAGTTAGGATTAAAGGTGAGGGATTCAAAAGAAACTCTTTCATAAAATTAATTAAAAAATTAAGATTTGCCTTTCAAAAAAGATGATTGGTGACTAATATTGGTCTGCTACTTGAAATGCACAACATGAAAACAATGCGATCTACAGTACTTAAGTTTAGAATTAATATGCACAAGTTTCAACCCCAAACTAATTAAGTCAGTGCAGTGTCCCTGGTTATGTATGTAAGTTTAATTAGAATATGATGATTAATCTTAAAATAATTGATGGAAAAACAAACAAGCAGCCTCTCGGCTGAGATAGCTCCGCTGTTAGCAATGCACATTTCAATTAAAGAACAGAAGATATCATTAGAAAATGAACAATATGCATAGTATCAATGCAATGGGACTTGCTGTTTTTAACAAGAATTCAAAAATATCATTTTTCACCATAAATGATTGTGGTTTTTAACAAGAAGTCGAAAAATATCACTTTTTACCAAAAATGACAAAAATATTCACCAAAATTAGAGAATTAAAGATATCATTACAAAATGAACAAATCTGAGAGAGGTCCACATGTAGTACCTATATATGTAATATCAAAGCAATTGGACTTGTGGTTTTTAACAAGAAGTCGTACAAATATCACTTTTTACAAAAAATTACAAAATATTCATCAAAATTAGAGAATTGAAGATATGATCATGAAATGAACAAATCTGAGAAGTCTACCCAAGGTCATATACACCAAGTATCAAAGCATTCAGGCTTGTAGTAAAACATTGACACGGACGTCTGACGCCGGACGCCGGACAATCACTCGTATGATAAGCTCCGCTCAACAAAGTCGACAGCGGAGCTAAAGATTTAATTATTAAGCAAATAATAGTTATTATTGATATATTTCAAACAAAAACTAATTAAATTGTCACATTATCTTGAAGCGGGGGGGGGGGGGTGTTACTTGAAATATCAGTGAGAATATCAGTGAAATTATTATGCAAATTAGGTAATTAATTATTACCTGAAACTAATTAGGTCTGTGTGATGTCCCAGAGCACTTATGTGTTAATTATTTAAGTTTCATTGAAATATGATCAGAGGTTCTTGAGATATCCATGTAACAGACATATATACTGTAGAATACTTTATTTTCGCTTGGAATTTATTTTCGCTATTTTCGCTGAAGGGATGATTGAAAAGAAAATCTAGCGAATATACTTTTTTTCCCTATATTTCACATTAAACTTATCAAAAATCAGTGAAAATAAATTCCATACAAAACGCCCAAAAATCCTTTTCAGCGAAAAATAATTCCAGCGAAAATAAAGTATTCCACAGTATATAATATATGTACAAATAAATACATACACACATGCATGCATGCACAGAGACAGGGTAACTGTAAAGACAGCTAATGATTCATCGTCCATTCTCAAAAAATACCAAATCAAAGTAATATTGTAATGTACTATACCAACAGGTAGTCTTCTAACAGAGAGTAGAGCTTACACACTCTTAAAAAAAACAATGAATTAAACTACAGGTGTGGCAAATCATTTTTTTAGCTAAAAATGTACTAATACCAGCAACTATAGAGAATACGTTATTTTGACATCACTACCTACTGGTATTACTGCCACAGACACCCTAATTATTGTTTCCATTACTTTCACCACCAGACTTTCTCGCTCAAATTTGTCTGCAATTTTTTTCTTATATTCTTCAATATTACCTGAATTTTGAGTTAATTTTTAGTTTTTACTAAAAAAATTTGGCTATTTTTGTCCCAATCTTCTGAAGGAAAGTACAGACTATAAATAGGACTATTTTGTGAATTTGTGATGAAAAGAGGGAACTGGTGGTGGAACTGTTAATTTAAATTAGAAAAGATTCATATAACAAGCAATGCATGGCACAGTCCCTGTTATCAAATTTAAGATACATAGTTTTGTTTATAGTAATATAGGTGAAATATAAACACGTCATAGATATGGATCCAGGAGCTGATGCTTGATTAGGATTTTTTAACGTTAAAATGACTGACATTCAGTCATCTTGTATCTGATCACCTAATGAGTACTTGTCCATATTGAGAAATATTGCTCTGAAACAGCATTAATTAAAACAAAATGGCCACCAGTCGACCATTTTGAATTGAATAGTCAAACCAATAAATCTGTATATCTATGACATGATGTATAATAAATATAGTGTATAACAATTGAACATAATCAGTTAAAGCATGTCAGAATCGCATTCATTAAAATAAAATGGCCGCCAGTCAACCATTTTAAATCTGATCTGAAAAACAAAATGAAGTGCATCAGGCGCTCATAATGTACCAAGTTTGAACAAAATCCATTTATAAAAGACCAGAAAAAGCCAGAAATGCCAGATTTTTTGATGATTTTTTTGCACAAAAACGACCATCATTCAGCTAATTTGAATCAGGTCGTCAAACCAATACATCTGTATATCTACGACATGATGTATAATGAATATATAAAATTTGAACATATTCAGTCAAAGCATGTCAGAGATATGATGCACACATTAAAACAAAATGGCTACCAGTCAGCCATTTTGAATCTGATCTAAAATACAGAATTCATCTGCAAACAGCCGAGAAATGCTTGATTTCGATAATTTTTCAGCACAAAAATGGCCGCTATTCAGCCATCTTGAATCAGATCATGAAACAAATTGATTTGCATATGTATAATAAGTATGATGCATGTGTGAAGTTTGAATGTAAGTGGTCCAGGCATGCACGCATGCACATAGGTCAATCCATAAGTCCTCGTTTTCAGACGGCGTCCAAACGAGAACTAAAAAACGTACATGTAAGACAGAGACAAGAACAAAACAATTAGTTGCGGATATCAGATGGTTTTTTTAAATTAAATCTTAGAAATTAGATTTATAAATTTTTTGAAGAATTCAAAACATCAAGTAGAATTTAGCATTTAAACACATAGAGTTATGTTGACATAGAACACCTCCAATTTGACTTCACCTGCCCCTTTTTCAATTACATTACAACTTTATTTAACCCATTGAGCACCAAAGTCAACTTTTGTCACCATTCACAAAATAGTTCTATATACAGTATGTGCATATTAATTAGGTAATTTGCATATCATTAACCATTTGAGCACCAAAGTCAACTTTTGTCACCATTCACAAAATAGTTCTATATACCGTCTGTGCATATTAATTAAGTAATTTGCATACATTAACCCATTGAGCGTCAAAGTCAACTTTTTCTTTTGTCATCAATTACAATCGTAATTTGTTTTAATTTTGTTCACAATTCTTATCAATTTTGTACCCAATAGAATTTGATATCTATTTGGCCCAAAATTATCAAGAATAATTTTTTGTAAAATTATTAAAATAGACACAATGTTGCACATAAATTTTAGGGTGAAAAAAATATGGAACTCAAAAGATTAAAATAAGGTAAACAGGAAAACATTATTTATTCAAGAAATACCATTTAACTCCAATTAATAATCTTATTAATAAGAACATTTAAAGTTTATTTTCAGAAAATTTAAATGAAGGCGGTTTCTCTCATGTATCTTCAGTTATAGGATGTTGTCTGGAAAATCATGATCAGTATCTCAATTGCTTTTGTGTTTAGCAAAAACATGAAAGAACTAGATAAACACAGATGAAACAGCTGTTACAAATACGGTAATGGGGAATTAATATTTGTATTTATAGAACATCTGTGACCAGACAATGGTGGATTGGTGTTACACAGAGTCTTTGTTTTAGTGTGAAAAGACGAAGACAAACAATTCTAATACTAATGAGATTTCCGTTCCCAATTCTTGAAAAATGCTAAAAACTTTCAAAATAACTACTGGTAACTGCTGCTACTTCCAAATACAATACACAAAGACAAGAATTTGACATAGACAGATTTTAAAAATGGTTAAATATAACGACACCTGTTACCCAGGCATTTGTGACAAGAATATGTTAGTGTGGCTGAATCACAAAGTAATTTAAATATCGATATTGACCATTTAAAATATTGATTTCTTTGCTTACTGTTAAGCTAGAATTGTAAAATAAGATGCACATATTGTATGCAAGACAAAAATGTTATTTGCACACGCGAGTTTTAATTTCTACCATGGCAGACTGAATTAAACTCATTATAATATATCCATTGCTATATATCGGGAGAGACAAACATGTGTGAAAGCTGCTAGGTATAGTTCTTTCTAAGCAAATATGGCACTGAGGAACTATGCTATTTTATCCAGAAAAGCTAAGTATTGATTTTGCTAATGTTAAATTATGACAATATTATTGAAAATAAAGTTGAAAAAATGAAGAAATGTTACTGTCTAACATGGAGAGGTCTGATCATCACTGCACGCACATGAGGTTTTAATAGCCTAGAGAAACCGACATAAGGGAAAGAAATGTTGGCAATCATATATCTTAATTAATTATTCAATATAACCAGACCAATCACACTCTATAAGTTGTAGATGAATAGATGATTAGGAAATTGAATGAATAAACACTCATTTAGATACTACCGGGTACTGGTGAAGAATCAATCAAAACAAGTAGTCATAGATTGGTTGGTTGGCATAAAAATATAGTAATAATATTTTACTTGTATTCATTTAAAACATGGCATCAGTTATGTCGTTCGTGAAATTAAAATTTAATAAATAAATAAATAAAAATTGTAATAAATCTTACTCTTTTATACCCAAGTCACATTCTGAATGGAACCATCACAGCCCCTCGCGATGTTGAGGGACTGGGGTTGAACCTGGTTCTACTGCGATTCCAACACAACGCATTTCTAATAGATTGGTCTTACTGCCGCGGAGGCCATATCAAACAAGTTCAATAATGCACGATGATGTTATGGCTACTTACCTCCCCGAACTGGAGCGCCGATATTAGAACTAACACCACGCCTCCAAAACAAAGAAACGTACCGTACCGGTGCGAAAGACAGGTGTACGTCTGTCGCTGTAATAATTTATAAACTCCTTCCGCTGTCATCGTTATTTGATGTGTTGGGTGAAATAAAACTAAACAGACCAATTGGGTAGAAAAAAAAGGCCAAGATCAGAACACATAACACACTTTCACATGGGGGTAGCCATTTTGGGGAACTGAGAATTCTGGGTAGTGACTGGGCGACAAGGAAAAATACCCGCTGTCGATGTAAAACGCCACCTAGCAGTTGTAATGTGCTTTCTGTCGTTTTAGTTTTGTGGCATATTAATATATATTTATTCTAAATTTATAGCTGCCTACTTCACTGATAGAACAAGACATTCTTTGGTTAACTTTGGGTTTAGCTATATATTAAACCAAGTTACTTAATAATTATTGAACCCTTTAAATTCAGTACAGAAGCTCTCATTCTTGCATTTGCAAGATACGTCATAGATGGTAGTACCAAAACTTCATTAATTTTCTTCCCAAACATTTGGGGAAACATCCCCCCCCCTCCCCCAGTTGACTACAGGTGTTGATTGCAATTTAGAAGATAAAAAAAGCAGATTTATTTTTTAAGGAGACAAGTGTAGTATTCAATTGCAAGATTTTATTTTTCAAAAATCACTTTCAGATTATAATTATACCGGTACTTGCACTACTTTTCATTAAGGCAGGGAAGATGCAAGGAGGTTCAACCAAATACTGACACAAAATAGGATGTTTCTTGATGTATGAACTCCAGTAGGGAAATCTATTTTCATGGAGTCTAACCACTCATCCGTAAATATGAATACACAGGATAAATGAGGAATCTAATAAAATGAAGGAGAATGGAAATGTAACATAATTGATTCATTTTATTTTCAAATAACTTTTAAATTGCAAAAAATACATTTAGTACATGTTGTATATCAAAGAAAAATAAGTTTCATTAAATTTGGCTGGTTGCAATAAATATCAAGGCAATGACTGCGAGAAAACATACTCACAAAATCTTGGCACTAAACAATATCCAGTCAATTACATATAATAATTAATAAATTGAGATGAAAAATTTACATAGTATTGTAATTATGAAAATATAAAAAATTGATTTGTTCCTGAAATGACATACCCAGAATAAACAACATACAATACACAATGACTCTAAATTGATTGATATTTATTTTAATTGCGTCATTTTGTAAGAAATAAAGTATTCAAAAATAAAAATTATTTAAAATACTTGAAAACAACTAATAGCAGCAAAAATGTTTTTTATTGAAGAAAAGAGTTGGCAGTACATTAATCATATTATCAATACAACATTGAAATTTATTTGAGTGCAAGCAATATTAAAACAGCACTCCTCAGTGTCCATCCTTGTTTGTGTTTATTTACACTATTATAGTAGTCCGTCCTTCGTTTTCTATTGTTATTTTGATTCATTTAAGTAAATACACTGTGAGATTAGACCTATAGCAACCTGTTGCTTTAAGGAATAATAATGCTGCTTGTCCCCTCCCCTCCCCTCCTTCTCATTATGATTCAAATATTCAAAACTATACAATAACACATTTTCTATGAAAAACAACAATTTGTGAAAAGCTTTGAAATAATTTTGATTGATTGCACTGCTTCCCTGAACTATCGGATCAACCACACTGACTGTAAGTGTTACCAAATATTGCATTGCCTTGATGTCGAAAGGCCATATACAATTTGTTAACTAAACACACTCTACTCGTTGCAATGTTACATGCAGTTTATATTTAACTTGTTTACAAATTGGTAACCATGGTTGCCACAGCTGAGCATCGTCTCTGAAGTGTCTCTTGACTGCATTCTGACAAGTTGATTCACTCAAGTAATTGGTTAAGCCGAGTGAAGTCAAACATCGTAGCTCTGTAAAGTAGTAACTGACACAGCTTTACCCTGCGACCAATGTGTTACCAGCTGTTTCTGAGACGGGCTATTAGAAACAAATTCCGGGAGCTGTGTTTCGATAACAGGATCCTGCATATGGGCATCAGTGATTGAATACTTGTCTTCGTGGGAGACGATATTACCTTTTGATGTTGTTGCTGAACTGTCGCAATTAGGCAATCCCGAATCGTCATCACTCATCACGGTATGCTGGAAGTTATTGTTGTCTGGGAAAACCTCCCCGACACTTCCTGATTGGCTGTACATATTTGGAGGCGGATAGATCATCTGATCAAAAAGTCCTTCCTTTGATTCTCTTTTCTTTTCATGACTACTCAACGAGCGTAAGAAGTCGGCACTAGACAGTCGTCCTCGAGAGAACAAGCGTGGTCGATGCAGATCACCATACCCTACAAAAAGAATAAGACATAACTGTTATAAAAATAATGTTTACAGTTTAATATTCAGTTTACAGTTTATTGTTCACTAAAAACAAAAAATCATCAACACAGAGCGTTTATAACAGCTATTAAACTGAACAAACATCACATTCCAGGGCTGGAAATTCAATAAAACAAATTTGTCAAGAAATCATGAATAACAATTGTGAAGTATTTATACAAACAGTCTTTAAATCGTTAATTTTTAATTTAGTTTATTTAACAGGAAACCACAAAGTCATTGACACCTTTCTGCCATTGATACCTATAACTTCACAGTCCCCCCCCCCCACTGACGGACGTAGTATATACTTACAGTATATTGTTAAAATCATTTATTTTAAACATTTCCAGTACTGATGTTAAATTTCATGACGAGGTGTGAAGTATTTATACAATATGTCTTTAAACCATTATTTTATAATTTAATTTTGATATAATTTTGATACCTATAACATAACAGCCCCCCCCCCACACACACACACACACTGACTGACGTAATATATATACTTATAAAGTTAAAATCATTTATTTTAAACATTCCCAGTACCAGTACTGATGTTAAATTTCTTGACAAGGTGTGAAGTATTTATACAAGCAGTCTTTAAATTTATTTAACAGGAAACCACAAAGTCATTGACACCTTACTGCCATTGATACCTGTAACTTCACCCCCCCCCCCCACTGACTGACTGACTGACTGACTTAATATATACTTGTATTTTTAAAATCAGTTATTTTAATATTTTAATGATTCTTTCAGTGTAAATGAGTGGCATTATAGACTAACATATCTGTTGATAACCTTGGGTGCTCACTGAATCAATATATATTGAGGTGGGGTTATTGACTGGAGTTCTGCATACTTTCTGCCAAGATGACTGATTGTTATTGTACATAGGCATGGCTGTTTTATCCTGTGGTTCACATGCTTCCTTTTGTTATCTCATGTGTCAATACATCACAGGAAGTTTAAATTCCACTTAGCACATTAACTTTGATTTATTGAAAATCATTTTACTTTACAAGGGGTAAATTTTCAGTCAGAGAAACCTAGCAATTCTCACAGAAAATTTTTGTTCACACAAAGTTCCCCAAAGTTGATAGTGACAAAAAAAATTAAACAATTAAATTACATAATTGGATAATAAGTTAAACTGATGCCACTTAAAAGGAAGCTGTATTGACACAGGATGGAACTGTAATTTGGATGTTCTCACCACTGATAGAATGCTTTAAATCTTGCTCACTTCTCAAGACAATAAAACACAACAAATCAATTTGTCCCTATAGGTATTACGCTTGACTCGTTTTGAATTTATTTGTCAAAATTGCATAAATCCAGCAGATACAAGCAGTTTAGTAATAAGTGTATAATATTCATGTCATGTTAAAGAAAAAAACAAGTACATGTATCTATAAAGTTAGACTGAAAATTGTTAATAATTAACTTAATCAAAGAAGAAATTTGACAAATATAGGTTCTGACTTCTAACCTCGGACCCCTGTCATGCCAAAGCTAAATATCCTGGATTGAGTATACACTTCCTTTAGATAATTATTAAATCTCAGTTCCAAAGCAATTTTTTGACAGACAATTTCACTTTTATCTTAACACACCTGAGTGAACATTATCACAAATCTTAAATTGTTTTCAAAGTAAAACTTCAAAATTGTTAAATTATAGTTTAACATTCATAATTGCACTCAAAGGTACTTCTTTTCATTGGGGTCTTGCAAATTTTTGAGAATTTATGCAAATTGCAATCTAGTCAAAGTGAAATTTTTTTTACCAAAATGGTCGCCAATTTTCTGAGGCAATTTTAATTTTCTTTATACATTCTGATTCACACAAATTCAGACAATCTCTCATCTCACACAATAGTTACATGACCCAAATATTGATATTCGCTGATTGTTAGCACGTCGTCCATGCTCGATGTGACCTGGTCTAGTCACTATACCACGACCATGGAGATTGCGTTTTTCGTGATTGTAAATTAATAACGATGTTTTATCTATTCTGTAATTAATCTTTGAATTCTGAAAATGTTAATAAAAATACTGATTTCGAAATATGACAGTATAATAAACAAATAATTCTACAATCAACGAATTTGATTGTAAAACCTACGTAAGTGTGTGCATTCAATTTATCGCTATGTACTTTGTATACTGTAAAATAATTTTCGCTTGGAATTAATTTTCGTAATTTTTGCTGAGGGGATGATTCAGTGAAAATAAAATCCAACGAATATACCTTTTTTCCTATGTTTCACATTCAACTTGTCAAAAATTAGTGAAAATAAATTCCGTACAAAACACTCAAGAAGTCTTTTCAGCGAAAAATTAATTCCAGCTAAAATAAAGTATTTCACAGTATTTGTTTTAGATGTGTAAACAGAAATCCCAACTGGATTTGGTAAGTGCCTCCGACTTCATTTTGAAAAACAAGATTAGTTGTTTCACTTGTCATTGAAAGTTTTTGATACAAGAAACAAAAACATTGCAAGATGTTTCTGAGCCATACAAATAAATACAGTAGTTTACAACATAATTTTAAATGTGGGACATGCTCAAATGCAGCTCGAAGGCCAATCATCCACCTCTTATGTTTTGTGAAAATTTTCTTTTTTCCTTGCTACATTTTAAAGAGTCTGTAACCTGTACTCTGATTGGCCGACTCTTACGCGAGTTTTGCACAAGATTTCCATATACATTGAGTTACTGTGACCGAGATACGATATATAAAAAATGTAACAACGGCAAGTAAAACCAATAAAATATTCATAAACAAACAAACGTAACAATAAGATTATTTTAAAAAATTTAACAATTTAAAAAAAAAAAATGGCTCCTATACCTTAAATCAAATTTTAATCAGATTGTACATTCTATCTGTTTGGTCAAAAAAATTAAAATTGAATGTACAGAAAATTTACCCAAATTCACACAATTTTGAGCAGGAAGACAAAATGGCACTCAAAGGGTTGATAGGAGAAAATTAATTGTCTATACTTATTATAAAAAATAGAATTTACAATGCTACTCTGAAAATATTTTCACTTCTTTTGTCCTGAAGAATTTGCGTGGGCAAGTTTCTGTGACCTTGGGTAGAAGAAAACGAAAGTTTCGCTGTGAAAAAACATTTTTCAAAATTTTTATTTAGATTTCTGAATAAAAAAAATCACCACTTTGTGAATCAATAAAAGCAATGAACAGAAAAACTGATTTTTTTTTTTCTAAATGACTGCAAGACTATCAACTTTCATTCATAATAAAGCTACCATAAATGTTTACATTGTCAAGACAAAGACATCATTATTCAAGTTATACTTCTACCATTCCTAACTATCGTAGCACAACAAACTGTTTTGTATACCTGGGCTGCTGGTACATTAAATATACTGGGAAACTAGAATTGCAAAATCTTTCAAAATTGTTCTTAATTTCTTTGTTGAAATAGTTCATTGCACTCTGTCTACTCCCACCCTTACTACAACATCCAGTCACATAATAACAGACATTGTTTAGACTTATCCACCCACTGACTCATTCCAAAATAGATAAAGATATTTTTTTTTGGCAGCAGTTCATGTAAACAGCTGATATAACTTGATTAAATGCAGTACTGATATATTAGTCATAATACAGCAAACTGCTGCAGGATTGAGAACGTATTTGTATGTTGACACTTTGAAGACCAATGTCAATGTTAGTCCCCTTTCATTAAATACTGTAAAGGGGTTAATTATTCACTGGGTTTTAATTTTGCTTATTTCGCTGACTGGAAAATGCGCTAAATTAAAACCCAGTGAATATGTAAAATTGAGCATAGAACACATTATCTAAATGATAAAACCATGAATTTAAAACCCAATGAATATGCCTAAAATGGTAAATAAGCGAAATTTAACCCAGTGAAAATTAGTCATTTTACAGTACTCCTGCATACTTTTTTTTCAAAAAAAAAATGGACTGATACCTGTATGTAGCCGTGTCCATCAGGTCCAAATTAACAAAAATATAATTTATAAAGAAAAATCGATAAAAAATACAAAATATATCGCCAAACGGAAGGGTACAACAAAACAATGCCTCTTACCTTCTTCAAGATCACACTCCATATAATCCAACTCAAGATTACGTGGTTCCGTCTTTGTTGTTCCCTTTTCCAAATCACCTTTTCTGATTGCAATGGAATGGCGGTGCACTGGACAATATATACACGTAAATAGAACTATAACAAGTACGATCGTGAACCCTAGGGCCGCCGACAAGCCATAAGCAGAGTACCGCCAGAATATCAGCCTTGCAGCTTGGTGGTCGATTATTGCCTGTAGCTTCTGTAGAGGTTCGTGTAAATCTCCCTCCGTGACGGGGTTGCTCATCGGAAGACTTTTCTCGCTAGCAATAATTGCCCCATCTTCTGGGTCAATAACTGGAACCGTAAGCAGATCTGGATTTACTGTTGTTGTGTCGAGATCCTGCTCTCTTTCTGTCTGGAGACGAAATTCTTCCGGGGCTGGCCATGGCGAGCCTGACTGTGGAACATCAACGCATATTCTGTCGCTGAGGTCGTCGCATGGCGTCAGTTCAACTTTCCCTAGCTCCTCGACACAAACAGTGCATGACTTACACCTCAAAGTCATTAAATCGAAGTACCAATTGTCATCAGCACACATGATATTGGCCAAAGCTTCTCCACCACATTGTATTAAAAGTATTGTGGTTATAGCGAACACTGTTCTCGAAATTGAAAACATTTTGTATAAGTTTGTTTTTATTCTGAAATAAAAAAAAGCAAACACTTATTAATGAAAGCATACACAAATCTTAGACAATATAATACCAATTAAATGTAATGCAGACAAAATAGTGCCCAGTTTACACTGGTGGACAAACAACGCGTACCCTGACCGAGCCATGGTACTGACTGGGAAGGGTACAGTTTGCCGGTGACAGTTTCAAAAAATCCCCCAAAAAGAAAACGTACCTGTAATCGCAATAGAGAAAAAGTTCACAGTTTCTGAATCAGATAGTTGAAGTGTGGCTAGACGGTCATACAACTAGCACTTCGGCGCTGAGAGTTCGAGTAGTGTACAATCAGTCCGTTACTCACTAGATCTAGAACACACCTGCCAAAATGACGTCAAAGCATTCGGCGTGGGCGCACCTAGCCAATCATATTGTCGTTTTTCACCGGGCCAATTTAAGTAGACGTAAGTGACCCCCACTCTGTATGTGACCCGGTCAGATGAAGCACATACGTCGGAAGGAATATATAATAATATTTTTATCGTTATCGTGTATTCACTATTGATGTAAAAACACAATAAACTAGTAAAATATAAATGAAATAATCTGTCAGTACACAGTCCCTCATTTGAGGGACTGTGGTCAGTACTACTTACATGTAAAATACTGATCAATGATCATGTGAGAACACACGAGAAAGGTACTTATACAATAATTTTTATAAAACTGTTCAGAGTCGCTTTTAATACATTCGCTGAACCCAAAGTTGAAATTACTAGTGTATTTCGTACCGAGAAGATAATCCGTGAGAAGAATATAAATAACTGTATCAACTGACGCGTGTGTCAGTTTATTCAGTGACTCACCATGTTGATAAGTCTCTCCGAATATAGTAGGCCAGCGTTGCCAGAGACGTAAACAACATGTGGTTGTAAATTGGAAAAGGGTTTGAGCCTGAAGCAAAAAAAAATAACCCGGGTGGAAATTTTAGGTCAACTTAAGGTGAGGTGTATTGCAGAGAAAAGAATCAACAATACCGTGACGTCAGTTACTCTCTAAAGGTATAACTGACGTAAACAGTGTACGTCAGTTAGGTATTGTGATATTATATTGACTCTTAAAAAGTGTCGCGTATTTTACTTAAACCATTTGAACACATAACCACATAACATAAGTCTACATTATTTTTTTTTGTTTCAAATGGGGTAAAATTTCGAATTGATTATTCAAGACATTCGTATATTTACAAAACATGAAACTTGTTACTCACTTTTGTGTTGTTTCGCGGCTTTGCTGTGAACCTAAACAGGGGCCGTGTCACCACACTCAGACAATAAAACCCACACGATTAAGTGCGCACTGACGTCAGTATTTGACCCTGTGTGTACCTGTTTACATCGATCACTCTGGCGTACAGTGTGATGATAACCGCGAAAACTTTCTGTCTGTAAAATAACAATACATAATAGGCAACTCTCATAAAAGTCGTGTATATACAGTTAAAAACAGAATCATTCATACCCATACTGAAATTTCAATGTTTTGTGTTTTTCTGGAAAACGACAGGTGGATACAGAATATTTTGGCCGTGGTTGGATACCTTTACTTGCAAGGTAAAAATTCTGAATGAGTTTTGTACAACCTCATTTGCATAACAAAAAAGCATATTATTTTATTTGTATTCTGACTCACTCAAAATTATTCATACTCTGTAAATAAAACTGTAAAGACATTGTTAAATACTGTTTAACTTTGAACAAATCTGAACTGGTCCTAAATGGTATCAGTGTCTTTGGTAAGGTGCTGAAATTAAGCCCTGAAAAATTGTACTTCACTTAAACATCATTTAAGTGCTTTAAAAGAGTGAAAATAGAGAAGTGGCCAGAACCACCATATTTATTACCCAAATAAACTACTGTGACAGCATGTTTATTCAGTCACAGGTTTTTAGATAGTGACTGCATAAATATCAAAACTTTTCTATATTCCCGGCAGTTTATTGACCTTCCTGAACATCATTATATAACGGACATTAAAGTTCAAAACAGAAATTAAAGCCATTCCTCCATAATGTTAAACAATGTCTTTAAAAGGCAATATCAGTCATTAATAGTCAATTGCAAAGCCTTTGTTCTTGATCACAGTATCCAGGCGGTTTCTGTAGCTATTCACAAGGGTTTGGCAGAGCTCCACAGGAATTTTGGCCCACTCTTGCTTGGCTGTGATCTCTAGTTCTGTCAGGTTGGAGGGCCTGCGGGCATGCACCCTAGTCTTGAGGGTTCTCCCCAAGTTTTCAATAGGATTCAGGTCTGGGCTCTGGCTTGGCCATTGTAGCACCTCCATACCGTTATCCTTGAACCATTTTTGACTGCCTTTGCAGTATGTTTAGGATCGTTGTCCTGTTGGAATGTTCAGCTGGGGTCGAGATGAAGATTTTCTGCAGACTGCCTGATGTTGTCTTCCAGAATTTAGATGTACTGCTCTTTCTTCATGATGCCTTCTACTTTTACAAGATTTCCAGGCCCACTTGCAGAGAAACAGTCCCAAAGCATGATGCTCCAACCACCAAACTTCACGGTTGGCAGTGTTTTTTTAGTTGAATGCCTCGCCTTTCTTGCGCCAAACAAATGAAACATCTATGTGACCAAAGAGTTCCATCTTTGTCTCATCTGAACATAGAACTGATGCCCAGAAATGTTGATCCTTGTCTCGGTGCTCTCTGGCATATGCAAGTCGAGCTTTACGATGCTTCTGAGTCAGAAGAGGGGTCTTCCTTGGGCGACAGTCGTGTAGTCCTTCCTTGTGCAGTGTGGGGCATATGGTCTGCAGTGAAACCTTGGAGCCCATCTCACCCAAGTTGTCCTGAACTGTTGACTGTTGTTCTGGGATTGCAAAGGGCCTCCCGGCATACTTTCCTGGCCAGACAAGGAGATATCTTCGACTGCCGTCCACGCTTGCCAATGTTTTTCACTGTATTGAACTTCTAGTACTTTTGGACAATGGACTGTACAGTGGGTACTATCACTCTCAAGAGTTTGGAAATGGCTTTATAGCCTTTCCCATCTTTGTGGGCATTCACAATGCTCATGCGGAGGTCGTTGCTGAGTTCCTTTGTTTTCGCCATGATCATAACAACTGAGGAAGGTTTCATTATTGCACTTGACTCTAGGACAATGGCATTCCAGAACTCACTTACCACCTTGGAAATTATTCAGACTGGCCTACACAACTTTACATGTGAACAAAACAATATGCAGATTGTCTGAAGCATGTGCATATCAGATGCATATGGCCAAATGGCATGCTTTAACAAAGAGTATGAATAATTTTGAGTGAGTCAGAATACAAATAAAGTAATATGCCTTTTTGTTATGCAAATGGGGTTGTACAAAACTCATTCAGAATTTTTACCTTGCAAGTAAAGATATCCAACCACGGCCAAAATATTCTGTATCCACCTGTCGTTTTCCAGAAAAACACGAAACATTGAAATTTCAGTAGGGGTATGAATAATTCTGTTTTTAACTGTATGTACACGACTTTTATGAGAGTTGCCTATTATGTATTGTTATTTTACAAACAGAAAGTATATGCGGTTATTTATCACACTGCACGCCAGAGTGATCGATGTAAACAGGTACACTTTTTAAGGGTCAGTATAACATCACAATACATAACTGACGTACACTGTGTACTACAGTCATCATCTCACTACTCGACCCTTCCCTCCCCGTCAAATTGCGTCGGGTAGTAAATAACAACAATTTTATTATTGAATCGCAGAACTTTCACGCTTTCAAATACTAGTTTTAAAATTAACGCAAGCCACAAAATAACACGATAACATGGATAACTTAACCAACAAACTGAAAAATTAAAGTATAACTCGGGAAATCGATCTAGTTCTCAGGGACAGGGCATGTACATACGTACGTTAATATACACACTGATTATGACTTGTTTCCAAAGAAACCGAAGGGTACAATGTGTTCACATTGTTGTTACTCGGGTGTAGCAAGTCAAAAATAATTGTCTTTTTGAATGTGTGGGTTCATAACATTTACCTATAACATGAGTCGATATGCATTGTAACGCTGATAGAAATTTGCGAGACTTTGTGCGTAGGTCAGATCTAGGGGACCAACCATAAACCCTCAATTATGATCGGGTCTACCTATTAAAAGCGAGTGACAATAAGAAAATGCTGACGTCATCACCACCCTACCACACCACCACCACACAGTTACACCATAGATTGCAAGGTATATGGTTACACCTGATAAGTTCCGTGTTAGATATCAGTCACGCAACCCAATTGAAAATAAAAATGCGCCGATGTCCAGTAAAAGGGACAACTACCATTAATATCATCAACAGAATAAAGTAATCGGAGAATCTAAACGTTATATGTACGTGCAAGTCAGAACATTTGTGCGAAAACAACGTTACCCCGGGCCGAAATGTTTGGTGGGTGGGTGAGCTGGATAGTTTATCAAGAACAAAAACATAGGGGTGAAGAAAGAAAAAGGGGGGAAAATCACGATGCCCGCATCATGTAAGTAATTGTGGGGTGAATCACAGTCCCTCTATCTCACCGGTCTGGAAGCGCTTGACAGTCCAAGGGCTAGTTGCAGGCAAATAAACCGTTCACACATTGGGAGAAATAGCCACGAAGCTGAGCGTGCACAAACTTAAAGGGCTATAGTCGTCGCGCCACGCATGCGCGAGATAATTGGTCTCATATAAACAAAGATGGCGACTTTGGCTGTTGCGCAGATCAACGAGTACAAACTGTGACGTTACCAAGCTTTATTTAGGTATTTTTTCGGTTATTGGAATGTATCGATGGAGTCACCGGCGGTAATTATAGTGCAAATCGCGCCCAGATCAAACCTCATACATGTACTTCAGTGATTTCCATTAGAAGAGCGCATTTGGATTATGGGAAAATCAATGTTTATCAACACAAATGTCGCACATTCGCAGAGTGACGACCACCGCCATTTATGCGATAGAGGGACTGTGGGTGAATACAGCAATTATGCATATGTGAATAAAATGTTTGCCAAAAAAAAAAATGCATTTTAAATTTTGGCGGAAATTTAGTCAAACTTAGGAAACCGCGGTCGATCCCCGCTGTCTCCACCAAGTACGAGTATTTGCCCACAAGGCCAGGTTGTGTGTCTGAGGGCTGCCTCGGAAGTGTGACGTCATCAATTTGTTACAACGTGACAATGATGGAGGCATGAACACCAACCACAAAAAAACCGCAAAAGTTGACGGAAATGTCCAATGACATACTGTTACATTGCAGATGGTTTGACAAAATAAAATAAAATGTTGTGGTTCTTGGATATATTTAATTCATATATACATATACCTTCATATACCTTGCATTGAGGAACAAAAGTTATTATAGAAATATTAAACCACAAGTCTCTGACATTATTTGTTAGCTGTTTGTTTTTTTTAAATGAAAAAGTCCTTAAAATGGGCGTGAACGAATGTTTTGACGCTTCCAGTCTAGCTTCTTGTTGACTTAGAGGATACAGCGGTTTATTGAAGGCCGCGTCATTTTGCTCAAAGTCACAGGGAACCAGGAAATAGAGCGCCTACCTATTATTGAGCTTTGAATGAGCACGCGACACCTGTTGATACACGCGTGTTGTCATAAATTCGCAATATCCGTTATTAATATCGCCCATCGCACCTCCACTAAACCGAACTGACCTAACTATAGATGGAAACTAATATGTTAGGGACTTTGACACAGATGTTGTTTTGCGAACAATTTAAGTGTTACAAGTTCTCGGTGTAACTTGGGACAGCGGTAAAACTGATTGACACGTTGGAAAGTGGATTAGTTACCAGCGCATCAATCACACAAAGAATAATTTTGCAATGTATATTTTACAATTTGTCACACCAAAATAGTTCCAAAGTATTTCTCATATTAACCAGTGACATCATAGTACAATGATATTTTTTCCGGGGTTGATATTCTGTTACCTTATTATTGGGCCCAGTTGGTATTATTTTGTTTAATATGGGATATATTCTACATCCTCAAATAACATGGCACAGTACACAGTAAGATGAATGGCACTTTAATGATGTAATAGGGTACACGGGTATAAGAATATTAGTCGGGGAAAGTGGGCGTGTCATTTATGTAATTATAACACGAGGGAAGATTTTGTGGAGTATCTATACCTGGTAGGATTACGATGGTTACGT
Source organism: Saccoglossus kowalevskii (assembly GCF_978046115.1). Lineage (NCBI taxonomy): Eukaryota > Metazoa > Hemichordata > Enteropneusta > Harrimaniidae > Saccoglossus > Saccoglossus kowalevskii. The sequence continues at coordinate 20,321,693 of NC_140641.1, forward strand.
TGTTGCTGAGTGCATGTCATCCAGGAGTATCAAGTAAGATTATGTTGGCAACGTACATTCTGAGTTGAGATCGCCCAAGAGTAAATAGGTACTAGGTAGGATTATGATAGTTACGTAGTTGCTGAATACTAGTATACGCCATCCAGGAGTAAATGGGTACCAGGTAGGTTTATGATAGTTACGTAGGTGCTGAATGCACGTCACCCAGGAGTAAATGGTACCAGGTAGGATTGTGATAGTTACATAGGTGCTGAATGTACGTCATCTAGGAGTAATGGGTACCAGATAGGATTATGATAGTTACGTAGGTGCTGAATGCACGTCACCCTGGGGTAAATGGGTACCAGGTAGGATTATGATAGTTACGTAGGTGCTGAATGTACGTCATCCAGGAGTAAATGGGTACCAGGTAGGATTGCGATAGTTACGTAGGTGCTGAATGTACGTCACCCAGGAGTAAATGGGTACCAGGTAGGATTGCGATAGTAAGGTAGGTGCTGAATGTACGTCACCCAGGAGTAAATGGGTACCAGGTAGGATTGTGATAGTTACATAGGTGCTGAATGCACGTCACCCTCGGGTAAATGGGTACCAGGTAGTGTTGTGATTGTTACATAGGTGCTGAATGCACGTCACCCTGGGGTAAATGGGTACCAGGTAGGATTGCGATAGTTACGTAGGTGCTGAATGTATGTCACCCAGGAATAAATAGGTACCAGGTAGGATTATGATAGTTACGTAGGTGCTGAATGTACGTCATCCAGGAGTAATGGGTACCAGATAGGATTATGATAGTTACGTAGGTGCTGAATGTACGTCATCCAGGAGTAAATGGGTACCAGGTAGGATTGCGATAGTTAAGTAGGTGCTGAATGTACGTCACCCAGGAGTAAATGGGTACCAGGTAGGATTGCGATAGTAACGTAGGTGCTGAATGTACGTCACCCAGGAGTAAATGGGTACCAGGTAGGATTGTGATAGTTACATAGGTGCTGAATGCACGTCACCCTGGGGTAAATGGGTACCAGGTAGGATTGTGATAGTTATGTAGGTGCTGAATGTACGTCATCCAGGAGTAATGGGTACCAGATAGGATTGTGGTAGTTACGTAGGTGCTGAATGCACGTCATCCAGGAGTAATGGGTACTAGGTAGGATTGCGATAGTTATGTAGGTGCTTAATGTACGTCAACCAGGAGTAAATGGGTACCAGGTACGATTATGATAGTTACGCAGGTGCTGAATGCACGTCATCCAGGAGTAATGGGTACCAGGTAGGATTGCGATAGTTACGTAGGTGTTGAATTTACGTCATCCAGGAGTAATGGGTACCAGGTAGGATTGTGATAGTTACGTAGGTGCTGAATGTACGACATCCAGGAGTAAATGGGTACCAGGTAGGATTGTGATAGTTACGTAGGTGTTGAATTTACGTCATCCAGGAGTAATGGGTACCAGGTAGGATTGTGATAGTTACGTAGGTGCTGAATGTACGACATCCAGGAGTAAATGGGTACCATGTAGGATTGTGATAGTTACGTAGGTGCTGAATGCACGTCATCCAGGAGTAATAGGTACCAGGTAGGATTGCGATAGTTACGTAGGTGTTGAATTTACGCCATCCAGGAGTAATGAGTACCAGGTAGGATTGTGTTAGTTACGTAGGTGCTGAATGCACGTCATCCAGGAGTAATGGGTACCAGGTAGGATTGCGATAGTTACGTAGGTGTTGAATTTACGTCATCCAGGAGTAATGGGTACCAGGTAGGATTGTGATAGTTACGTAGGTGCTGAATGTACGACATCCAGGAGTAAATGGGTACCAGGTAGGATTGTGATAGTTACGTAGGTGTTGAATTTACGTCATCCAGGAGTAATGGGTACCAGGTAGGATTGTGATAGTTACGTAGGTGCTGAATGTACGACATCCAGGAGTAAATGGGTACCAGGTAGGATTGTGATAGTTACGTAGGTGCTGAATGCACGTCATCCAGGAGTAAATGGGCACCAGGTAAGATTGTGATAGTTACGTTGGTGCTGGATGCATGTTATCTAGGAGTAATGGGTACCAGGTAGAATTATGATAGTTACGTAGTTGCTGAATGCACGTCATCCGGGAGTAATGGATACCAGGTAGGATTATGATAGTTACGTAGGTGCTGAATGTACGTTATCTAGGAGTAATGGGTACCAGGTAGAATTATGATAGTTACGTAGTTGCTGAATGCACGTCATCCGGGAGTAATGGGTACCAGGTAGGATTGTGATAGTTATGTAGGTGCTGAATGTACGTTATCTAGGAGTAATGGGTACCAGGTAGAATTATGATAGTTACGTAGTTGCTGAATGCACGTCATCCAGGAGTAAATGGGTACCAGGTAGGATTGCGATAGGTACGTAGGTGCTGAATGCACGTCATCCAGGAGTAAATGGGTACCATGTAGGATTGCGATAGTTACGTAGTTGCTGAATGCACGTCATCCAGGAGTAAATGGGTACCAGGTAGGATTGCGATAGGTACGTAGGTGCTGAATGCACGTCATCCAGGAGTAAATGGGTACCATGTAGGATTGCGATAGTTATGTAGGTGCTGAATGCACGTCATCCAGGAGTAAATGGGTACCAGGTAGGATTGCGATAGTTACGTAGGTGCTGAATGTATGTCATATAGGAGTAAATGGGTACCAGGTAGGATTGCGATAGTTACGTAGGTGCTGAATGCACGTCATCCAGGAGTAAATGGGTACCAGGTAGGATTGCGATAGGTACGTAGGTGCTGAATACATGTCATATAGGAGTAAATGGGTACCAGGTAGGATTGCGATAGTTATGTAGGTGCTGAATGCACGTCATCCAGGAGTAAATGGGTACCAGGTAGGATTGTGATAGTTACGTAGATGCTAAATGCACGTCATCCAGGAGTAAATGGGTACCAGGTAGGATTGCGATAGTTACGTAGTTGCTGAATGCACGTCATCCAGGAGTAAATGGGTACCAGGTAGGATTGCGATAGGTACGTAGGTGCTGAATACATGTCATATAGGAGTAAATGGGTACCAGGTAGGATTTCGATAGTTACGTAGGTGCTGAATGCATATCATCCAGGAGTAAATGGGTACCAGGTAGGATTGTGATAGTTACGTAGGTGCTGAATGCACGTCATCCAGGAGTAAATGGGTACCAGGTAGAATTGCGATAGTTACGTAGTTGCTGAATGCACGTCATCCAGGAGTAAATGGGTACCAGGTAGGATTGTGATAGTTACGTAGGTGCTGAATGCACGTCATCCAGGAGTAAAAGGGTACCATGTAGGATTGCGATAGTTACGTAGGTGCTGAATGCACGTCATCCAGGAGTAAATGGGTACCAGGTAGGATTGTGATAGTTACGTAGGTTCTGAATGCACGTCATCCAGGAGTAAATGAGTACCAGGTAGGATTGCGATAGGTACGTAGATGCTGAATACATAACACATAGAAGTAAATGGGTACAAGTAGGAAGATGGTGGTTACGTAGTGCGTAGAGTTCATCTCACCCAATAAGTACAGGAAACACCGCAAAACGTGAGGGTGTTTTGAAGGCGTAGACCGAAACAACTTGCAGATGTCCCGTGGTGTTAGATACTAAGCACTAGGCAAGGTCAACATAATTTCCCATCAACAAATCATTCTCTAATTTGCACTATCTGCATTAATTTTTCAACGCGGCGTGTGTGGTGTACACTGATGACGCAGTTTCCGACGTGTGTGAATATCAGTTCTTTTTTATTCACTAAAAATTTTAATTTATTTTTCCGATTTTTGACTTGCCACCCGCACGAATAATGATCTCGTCCCTTGCTGTAATTCTGCTATGTGCGTGTGGTTTCGTAATAATGGATTGATTTGATCGGAATCACATTGCAGACAACATGTCGTCAAGGTGACCAGGTGAAAGTAGATAAAGATAATTTGAAAAGAATGTCCCAAATGCCGGAGAATCACACTGACAGATTAGCAAATACTAATCATAGTTTTTAACGTGCCATCACGCCGAGATGCTATTTATATATATATTTTTATTTTACAAACTTTGAAAATTAAAAAATAATATCAGATATTTACTTCACATTGTTGTAATGTTACTAGTACCATACCATGGTTGACCATGTACAGATAATAATCGCTTGTTCCACTAAAATATAGAATATAGTTTTTGGGTCGACGAGTCGAAATTTCAACCTGAATTTATACACAAATGTATCAATGAGATTTAAATAATTAAAATATTACAATTTTAGACAAACTGTCAACAACATGAAATTAAGTGACGTAACATTGCAATCTGTCATCGGATTCACGAGCGGGTTCACTGAGATCATCTAGCCGTCATAAACTTTTCACCTAAGGTGAAACCGGCGATTATTCATATGAAACATTCATTGATGGAAACCGTTACCATGACAACATCGAAACCTATATAGCCATGGTCGCTTATGATACTCAACCAACGAACGCAACCTTTGACCCACATGTACTATCGGCGAATTGTTAATATTTAACTATTGGTATATATTAACCAATACAGAAAAAAAAATCGGCTTTAAGTGTGTCGGAGCTAAATTCGTATACTGTGTCAGCAGGTACCAACGCCCAGTACGTCGACTAATATCCTGTAACCATCGTATCTTTCTCGTGGTGAACAGTGTAACTTGGCGTACACTGCGGACAATACACTGCCAGGTGATGTCGTCTTCGTCTTACTTGTTATAACACATGACCAGGTCAAGGTTCGTCAATATGTATGTACGTGAACATGTAGTAATGCATGAACAATGTCGTGAGGATTAGTTAGTTTTTTCTATTATGCTTGCACTGTTAATCTGAATTAATTATGACAACCATTTCCATGTCTGAGACAATTTAGAATATAGTTTGAAACGTACTAATATAAATTGTCCAAGGCACGTGTTCGCGATATTGAAAGAGGGCGTATTTTAAGGTAGAACGGTACACAAAAGTACACATATTGTTATTTTCTATATTTTTTGATATTTAATATAAAGAATATATATATAAAGAAAATGGACTAAAATATGAAATCACTTCACTATGTTCAGAAAGAATAGGTGACGAAAACAGAATGAAAATATCATGTTTTGTCTGTTTATGACAAGATTATAACTCAATATAAAAAAATGTTGCTGGTGACATATGGTAAAAATATGCAGCGGCGGTGGCACTGAGAGGGGGGTGAGGTTGCCCCCGAAAAAAATGTTTGGGGTGTCGAGCTGAAACCCTTTGTGTATTTGTGTCGATGTGACACAGTTGAAGAGGAGTGCCTACCTTGCCCCTCAAAATGCATGAAATAGCATTTCAGTAGGTAAGGTCGCGCCTTCGATGCGAGGGAGGGTGAGCAGTGAGTTGCCCCCTGCAAAATTCCGTGCCGCATTTGCGCATAGGTAAAAAACTCACGAGTAGCATTCTGACTTAGATAAAATAAAAATATTGTTTAAATAAAAAAAAAAATTCTGACTTAGATATGATTGACAAATTTTATATTCAGTGTACATACTCCCTAATTATTATGACGATTCTCGCGAGCATTAAGTGGGGGAGAGGGGCTGTTCATAATTTAATATAAATTAATATTTTGAAGAAATAGTTGTCATTCATACAAAAATGGGATGAGATTTGAATGTAAGTAAAAAAGTATTTATATGTATATATTATTACATGTATTTGAAATCTCCACAATGAACTTTGACATTACGCATATAATTATGCATTTTGGAAAGCGCCCTCTCTCTCTCGTCTGTTTATATATATATATATATACGAAGTAAACAACGGCATCTCACCCAGTATTTATATTTGAGTTCGTGTGAGTAATGTAAAATATTCAAGAGGTCAAGTACACACCTGTAATTCCGGACTGTCTACGTTCCAGTAATTCAACTTTTGGTTTTCTAAAATGGCTGAGTTATAATGAGTATTTTTCAAATGGGGTCATATCATGTGCGATCAGACCAAAATAATTTCCGTAAATTTCCGGGGAAAAAAATGGTTAAAAAAGTTATTAGCACGTGATTCGGCTTCATTGTCAGAATATCCAGACACACGTCGGCATTTTATCCGAAATATCGAGTTATATATAGTTACTTATTTTGTCATTTCTTGGTATTTGGTTTTGCAGAGAATATATGTGACGAACTGAGGAAAACAGACAATACTCTAGCGGGCGTCTGGGGTTTAGAATGTATTGGAAGTGTTTACCACAAAGATCTATATGGAGAACATTTCGTCATTTGTTAGTGACATTAGTGTTGTATTATTTGACGTTTTTTGTAGTTCTTCCAATTTTCTGCAAAGATCTGCCCTTTTCGTATTATTATTCGCGAACGGAACGTCTGGATGAAAATGTGAGACAAGCTATGAATTGGAATGAACAGAGACTACACAAAGAGGAGTCGCATTTACGAAGTTTGGACGCGGAAAAAACTTTCCAAGAATATGGCGAAACTAAAGAAAATATCCACATTGCCGTTGGTATAGTTACTGTTTCGAGGGTATATAACACGTATGATGGGACAAACCCGAAGTATTTGACTCAAGTTGTTTCGCGGGTGCATAGAAGTATAAAAAAACATCGCAGGGGACATAAAAATGTTGTATTTATATGCAACGTAAATTCCCCGTCACAGGATCACGCCGAAGCTATGGAACTGGCAACTTATTTTCCGGTGGTCCATAAATATGGCACCACAAACGTCAGATTAACCAAAGAGTGGATGCCATCTCTTGTTTTCCACAAAGAACAAGAAGACTATTTGTTTTGTCTTAATTTCTCCAGGAAATACGACGCTAAGTACGTTGTTCTATTGCAAGATGACGCAATGCCACACGACGACTTTTATGCAAAGCTGCTGTATATACTAGAAAATAGAGTTGAAATGAGATATTCTCGGGGAGAACTTGTAGCTAACACTGAGAAGTGGTCGTGGTTGAAAATGAATTTCCCAACGCCCTCAGCAGGTTTCTTCAGTAATTGGTTGTTCACTATAGAGGGCGTCGCACTCTCCCTTATTCCAGCAAGTATCACTGCCCTTATTTATGACATATGCTATCGCCAGAGCAACAGAATCTCGCTTTGTTTTACTTACTACATCTTTATCATATCGTTTGTTTATTTCGGCGCCACGGCAGCTTCAATTGGGCGACCATTTTTTCTGCCATATCTATACTCTTCGGTCCATCTGTCGGCCATCCGCCCTGGGACGTCTTGCTGTATTGCAGCAGTTGTGTATCCATCCGCGTCGTTGTCACAGATCGTGGACTATTTAGCGGATGTCGACTGCCGCGCGTGGTACCCACTTGATTTTTGCCTCTATGACTTCTTAGAAACGTCGGGAATGAAACAGTACCTAGCCGTGCCTAATATATTCACCCATATCGGAATGGTGTCATCCCTACATAACAGAGCTGTAGTGTTTCCGGCTTTCCATGCACCGCTATGAATTAAGGGGTGACTCAGTTAAAAACTGGGAGTGGGATGGTCTGGGCACAGTCCCTCTATCATATAGTGATAGAGGGACTGTGGTCTGGGGGATTTTACGAACAAAGGTTTGCTGTGCATGAAGATAACAAAATAATAATAAAAACATGTTCACGACTGCTTAATTAAAAAAAAAAATCAAAAATTGTCATCAAGGATATGTAACTAAAATATTTGCACAAAAAAAAAATTGAACGAATTCATTTAGCCCAAGAGATCAAACCACTAATAGGATGTATTTTGCTTCAACAGCCAAGTTTCAGGTAGACGTTTTGTAAAATTGTCTACTAACTATCACTTAAGATATAGAGTATTGTTCAGGCGAAAGAGCATTTATTTACATCCTTCTATCAAGAGAATGGGTGTGGGAGGGGGGTGTTACCACAAATTCCTCTATAGGGATAGAGGGACCATGGTCTTATAAATGGTTTCGTAATGTCGTACTACTGGACGCCCTCTGTCGACAGATTTGTCTTCATCATAAACAGACCCGCAAACTGCGAGAACTTCACAAATTATTCAGATTTCAGCAATTTGTTATTAAAATGGTCAGTGATAATTAACGACAACAAAAACTTGGTGGAATTGTTTATTTTATAAACTTACAAAAAATATTAGTTGGAACAATGAGTATCTTGAGGGAGAATAGTGAAACAATCAGTTTCACATCTAGGAGAGGTCGAAGGTTAGAGGTCAGGGATTAGACTCCTGATTTGAGTACAAGCTCAGGCTGAATGAATATATTACAATGTAACTTACTCGTGACTTACTAGATATTGACATAGAGCAGAACATTGTTCTCTAACATATGATTAAATAATATAACTTTGAAACTGTGTAATAAAGATCTGTTCAATATAAAAATATATATAAAGATCACACTTAAAATAAAATTATAGTATTTTTGTTGTATAAATGTCAACATTCAAACAAATACTTTTGAAGTTTATTAAAATTTATATACAAAAGCGTTATGTCAAATTTGAATAATTTTTATATTAAAATTTGTATTTAGATATATAAAAGTTAAAATCTTGTGTCAAACAAGACAAAATAATGCAAACTGTTTTTGAGATGACCAGCACTCAACTATAAAATGGCCACTATTGATGTAGCGGATGAATAATAACAAAATAAATAATTACAAAATATAAGTAGATTCAGTTGCGTATATCCACACAGAGTATACGAGTTACGAATCTGTATTGCTTTGATTCAAAGACGTTACACACATCATATATCTACAACTTCATTGGGGATGTCATTGCGTGACTTCAGAGAGCAACAGGCTCTCCGCTCTCCAATTTTCTTACTTCATTCGAAATGCCCGAGTTTCCTCGTCGAAATATTAGTACAATGACAAACACTATGAACACAATGGCAATAACGGACGCGGAAATCATGATGATTGGTAATAATGTTCTAGGTGAATTTACTTCAGTCACATCAGTTCTTGGTTTCCCACTTAGTTGTCCAGCTGTAGAATCAAGAACACAGAATTTAACCACGACTTGTTATGTAAACAGTATCAGTTGAAACAGCAATACATACATGTATTGACCCTAAAAATATAGCTATCTCAGGCTTGTCATGGAAGGTAATAGGGCTACTATCTTCCATGGGTATTTAAAGCGGGGGAGTCGTCACCAGCGCATGCGCCAGATGGCCATAGCGTGTCATTGTTTACAAACAAGCGCCTACCTATGAGCCGTTGCGTTTTTGGCCTGTGTTGTTATCGTCACTTGGGACCCAATTCCCTCGTGTGCGCAGGTGACGTATCTCCCGCTTTAACGATCTCACTTCAATGGGTCAAAGATTATCTTCATAACAGGACCCAATATGTACATTGCAATGGAATATCATCATCTAAAACAAGCATTAATTACGGGGTACCCCAAGGTTTTGTTCTAGGCCCAACATTATTTTTACTCTTATATAAACGATCTTCCCAATTCAACTAATTTTTTTAATTTTTGCCTCTTTGCTGACAACTCCAACTTATTTCTTACTTACGAGAAAAATTGCATAGTCAATTTACATGATGCAAACGCTCAATGATGTCCTGCTATGGTGTGATGCAAACAAACTTTCCATAAATAAAAAAAAAAACGAATTATATCATTTTTAGTAGCAAGCATTAGGCAATATTAGGCAATAATGTAACTGGCTCAATTAGTATCAGAGGAGTATGTGTTCAGGAAGTCAGGGTAGTTTCATTTGTTGGTGTTTTAATGGATAGGTCTTAATTGGTCTTAATCTTAATTGGTCATGTCACATCGATCACATCAACAGTATAAATAGAAAAAAGTGTGGCCTATTATATAAACTTAGACACATCATACCTCGTAACATTTTAATATTGCTTCAAAACTCCCTTATACAGCCGAATATTATTTATGGTCTGGAGGTTTGGGGTTATACATATCACTCATTTATATGACCCAGAAAATATTAGTTCGCGCAATGACGTTTAGTTCGTTCACTGAACACTCGGCGCTTTATTCAAAAAATTAAACATCTTTGATATCTATAAAATGTACAAATTAGTCACCTGTACTTTCATCCATGACTTAATCCACCATAATTCTGCCCATAATATTAATGACTATTTCAAACCTATCCATTATTCATATCAAACCAGACAACTCCACAATCAAAATCTTTTTGTTGAATATACAATATTTGGCCAGTTTTCGATGACATACTCAGGTGCAAAATATGGAACAAAATCCCGGCTAAAGTTAGATCAATTATCTCACTCAGCTCGCTCCAAAAATGATTAAACAATTATTATTGACAGAAAACTAGACACATATGATTTTGTTTGCCAAGTTTTTTATTTATTAATAAGCTATATGTTTATTCATCACCGATTTGTATTAACTTTCATATTCATTTGTTTAGTTATTTATTAATTTGGTTAGTTAATCTTCATATTAATATACTTATCTTTGGCCCTCTACTATATACATTATAATTTACTTCCATTGTATATAGCAAATCAGACTAGACTAGCAGTAAGCTATTTTCCTTTTTACCCAATATATATATGTGTTTTTCTTCGTATTTGTTTTTCTGTATGGCATACTTTTGTTATTTTTTTCAGTGTTTCTTCTTCTTATTATTATTGGGTAAATAAATAAATATTAATATTATTATTAACACATGTTATTGGGAGTCCCTACCTTTATTCGAGGGCGTGCTGATCTCGTCGCTGCTAATACTGCTCGATGCACGTGTATGTACGTCATTTATATACGCCACCCCTTGGTTGATTGTCGGCGCTGTGGAATCGGCAGTAGGAACACCTGCGACTGAAATGCAAAACATTCTTTTATTTACATATAGTAACTGGAGGGTTTCTGAAACTCCGCCCTCTGTTGTCTTTTCTTTCCTATTCAAGGGAAACTATTAATAGAGGGCGTCCTTAATGAAAGTAAAAAAATAAAACATACCAGCATATTCGAGTGAATTTTCAGTTTTCTGTTTTGCAGGCTGGCATGATTTTGTTCCTTCGTCATAAACTAACGAATGTGGACATTCGCTGCACACCGTGTCCCGGCCTTCGTGGCATTTTGCGAGTGTCTCTCTACCGTCTTCACAGATACCACAAGGTCGACAATAATAGTATCTGTGACATAAGAAGGAAAAAAAGAATAATTATATTGAAATGAACTGAAAATGACGTTGTTGCAGTGTACCCTGTCAAGAGCCCACCCCACGACTTACTTGGCATTTTGCCACATGCGTGTTTTCTTGAAGTCGTTCGTTGAGCATGCGTACTATACTACCAGTACTCTGATTGGAGAACAGTCCCTATACTTGCATGGCCATAACACGCACTAAGGAGGAGACTAACACGTGCATTTGTTTTGTTTTGATCCGAAGCTCGTGGCGCAGTTAAAATTGCTATTGGATATAATTTTATACTATTTTGTTTTTTTTATTTGCCACATCACAAGTTGCCAAAAAACAACACATTCAATTAACAATTATAATACTATTACGAGTACCATGATATTAGAAGTCAGTCTGATTGAAGTGGAGTTACTAGAGTACTATTTTCACGCTGGCGAGTTTTATTTTGGAATTAATTTGTAAAAAAAATTGTTTGGAATTAGTGGTAACTGGAGTAGGTTTAGGTGTTTACTAATGTTTTCACTTACTTTATTTTGCCCGATCCGGTGATGAGCTGGTTAAAATTTCGACGATCATGGGCTGGAATCAGTTTGTGTTTCATGATTATACCATACTCTGTCCCGTATATACACTTATCGAATCTGGCGTAGGTGTTTGAATCTTCGCGACGTTTATCGTCCGACGGTGGGTACAGTGGCCCAGCTATCGCCGCACCAAAGAACATCAGAGTTAGTACAGTCAATAAAACCCGCCCCTGGTGCCGTCGGTTATAACTGAATGCTGCCCACATACCGTGATAGTTAGCACAGTGAACGTACGACTGTGATCGTAATGGCACTGAAGGTAAACGCCGTTATTCACATATAAACACAATATTAGTGGACATACGTTGTCGTCGCCGGCTGTCTACTAATGTTATGCTGTGATATTCTTTGTTTATGCAATAAACACAATAACATACACCCAACAACGAACAACTCGTGACAGTGACTCATTCATGCATTGACGGGATTTGTGTATTGCTTCTGACCCCGAGCTCTGATTGGCTGACTAACTGAGAACGGGATTCCCCACACTCTATAAATAGAAATGACCTGACTGATACTTTGACTGCAAACGCCATACCGGCTCACCGGCACGTACCGGTATGTGATTCATCAGTATGTGATTCATCTTTTGGTGGGGTAAAGAGACTTACTTCACTGACCACACCGTTCTGCACTCTGAGATTATTGGGGCTAACCAGTCATGGTGGTGTTTATGATTACAATGAGTCCGTGAAACCGTGCGATTCGAAAGATGATGAGAGTGAACACCCTCCAGAAATAATGGCACATTCATCCACTCACATAAAAAAAACAACAACATAAAACATTGTTCATCAAGTGTATTCATATATATATACATGTATATAAATATACGTTACAACTCCTTAAGAAGTCAATGGACATTAATGTACAACATTTGAAATACCGAATATCGATATACTTAATAAAGCTGACACGTGCACCGGTACGGTGCTAACATGACACGATTGAGGCTTGTATCGCCACACTCATGTATAAAAAAAAAATTCTTATAATAATGACATTTTTTTCACATGTTAAGCATATAAATAATTAAAATACTTTACTGCAAAAAATATGATTCACGAGAATTTTAGAAACAAATGACTGAAAAGGACACTTTTCGAGTTTGTACGCGTCCATTTAAAATTTAGACAAACAAGTGACCCGACCCTTTCCTTATTTTTTTAGCTCATCGCGCTAAGACCCCAGTCGGAGAGCAGAGTATGTATCCACTCCGTAGATAGTTTTGATCCAATCCCGTCATACTTTAGTTTCATCGTCATGACTAATGGGATCATCTTTATGCCTTATAACGTCACTTCTAGCAACCTCAGTTCGGGTAGTACACAAGTTTCCAAGACGAAGATACACCATGAAAATAACTGCTAGTAGGATAATAACAGCTGATACACAGATAACAGAGATGAGAAATCCATTCAAACCCGAACTTTTTTCGCCGTCACTCATTAATGTATCGCTAACGTAAGGTTCACCTGAAATATGGGTAAATTATGAAACAGTTAACACGTACTACTGTAGTATTCGTTAAATTTGGATAAAATAAAATCCTAGTTTTGGCTTTTCAAGTTTGTTTTTTAATTTGAAAAAAATATGTATGTAATTATATTTTTTTCTTGAATTTGAGTTAATCATGCTAATCAAGCTAGCACAGAGCTTGAAGGCGATAGATGAAATAACACAAAACAAGGATGTATGTATGAAAACAACATATATATATATATATATATATATATATATATATATATATATATATATATATATATATATATATATATATATATATATATATATATATATATATATATATATATATATATATATATATATATATATTAAAAATAAAATATGACATAAAATCAAAACGTAAACGCAGCACATATTTTAATAATCACATTTGTCTTCATTATGTAACCAAATAAATAACTTCTTAATCAATTAAATGTGATAGTTAAAAATTACAATAGTAAATAAGTCAATATCAAAATACAATACAAAAAAACAAAAAAAAACAAGCAAACGTCTTATTTTGCATTTATTCATCTAAAAGTGTTATTTATGCCATACCTTTAAGTGGGTCTTCACCCTTGGCATTGTCGTATATGTTCCCTCCTATGTCATTTATTGGAACCACAACATTAAGTGTAGGCTTAATTGTTATTTGTGGTTTGGTAATTATGTTGTCATGGCTCCGGATATTTTCCATGTTGTCACGGTTCTGATAAGGTTCTATTGGGAAAAACAACAACAACACTCATATTTTATTTTCATACCAGTTGAGTACCTGAAAGAAATAGCGACACACCAATCAATAATGCTTACCAATGACGTCAGGAGTTTTTTCAATATTCATGTTCACGGGCTGGCAGGACCTTGTCCATTCATCGTAAACTAATGGGTGTATACATTTACTGCAGAGTGTGTCCCGGTTCTCGTAACAGGTTGCAATGGTTTCCCTGCCGTCTTCGCATATACTGCACGGTCGGCAATAATAGTATCTGTAATGTAATTAAACAAACCATGATGATAAATTCAGCAAAATCGCCGAGGTGTACAATACACAGTATAAAATCGTTGTTACGTACCGTGAAGCCCAATGAGCTCCACGACACACTCATTGTTTAGTGGCACCATGCCAACTCCTCGCGAAGCTGTGATTGGACGAAATGAGACCATGCCGTTCTCACGCCTCGGTCACACACTTTCACGACTCACCACTCGTTGTTTTGAATTGGTATATTTGTAACAAATGGTAATTGTATTTGTACATTTTTCGTCGGTGATACTCTGCCGAATGTGTTTACGTACTGTAAAACCATTTATTTTCACTGTCATTTAATTTCACGTTTTGAGCATATTCACTGATTTTTCTAAGGAAACAATGAGTGCTTTTGTTATTTTTACATGTTCAAGTAAATTTAATTTAGCGGATTTTACTTGTCAGCGAAAATTAAAAAGTGAATAATTAATGCATTTACAGTAGTTTTGTATTATTTATTTCCTTAACAACGACGCCGGTTGATAGAAATCGTCCCTCGAAATAATATAATTTCTACGTTTATAAAGGTAATTCTGAACGGGTTATTTTGTATTATAATCTGACAGCACCTATTCACGTACCTTTCCTTTCCCTTATTCGTCATGTGGACATAGTAATTTTTAAGATCGTAGTTCGGAATGTCTTTCTTATTTTCGACATAGGCATATTCTTGTCCACACACACAATCTCTGAATTTATCGTAGTGACAATGGCCTTCACTGGCAGATGTCTCAGGGTATGTCGGCTTTGCAGTGGCAGTCGTGGCAAGGACAACCAGAAGAAGTCTCAAGACGGCAAACGTGCAGAAATGGTGGTCGATGAATTGAGACGAAAACATGACGAGAGTGCACTCGGCGAAGAACAATAAGAAGAATTTGAAATTTGTCAAGCCAGGCACAGGTACGGCATATTCACACAAGTATTTCAGTGTTGATCTGAGTCTCTGTACGGAGAATATATATGGCAAGACACTGGTGGACCATGTCCTATGTATGTAATCTGCGCACAAATGATGCGATGTCGATTGAACCATGGAAATATAAGGTTTATAGTTCCATGATTGAACGAAGTCTCTAATCTGTATGGCACTCCCTGTCGGACTGGATCGGGCCGGGTGACGGGCATGGCGATGATTCATGCACCCTTCGTTGAAGAGAGCGACTAATTGACGTCAATTCATACGTAGGTATGGTGTCACCATATTAGTCTGAACCTTAACGTGCCATTACATGAATTATTTTGAGTGACGTTTCCTGTTCAAGCGGTAGCTATGAAGTGCCGATCTCGAACCAATTCAAAGAGAGCCACTATCTATCGCATCAGTCATGAGGTCTTGGTCAGATAATAGGGTTCTTATTTAGTGTGTGCACGCGCGTTTGTGTATGTATAGGGGACCACGACTCGGAGAGTTATTAATCAAACAACTTCGATGAGAGGGACGTACACATTTGATATACACTTTTTAATTGTGTTGTCGCTCTTCATCTAGAATAAAAACAAAAACAAAAAAACACAGAACAAATTACTTTATTAACGGCCACCCACAACACAAATCAATACAATCTGATTAAAATAAGATCCTAGTTTGTTTGTTTTTTTCGTTTTTTGTGGTTAATATAATATAATTCATATTGGGGCTTTCGCGATTACCAAAACTTAATAAAAAATACCAGCAACTAAATTGAAGAAACAAATAAATAAAATATATGAAAAAAAGCAAAAAAAGAAACCCAAACTAGGATCTTATTTTAATCAGATTGAAATCAATACAACATCGACGCCTCCCTCATTTTGGCGCTAGAGGGCGCGACTTGGTAGAAACGGTGTCTAAAGCTCATCGACTGGGCTGCTAGTATTGTGTCGGTCTTACTCTGACTATACCTCCATGCTCTGACCCAGAACTCCGATATCCTTCTCTGTAATACGGGAGTACAGGGAAAATGACGATGTCGCCACGAAGTCGCCGTAACTTCTACATACTTAATAAATTATTACTATTGTGAGTCTTTTCTAGTTCAGCGGGCCCGACTAATAACTTGAATATGTATATGAAGTTTCCTTAAGTTTTCTGCCATAACGGCAAATACAAACACTCAGTTTAAACGGTAAGTGTGAGCTGCTCCCCACGTTTTTATTGATCACGGTGATCGATACTTTTCCAACTTCTGCGACTCGGAGTCAGAGTTGAAGTATAGTTGTGACGTCATGTCGAACACACATATCCCAATAGAGCAGTGCCACGTGTTACTTAATATTAATTGGCTGACGATGATAACTGATATCGGAGTCACGAGACGCCGAAAGTTTCCGGGTTCAAATCCAGGTATGCAGTTCTGTTAACAGTACTCCTTTGTGTTGTGCACTGCACTGCCAGTTGAACAGTGCGACAATAAGGAAAATGTCCACACTGCACGTAGTCACAAATATGAAGGTATCGACCCACACAAGCAATGTCATTGCATTACCAGTCCTATCACGATCGCCTGGCACAAAACAAATCTTTAACTGAAATAAAATAACAAAGGAAATCATCTAAGCGGCAATTTTGTATTTCAGTATTTAAAAAAACACGCATAATCGTATAATAATTCTAGGTAATTTAACAAATATACTTTTAGACAAATAGAATAGAATAGAATAGAATAGAATAGAAGCAAATTTATTCATGCATCCCTTTTAACGTAATGGCGAAGTATAAACTTCATATGACGTCATCGATCCCAGGTTCTATTATTCGGACCGTTTCAACGTATCATTTGTAAATATGACAATACCCTATTATGATGGTCCGAGATGATGAAGGCTAAGTACTATGTTTTTTGTGTGTCCCAGCAATCAACTGTTAGTACAAGGTATAATTAGACCGTGACTCACGGCAAATACAAGAAATTTTAAATTTTGTTGTAAATTTTCATTCGAACGAAAGCCGGACAATTGTACACGCCAGCACCACGCAGGAAACTTGAATACATCTCAAAATGGCGGTCAAGTCATTTGTTTGTTATTTTGTTATTTTTATTAGTATTATGTTATTTTGTAATAGTTTAACTATTGTCACATTCACTAAATAACTAAATAAATGAATAAATAAATTTCAATAAATAAATAAATAAATAAATAAATAAATAAATAAATAAATAAATAAATAAATAAATAAATAAATAAATAAATAAATAAATAAATAAATAAATTTGACGAAAATGGCCTGCAAATATTCCAGTTCTCTATATACGTGGCTTATGCAAAAAGTTTTCTCCTAAAATATCTAAACAGAATGGGCTATAACAAAGTGTAACCCGTCTTTATCGTGGCAATAAATCATTCACCTTATTAACCGGTTGGCTTATTAAGGGGAAATCGCCGTATTTTTGTTTGTGTGTGTCGGCAACCAACTGTATAATGTATAGTCAGAATGACTTGTCAATTTTCGACTGTGACTGGTGGCAAATACAAGCTTACATTCAAACGAAAGTCGAACAACTGTACACGCCAGCACCACACTGGAAACTTGAATCCATCTCAAAACTATATCCCATAATGGCGGTCAATTCATTTGTTTGTTATTTTGTATGTTTTTATTAATATTATATTATTTTGTAATAGTTTAACTATTGCCACATTCGCGTTCATCAAAACTAAATAACTAAATAAATGAATGAATAAATAAATAAAATAAATAAATGAATGAATGAATGAATGAATGAATGAATGAATGAATGAATGAATCAATCAATCAATCAATCAATGAATCAATCAATCAATCAATCAATCAATGAATGAATGAATAAATAAATAAATAAATAAATAAATAAATAAATAAATAAATAAATAAATAAATAAATAAATAAATAAATAAATAAATAAATAAATAAATAAATAAATAAATTTGACGAAAATGGCCTGCAAATATTCCTGTTCTCTATATACGTGGCTTATACAAAAAGTTTTCTCCTGAAATATGTAAACAGAAAAGGCGTAACCCGTCTTATCATGGCAATAAATCATTTACCTTATTAACCGGCTGGCTTAAGGGGAATATTCGCCCGTGTTTTTGTTTGTGTGTGTCGGCAACCAACTGTATAATGTATAGTCAGAATGACTTGTCAATTTTCGACTGTGACTGGTGGCAAATACAAGCTTACATTCGAACGAAAGTCGAACAACTGTACACGCCAGCACCACACTGGAAACTTGAACCCATCTCAAAACTATATCCCATAATAGCGGTCAATTCATTTGTTTGTTATTTTGTATGTTTTTATTAATATTATATTATTTTGTAATAGTTTAACTATTGCCACATTCGCGTTTATCAAAACTAAATAACTAAATAAATGAATAAATAAATAAATAAATAAACGAATAAATGAATAAATGAATGAATGAATGAATGAATGAATGAATGAATGAATGAATGAATGAATAAATAAATAAATAAATAAATAAATAAATAAATAAATAAATAAATAAATAAATAAATAAATAAATAAATAAATAAATAAATAAATATCGTGGCAATAAATCATTCACTTTATTAACCGGCTGGCTTAAACATTAAAGGGAATTCGCCTGTATAATGTACAGTCAGAATGACTTTCCATTTGCGACTGTGACTGGTGGCAAATACTGTTGTTAACCACGTGACTGTAGTAAATTACTAGTACGTTCAAACAAAAGCCCGGAAACATATGTCGGCCGGGATATAAACGTAACTAGTAGTAAATTTCAACATCTCCCCATCACACCCATCCGTTTGCAATTGTCAGCAGTTCAATCACAACCTTTTGTGTTTTGCAGTTTGTTATTTCAGTTCAATGAGTTGCTCTTTTCGCTTGTTTTTTTTTTCAAGCATCAAACAGTGCCAAATTTGTCTCTTCTTTATTTTTATTTCATTACATTTTTATAGTTTTATTAGAGCAATGGATGTTTCGCTGTTTTCATTTCGTGCAATTCCAGGTGCTTTTATTTGCTAAGGGGACTTTCGTCCAGTTTGTTTTTACCAAATTAGAATGTTTAGTAGTGTTCTAGGACACATTGTTTTAGAACCTGGGTTTTTAGTAGTAGTGGCACTACCCCTATTGTTTCCCAAACATCTGTTCGACGTGACTGTCCTTATTTACCATTACCCATCACAATGTTGTTTTCTAGCGACAGACGAGGAATAAACACGCCAGCATCACACTGGAAATGTGAATTCATCTCAAAACTAAGTGAATCAAATAATGTGCACAGTCATTGTACAATGTATCTATCTATTATAATAGTGGAAATATGGCACAATGATGCCCACCACGTGCCTAATCACCTGACAGCTGATATAAAGTAGATCGATTATCATTAAATAATAGTATAACTGGTCTCATTAATCTTCTCATTATTAATGTTCAGTTTTCTGCATGGAAACACCCCCCCCCCCACACGGCCCAAATGTACAGTGATACTTTAATATCTATTTACTGATCACGATAACTGGCATCGAGATCACGCGATGTCCGAAGTTTCCGGGTTCAAATCAAATCCAAATATGTAATTATGTTGACATACTAGGTGTGGTGCATTGTATCACCAGTTGCATAGTACGAAAATAAGGAAATTATCCACACTTCACGTAGTCACAATGTATAAAGGTTTCGATTACAAAATACGGAGCAGATTCACAACACGGATTTATTATACTGACCCGAACAACGAGATTACAAGACAGAACATACCAGAATGTTTATTCACATAATATATAATGTATAACACAGAATGACGCAGTACATGTATAAACTCCATAATTGTTGGTATAAATGTATAACATTTCGAAATAATATCAAATCTTGATATACTTATCGATCCTGGATTATAGCATCCAGATCTTTTTGGAAGCCTACTCATCATGATAATAAAAATGATCGAATTTTATCTATTTTGCAATATCATGTTATTTGACAGGTGGAACAGTATCGGGATTTCTTCTGATGCGGGAGGGGGTGCAAACATTACTGTCACCGCAAGAAAGAATGGAACGACACCATTCAACTTTTAGTTATAAAAATATAATGTATATATAAAAAGTTACATCATTTTAACTTGAACGCTGCAGGTTACCATAAAGATCGACGGTTAAATTTAAATTTGTCTTGGGTAATAAAATGGCAGTGATAAACACTACTTTTGTGCTGTGCATGTTATCAACAACCGCCACCCCACCCACAATGTACACAATGTTAACTGTTTTATCTTTTTATTAGTAGTCATATATTAAACGACATTCAATAACATAATAATCTCAGATTTAAGTACCAGATAAAGGTGGAGTTTTGGAATTAAAAAAACCTTCGGTAGAGGGCAGTGCTTGTTGGTATGTGTTCGCCGTTTCAATAATTTCTTACACAATTCAACAACAGGCACGCGTAACTCGGGTACTTGTAAGCCGCCAAGACATAGATGTACCAAGAGTGGACCAAAGGATTATTTAAAGTAATGTTAAAGGTTAAAATAATAATAATAATAATAATAATAATAATAATAATAATAAAACGCAGAGGTTCATGGGTAAAAACTTGTTTGTAAACAGTGACACTCCATGGCCGTCTTCCGCATGCACAGGTGACGACTGCCCCTGCTTTAATGACCAAACTAAGATTAAAACGCGGTAGTCGTCACATGTGCGAGATAAATGGCTGTTTATGGTGAGCTAGGAAGGTACCCCATTGACTGTTTTATCAAGAAACAACAACTTAAATATTTCAACCGGGTAACAAACTCTGATAACACATTACTAAGAGAAGCCTACTTAGTAAACAAGAATGTAAAAAGTAAATGGTTTACAAGTGTAGAAACCCTCATGCAAGATTTAGATGTTGTCACCATTGTAAACTCAAGTGAAAAAATAATTAAGAAAAATTTAGACTTTATTCATAAAAAAATAAACAAATCATTTGAGAACCAATGGATCTTAGACATGCATAATGATAATAGAAAACTAACCTTGGCTAAAAACAAACTAAGAACATACAGACTTTTCAAACAAGATTTAAAAATTGAAAATTACCTAATTAATATGCAGAACCATGGTCTTAGAAGGTTAATTGCAAAATTCAGGACAAGCAACCATGACCTTAAAATTGAGAAAGGCAGACATAATAATGTGCGGCTGGATAAAAGAACATGTGATATGTGCAGCCAAAATATAGTTGAGGATGAGCAACATTTTGTAATGAAATGTCCAGCTTACAGTCACCATAGGGACAAATTATTCCTGACTGCACAAAATAAAATTCCAAATTTTGATAAAGAAAATAGTCAGAATAAATTCATTTTGATTATGGCAAACCATACTCTAGCACCAGCCTTAGCTGTCTTCTTAAAAAACAGCTATGGAACAAAACAGCAACAACTATCAGTGTATTAGGCCACATTCTGTGTTCATTCTATATTCTGTATTCACCATTGGCTGCAAATTGTATTTTTTTGTTTTTGACTTGTTTTTTTTTTTTTTTTTTAGAAATGTTTTTATTTTTTGTTTTCTTTTTTAGATTGTAGTTTTTTTTTGTTTTTTTTAATTTCTTTCTGTAAGACCCTTTTTATCCTTTCCTAAGGATTTTATGCGTCTAATAAAAATATAATATAAACAAAGATGGCGACCTTGACTGTTGCGCAGATCAACGAGTACGAACTGACACGTTTCCAAGCTTTAAATATATAATTTTCATGTGATTGGAAGGTATCGAAGGTGTCACCGACGGTAATCAGTGCAAGTCGCGCACAGGTCAAACCTCATACTTGTGATTTCCATTTGAAAAGCGCATTGGATTGTGGGAAAATCAATGTTTATCAACACAAATGTCGAACATGCGCAGCGCGACGACTACCGCGCTTTAAGTGCACATGTTTTAATGACCAAACAAAGATTAAGTGCACAAATTAAAATGGGCAGATACCACAAAATTACCATTACTGAGACTGGTTACGAACCACATCGAGGTCACGACTCGGTTAGCCTTGCTCAACTGGTTCGTAATCAGTCTTGTGATTAGTTGTTGACAAATGCTGAACAGGCCACGCCTCCAACTGTGCCGTGCGTTCGGACGAACCGTTAGGAATTCCTAAATGGAGTCAATTTGTGTAGTTTTCTTGATTTATTCTGCAGATATAGGTAAAATGTAGGCAATGCTTTGGCGAAATTTGAAGGAGCAACTAATATTCTTCAAGCTGGTATTTTTTATAGATTTTATTTTTCATTCTTTTCGTCTGTTTTTTCGAGTTTAAAAAATGTGAGCTGACTGGAGCCTTCATCCCTTGTTTATTTCTTACACTAGATGCCAGCCGATACCCCCCCCCCCGCTCATAGAGACTGCGTACTACAGTTGATTATAGTTCCTGGGCTCCCTGTGATTAATCCTTCAGGGCATCATTTCAATGTTTTCAGCCTCGCGTTCGGGCTTATTGAGTTGTTTTGTGTTACGTCGCAGACGTCTGCACGCTATACTGAGGGTGATGACAGCCAATATAATCATCACGGCAAACAGAACTGCGGTCACCGTCATCATGGCTATCGACTCGTTACCATGGTAACGTTGACTACGTGCGGTATCATCGGCGGTACTCAAAGCTGAAATACAAAAAAACAAACAAATTACACAATATCTTAGACAAAAATCTCATTTCTCCTATCATAGCAATTATACAAATCAGCGCGTAAATGTTAGTGCGTTAGTAACATACGGCGGGGGGGGGGGTACTCCCATGGTTGAAGTACGCATCTCTGTTTTGACACCCATTTTCAGGAACCTTTTGACCCATAATTTTAAGATTTGTGACCATTTTAACAAAATCTGGGAACCAGTTTGGCGAAAACGGCAGTTTTTATTTGAGCCAAAAGCGCCCTCAACGTCGATCGTTTTGGGCCCAGTTTTCAACTGCCTGCGGAGCACTCCCACCCAAAATCCAGGTGAGTACCCCGCCCTCCGGCTGCTCTGAAGCTGGCATGGCAACTTTAGGGTCACGTGAGTTGCACCCTCGCCCACAGACACTGATAAGCGTTGCTACATAGACCCTAATGTATGTTCTGGTCATTGGTTCACAATATTCCCTTCTCATTTGTACATTTCGGCAAAAGTGAAATTCTCACCCGTGAAAGCGCCGTACTCGGGTGTCACGTTGGTGACTTCGTCTTTGAAGTGCACTTTATTTTCTACTTTAGGCGATTCGGTGGTCTCACTAAGACTCGCAAACACTGTAAATAGAAGTTTATTTAGAGTACATAAATTGTTGATTATTTAAAATGTATTTTAAACGGACCCAACAACAGACCAACTCGAAGAAAACTCAACGTACATAATTTTTTTTCATTGAAAAAAGTAATTCGACATTTTCATATTAATCCGATATTAGTTAGTGTTAAAGTTGAAATCATATTCGAATTGGCAAGTACATACAAAATAGGGGTTGGCCATTTGGAAACTTTGGCGGTTAATTTCCAAAATTTTAAGCGAAAAACATTATTTTCCTATCTCACATTCAAGTTGTTTAACAATTTACAATCCTTTCAAAATAAGCCGCTCCAAATTTTAGGGTAACTCCTAACTCGTTTAATTTATTTTATTGAATGATACTAAAGGGCAACATCAAAAGTTCAATGTAGGATAAAAAAAACTTAATTCATTTAGTCGCCCCCTAAAACTTAATTGATAAATATTGAGTCTTACCAACTCACGCCAAAAAAAAAAAAAAACAGCCACCAAACCTTCAGCCGTTCAATGGGAAATAATGAAGGGGAATATACGCATGCGCACACTACTTTTCTGAGTTCTGCGCATGCTCTAGGTCTATGCCCTGATATTGACCTCATTTGACGCACATATTTACACTCGGACCAAACTATTTTCTCGTTTTTTGTTTTATTTCATTTTCTGTTATTTTTGTCCATGATTGGATATAAAAAAACGAACTACAAGATTTTTTTTGATTTCATTAAAAATAAAATTGTTTTTGTAGGATGGATACTTTTTGAGGTACCCCCAAACTAAAGCAAATATTTTTTTTTTATCCTAAAACACCAAACACCAATCACGTGACATGGCCCGTGCCTATTTCTCTTACCCGCACTCCCTCTCTGAGGTTTTAGCAATGATTTAAGTTGACAGGACTTGGTTCCTATATCATAATATTTATCGACATCTTCACAATATTCTCCACATATTGTATCTTGATTTTCCCAGCACGGCGCTATCGTTGGGATGCCGTCATCACAAAAACTGCAACTCCTGCAGTAGTAGAACCTGAAAAATAGTTGAAGCGGGAGAGTCGTTGGGTCGATACCTCATTGATAACTGCTAATGTCTCCAATTACTAAAATTGTTCAAAGAAAAACTGTCTGTTCTCGGTTTGTTGATATTACTCGTAAATGCAAGTGTTATATGTAACACAAATACACTCGTGTATTTGTATTGGTATATGTAACATATAAGAAGTAATCGTGTATTTGTATTTGTATTGGTATATGTAACATATAAGAAGTAATCGTGTATTTGTATTGTCATATGTAATATATAAGAAGTAATCATGTATTTGCATTGGCATATGTAATATATAAGAAGTAATCATGTATTTGTATTGGCACTGTACATTCATAGCTCTTTGTCTTTCACCCCTATTGACATTAATATTATGCACTGTGAATCGGTCTTTGTGGAAACTACCATTAACAACAAAACAGTTATCATAGGTGTTAATTACAGAAAACCCAATACTCCCTATTCAGAATTCCTCAACAGTTTAGAAGCATGTCTAGATCAGCTGTCTGCTAGTGGTAATGAATGCATTATCCTTGGCGATGTGAACATTGACACCTCTTCAGATTCACCATCTGCCTCCCAATATCTAACATTAACAAGTACTTACAATTTTACCCAGGTAATTAACATCCCAACACGCGTCACTGACAACACAAGCACGATCATCGATCACCTCCTTACTAACATTACAAATTATTTCTTCGATTGCGGTACTATTCAAACCGATATTACTGACCACTACCCCATATTTGGTGTCATTGAACGTCTTAATCACGTGTTTCAGACAGATAATCATGTTCAAAAATACGACTTTTCCTACTATAATAAAGACCGGTTTTTGACCGACTTAAGTGATGCATCTTGGCAGTCAGTTTATAATTGTACCGATCCTAATGTCGCGTACACATTATTTTATAATATTTACTACGGTATTTCATCTAAACATCTTCCAATTAAAACCATTCACGTTAAATCTAAATCTCTTCGAAAAACCTGGCTATCCCAAGGTCTCCTTAAATCGGTCAAAACCAAACATAAATTATTTGGCAAATTGAAAAACAAACCAACTGATATTAAATTGTTAAAAAAATATAAAACCTACAGAAACTTGTTAACTAAATTACTAAAATTGGCCAAGAAACGGTATTATTCAAACAAATTTTCAGCATCCCGTGGCAATAGCAACAAAACATGGCAAGTGGTCAACGAAGTCCTTAATAAGTCTAATCGTTCAACCGTTCCACAGAAATTAATTTCAGGCAATTCTGGCAAAATACTGACCACTAGTTCAGATATTGCAGATGAGTTCAATGACCACTTTGTTAATATCGGTCCAAATCTTGCCGCTCAAATTACTAGCTCTGGTGATTTCATTGATTACCTCACTGGCAATTTTCTAAACTCTTTCTTCTTTCATCCTGTAAGCGACATCGACGTTTTAAAAGAAATTATTTCCCTTGACCCGAAAAAATCTGTTGGACATGACAGCATTCACCCAAAACTAGCAAGAGACGCCGCGCACCTAATCTCTCATCCTCTCGCACATATTATCAATTGTTCACTGAGCCAAGGCATTTTTCCAGACTCTCTCAAAACTGCTAAAATTACCCCAATTTATAAAAAAGGACCTACTACAGATACCAATAATTACAGACCCATATCTATCCTGCCTACATTTAGTAAAATTGTTGAATCAATTGTTAATAAACAGCTGATTAATTTCATAGAGAAAAAAAGTATACTTATCAAAACACAATTTGGTTTTCGTAAAAAACACAGCGCAACACTTGCCCTAGCCGACCTGATCTCAGACATAGCCGAGAAACTGGACAAAGGTTATATTACTTTTGGAATTTTTATCGACCTGAAAAAAGCCTTTGATACTATAGATCACAATATTCTGTTCCACAAATTACAATATTATGGGATCAGAGGGCTCCCGCTACTCTGGTTTAAAAACTACCTTTCTGTCCGTTATCAATCAGTGAAAATTAACAATATTACATCTACATATAAACCAATAAAGTGTGGTGTTCCACAAGGATCGATTCTTGGCCCACTTTTATTCCTAATTTACATAAATGATATCAATAACTCAACTAATGCTTTTGACTTTCGCCTATTTGCAGACGATACTAACCTCTTTCAGTATATTAAAAGTAACACAATCAAACTTGCACATACTAACAACGATTTTCAAAGAGTCTGTGAATGGTGCAGTGCCAACAAACTTACAGTCAATGTAGAAAAACCCAAATGCATGACTATTAAAACGCCTCATAAACACCTGGGCATTGAGGGCAGCTTGGATATAAATGGGTTTGAGATAGAGGGCGTTTGTTCAATCAATTATCTTGGCGTGTCCATTGACCAGCACCTCAACTGCAAACCTCACATTGAAAAAGTAAAAAAAATAATTGCCCCCAAAGTTGGTATTATCTCCCAGATCAGACATTATGTGCCCAAATCAGTTTTACTTTTGTTATACAATTCCCTGATTCTCCCGCATATTAGTTATTGTTTAGAAGTATGGGGAAACGCCTATCATACACTATTAGAGCCTATCCTTCTTTTGCAAAAGAAAGTTGTACGGCTTATCTCATTTGCTGTTTACAATGCACATACTGCCCCTCTATTTAAAAAACTGGGCATACTTGATATTCACAAGTTGTGTAAATTTAAGATATGTCTGTTCATTTATGATCTGAAAAGCAACCGCTATGCCCATACTATCAATGACTATCTCTCCCCTCTACCTCATTTATATCCAACACGACTTGCGTCAGGTAATAACTACTATGTCCCCAGGATGAATCTTTCACTTTCCCAACATACTTTAAAATATACAGCCGTAAAACATTGGAATTCTCTACCTGAGCCAATCAAACAAATTACTAATAGAATAACTTTCAAAAGTTCCCTAAAACAACATATACTGAACACCGTACTTTAATATTTAAATACTAGCTTTATCATATGTATGATACAAATATTATTTGCAGCTAAACTTTATTTGTACTTGCCCACGATTGTTCCACTAATAATATGATGTGCAGAGTAGCGCATTAACAGCTCCATTTTTTTTCTATATTTTTTTCTCTCATTTTTTTTTTATTATTATTATTTTACTTATTTATTTCTGGAGATTTTGTTTTTTGTTTGTATGTGTATATATGTATGTGTGTGCACGTGTGTATGCGTATATATATATGTGTGTGTGTGTGTGTGTATGTGTATATATATATATGTATATGTGTGTGTATATATGTATATGTGTATATGTATATATATATATGTATATATATAATAATATATATAATTATTATTATTATTATTATTATTATTATTATTATTATTATTATTATTATTATTATAAGATTACTAGAATTGTTATTATTATTGGTGAAATAAATCATATGTAATATATAGGAAGTAATCATGTATTTGCATTGGCATATGTAATATATAAGAAGTAATCATGTATTTGTATTGGTATATGTAATATATAAGAAGTAATCGTGTATTTGTATATGTAATATATAAGAAGTAATTATGTATTTGTATTGGTATATGTAATATATCAGAAGTAATCATGTATTTGTATTGGTATATGTAATATATACGAAGTAATCGTGTATTTGTATAGGTATATGTAATATATAAGAAGTAATCGTGTATTTGTATTGGTATATGTAACATATAAGAAGTAATCGTGTATTTGTATTGGTATATGTAATATATATGAAGTAATTATATATTTGTATTGGTATATGTAATATATCAGAAGTAATCATGTATTTGTATTGGTATATGTAATATATACGAAGTAATCGTGTATTTGTATAGGTATATGTAATATATAAGAAGTAATCGTGTATTTGTATTGGTATATGTAATATATAAGAAGTAATCATGTATTTGTATTGGTATATGTAATATATAAGAAGTAATCATATATTTGTATTGGTATATGTAATATATAAGAAGTAATCATGTATTTGTATTGGTATATGTAATATATAAGAAGTAACCGTGTATTTGTATTGGCATATGTAATATATATGAATAAATCATGTATTTGTATTAGTATATGTAATATATAAGAAGTAATCGTGTATTTGTATTTGTATATGTAATATATAAGAAGTAATTATGTATTTGTATTGGCATATGTAATATATATGAAGTAATCATATATTTGTATTGGTATATGTAATATATATGAAGAAATCATGTATATGTATTGGTATATGTAATATATAAGAAGTAATCGTGTATTTGTATATGTAATATATAAGAAGTAATTATGTATTTGTATTGGCATATGTAATATATATGAAGTAATCATATATTTGTATTGGTATATGTAATATATATATGAAGAAATCATGTATTTGTATGGCATATGTAATATATATGAAGAAATCATGTATTTGTATTGGTATATGTAATATATAAGAAGTAATCGTGTATTTGTATATGTAATATATAAGAAGTAATTATGTATTTGTATTGGCATATGTAATATATATGAAGTAATCATATATTTGTATTGGCATATGTAATATATATGAAGAAATCATGTATTTGTATTGGTATATGTAATATATAAGAAGTAATCGTGTATTTGTATATGTAATATATAAGAAGTAAATATGTATTTGTATTGGCATATGTAATATATATGAAGTAATCATATATTTGTATTGGTATATGTAATATATAAGAAGTAATCATGTATTTGTATTGGTATATGTAATATATAAGAAGTAACCGTGTATTTGTATTGGCATATGTAATATATATGAATAAATCATGTATTTGTATTAGTATATGTAATATATAAGAAGTAATCATGTATTTGTATTGGTATATGTAATATATAAGAAGTAATCGTGTATTTGTATTGGTATATGTAATATATAAGAAGTAATCGTGTATTTGTATTGGTATATGTAATATATAAGAAGTAATCGTGTATTTGTATTGGTATATGTTATGTATAAGAAGTAATCGTGTATTTGTATTGGTATATGTAATATATAAGAAGTAATCATGTATTTGTATTGGCATATGTAATATATATGAAGAAATCATGTATTTGTATTGGTATTTGTAATATATAAGAAGTAATCGTGTATTTGTATATGTAATATATAAGAAGTAATCATGTATTTGTTTTGGCATATGATATATATATGAAGTAATCATGTATTTGTATTGTATTGTATTGTATATGTAATATATAAGAAGTAATCATGTATTTGTATTGGTATATGTAATATATAAGAAGTAATCATGTGTTTGTATTGGTATATGTAATATATCAGACGTAATTATGTATTTGTATTGGTATATGTAATATATAAGAAGTAATCATGTATTTGTATTGGTATATGTAATATATAAGAAGTAATCGAGTATTTGTATTAGCATATGTAATATATATGAAGTAATTGTGTATTTGTATTGGTATATGTAATATATAAGAAGTAATAATGTATTTGTATTAGCATATGTAATATATAAGAAGTAATCATGTATTTGTATTGGCATATGTAATATATAAGAAGTAATCATGTATCTGTATTGGTATATGTAATATATAAGAAGTAATCATGTATTTGTATTGGCATATGTAATATATAAGAAGTAATCATGTATTTGTATTAGCATATGTAATATATAAGAAGTAATCATGTATTTGTATTGACATATGTAATATATAAGAAGTAATCATGTATTTGTATAGGTATATGTAATATATAAGAAGTAATCGTGTATTTGTATTGGTATATGTAATATATAAGAAGTAATCATGTATTTGTATTGGTATATGTAATATATAAGAAGTAATCATATATTTGTATTGGTATATGTAATATATAAGAAGTAATCATGTATTTGTATTGGTATATGTAATATATAAGAAGTAACCGTGTATTTGTATTGGCATATGTAATATATATGAATAAATCATGTATTTGTATTGGTATATGTAATATATAAGAAGTAATCGTGTATTTGTATTTGTATATGTAATATATAAGAAGTAATTATGTATTTGTATTGGCATATGTAATATATATGAAGTAATCATATATTTGTATTGGTATATGTAATATATATGAAGAAATCATGTATATGTATTGGTATATGTAATATATAAGAAGTAATCGTGTATTTGTATATGTAATATATAAGAAGTAATTATGTATTTGTATTGGCATATGTAATATATATGAAGTAATCATATATTTGTATTGGTATATGTAATATATATATGAAGAAATCATGTATTTGTATGGCATATGTAATATATATGAAGAAATCATGTATTTGTATTGGTATATGTAATATATAAGAAGTAATCGTGTATTTGTATATGTAATATATAAGAAGTAATTATGTATTTGTATTGGCATATGTAATATATATGAAGTAATCATATATTTGTATTGGCATATGTAATATATATGAAGAAATCATGTATTTGTATTGGTATATGTAATATATAAGAAGTAATCGTGTATTTGTATATGTAATATATAAGAAGTAAATATGTATTTGTATTGGCATATGTAATATATATGAAGTAATCATATATTTGTATTGGTATATGTAATATATAAGAAGTAATCATGTATTTGTATTGGTATATGTAATATATAAGAAGTAACCGTGTATTTGTATTGGCATATGTAATATATATGAATAAATCATGTATTTGTATTAGTATATGTAATATATAAGAAGTAATCATGTATTTGTATTGGTATATGTAATATATAAGAAGTAATCGTGTATTTGTATTGGTATATGTAATATATAAGAAGTAATCGTGTATTTGTATTGGTATATGTAATATATAAGAAGTAATCGTGTATTTGTATTGGTATATGTTATGTATAAGAAGTAATCGTGTATTTGTATTGGTATATGTAATATATAAGAAGTAATCATGTATTTGTATTGGCATATGTAATATATATGAAGAAATCATGTATTTGTATTGGTATTTGTAATATATAAGAAGTAATCGTGTATTTGTTTATGTAATATATAAGAAGTAATCATGTATTTGTTTTGGCATATGATATATATATGAAGTAATCATGTATTTGTATTGTATTGTATATGTAATATATAAGAAGTAATCATGTATTTGTATTGGTATATGTAATATATAAGAAGTAATCATGTGTTTGTATTGGTATATGTAATATATCAGACGTAATTATGTATTTGTATTGGTATATGTAATATATAAGAAGTAATCATGTATTTGTATTGGTATATGTAATATATAAGAAGTAATCGAGTATTTGTATTAGCATATGTAATATATATGAAGTAATTGTGTATTTGTATTGGTATATGTAATATATAAGAAGTAATAATGTATTTGTATTAGCATATGTAATATATAAGAAGTAATCATGTATTTGTATTGGCATATGTAATATATAAGAAGTAATCATGTATCTGTATTGGTATATGTAATATATAAGAAGTAATCATGTATTTGTATTGGCATATGTAATATATAAGAAGTAATCATGTATTTGTATTAGCATATGTAATATATAAGAAGTAATCATGTATTTGTATTGACATATGTAATATATAAGAAGTAATCATGTATTTGTATAGGTATATGTAATATATAAGAAGTAATCGTGTATTTGTATTGGTATATGTAATATATAAGAAGTAATCATGTATTTGTATTGGTATATGTAATATATAAGAAGTAATCATATATTTGTATTGGTATATGTAATATATAAGAAGTAATCATGTATTTGTATTGGTATATGTAATATATAAGAAGTAACCGTGTATTTGTATTGGCATATGTAATATATATGAATAAATCATGTATTTGTATTGGTATATGTAATATATAAGAAGTAATCGTGTATTTGTATTTGTATATGTAATATATAAGAAGTAATTATGTATTTGTATTGGCATATGTAATATATATGAAGTAATCATATATTTGTATTGGTATATGTAATATATATGAAGAAATCATGTATATGTATTGGTATATGTAATATATAAGAAGTAATCGTGTATTTGTATATGTAATATATAAGAAGTAATTATGTATTTGTATTGGCATATGTAATATATATGAAGTAATCATATATTTGTATTGGTATATGTAATATATATATGAAGAAATCATGTATTTGTATGGCATATGTAATATATATGAAGAAATCATGTATTTGTATTGGTATATGTAATATATAAGAAGTAATCGTGTATTTGTATATGTAATATATAAGAAGTAATTATGTATTTGTATTGGCATATGTAATATATATGAAGTAATCATATATTTGTATTGGCATATGTAATATATATGAAGAAATCATGTATTTGTATTGGTATATGTAATATATAAGAAGTAATCGTGTATTTGTATATGTAATATATAAGAAGTAAATATGTATTTGTATTGGCATATGTAATATATATGAAGTAATCATATATTTGTATTGGTATATGTAATATATAAGAAGTAATCATGTATTTGTATTGGTATATGTAATATATAAGAAGTAACCGTGTATTTGTATTGGCATATGTAATATATATGAATAAATCATGTATTTGTATTAGTATATGTAATATATAAGAAGTAATCATGTATTTGTATTGGTATATGTAATATATAAGAAGTAATCGTGTATTTGTATTGGTATATGTAATATATAAGAAGTAATCGTGTATTTGTATTGGTATATGTAATATATAAGAAGTAATCGTGTATTTGTATTGGTATATGTTATGTATAAGAAGTAATCGTGTATTTGTATTGGTATATGTAATATATAAGAAGTAATCATGTATTTGTATTGGCATATGTAATATATATGAAGAAATCATGTATTTGTTTTGGCATATGATATATATATGAAGTAATCATGTATTTGTATTGTATTGTATATGTAATATATAAGAAGTAATCATGTATTTGTATTGGTATATGTAATATATAAGAAGTAATCATGTGTTTGTATTGGTATATGTAATATATCAGACGTAATTATGTATTTGTATTGGTATATGTAATATATAAGAAGTAATCATGTATTTGTATTGGTATATGTAATATATAAGAAGTAATCGAGTATTTGTATTAGCATATGTAATATATATGAAGTAATTGTGTATTTGTATTGGTATATGTAATATATAAGAAGTAATAATGTATTTGTATTAGCATATGTAATATATAAGAAGTAATCATGTATTTGTATTGGCATATGTAATATATAAGAAGTAATCATGTATCTGTATTGGTATATGTAATATATAAGAAGTAATCATGTATTTGTATTGGCATATGTAATATATAAGAAGTAATCATGTATTTGTATTAGCATATGTAATATATAAGAAGTAATCATGTATTTGTATTGACATATGTAATATATAAGAAGTAATCATGTATTTGTATTGGCATATGTAATATATAAGAAGTAATTATGTATTTGTATTGGCATATGTAATATATAAATATGTATAATTATATAATATATAAATACGACATTACGACAATACATATTTGTATTTGCAGTATGTAACTAACAAACATGTATTTGTACTGGTACGTACAATCTTTTTTTGTTTCAGTGTGTGTACTATGTAAATAGTTAGCATTTTTATTAGCACGTGTATTTTGTAACTAGTTAGTATTCGTATGCAACTATGTAACTAGCAATCGTGTATTGTATTGGCATTTATATTAAGTTACAAGAACTTATAATAATAAAAATATGTAACAATAATTCGTGTATTTGTATCAGCATGTGTACTATGTAACAAATAATTAGTACCTGTATCAGCATGTGTATTATGTAACTAGTAATCAGTATTTGTATCAGCACGTGTACTATGTAACTAGTAATTAGTATTTGTATCAACATGTATATTATGTAACTAGTAACCAGTATTTGTATAAGCACGTGTACTACGTAACAAGTAATTAATACCTGTATCGGGACGTGTACTACGTGTACTACGTAACTAGTAATGTTTCAGTATTTGTTTCAGCGTGTGTACTATGTAACTAGTAATCAGTATTTGTTTCAGCACGTGTACTACGTGACTAGCAAATACGTATTTCTATTGCATTTTTAATAAGTAACTAAAACATATTATTATGTAATATGTAACAAAAATATGTATTTCAATTGTACGTGTAATATGTAATAAACATTTATGTGTTTGTACTGCACGAGTAATATGTAAAAAGTAATTATATGTTTGTATTGTACGTGTAATGTGTAACTAACAATTATGTGTCTGTATTGTATGTGTAATATGTAACAAACAATTATGTGTCTGTATTGTATGTGTAATATGTAACAAACAATTATGTATTTGTGTTGTACGTGTAATATGTAACAAGCAATTATGTGCCTGTATTGTATGTGTAATATGCAACAAACAATTATGTGTCTGTATTGTATGTGTAATATGTAACAAACAATTATGTATTTGTGCTGTACGTGTAATATGTAACAAACAATTATGTATTTGTGTTGTACGTGTAATATGTAACTAACAATTACGTGTCTGTATTGTGCGTGTAATATGTAACAAACAATTATGTGTCTGTATTGTGCGTGTAATATGTAACACACAATTATGTGTCTGTATTGTACGGGTAATATGTAACTAACAATTATGTGTGTATTGTATGTGTAATATGTAACAAACAATTATGTGTCTGTATTGTACGTGTAATATGTAACAAACAATTGTGTCTGTATTGTACGTGTAATATGTAACAAACAATTATGCGTCTGTATTGTACGTGTAATATGTAACAAACAATTATGTGTCTGTATTGTACGTGTAATATGTAACAAACAATTATGTGTTTGTATTGTACGTGTAATATGTAACAAACAATTATATGTCTGTATTGTATGTGTAATATTTAACAAACAATTATGTGTCTGTGTTGTACGTGTAATGTAACAAACAATTATGTGTTTGTATTGTATGTGTAATATGTAACAAGTAATTACGTGTCTGTATTGTGCGTGTAATATGTAACAAATAATTTTGTGTCTGTATTGTACGCGTAATATGTAACAAACAATTATGTGTTTGTATTGTACGTGTAATATGTAGCAAACAATTATGTGTCTGTATTGTACGTGTAATATGTAACAAACAATTATGTGTCTGTATTGTACGTGTAATATGTAACAAACAATTATGTGTCTGTATTGTACGTGTAATATGTAACAAACAATTATGTGTCTGTATTGGACGTGTAATATGTAACAAACAATTATGTGTCTGTATTGTACGTGTAATATGTAAAAAACAATTATGTGTCTGTATTGTACGTGTATAATATGTAAAAAACAATTGTGTCTATATTGTACGTGTAATATGTAACAAACAATTATGTGTCTGTATTGTACGTGTAATATGTAACTAACAATTATGTGTCTGTATTGTACGTGTAATATGTAACAAACAATAATGTGTCTGTATTGTACGTGTAATATGTAACAAACAATTATGTGTCTGTATTGTATGTGTAATATGTAATATGTAACAAACAATTGTGTGTCTGTATTGTACGTGTAATATGTAACAAACAATAATGTGTCTGCATTGTACGTGTAATATGTAACAAACAATAATGTGTCTGTATTGTACGTGTAATATGTAACAAAGAATTATGTGTCTGTATTGTATGTGTAATATGTAACAAACAATTATGTGTCTGTATTGTACGTGTAATATGTAAGAAACAATTATGTGTCTGTATTTTACGTGTAATATGTAACAAACAATTATGTGTCTGTATTGTACGTGTAATATGTAGCAAACAATTATGTGTGTATTGTATGTGTAATATGTAACAAACAATTATGTGTCTGTATTGTACGTGTAATATGTAACAAACAATTGTGTCTGTATTGTACGTGTTATATGTAACAAACAATTATGTGTCTGTATTGTACGTGTAATATGTAACAAACAATTATGTGTCTGTTCTGTACGTGTAATATGTAACAAACAATTATGTGTTTGTATTGTACGTGTAATATGTAACAAACAATTATATGTCTGTATTGTATGTGTAATATTTAACAAACAATTATGTGTCTGTGTTGTACGTGTAATGTAACTAGCAATTATGTGTTTGTATTGTATGTGTAATATGTAACAAGTAATTACGTGTCTGTATTGTGCGTGTAATATGTAACAAATAATTTTGTGTCTGTATTGTACGCGTAATATGTAACAAACAATTATGTGTTTGTATTGTACGTGTAATATGTAACAAACAATTATGTGTCTGTATTGTACGTGTAATATGTAACAAACAATTATGTGTCTGTATTGTACGTGTAATATGTAACAAACAATTATGTGTCTGTATTGTACGTGTAATATGTAACAAACAATTATGTGTCTGTATTGGACATGTAATATGTAACAAACAATTATGTGTCTGTATTGTACGTGTAATATGTAAAAAACAATTATGTGTCTGTATTGTACGTGTATAATATGTAAAAAACAATTGTGTCTATATTGTACGTGTAATATGTAACAAACAATTATGTGTCTGTATTGTACGTGTAATATGTAACTAACAATTATGTGTCTGTATTGTACGTGTAATATGTAACAAACAATAATGTGTCTGTATTGTACGTGTAATATGTAACAAACAATTATGTGTCTGTATTGTATGTGTAATATGTGATATGTAACAAACAATTATGTGTCTGTATTGTACGTGTAATATGTAACAAACAATAATGTGTCTGTATTGTACGTGTAATATGTAAGAAACAATAATGTGTCTGTATTGTACGTGTAATATGTGACAAACAATTATGTGTCTGTATTGTATGTGTAATATGTAATATGTAACAAACAATTATGTGTCTGTATTGTACGTGTAATATGTAAGAAACAATTATGTGTCTGTATTGTACGTGTAATATGTAACAAACAATTATGTGTCTGTATTGTACGTGTAATATGTAGCAAACAATTATGTGTCTGTATTGTACGTGTAATATGTAGCAAACAATTATGTGTCTGTATTGTACGTGTAATATGTAGCAAACAATTATGCGTCTGTATTGTACGTGTAATATGTAGCAAACAATTATGTGTCTGTATTGTACGTGTAATATGTAACAAACAATTATGTGTCTGTACTGTACGTGTAATATGTAACAAACAATTATGTGTCTGTATTGGACGTGTAATATGTAACAAACAATTATGTGTCTGTATTGTACGTGTAATATGTAACAAACAATTATGTGTCTGTATTGTACGTGTAATATGTAAAAAACAATTATGTGTCTGTATTGTACGTGTAATATGTAAAAAACAATTGTGTCTATATTGTACGTGTAATATGTAACAAACAATTATGTGTCTGTATTGTACGTGTAATATGTAACTAACAATTATGTGTCTGTATTGTACGTGTAATATGTAACAAACAATAATGTGTCTGTATTGTACGTGTAATATGTAAAAAAACAATTATGTGTCTGTATTGTATGTGTAATATGTAACAAACAATTATGTGTCTGTATTGTACGTGTAATATGTAACAAACAATTATGTGTTTGTATTGTACGTGTAATATGTAACAAACAATTATGCGTCTGTATTGTACGTGTAATATGTAAGAAACAATTATGTGTCTGTATTGTACGTGTAATATGTAACAGACAATTATGTGTCTGTATTGTACGTGTAATATGTAACAAACAATTATGTGTCTGTATTGTACGTGTAATATGTAACAAACAATTATGCGTCTGTATTGTACGTGTAATATGTAAGAAACAATTATGTGTCTGTATTGTACGTGTAATATGTAACAAACAGTTGTGTGTTTGTATCGTACGTGTAATATGTAACAAACAATTATGTGTCTGTATTGTATGTGTAATATGTAACTAGCAGTTATGGAATTGTATTAATCATATGTAATGGGTCTCCACTTTCACAAACACCCGTAATTAAATTAACGTAATATAGTAATTTACCGTTTTTTGTAGTTTTCATTCCAATAGTAGAAGTAGTTCCCAATGTCGTAGAGTGGAATATTTTTTCTTCTTTCTGTTACAGCGTACTCTGTCCCACAGCCGCATTCAGAATACTTGCGATAACCACCATTTGCGCATTGCAGGTTCTCTGGAAATCTGATGCCAAGAGTAATTACTGTTTCGGTAGCTATAACAACGCAGACGGCGAGTAGACATGAATGTACGCATGCGAGCATCACGTATATATATGTAAGTGTTACTAATACACGGCACACAGTGGGACACAAGTGATCAACGTACGCCTTATCAACCTACTTGGCGCTCACACTGTGTTACGGAGTGATACATTGGAGTTAGTGACATTCGCGAACTCCTGTTATATGTGCTTTCGGTGTATATTTAAATCGTGTATAACACCAGATGAGTTTTGGACCCGAGGAATATGGTCACAACTTCGCGCCCTCAGATTCATTGACAATTGCCGGCTAATAAATAAACTGTTATAAGCTTGTCGATAAAATTAAATCACAGTTTAATCCAGATGATACCGGTCCATCCGATTTACATCAAAAGACGAACGACCCAGGTCACATAGTGACACACCCTGACGCCCACACAAAGTCATCGACTTACTTCGCTGCAGACATTCCGATCATATTTAGAAGTTGCTTTCACTTTATAACCACAAACCTCACATAGAATGGCTTTTATATTGTAATTACGAAGTCAAACGAAAAAATAAAAACATCACTAGTTGGAAACATTTTCGCTGTTGTCACGTATACTTGCATAACTGTCATATAATTGTTTTTTTTGTTTTTTTTTTTGTTCTGGTAATGTTGGTTTTCTTTATTAACATCAACGATATCTCTAGTATGTTTCATATTTATAGGAGTTTGATCTCTGAGATCATGAGATTATGGAGATCACTTCCGTGTCAAGTCTAATTAACAGCTTCCATCACGTTCTGGCAAAGACGTTGTCATCGGCTTATAAATCAATACACAGCCACAACTTGGATATATGTAAATATAAATATTATACAATTATGATTATGAATAGCGATTACCGACCAGCACAACTGACTTAGGTGTATCGTGCTTGCCTACACTTTATAGAAGTATCAGTACATTTCCGAGTTGTGTACATTTGAAAATGAACAAAATCAAATTTACTTTAGTTACTAGGACTGTGTGGTGTTAAATAAAATTCCATTGTCATGTTCAATTTCAATTTTCATTTTCACTTCACGTTGAAACATGGTAGAATTCACGCCCAGTGAAAATACGTGTCTTTATCACGGACTGAGTGCTTCGGTTGGGGAGGTTCGCCCTCTTTTCTTGGTGTGTTGTTCGTCGTCATGCTGTAACTTCGACTCCCATCCCATTGCGACGTTAGGGAATACATATTTGCTTGGATTGATTATTAAAAACAAGAGGTAAGGGGTATCTGCGTCTTTGCGATTGGATATGATCTTTGTTTTAATAGCGGTGTATAACCGTGTACCTTGCAGCAAACAGTGGGAATTCCCGTTTTATAAAAAGCACCGTTCATACTACGCATGCGCATGTACCGTAGCGATTTCAAATGATTCGCCACACCCTTTTTAGGGCTGACTATATAAATGGGTTCATATGGTATGGTGCCGTACATAATCAGAGCGTGGAGGTAAACAGATATGTTTTACCTCCATGGTGTGCCCAAGTGAGATAGGAGTATCAGGATACTAGTATGCAAGTATCTGTTCACGCACAGTCCGAACCCATGCTTAGGAAATTACTTGTATTCTGGGTATTCA
Organism: Saccoglossus kowalevskii; assembly: GCF_978046115.1. Classification (NCBI taxonomy): domain Eukaryota; kingdom Metazoa; phylum Hemichordata; class Enteropneusta; family Harrimaniidae; genus Saccoglossus; species Saccoglossus kowalevskii. The sequence goes on from NC_140641.1 coordinate 20,362,146, forward strand.
AAAACGTTTCGAGCAAAATGCCATGGCAACTTATATCATGATGCTTGTTATGACTTGTTGGTGTCTATCGGCCTTGTTTGACATTTGTTTCACATTGCTACCCGGGAACAAAGGATCACACAGTAATTATGCACACACTCTGAAAGTGGGATTTCCCCCTGGTAGTCACGTGCTTGAATTGTAATCTCGGTGGTGCGTCATAGAACGTTACTCATTGATGGCAGTCACTCAAGCCAAAAGTGTGGAAATGCAGAACCACGTGCAGGGTTCATATATTTAGACGTTAAATAATTGCATTCGTTGAAAATATTAAAATAGTATGATATTGCATGCATGGTTTGTTAATGTGATGGTGAGTGTATACCTATATAAAACTCGGTATTTTGAGGCAATGATGACATGGTGGTTTTTTCCAATCATGCTATTTATAGCTTTTATTGTACGATAGTCAAGCTTGCTTTATTTGAAGCTTTACGTCGTCCGGTATTGACCTGTTTCCACGTCGAAGTCGAAGCGCTTAAAATGACCCCTTGGTTGAGTTTGCTATACTTGTACATGATTGTGATTGTGGTCGTAATAGATCTAACGATGTCGTCCGTCATTCGAGTTCCGATATCAGGCTGCAAAGACGGATATTTCGTATATAAGATACCACCTGGGATTTACCGTAACAAGGACGGCAGCGACCAATCTGTTTATCCTGGGGCCATGTGCCGAGCCTGCTCAGTATGTCCGGATGGTGCGGCAACACTATCGCCATGTTCGCAGACCGAGGATACAGTATGCGGCGGATGCGTAAAGCAAGGTTACGTATTCGATGAAGGCACGAAGTCTTGTCAGCCCGAATACATTATAAAAGGTCAGGCAGAACCAGAAAAACATTTTGGTTTGAACGAGTTTGGCGAAACTGCTTCGATAAACGCACCATTTCTCGCTGACTATGAAGATGGCGGCACTGGTGTAAGCGCGTCTTCGGTGGAGATGCTTCTCGGCGCTGCAGCGACTCTGTTTGCTGTCGTTGCTACGACAACAGTTGTACTCATCGTCGTGTGCGTTGTAAGTACGATCAAGCAGATAAAGACGGGAAAAAGAAAAAATGAACAAGGTAATATCTTTCTCTCGATGACCGATATCTATCAATATTGGATCGAGATTGATAAACAATTTTTAAAATTTGCATCGTATAGTACAGAGAAATCAGAATTACAAAATACAAGCTCCATGTTTGTTGTTCAAACCTTCCAGACTCTTGCAAACAGAAAATGGTCGCCTAAGAAAAACTATGGTTTGGACTACTTCATTTAACGTATGCGGAAAACAACTGCCACGCACATTATAATTGAATTATTCATTGTTAGGTTGTGGCGAAATATCAGTAAAACAGTAACAAAAACAAAAACAGTAATAAAAAACAGTATTGCAAAAAAATGGCTTATATTCATTGAAAATATTCGTAGAAATGTGTTCCTCGAGTCGTTTTTTACTCGGACATCACTAGTGAGTTCGCGATATACATTTTCGGCAGAGCTTTTGGAAAAAAACGCTATTTTTTCTGTTACAAATAGCCACCGTGACGCAACAATTTCGTTACCATTAACAACACCCATTGCACAATAGTGAAACCGAAACGTACTTTGCGCATGCGCATTCTATTCAACATACTCTTTCCAAACATACGAAAAAACGTCATCGGCAAATATTTGGGCCAGACAAGATGATGGGAAAAAACGACTTTGTCACATTTACCATTCAGCGAAACCAAGCATGAATATATTGTCAAGATGTCTGCCAACTTTAATATATATTTATTTTGTTTGACAGAATGTAAAACCGAAACACAGTTCGAGCAAGTCTATCTAAAGTTACCACTATCAGAAAGAGTTTTATGACGTCATAGCTTTATCAGTATTATCACACGATAATGTAAACGAGTTATCGCAAGTAAATTCATTTAAACAAAAAGTTTAATTCTGATGACGGTGATTCATAACAGCAATTATAATGAACCCCACTAAGTCGTATTGAATTCGGAGAAAGGTATAGACGCGATAAATAGGAAATCAGACTAGACTAGCAGTAAGCTATTTTCTGATTTCCTTTTTACTCAATATATATGTGTATTTTTCTTACCATTTGTTTTTCTGTATGGCTTACTTTTGGTTGTTTTTTGTTTTTTCAGTGTTTCTTATTGTTATTATTATTGGGTAAATAAATAAATGATTATTAAATATTACAATGCACTCGGCTTCGCCTCACACATTGTCTTGCCATACCCCGTCTTCTCATTCAATACGTAACAATCACGTTACACATGGATGCCAATAATATGGTGACAATTACCAAAATCTCATCAGTTATGTTTTTTTTTTTACTTTACAGACAAACATGTAACGTCAAAAGACAAGAAAGGCGTAGTAAATGTGAACTTCACTGAGAATGAAGAAGAAACCATCGTCTGTCCTCTTTACACTGCCAATGGCGACGCTGCGTCAACTTCCAAAAAGGGGGGCGACGAAAAGCCTTGGAACAGCCTCCTGGGCGATGAAAGAACTCCTAAAACAATATGACTTTATTTACACTGAGTTTTACACGTATTACACAGGTTCACTCCTTGTTCATTCTATAGATGTAATACTGGTCAATAAAAATGCGCTAGCTCAGACGACACTGTAAAAATTATGTATCTTTATTCGAAAATGTTGTCTTTCTACCTGTATATACGAGGCAGAGATATACTATTTGAAATTTATTGAATAATAATAATAATAATAACAACAATAATAATAATAATAATAATCAGCAACTTGAATGTAGTTGAGGGTATTTTTTTCCTGTTAGCATTCCGATTATTTTGTTGAAAATTAGTGTTGATCTGTACGTTTGACATGATGCGTGTACCAACCTAAATATACTGCCATTTCGTTAAATCGCAGTGGTCGTCGCGCAGCTAGCCTGACAAGTTGGCGTAGGTGGCGCCCTGGACTGCTGCGATCCCCAGCAGTCCAGGGCGCCACCTACGCCAACTTGTCAGGCTATCGCGCAGCGCGTGTTCGAATTTCATGTAAATAAACAATGTATTTTACACGCGTTGTATACGTCGCTGTGAGTCCCAAATTGAACAGGACGCGACACTACCACTGCCGCCCTTTAATGTGGTACTCTGAAATCGTTTCTAAAATTATGAGGTATTATAGACTAGTATGTGAAATATTTCATTACTCTCGCTTTCTTTGCCCAGGGACACAGAGACTTGCCCACGTAAATTCCTCGCGACAAAACGTAAAATGAAATACACCAGCTGAGCATGCGCGGAGCAGCATTGAAATTCCATTTTTATAGTTTTTATATAAAGTAGAAAATTTAGAAAAGTATTTTCTACTATTAAATTCCGCACTATGATATCATCCATAAATATTTATCGTGAAACATTTGATAGTCTGAATTACGTAACAAACCTTTAGGTTTTACTGCTTTTCAGCGAGTCCGAACGTTGGCGTTCATTTTGGCTTCTCGTTTGATTGTTAACGCATTTTGAACCGAATTCAAATTTCGGACTACTGCGTAGTGTTACTGCGCATACATTGGCGGGGAACTCGCTATTGGGCCACAAATCAAGCATAGTTCAAATATTTTGATAGAAAAAGGTTCAATTAAAACCAGAAACTCACTAAAATAAATTCAATGTCTTAAATGTTTTAACAATATTTAAATTTATAATAATAATATATTTTTCATGGAACCGACGAAAATTTCGAGATATGAAGAGATAATTTCAATGTAAAAATAAAAATTTTTAGAATCCTCAAACATCGCATTTCGAGTATATACGCTCAATTTATATTTCACATAACAGCACAGTTCCAAGACCGCCCTATGGACCTTCAATAATGATATCGGAGTGCAACACACGCCACTTATTAGCGTATAAGGCAGATCATAGAGCTGTATGGTAAACACTTTGGATACTCCAACACCACGCCCTCGTATTTATTTTCCATTATTAGTTATTATTATAGATAAGTATGTTCCATATAATTGACTAGTTATTAAAATATTTGTATTAACTTTGAAACTGTATTTTATTCATTTGTATTAGATTGCGTAACTAGGCAGTTATTTGGTATTGTCACCCCATGGCGTTTTGCACTACTACCCTCTGTGTTAACTTTAGGAGGAATTTCACTGTTGATTGGTCATTGACGTTGCGATGTACAGACAAATTAATCACTAGAAAATCGCGTTGTATTCAATTTAGCGAAAAAAGGCCTGAGAATAAATTTGGGTTGACCTCGTTCCCACGTAACTCCGGGCTTTTTCTCGATCATGATAAATTTACGCTGAACTTAGATCCCATCAATCAATAATCTTCAAAACGCTTCAAACTAATCGTTTGGTACCGAACATTTAAACTGCAAGACATTTTTTTATTATTATCACAATGGTTCAAAGGTCACCAGACCGTTGTGTAATCGTATTCCGTTCTTTGAAATTTATAAAATATGTTATAGTATATAATAATATATAAACATTTTAATATCTGTAAAACGTTCATGGTTTTCTGAAATTCAACGCTTTGTAGTTTAGAGTTCATTATTATTTTAAAGCGCGTCACAGCGATACGGGTCCCATGTGATGGTAGGTTTTCATTTCATGGTTGGTCCATGCGTGTACGAAATTTTCGCGCATCCCCCAGTCAGTTATCACCCCCATTTTTGAATAACCACACCTCAATATTTCTTTCCACGGCTCACAAGCTGCGAGTATGAAGAGCGCCTTCAAATACTTTTGTTTTTATGATCGCAAAATTGATGTACGCCACCACACAAAAGCATTATTTTCTCTCTCTTCTTGGTTCGGCGGTGTGTATTCCATACCATCGAGCCCAATTTCCATATAATGTACATAAAAACAAAGGCGACGATTTCATGGTTGGTCCATGCGTGTATGACAGCCAGTCAGCACTTCCATTTTTGAATAACCACACCTCATTATTTCTTTCCACGGCGCTTCGTGATATTTTTGAAGAAAAGTATTAAAAACTCGGAAGAGGCTTTGAGAAATGTTATCCGATAATGAAGTAACTGACGCCCCAATATTGTGTAATGTAATATTTTCGCTGGACTTTACTTTTCAAATGTTCCAGCATAACTGAGTTGGTTTTGTCCACCAGAGTTTCGCAATATTTCTTCCTAACGAGCTGCGATTATGAAGAGCGCCCTCAAATACTTTTGTTTTTATGGTTTGATGGGGCGGTGTGTATTCGAGCACTGTGATTCGAGGGACATGCAGAGGAAAAACTTTCTGTGAACATTTTATAGCGAATGTCGCAAATTTCATGAAAATATTACCAGTAGGGATGTTTTTACCGGGGAATTGGGGGCAGGACATCCTTTTCATGGAGGCACCTGACATTTTTGCCTCGTGTTGCAGCCATGGTAATATCAGTTATGTATGGAAGGCCCAGTTTTTAATAAAATATTACTTTGTTTTATTTCTATATTGACCCATACAAAAGGTATTATGTAACAAATGTATGATGCTACAACACTCAACCTGCAATGGGGGTGGCAGGATATCTACCTAAAACTCGCAGTATTACTTTGTTAAAGTACAGCAACTGTAGCACCAACAGCCTGCTTGTACTGTGTTCTAGTAAACTTTCTTGGTCCTACAAACATTGAACATTTACTAGAAACTCAGACCACTAACTACCATTAGCATACTTTAACAATCAGTAAACCCACGATTTCTAATGTTTCCGTCTAATAGAGCAAATATAGTGCATAGTAACATCTAGATTTGCAAAAATCGAGACTTTTTTTTATTTAAAAAAAAAATTGTCAGTTAAGCCTTTTTAGCGTTATCGCAAAAACTAACGTGACCACGGAAAAAAAATGGATTCCTTTCACTGTCACGTTAGTTTTTGCGATCACGCTAAAAGGACTGAAAACAATTATTTCTTTTTATAAAACAAAAAAGACCAGACTTTGCCAGCCTAAGAAACAGCTTGTAACAGGAATACAGATTCCATGCATAGTGCAAGTAACACACAAATCAGTATTCAGGCTTTTTTTATTCAAAGATCATGAAGACAATTACACCCAATAAAAGTCTGTATAGATATGGAACAACCCGTCAGGCTGCATCAATTAGCCAATCAAAGCATGATTAAGACCAAGTCCAACCAACTGCTACAAACACCGCCGTGTAAAACCTTACAATTGCGTTATTTGAAACAAATGATTAGAAATGTCAAAACAAATTTTTTCACAAACCCGAAAAGTTTCCATATCATTGAATACATATTACTGATTTTATACACCAATTATAAATAAGCTTATGAAAAATGATAACACACACATCAGCCATACAAAAAAAAAAAAAAACCCTGAAAACATGAAGAACATAAACTGGTTACACTATGCAAATTTAATTTGAAATTTACAAATGATTGGCATACTAATTTAATATCTTTGATTGTGGAAAAAAAAAATTGTCTGCAAAAATAACATGCTGAGAAGCTTTTTATTCAATATACAATTATGTTTGGTTTTTCATACAACATTCGCTTCCTGGCTGAGAACATTCACCCTAACCATATTTTCAATATGACCACCCCCCAGAGTCTTGTATTCTGGAACTGGTATGAACTGGTATGAACTGGTATGAGAAACAACTAAAATTTGACTCCTGCCAAATTAAAATTTACATACCCAATTATGCAAATCACTGCACTTAGTGCAGAATGTATTCATTTTGTTAATCTCGGGATCAAAAAAGAAAAAGAAATTTTGTCTTCAATATACGTGTTCTGTGTATACCGCAAATTCTAAAGCAAAACAAGTTACTGACCGACATCAAAGCAGTTTTAAATATGAAATAGAATAGATTTTACAAATAGACGCAGAAGATGGTTTGAATTCAGAACCCGTGTTTCAGCAGTTTTTATAAAATATACAAAAAAAATTACAACAGATTGAAACACCGGCTATTTTGCTTCTTAAGGTTAATAAATAATTAGTACCTATATGTGTTGACTGATACAAATATCGGCCTGCAGTGGCCTAATTTTAATCAACTAGTCAGTTAACTATTATACAAGACCAACTGAACGTTTTCTCGTAAATCTCAGCCCATTGCCAATTTTTCATTAGAATAGTTTAAGCAGTTTTCATATCCTAGTATGAACAAATACTAAATCATAGACGCTGATTTTGGGAAAACTAAAAATACCGACAGTCAAAGTTTATAATATCGGAAATAAAAAAAAATAAAAAAATAAAATAAAGAAAGTGGTTGGAAGAAAGCCGTTTTTTTGTTACAAATTAATCAATTAAATATTGGGCAGTTTATATAAAAAGACAATACATAATTGCAGTACTAAGCTCTTTTTCTTTCATCCAGCTATATATCAAAAAAAAAATCATGACTTGTTGGCTAGAAATATACATCTCAAGTGCAGTTAATAAATAGACTTACATGTAATGAAAAAAAACACAGAAAAACACTGGACATAGAATGAAATGAAGAGGTTAAAAAGAACAACCCAAGTTATTGTGGATATGGAGCAACCCAATTAATTCTTAAACCAGGCTTTCCCTGAAATTATGAAAAATCATAGAATATTGAAAAGAGGAGGATACAAACATAGACAAAAGAAAAATCTGCGAGTGATAAAATAAATAAATAGAAAAAAAAAATGTTATGTGACACATGCACATTCCAAAGAACGTGGCAATACAAAGAGGACCTCATGCTCGGCCGTATCATGAAAAGTAATATTCATTTATTCTGAGACTTCCATGTTTCTCACAAATGAAAATTACAGCATGACTGATCCTATACATACACCACATGGTATTTTTCAACAGAATTGATGTTTGTGTATTAACAGTAAATGGCAGTACCAAACAAAAAATTGAAGATAAAATTAATCCGACCGAGTAGGTTTTATTTATAGTCAAACGAACGAACGGATCAATTTTATATCTCGTAAGATGAGAAATATCCAAATTATCATGTGGTTGGATCCCAACGTCATCATACAGGGGGGGACAAATGTACTTAACATCTGTAAGTTAGAAGATAACTGTTAAAGATGGGTGGAGATAACCTTCCTATGATAGAAAGAAAAAAATAGTTAGAAGCTCCACAAGTTTCCTACTAATCAAAGAGTTCTTCTGTGGCAAATTAGTTTGACAATAAATGATGCAATATACAAACATTGCTTTTAAATTTGAATCGCATCGTCTGTGAAAATTTTATTATAATTTTGTAGATGTAAATGCTTTTTAAAAGTTTTGTTTGTTTTACTAGTATTTTTACTTTGATTAGAGGAAATTATTAGAACATGACAAAATAAAACAAAACAACATGAGTGTTATGATGAATGCCATTATTGATGGTACAGGAGAAGTGGAATTATAAGAACTGTCTGGAAGCACATTATGTGTTATATTACCCATGATGCAACAGTAACACAGGAACAGAAAGGATTTGTTAGGAAGTGTCTGATAACCATATCAATAACATGCACTGAATGAATGAAGACAAAAATGTATTAAAAAAAAAATTACATCATGAATGAATAAAATTATTAATCCATGGGAAAAAATAAAAAAAGACAAAATGTTTTAGTTTGACTGTACAACCCAGCAGTGGCGGAGGGAGCACCAGGTAAAATATGCAGGTATGTGTTGGTGAAAGGAAGCTTATCACTATGACAACCCTATTAGACTCCGGTAACATACTGCATCCCCGGGTTTTCTACACCACCGGGTCTGTAAAGAAAAACACAGGTGGAAAACAATGAAAAATGTGGGAGTTTAAAAAAAAAAAAAGTCTATAATTGCAATATTAGTTAAAGATGTGGAGTGTAAAATGCGAAAATATGTTTAGAAAATATTCACAGCAACCCAAATGTGGGGAAAAATTGCACATACGCAACTTGCATTTTAGCTTGCATAAATTCAAACCATAGATGCTATACAGTCTATGAATTGAACAATTTTGTGAAAAATGGGGGCCAAGAAAGACTAAAAAGCTAGTCTGAAAGACACTTGGTAGAAGGAAAAAAGATCTCAATTTTTTTTTCAAATATCCATTATCAAATAATTATGTTAATCATTCCCATGTTAACTGGATATAGACCAAATTAGCGAATAAGGTACGCAAATCTAAATTCAACTTGTCTAGTTGTATATACTACTAGTTACCCCAACCCTAAAACCATCCCAGCATAGGCTGTTTTTGGATAACACTGATAATTTATCACTGCATCATTCAGCCAATCAGGATCAAGCTCACTCTTGAGTGGTCCCAGAATGATGAGGTCTTTTCTGAGATAATCAAAGATAATGAGGATTTTCCTGAGCTGTCGGGATGACCAAGGTTTGACAGTATTGGACACTCCATTTTACATGACCAGATTTAGACATTGTTTATTTAAGAACAAGACTCTAATTTTTCACAGACTTAGAATTGCGAGGGAAGTAATATTTCTCCTTCCCTGCAATTGTCAGTATAATCTGATTAAGTAAGATAGCGTCACTTGCGAATTAACCAACTATTTCTATGTTATTTTGAATGTTTAACTCGCTCCCCCTGATACAACACTCCTCACTGATACAGTTGTAAGAGCATGATTCAAGAAATATTGATCGGCTTAAATTACACGATTTAGATGAATTACAAAAATAAAACTAAACAAAAAGCGTTGGTCCTCAACAGATTTCCCACCCATAATATTCAAAATACCGATCGCTTATTATGAAACTTGCAACTTCAGCAGATTGCCAGTTGCTATGCCAACAATATTTGTTGTAGGGGAACATTACTTTGAATAAAACTCAGGGGGATTGTTACACATGCTGGGAGGGGAATGTCTGTCTGATGATTGGCAAACTACCCAGGCGCCACCGAACATTCGTTTCAGTAACAGTATCAAGTTAATATCTCGGATACACCAGGTTTTTGAAAATGCTGCCAGTTGAAATAAGTGTTTCGAAACACTTGCATGTTCATTTGTAGTACAGTACAATATAGTGCATCCAATGACGAGAGGGGTTATAACACGAAAGGCATGTTGCAAGCTTCCCAATTTATAAAGAGAATTACCCCCTTTCTTTATTTGTACTCTAGGGAGTACTGTACACTGCAATGTTCTCATGCTGCGGGTTCAACATCGATGAGTGTTGTTAGTAGAGCCATCTTCCTTCCTCATCAGCATGTCATCACCATGGTTACACACTTACTTCATATATTGAAGTTCTGCTTCTTTATCTTTTGAGTATCCATTGTATGGAGGTGGATTGCCGTTCAGTGGCTCTGTGGTATCAATGTTGAATACACCGGTCGTCATTATTATCGTCGGTTTTGCTTCTTCTCTACGAAGCTGATAAGGCTTGAGTTGTGGGGTGATGCAGTAACGAAACCGCTGTAAACAAAGAGTAAAATTAAGTCAGACAATATATTAACATTTTTGTTTTCACTCTATTCTTTTGTCAGCTGTGTGGTTCCAAATCCCATCATCCTCAGTATTAAAATTTCATTCTTAGAAGAAAAGTTTTTTTTTTTTTGTGGCTGTTCCTCTTGCAACAGCTATCAGATAACAGGGACTTGACAAGCTCAACTAAGGCCAGGAAAAAAAAATTCTCAGTTTCATGGAAATTTTAAAATGAGGCGATTTTTTTTTTTGAATACTAAAATGGGGGAAATTTGAAACAAGTGCGAGTACAAGCGGCATTTTGGAATGTTTTGGAAGGAAAAAAACGTCCGAGGCGTATAGTTCAAAATGATACGTGCAAAAACGAGAAACGTATTTTTTTTTCCCCTCAGCCTAAACTCATTTCGTCAGTGTCAAATAAGAAATATTACACCAGGAAACACAAATTTAATTTCACTTACTTCTAAAAGACCTACTTCATTGAAACTGCCAGGAACCATAATCATCCTAGCAGTGGCTGCTATTGGTATGCAGATAATAGAAGACAAGGCCATGACCCAGCCTAAGCCGATGGCCCAATCAGGGTAAACATATTCACCCCAGGATCTTTCATAAGTCAGAGGACTGTAACTAACACAACTGAAGATGAAAATACTCTGTTAAAAAAAGAAACAATATATATTACAACAATGTCAATCTTTTGACAGCGGATTATGTATTACAAACCTTTTCCATTTCACTGAATTTATAATTAAATAACGACAGAAAAAAAAAAAGTGCATAATTGTAAAACCATATTATCGTCATTTCGAAATGTATTATCTTGATATGGTCCTCAACAACATCATGAGGACTGACTGAAAAATGCAGAGGGCTTGTCTGGTCACCATGTCTCTGTACTCGTACCAACGTGTCTGCCATAATTTCGAGCACCGAGTTTTGTGGGCGAGTGTACCTGTACATGTATACAGGATGTCTAACGGATACTTACTGCACAAAAGAGAGGAGTAAACACAATCCAGCATATGCGATTCCATGGATCAGGCCTCCATCCAAGCATATGTTCAAAATGTTGGTACATACGTTTAGATCCTATAATCAAGCAAAAAAAAAAAAAAATCAGAAACATGTTTTAGCTTCTCGACTAGTGAAACAATTTTCAGTTAAAGCGAGGGAGTCGTCACCTGCGCAAACGTCAGATGGCCATACCAAGTCGTTGTTTACAAACGCACGTTTACCAATGAGCCTTTGCGTTTTTAATGTGCACTGTTATTGTCATTGGGACTCAATTCCCATGCCTGTGCAGGTGACTACCCTTTTGTTTTATATAATTTGTGTAGTGTTCATGATAGGAGTACAATTTCATTTGATGTTGAATGAGCATTTGAAAGAACACAGATTTACTCACCATAGACCCAACCAATAGCAGCAGCTTCAAAGAAGGACACCCATAACAGTGCAATACCACTGGCACAATAGTAATCAAATATCTGGAACACGTACATTCCACCCTGAAATCAAATACAAATAGAAACTATGAAGTTGTGTACAAACAAGTTGACCATCACATGATAATCACATGGTGATCACATGGTCATGCATACACCTATCATGCGACAGCTAAACTTACCTCCATGATGAGAATTAAACCAACCAGGAACCAAATAAAGCAACAGCCAGCAATGAACAGAGGTTTCCTGTATTTCCCTGTTCTCAGTTGTTTCGGGAAAAGATCACAGATGGCAGTTACAAAACCTTCAACGCCAACAAACTGCCAAGATAAAAAAAACAAAAACAAAAAAAACAATCAAGACAATGCTTTTTATTAAAGGTACGTTTTTTTTTTTTTTTTTTTTTTTTTTTTTTAAATCATACCTGGTAGTGAGTAGTGGATATTTTTATTGCTTCTCACACTTGTATTCAATTAAAAAATAAGTGTAACCTGTGAAATTGTCTGCTAAAATATTTGAGCACTTTTTGTTGTTGTTAGATCTGGTTTATTCTTGAAATTTGGGGACAAAACAAAAGCAGATCTTTCGTCTTGATTTGGTTGATTTAGGTAGTCCAAAATTGGTTTTTGGTGTGATTCATAGGTCACATGGAATGATTTACATATATCTATTTTTTGTAAGTATTTGAGCAGTAGTTTTTAAATATCAATAGAAACAGAGAAGGCTACATGCTTAAAGATTGATTTACCCAGGAATTAAGCATTTTTTTTTTTTTAATTTTACAATGCATCTATTCCATGATGTGTTCAATGTTGGAAAGACGACAGACACTAATGTAGATGTCCACATGAACAATACCAACCAATTATACGCTGGCAAAAGAAAAGAGGTTATTACATCAAATCTTTATGGTTACCCTAGATGGCGCAAATACATTCTGTTTGTAATGAGGGGATTTTCAGAAATAAAAACATATCCTCTCTACTGAAGAGGATTATGTCAAGTTATGAATACCTCGCTATCCAATCCCAGTAGAATAACCATAAAGAAGAACAATATAGACCATAACGGTGCAATTGGCATCTCCGCGACCGCTGCCGGATAAGCAATAAAGGCCAGTCCTGGACCTATATGAAGTTAAGCATAATGAAGGCATCATTCTTGTGTCCTGAGTGGTGTCAACTAGACTACACTCTGTCAGTACTTGTGTTTGCATAATTATATATTCATGTAACTAAATTAACTAAACATTGAAACAAAAAATATGTATAAAAACAAAAAAGTGTGTTTACCTGATTTTGCTACTTCACCAACTGGTACATTGTATTTTCCGGCCATAAATCCCAACGTTGAGAAAATGACAAACCCACCGTATATACTTGTACCGCTATTGAAACAAGCGAATATAATACAATCCCTATTGAAGAAAAGAAAAAGAAAATGAGTAATCCTGTTTAAAATCATTTGATAATTTAAACATGTGATGTTTTTGGGACTACTTTATTTCATGTGTCAGAATACATACATTTATAACTGTGTGTTATGTCACCTCATCACTAGAATTTATTGATATGTAGTGAAACTGGTGCAGCTCAAAATGGCAGACAACCGTAAAACAGAAAACAATGAATAAGATCACTATAGTAAATGCGTCGGACATACCTTACAAAATTGTTTTTGAACTTATTATAACTTCCCAAAGCTACTAGTGTACCAAGACCAATAGAATAAGAAAAGAAGATCTGTGTTCCAGCATCAATCCAAACCTATTGCAAAAATCAAATTAAAACGTAAATTAAACAATAGTTTAATGGAATATCAAAAATCAAAAGTTTTCAAACAAGTTTTTACTTTACCTGACTGTCTTTCAAACGCTCAACATCTGGCTTCAAATAAAAAATAATCCCTTCGATAGCGTTTGGTAACGTGACAGCACGAATACACAGAATGGTAATTAGAACATATGGGAATGTAGCGGTGAAGTAGACAACCTAAAAACAAAGTAAAAGAGAAAAGTTGTTGTGAGGGCACTATACATTATACTTATTGTTGGGGTTATGGATCTATGACTTTCCTTATTAACTACATAGAATACATTGGAACCCAAATTAACATTACATATAAGGGACACTGCTAAAGAGTCCTGGGCGAGCAAATCACGCACCCAGTAAACGCAACACAATCACTCAGTAAACATTCTTCTCCTCCAATTTAAAGTTTGCAAATATGATTATAATTGAATATAAATGTAATTCAAAAATCAGTTTCAATTCCACCAAATGAGTGGGAAATTTGTTTTGCTATGCTTTAATTATTCCCCAAACATACCACACCCCAAAATCAGCTGTTTTTCTTTTCAATGCTGAATGATACAAAAGAAACGCTATGGACATGCACAGTTAATCACACGAGAAGGATTACTCCCATACTTTATGGTTGAACAACCAGGTTGTCCACAATAATTTAAACCACTTAGTGACCTTCAAAATTGGGTCCATTGATCTTTTAAAGTCATTAGACACAAAACAAAGCCATATACTGAATGTTTCAAAATAAATAGCCCACTCGAAACGGAAATCTCACCTATATTACGATTGTCCATTTCGTTATTTTTGTCCACGGTTCCTGAGAAAGCTAGTAAAGGTAACACCCACCCTTAGAGCTACCAAGGACAATGACTACTCTGGTATTTGTCACAACACAATTTGAACCAATAATAAAAATACGATGAAAAACAAAATTGACAGAGATGGAAAAATGTAGACTAAACATCACATGTTTAACCTTTTCACAACCATTTCCCTCTTTTCGTCACATTTTCAAAGTCTTGTTTTTTCTGAATTTTTTTTTTTTTTGAGTAAAACCCGACTCAAATTTTGTCTGTTGGCTCCAAACGTCTGGTGGTGGTGGTGGTTAATGAAAAATACATACCCTTCCAGTAGATTTTACGCCTTTGAAGACACACAAATAAACAGTGATCCAAGCGACTAGAAGACATCCTGCCATTGGCCAGTTCATACTACCCATATCCTCAATGCCATCTGATAATTTTAGCGCTTTTCTCCTGCAAGAAATCAACACAAAATTATTGAGTAACGTTCGAAATAGCATCCATGAATGCACTCACAATTGACTAAATCATTTGAATCGGGGAAATACCAAAATTCCTGCTCTAATTAACAACTTACAAATCAACAATTTTACCCAACCTGATTACTGCAGCTGCCCTACATGAATAAACAACCCCTATACCTTTATGAAGCCAAAATCAACTTTTTTTTTTTACAATTCACAAAATCAAACTTGCATTGTAATCAAAACATGTAGGCAATGTAGAATTAAAACTATTTGTCAAAAATAATAGCAATCCTAGAAAAATATTACAGCATTCAAATGATTGAAAAGGCATGATGGTTCAGCGTTTGGTGTACATCAAAATTCAACAAAAACATTGTTAACATTCACATAGAAATTAAACGTGCTTTTATAGTGGAAATACACATAATATTCGTTAAATCGAGGGAGTCCTCATTTGTGCGTGCATCAGAAGGCCATAGTGTCTTATTGTTTACAAATAAGCGTCTACCCATGAGCCTTTGCGTATTTTTGCATGCGTTGTTGTTGTTACTTTGGACTCAATCGCTGGAGATACGCAGGTACTCTGCTTTAATTAGCTAATAAACACCATATTTGTTCTATAAGTAGTGCATGTTTTTTTAAAAAATAAGTCATTTCAATGATTCAATCGTTGCTCCATTAGACAACTTTGGAACCCAAGCGCAGACCAACAGATCAAATTTGTTTTTGGCCTAATAGAGGCAAATACAGTATTACTTGCAATTAAAAAAAAATATACTTAATACGTACTCCCAAAATTCCACAACTGATGCAACACGTGTTGCATTAACATCTAGTGTACTGTTCAAACCCGAACTGTTACTGCTACTGATGTAGTCATCAACGCAGGCCGGAGTGTTCCACCAGTTACCGCACGTCTCCCAGGGTAGTTTCGCCGTGAATGAATGAAACATGTAGAAAAACGCCCAGGCTAAGATCACAATGTAATAGATGTTAAGCCATTGGACAATTACTGTATTCGCATAACCGATACCTGCAATCAACAAAATTAAATACCATGAAAACGTGAACTTTCTTTTGACACAGAATAATCCCAAGTTAGGGCTACAGAACCACAATATTTCGGTTTTGTCATTATTTCGTGCTTTTATTTCTTACCTTGGAAGAGAGGGCAGATCAACCATGCTGTGATGCCACCTTGACTCATGAACTGACCCAAACCAACCTCAAGAATAAGAAGAGGAGCTCCAGCCCCCAACAACATGATAAAGTAAGGAATCAAAAAAGCTCCTGTGTAGAAAAAAAAAAAAAAATTATTTAATATTGTTTTGATAGTTGTTCTTATAAAGGTTTGAATGGAAGGTAAATGTCGCCCTCATACAGAAAGAGAAGAAGAAAAAAATAGTTCATGAAAATAAATCAAAATAGAGAGAATACAAATAGCAACAATGCATACACCATTTTAAAACAATTATTTGTTTATTATTCTTGATATTGACAAGTGTTGACTGTATGATTGATAATGATTGATTGATGGCTACTAGTATTAGGAATTCTAGTCACAACTACATTCATAGACTCTGATTCAAAAAACTGAGCTAGTGCTAACCCAACATCAAAGGTATCTGACCTCATTAAATATTCATTTATTAGTCCTTGAGTAGTTATTGAAGGAACTTTAAATAGAAGGGTGTGTGAGGTTGTTATTTGAACAAAGCAAATACAAAGTCATTTTTTCAAGACAGTGTGCTTATTGCAGGTACCATTGTCATTTGTATTTTAGTAGTTAGTACTCCTGTGACAAGTTGAAAAGAGGGAATGACACCACCTCTGGTCATTAGTCAAATTTGCTTTAAAGGGTGAAAGGTCACCAAAATAAATATGTAATTAGGGCTAATATCAGTACCCTGGTGTGTACCTAGTCCAGAATTGCTGTCACATTTCAGGTAGCAGAGATTGACTGCCTCCCCCACTCAATTAATCAGTAACACCATTGTAAATGGCAAAGCAGTGTTTATAAAAAGTATTAACTTTAAAACATTATACATAGAATTCACAGTTTCCAAGGACTGAAATTCCATCAGCTGTGTGGGAATAAGGAGACAATTTTAGAAATCTGCTCCCAAAGTAACAAAAGTTTGAAAATTAAGGTAGCGAGACTATTATTTGTGTTGAAAATTACGATTTTCACATTTATTTATTAATTGATGAAATGCACCATAAACTTTCATATGATAAAGTCAATATAACATAGAATGTCATGTAAGTTGGTTAAAATATAGATTTTCTGACGGGAAGCAAGGCAGCCTCAGTAGTGTTTTCCAAAATCAACAACACAGGTTTAATCTGTGTGCCTATAAGTTTCAAAGATAAACTCAAGACAAAGCAATGTTAGGATGTGTTATCAGTAGCTATCTGACACACAGTGAGTGTTTCCAAACATTTGAGTGGTTTGTCTCCGCCCCTGTTTGTTTCACAGATTAGTCATTTGCATATGAATGTGTCAGACACAAGGTCACACAGCCACTGAAAAAAAATCATTGATTTTGGTGTTTTCATATGCCGAATTTATCCAATTATAGCTATCCCATTCCTTTATTTTTTTGGTTTCCAATAGCCTTACACATTTGGATGTCCCTACACATGGTAAAACAGACCTTGATGGGAAAACAAATTGATTGTGCCGATAAACAAGCTTGAAAATCTTTGCTGTTACTTCATGGACGTTTTCTAGGAGTTTATGTTTTTCAAAATACAAGGTTTTTAACAAAAAATAACGTATACTTATTGTCGTCGGATTAACACCAAATTTTCACAGCTTTAAGGTGACAATGAGAGGAACTTGAATGTGTCCAGACAAACTATTTCATCGATTATTTACCAACGAGTTGTGGTTTGAGTTGGGGGCAATGCGCCTAAAACAGTAATTGAAATTCAGGACACTATTTTTTAAAACGCGTTGCTTGAATAAAACTAACCAGACACATTCAATTTACCAGACTATTGAACAACTAGGAAAAGTGAAAAAAATACTTCTTATCGCCAGCATAAATGCGTAATTATTTTTTTTACAGAAAAAGTAATTTTTCACCTTTGATTGAGTAACGCGTCGTAGATTGCAGATACGGGCATGCAAAATACACTTGTGAAAAGCTTGAAGTCTGGCGATTCTAAAAATATATACTTTCCCCGGGTCTATTTGTAGTCATTTAGTCACAATTAGAAGATGAAAACAAGTATGCAAATAATAGTCCCGCTACCTTAATTGTGATCATATTACTAACTCCCAGTTACATTCTTTTTCAGAGGGGATGAGCATTTTCTAACCATAATAGTCTTTTACATAGCGTGAACAGATGTCACTAAATCTTGAAGGTCAGCTCTGCAGGCTATTATATTATTTGTATTTATAGTTATATCATATTTTTACATAAGTGCATTGACCGGAACAAAATTTTTTAAACGTTTTGTGTTAAGCAATGACATTTTTTAAAGAGAAGATGGCATTCTTTCCATCACAGGGAGATTGGAATTTTAAAAGTCACATAGCGATCAACTTTCGATATTTTGTTTAACCTTTCGATTGTTTTGTTTTTATTATACTGAACTGATAGACAGGATCACTTTTCATTTTTGGTTTTAAATTAGCACCCCCAATATAGAGAGTAATCCATCAAAATAAGTCAGTGTTATTATGTAAATGGCGTAACAGCACGACATATATGACAAATATAAGGGTGAAAAAACTTTGACCAGATTTCAAGTAATGGCGACAACCCTTAAATTTGCTGTAAATAAGTCCAAAACATCAATGGTAGTCAGATTAGCGTCTACATAAAATCAATGCTTTTACGAAAGCGTCAAAAGAATTAAATTACAAATAAACTGGTCTGGTAACAGCCTGGAGAGGCGAAGAGAAAAACAACTTTTTTTCCCCTGGCAGCATGCCAATAACCCATGTATTGGTAAACAAGGTAAGGTGGAAATTTACGACAGCTGTTGTAGTTAGACGCATTGTTTTCAGAGAGGGAGGTTCGGTGACCTACATTTTGGCAAAATCACTTTTAATTGCTTTCCAGCGTTAGTGTCCACTCACTTAAATCAAGACAAAAGAAGCGCTGATGGTCAGACTCCAAATTCAGACCGTGCAAAAGAAATATGAAAAGCACACCTTAATTACCCTAATTATGCAAGAACTATTTCTAGCTCACATGTCATTTTTAAGAGACAAGTCCATTCCTTCCATCAAGCATCACAAAATTTATATGAATTATACATTTGTTGATTGAATGTCATTGCCACCTGACAGATATAAATGCCAACTTCCTCTATACATTGTGTCTACTGGCAGGCGAACACTGCCCTCACAGTGAACAGTATCATCCCTATGTCACATGATGTCAAATGTCAATACAACTGGGACCTCCTGAGATGATTATTTACTGCTCTTCATCTGCAGCAGTAATCAACTCACAGCCATTTATAGAGAGCAGGTGACACTAATTTTGCAAAGGAGGTCATGCCAGACAAGCCTGAAATAAAAGATCACACACTGTGGAATTTTTTACTCAAAAATTTCTATTGATACTAAGATTCAAAATAAAATTGCAACCTTTTTTTTATGCAAACCACATGCGCAAAAACATGATCCAATTGAATTTGTCCATTTTAGTTGATCTAGGACCAAACTGCAATACATTACCTAACAGGAAATGACATCATGGATTTATGAGGCATGGGAAATTCTCACTTGACCTTCTGAAAGTTTTTAATTCTCACTTGAGCTTTTCAAAGTTTTTACAGTTTTCAGAAGTAGGGGTGTGGCATTTGTGTCGATGTCAATACTCTAACAGGAACACGACTTGGAGGTTAAGGAAGTTTTTTTATGCTTCAGCTCAAAAAAATCACTTTAGAGACGTATAATCAATGAAATACTTTGAAAAGCACCCAAAAAATTACAATTTTTATGGTAATAAATTTTTGTGATAACTCAAAATTTTGTTTGGGCACATGTGGGTAACAAAATAATATGTGAATATGAAATGGGCTCTCAATATATGTAGATTTAAAAATTATTTTAAGGGTCATATTTCATTATCTGGCCAAGGACAAATACATTACCATCTATAAATAAGTGGAAAGTAATTAACAAGATATTCACTCAAATACAAAACTATCATGGAATTATTTTTTAATGTGGCAATGTTATCAGCAATCTTCGATAGACATTCAATTGTCAATTCATAATGAACAAAATGTCAGTCTGCATATAAAAAATGTACAGGTAATATTTTTAACAGTTTAATTTTTAAAATTTAATGGCATTAATGAAGACAAAATTTCACCCATGTCAGTGTGTCGTAAGACCTAAAGACAAATTTTCATTGCCAACAAATTTCATGATTTTTTAAAGAAAATGACAGCGGCCTTAAAATCATTAATAATTTAATCCAGTGAAAAATTAAATCTATAAGAGCATGCTGAAGTGATCTCAATAGTCAATTTGTTAACCCTTTCACCACCAGTTTCCTCTATTTATCACAAATTCATAAAATATCCTGTTTATAGTCCGCACTTTCCTGTTTATAGTCCGCACTTTCCTTCAGAAGATTAAGACAAAAAAAGTCAAATTTTTTGAGTAAAAACTGAAAATTGACTTAAATTTTCTCTGTCCGCTCCAAAATTATGGTTTATTTCCAGAAATATTGAAGAATATAAAAGGAAAGTGAAGAAAAATTTTGATGAAAAAGTCTGGTGGTGAAAAGTTTAACCTAACAACATTTCCACCAGCAAATAACAGCACTGATTCACCTGTAACATTTTAATGGTTTCACTACTTTTCTACTTACTACTGTATTACTGAAATTGTTTATCTGTATATTCCAGTACTTCAAATAGTAGGACATAGCGATACAGAATATTTTTCTTGCAGGGTCGGAATCTAGCAGTGGATGAGAATTTTGGCATATTCTTGGCCAGGTCATTTTTATCTCCTTTTCAAATATTAAGCAATTAACAGTGACTATTACTGACATATGGACAGACGAATGAACACAGTGATCCACTAAGCTGCTCATGATACTCGAAAGCAGGATCATTTCTAAATTTTAAATTGTGACTTTAATCATTTCAATCAGTAAGCTGCCAAATACACCCACATGATACAGGTAGCCTGTACCACATTCATTTTAAAAAATCCTCCTGACTCTCGACACTATACAAAGGTGAAACACTCAGGTATGCAAGGTCAAATTTTAAAATGTCATCTGTCAACGTTAAACTATTGAACCTTCGAAACTCGCGGCGACAAACAGGTTTACCCTGGAACTTTACGCAGACCATCAATCATGCCGTACACTCCAACAACTATAATGCAACAATCTACAAATTTTAAGATTCTTTATTTTGCATTAATTGACTCGTGCATCATGACCAGTAGTAGGGGACGATGAGAATTCCTATGTATAAAGTGTGGTGTGATAGACGCAGACAATCTAGAGCACCTTTCTAGAGGCAGTCAAAGCTAGTGAACCAGTTCTAACCAATTCATTGAATCCGTCTTACTTTAGAACCCTGCCATTGTATTTAAATGAGTCCTTGCATAAAGACAAGGCATTCCTTTATTAAAGAGGCTCGATTATATGTACCTGTGTATCAAAGAACATGTAGTAGGTGGCAACCTTGAAACTTGAAAAAAAATCCATAATTTAATGAGAAGTTCAGAAGGGAATGTTACAAGTACAAAGTTAACTTTTCTGTAGATATAGTTTGTTACGACTATACTGTACGAGTCCAGGGCGTGACTGACATAACCAGAGTACAATCATACATTTTTCAAGGACTCGCATCAAGTAACCTCAGTGAATCTCATTGTCAGTGGAACAATGGTTGCGTCAGTGGTTTTAAATCAGGAAGGTCTGTAAGCACTGATTTAAAAATTTTATGTCAGCTATTATATTCAAGGACTGAAAGCCGAAATGAATGTGCAAAAATGGTGTCAGCAAGTGTGTTGAATTAAGGGGTTGTCCCATATTTTATGTTTTTGAAGCGGCAGTCAGTCACGCATTTCAGAAAGTAACTGAAAATCGGTTCATGACACAATAACATGCAAACATACATGTCCATACATTGCGAATTATCAAGTCTTTACACTGTCACAGGGCATTCTTTTATACTTTTAGAAGCGGAACATGTTTTTAGGCTAACCTCGCAAGAGAGGGGGCATAACCTTTTTGGGGCACCCTTTGACATCTACAGTAAACTATCTCACAGTGTACGACTATAGTCGAGCTGCTTTTTATCAACAGAACAGTACGTCCATTCAGGTAATCAAGTTAGGTATTAAGTTGTTTACCTTGGGTAATCAAAATTTCAAAGGTACACCATTTTGGTGTTGTGGAAAATACCACTCCTATAACTGAGCTATAAAACTTTTACTGCCTTATGAGCAACATACCTATATAGGTCATAGTTCAATTTCACAAGAAACTGTCCAGACTTCTAATTGCAAGCACAATAGCTTTCATGCTTTTCTATCAATGCTTGGTTTATGTAGAATAAGAAGCAACTGGTTTGAAACAGTCCCTGAAGGAAACATGTTCAGTTATGATTGAAATGGTAACCATGACAACATGCACAAAACCTCTAGGGGCAAGTCTTGCCTTAAATCCCCCCCTCACCCAAATACATAATTTTCAAGCAATAATATTTAAGACTGACGGCCGTTGAATGGGATAGGCCAAAAGGTCACCAGTTTGCCTTCTCCATGCTGTTTTCACGATGAAAATCGAGCGAACGTTGTAAATACGGCTGGAATTTACATGCAATCTGCTAATATATTTGTTTATTTTCTGTGCATATACATTTCGTTCGTATTTACTTCTTTCTTTCGTGATCGGAAGACGATTATTAAAAATACAGCTGTAAATTGAAACCACTGTAGTTGCGTATCGTGAGCAATAAGTGGCAACAATGTCGGGCGACAATGAATTCAGGCGATTGACACATTGCCATGAATACACTTGATAACTGCTTGCAGACTTCCAGTGGTCATTGTTTATGTTTGGACTCTTGAAACAATAGCAAAATAAAGTGTTGGGCAACTACTCTTTTGTTTAGGCTTGGGAAGAACAATGCAAGCTTTTTACAAATAATTTCAGCTGGAAGTACGTTGGCGGGCGGGTGTTGAGAGTTACTAGGCGGACGTAAAACTTGATGGGCCGCCCACCTAAAACCCCTTGTGGAGAACACTGGTCACCATATATTTTCATTGTCGGCAACCAAATACTATATTTGCTCATTAGTGCTGCATCTGTTTGTGTAAAATACAGATACGCTTCTGTGGTTAAAATAAGTTTCAACGATTAGGCATATGATAATTGTAATTTTTTTGTTTATATGCGTTTCTATTGGAGATGCACTTCTAATAGAGTAAATATGGTATGAGCATTCCATAATTAGCCAACACTGCCTTTACAACATATACTGACCGGATATTACACTGAAAGCTGAAAGGTGAGAGGGCAGCGCAGAAAGCTATTGAATAAAGCAATGATGAAACAAACTTTAGCTTCAATGAATTAAACTTTTTTCACATGAATGCAGTAAATACCGATAATTATGATGTGAACACTTAATTGTAGTCTCGGATACAAAAGGGCCCTTCATAAATTTAAGTGAACTTCTTTGGGAGCGGGGTACGAGTAGAATAAATTACGTTGCTTGGGCCCAATTATATACTGAGATTTGTACTTCCATCTAGTCTCACTGGAGTACAGCGTCATGATGTCATAAATCTAAACGAAATAGGGGTGTGTATTGGCAGAATCACAAACTCAGAAAGTAATGCTCAAAGCTTAATCAACATTTTTCATATTATTAGTTATTTGCATTAATTATTAATATTCACATGACAGTTTGTCCTTAGGGGGGTTGTGAATATTTCTGGCAACCAGCTGGTCTAGACAGACCACGGCTATTAAATGAGAAGTGATTACTGGACTTTACATCGTTACATCAATGATCACGTTAATAAGCAGGTGCCATATCATACGAAACGAGACTAGTAAATGACACGATACAAGGGGAAAAATAATCCTGGTCATTCTAGTGCACTTTTATTGCAAAACATTTTTATTTGCTCGGGGTTAAGCGTACTGTTAAACCTGTAATGGAAATTTCCATAGATACGTGGCATAAAAGAGTGTCTACTTAATTAGTACCTGCTAAGACAAGGAATGTGTCAAGTGTACATATGAAAGAGCAATAATCCCAACATTTTAAGTACTTTTGTCTTCTGCCTTAACAACATTTAGTAGTTGACGTCATTACTCAAGATGATGTGTTGTTACTTTTAATTTCAACACTCCCACTAATAGTAAAAATGGTCCACCCCTTAAAACCAATTCCAGGCAGTAAAGGCTTCCATTCTGAATAAGGTTTCCCGCCAAGTCAGGTGAAGTGTTTGCTTAGTAAACAAACAACCACCAACTCAATTACCACTCCAGTTGTCATAATCACTTTTCACAAAAGCCATACATCATAAAAAAAGGGAAGGGGTGAAAATAAAAATAAAAAAAAAGCGCAAACGAAATGTTTACTAGCATTTCATTATTTAATTTCATGCGCTTGCAACCAATTTTTGCCATTTTCAAAAATCTGTAAATGTAGCAGAGAAAACGAGGGCTCCAAGTTAAAGAAGGAAGCAGACATGCACTTTAGAATGATGTAATTATATATCCAGATTTTTCTAAAGGTTGCGTGAGAACGCTACTGTGAACATTCCTAAAACATTGTGATCCAAAACACTCCTTTGAACACAGGGTGCAGTCAAGTGGGTATGGCCTGACCAATTCATATTAAAATCAGTCGGAAGATGATTGTAGGTACTAGTTTAGTACACTCGTATACAACTTTCCCACGAAAACAAAACATTATATGTACATATGGTTAATTCATTGTTATAATAATTGTGCTCTAGTGTTTATTTACAATTATAGAGGGAGTCGCTACCTTATAATGCTCCTCCAGGGGGAACCCTGCCTTACCAAAGAAATTCATAAATATCATGCTGAAATACAGAGTAAGGCATCAATAGTTTTACTATAATATTCCCTTCCCCACATTCATCCCTGAATGCCATCAATAACACAGGGAAGGCATCCTAGTAATACAACACCACCAAGTGGAATCCAGTATTGTTGGTATCTCATAATATACCACATTCATTCCACATAGTTAGGAAGCTACATTTGCATACTTTGTAGGAGGGCTGGGCAGTGACCTCACTTATATGTTAAACATATACAGCTGGAAGGTCAACAAGGATGGGTGAATAACACATACACTTATTTCTGAAAATATTTTTACAGCCAAAAATTGTTTTATCTACAAGTATCAATATTGTAAGACAACTTTCACCCCGTTAACAGTAGTGGGCAAAATATGTTGGAATGAAACCAACTGTAGTTTTCAGGAATGCAAGCCACAATTAAATTAGTCAACCATTTTCGAGAAAAACAACAAGATTGAGTTACTGTCGCAATATGATAAAAAAAAGATTTAGGCATAATTGAAAAAAATTGAAATCAGAGATTGCTATCTCAGTCAAACATCCTGACAAAAGTTATGACCCCTGTGAGAATGGATGCCGAACCAATACGAAAGAGGCTAGCAAAAACGAATGAACCTGAAAATCCATATATCCTGAACCCAATTGTACCATAGATTTCACCACAGTTGTACAAGAACAATTACTTTTGACAGCTGATATCTAGCGAGTCTCTGACATTTTTGTTCTTATGGTACACTTGGTTTAAGGTAGAAGCTAATCACGCATCTTATGTCATGCGTTTGTGTCCAATATACTAATGTTATGATCTTCCCAAGCAAATACCTCAATTGAAAAACAAAACACAAACATTTCCCACAGCTACTCTCAACACAACAAATGCATTCCCAACATCTTTATAAATATTTATGTATTTCAATGGCAGTTGAAACAAACAAGCCAATCAACAAGCAGTGTACAATGAAGTCAATTGAAAACATTCCAATGTTATTCAATTGGTCAATAGAAACATCTTGTCTCAGTTTAAATTATAAAATTTATAAAATTTTATAAAAATGAATGCAATGTCTTTGTTGCGCCAAGAGTAAACTCAGGAAGAGAAGATTCACTTATTTTGACAAACATATCAGTACTTGACAACTATCTTGCGAGTGTGTTGTGATAGGGTTGATAATAATAACTCTACTAGTTAATACTATCTACCCTCCCTCTCATAATGAACTGCATAATTACACATTCACATTGAGGTCCTACGGATTGTTATCAAAACATGGAAATTCAGTAAAAAGCTGCATCTCGGCTCTGATTTTTCTCAATAACTACAAAACAAAGTTTCCTCTAATCCAAATTTATTAGAAGTACGCAATGATTATAATTCTAAAGGAATTAAACCAATGCCACTTTATAAAAGTGCTAAAACATGTATTCAAGGGAACTGTTTTATTTTATATAGTGTTTGCATGAATTATTCAGGTCATACCACGAGACTGGACTTGTTTGGAAAGTTGCCCAAAAAGCATTGTCCTGATACAACCTCGTACATAATGAACTGCTAGCCAAGCTATTATAGTGAAAGTCCACATTGTTCCCCTCCCAAAAGAATGAAAAGAGCTGGTCCCTGCGCATTCTTAACAACCACTGCGAAAACGAAAACAAACTCTAGCATGCTAGGCACGGTCTCACCATCAGACATGACAAACGCAGATGGAAATACTAGGTTATTTATAGCTTTGCTCATGATATATGCGCACCCAATCGAATCCTACTTTCGTGTTAAATATTAAGTACATATATTTTTAGTATGATAAATACAAGCAGGGGCGTGCCTTTCAAAGGAAATTTCCTACATGTCACTGTGACTAAAACACCGGCCATGCAGTGCATAACAACACAGATGTAAACAACATATATGTACAGACAAGCTTTTAATGTGCATCTCAAACCGATATGTAGTGCTAGAAACAATGTTTGCATGTTATTACTTGAATTCAAGCCGCATCATTTTATTGTCGGCGAAACCTTGAACAAGTTGACAATGGCAACAATGCTTTGATTAAGGAAAGGTGTGTACTTTTATTTTGTAGGAATCTTATTTAGTCTTTTGTATTGTTGATTTTCTGTCAAAGCAAGCCAAAGGCGCGAATGGACGGCGATCCAGCGAAAGCATTGCAAGGCAAAAAAACACTGACGTGCGATAAAGAGCCATAATAACATGTTACCAGAAAAAATCGGTAGTTGAAGATTTTTGACTGTGTTATCGAGGTCGATACAAGTCTAGCTAATACCATTTTAACCTATTGCTCCAATCTGGCAGTCAATGGGGCCAAACTAAGGAAAACAGGGACATATAAATACTTCTGAACTCAACATTTATGGTCATCGGCCGGGGCCCGCGTGCGTACGTGTATATATATAAAGCCGGCCACGTGATAACGATGCCTGTGAACGAATGCATGCTCGAAATGTGAAAATAAAAATACACATTCAATACACACGGCTGCAGTCAATCAATCAATTAATTACAATATATATTTATATACACATTTAAAAAGACACTTTACCTCCTCCATTCTTGTAACACAGATAGGGAAATCGCCAAATATTACCCAACCCGACGGAGAATCCGATCAACGCTAATACAAAATCAGCCTTCCCGATCCACTGCTCACGCTCAATCTCATCCTCTTTTTCATCTTCCTTTCCCGTCTCGACATCTGAGTATTGGACATCAACCTTATCCTCTACGTTTGGTTTCATTTCCATGATTTCCAAGTTTCGGTGACAACTATTATAAACACGTCTTCAATATACCGGGAGGCGAGAGTGTATGTGTCTATTTCGCGTAGCATGGGATTATGCAAATTAACATTTTTCGCGCTGCTCGGCGAAACCATTTTTCTAAAGGGAAAGTGAACCGTCAATACTAAAATTACACGTGATTGACTTTTACCAAATAAAATAAAATAAAAGAAAACACATTCTAATCTATTTATCAATAAGTTTTAACATAAATGTACTACAAAATAGTCATGGAAAATTGAGCTCATTGCAATAGCTTTGAGGTAACAACCCCCTCAAACATGAAGATGAATCATGCAAATGACAAACTTTCTATGAATGAATGCGAGCGTATGTAAAGGTACTGTCAGATTAATAATACTTTGGCGACATACATTGTAAAAAATGCAAATTACGTACACGTTCCTGGAAATAGTGTATCACCTAAGGTTCCTTCTGTAATTATGCCTACCAATTCGCTCTTTTTCTAAGTGAAACTGTTTAAATAAATGTCTTAATTTTCGAGATTGCCTGTGAAGTTGGTATCTCAATCCCCGAACAACACGCTGCTTCTCAAACATTGACACGTCCTTCAACCAGAAAAACGGATCTGTTTTTGGTAACTACGCAACGGCTGTTGTTTTACAGGACAAATCTCAAATAAAGAATAAAATAAAGTTTGAGTAAATTCTTAGTTCCAAGTTGAGATTTCCATATGAGACATAGGTACAAGTAATGGCTTTGCAAATTTCTAATTGTCGGGCGCCGGAAGTTGTTGAACATGAATAATCATTAGTCCTCTTATGTTTCGACTTTATATAGATCAATGATAGCTGGAATTCCGTGTTCGTCTTGAACTTGAAGTTGTGTGGCTTTTGTCTGAAATATGTCAGACTTATTTTTCTGGATTGTTCTTGTTTTTTTCTGATATGCCAAAAAATAATATTATATCATCGTTCTCATATTCACCATGCCCAACAAAATCATCTTTTACGTTGGCTGCGGTATCAATTCGCACATAAATATAATGTTACCTTATTACGTCATGCGCCTAATTAAAGATTTATTTAATGATTTATTAAGAACAACTGGGAATCTGAAATGTTAATGTGTTTATATGAGGATTTCATGTTGTGTGATATTTATAAATAACATTAGTCGGTTACGGTTGCAATTTGAATATTCGGGACTGATGACACATCCTTACTCCTATACCAATTTTAAAACTGTAATCAACTTAATTTTTTTATATACACGGAATTAGTCTTGAAGTACCAAAGATTGTAAAGTTTACGCCTCACTGACAATTTTATCGGTTATCACGATGGAATGATAAACCTCAGTTATTCTCCAAACTGAATCCAAATCACTAGCAACAAATAAAAAAAAATCAAACAGATTAATATTTCATTTAAATTTACTCTCGGTGCAACAAAGGCATTCCCCTCATTTTTATAAATATTTATAAATTTCAGTTGAGTGAAATCAGTAATTCAGTGACGTACGACGTCATTTAAAAACGTTCCATTATTATTCAATTTCCCAATAGAAACCTCTTGTTTCAGTTTGAATTGGGAAATTTATAAATATTCATAAAGATGAAGTGAATGCCCTTGTTGCGCTGATAGTAATTTTATTAATTATCAAATAAGAAAAATAATAAAACCATTATACGATGACCATATTCAACTTACGAGAGTTAAAATATATTTTCACACTTAGCGACGGAAACCTCGATTTGTTTTGTAGATGCTATTGAATGTTCGTGAAAATAAATGTTATAAATGTTATTTCAAAGTTATCACTAGTAACGACCCCTTCATTGGTGGCTACAGGGATAACAGATTTAGTCAATTTTATTTGTGCTATTCTCGAAGTTTTCTTTGATTTTCGCTGGAAATTGAAGAGAAAAAAAGAAAAGAAAATGTAAATCTTATTAAACATCCCACAACTTTTTGCAGTGGTTCGAAATTCCTGAAAACAATATTCCGACTTAAAACCTCATTTATCTTTTTAAATAGCTTTCGACACATTAGGTTTCGATATAGGACAA
Source organism: Saccoglossus kowalevskii (assembly GCF_978046115.1). Lineage (NCBI taxonomy): Eukaryota > Metazoa > Hemichordata > Enteropneusta > Harrimaniidae > Saccoglossus > Saccoglossus kowalevskii. Next base: position 20,392,019 of record NC_140641.1, read on the forward strand.
GTTTTCTTTTTCTCTATTTTGAATTGATTTTGAGACTGAAAACAGTTTCGAACTGAAATTTAAATCAGCAATGTGGCACCAACCCGGAAAGAAAGTGAAAGTACCCATCACAGTTTAACAAGGAACTAAATGCGAATACAGGAAGAAGATCTGGAATGTTTGCCAGATGTGCGATGATGCTTCTTATGGAATTCTCGTTCCGGCCTTGGCATACTTTAGATTGCGGGGGAAGATTCTACGCTCACCTTATTAACCCAAGTAGTCCTGGCCATGTGATGGAAAATTCCTGCGACCTAGTACGCAAGCCCTGGCACACGGCCAATTATTTAGATATTTTAAGGTCAGTTATGTTTATGTACGTAGACCGCGCCAATTACTCATGGTGAATAATGTAAAACATGTCTTTATAGCTAGCATGTTATTTTAGCTAATCTGTAAGTCGCTAATTCAAGATGTAGCTAATTTAAAAGAACGTGTATTTTCACTATGAATTTTTTTTTTCGAGTTCTCAGGTTATTCCTGTGGACTCGATGAAGTGTTTGACACATCGATGTTAGTAAATCCAATATCACCGGGATGAAAACAGCAGCGGCAGACGGTTTATGGCTTTGTTCAATTAAATTACTGATATTGACTGTCTTTCTTTGCACTTGATCGCCTGGGGTGGTTCCAATGACGACGTGAGTGGGAGTCGGCGTGCCGCGTGGGAGCACACACCCCGTCTCCCATACCATGTACCAGTTATGCCTCAAAAATGGCGGTTTCATTCATTCACAAACTGTTACCACGTGTGAACACATGTTGTAAACACGGGATTAAAAAAAAAAGTGTACTAGTATACAAATGTACTCCCGGCGTCGTTAACGAAAGCGTATAATCAACCATAGTCCCGCCGTACCCGGCGTGGGTGTGATGTAAACTAATAAATTACGCAAACCACAATCACGCCGAATGATTTTTCCTATATTCCAGCATCATCACCATAATAAGCACAGGAAGATAATAGAATGACGTACACGAAAATGGTGACGTCACTACGTGAATTCAGCTAGTTCATGGCGTCCAATGCGAGAGCAAAGTTTTTTTCCGGCAGCGTCCGAGCCGTCCAAGCATACATGGTTACTCCCGGAAACTACAACTGGGGAATATGGAAATGAATACGTACTATTTTATTCTAACTAAACTATAACTGAACATTTCAGTGTTTAGCGGACCATACTCATAAACAAACCAATGTCAGAAAAAAAAAAAAACAAACATTGGGCGGTGGTCGTCACGTCGTGTCCTGTTCTATATGAGACTCATAGCGACGTATACAACGCGTGTAAAATACATTGTTTATTTACATGAAATTCGAACACGCACTGCATGAAACCCTGTGCCCTTTCAAATAATGCCAAGAAAGACACAGAAATACTTGTTTTATATGTTAAGAGTCAGCCATTCGAACTCTTGCAAGTAAAAAAATAAACAAATGAATCCGTTTTGGTCCACGTGTATACATTTGTTCTCGTTTATATGCATCTTTGAATAGAATATTTTATTTGACTCGAAATAATGTAAGAAATCACATAACTTATGGCCAAAAACCAACATAGTAACGCACAAATACAACAAATACAACAATAATAAAAATTAAAATTATAAAGATGTTTAACAATTAGCATAAATTTCTAAGATTTTATGTAAATACATTGTTGACTCCCAGACAAACTATCTTTTGAACTCAACTTAGGCAAACTTTGAAATTCTTTGTGCATTGAGATTGCTTTCATGAATTAGCACCTAGCAGATTCCATCTCTGGGTTCCTGCAATCTAAGAAAGCATGCATCTCATTGTCAACAGCTAGATCATCACATGACGATAGCATGCATAACCTTTCCTCTGGGCGGTAAATTAAAGTAGGGCAGTATAACCCATCTTTCAATAATGTAAACTACAACAACCACCCGACGCTATCACTGCTTCATTCATTGCGTCCACTTTCTTGGTCGGGTTTCATGTCCTCACATTGAACTCTGTGTGTTTTGTACAAAATGTTCGGTCAATAGTGCAGGCAGAAGCGACGGACGTGGAAGATTACATGCTAAAAACTTCGCTTCTCGTACCTTTCATCGTCCGCCCGCACGGCGTTGTCCTGTTCGGACATTCCTCCCTCTACAACTTGATAGTGGAGAGCTTCGCCAGAACATCCACTTTGAAAATTCAAGATGGTACCTTTGAATATCCTTCGCACTTTTGAAAAAAAAAATGTTATAAATGTTTCTGTAATGTGAGTTCAAACTGAAGTGGGTCAGCGACAATCATTTATATATGCTAGGAAAGAAAGTACTAATACTCAACATTTCAGTGTTCAACGGACCATACTCATGTGCACACCAATGTGAGAAAAAGAACATTGAAAGGGTACCAAGAAAGCCACAGAAATACTTGTTTTGTACGTTACTAGTTTATTGGGCTAGGAGCAACTCATTTGAAATCAGGGGGTTGGCTGAAAGAGGGTGACCAGTCCAACTTGAACTTTTTCGCGGTGCTTAATATGTACATTTATTTTATTTTTCTTGTGCTAACAAAATTTCCACACAACACCTTGAAAGCATTTTTGTTCTGCCGGTGTAATTTTTTTCCAGCCACCCCAATGATTTCAAATGGTCGACCCCTTATAGTTAAAGCGGGAGGGTCGTCACTTGCGCACGCGCGGGAATTGAGTCCCAATCGATGATAACAACACACGCTAAAAACGCAAAGGCTCATAGGTAGACGCTTGTTTGTAAACAAAGATACGCTATGGTCATCTGACGCATGCGTAGGTGACGACACCCCCGCTTTAATTAATTCAAAATATAACTTTATACCATGACACACAAACGTCTGTGAGGATGACGACGTCACTTTGGGAATTCTGCTGGTACCCGGCATCCATTCACGGTTGTCCTCGTAGCGCCCATGATTTCAACTCACATGCAACTAAATACGTACTATTTTATTTCTAATTCCACCATACTAGAAATAACAAAGAAACAAACAGGGTTTTTCGAGCAGATTAGCCTCTCGCTTAAAGGGCGTTGGTCGTCGTGCCGCGCATGTGCTTCATTTGTGTTGATAAACTTTGATTTTCCAGCAATCGTATGCGTTCTTTTAATGAAATCACGAGTACGAGTTTTAACCTGGGCGCGACTTCCACTAATTACCGCCGGTGACTTTTTTGATATCTTCCAATCATCTTAAAAATACCCAATTAAAGTTTGGCGCCGTCTAAGTGTGTACTAGTTGGTCTGCCAACGCGCAACAGTCAAAGTCGCCATCTTTGTTTATATGAGACCCATATCTCGGGCATGCGTGGCGCGACGACCACGTACCTTTAAAACATTAACACACAAGAAACACTATCCCAGCGAACGCAGTATAAAAGTATGAAATACTAATTGAAATCAAAAAGTACATTTTTAACATAATGGGTGTTGATGACAATGCGTATTTTTAAGCATGTTTTAAACAGTTTGGTTGTCATTACAAATTGAGGTTGTTTTTCAAAGTTGGACGGCAGGGCCCATCGCGTGATTGTCAGAGGCGACGACACGGCATTTTGCATGGGGAGGGTGAGATCTGCTCACCAACCTTGATACGAAAGCGCGACCTTCTTAAAAATTTGAGATCTAGACCCGCTGAAACGCCATTTCCCGCATTTTGAGGGACAAATTTTGCTGACACAAAGGGTTTCATCTTGATTTTGGAGTGGCGACGCTCCCCAACATTTTTTTCGAGAGGGCGATCGCTCCCTCAGTTTTCAGCTATTTAATATAAACAAAAATAATATATATGTTTATGATTCTGAGGTGTCAGATTGGAAAAAAAATAGTACGATGAGCAAGAAATATACATTACTAGAAAAGTCACAAAAATACTTTTGTAATTTATGTTTTCTTAATAGAGAACTGAAATAACCGTGACGCGTTCAATAATGTTTATCAATGCAATACTACAAGACTTAAAGTCTGTCAGAAGTTTCAGGAAATATGTAATTATCTTGTGCATTATTTTTTTTTAAATTGTTTACATTATAAGTATAGACGTTAATGACGTGGCGATAGAGTTTATCAACCGGAAATATATTGTTATATCATATAAACAATATATTATGTATCTTATATACTTATATATAGTTTTCAAATTAAAAAAAAACGTATTAGTACTTTCGAATATTCCTCATCTTGTCATATCTATATAGTGTAAATAAACTCAGATTAAATTAAACCTTCCCGATTCGTTATTATTTGTTTTATCTCGAGTGTTCCAGATCATTGCTGACATATCAGGACTATATTATCATAATATTTTGAATTCTTGACAACACTACTATTTTTAGTAGTTTATAATTGCACCATGTGGTGTGGGACTCGTTAACTGTTTTATTATAGTCTATCGTACAATAGGAATTGTATACCGTATAAACGTACTACCTATTTTTATATGCATTCGCTTTATTGCCATGGGAATCTCCCACAACTATGTCAGAGGTCACGACTATGTCAGTAAATATCGCTGTCACGTTTTACTGTGTCGGATCTCATCAAACAAAACAATACAATGGAATTGCCACGTGTGCACGCAGTATATAACCCCAAACAACTTAGGTACCAATAGTGCCGGAGAGCAAGTCAATGCAAAGCTATTTACAAGACTGTACCTGATTGGCTGGCAAACCCCTATACCCAATAGTCAGACCAATCAGAGAGCCGCTTGTTTGTCGTCAGGTGTTTTACGAAGTGTCAAATTCGGCCTTCAAGTTGTATACTACTTATGATGCTTCGACTCCGAAAACTGCCCTTAATTCGAACATGTAATATTCATGAGTTATTTAAATAGGTAGTCGTGCATGAATAACAGTTATTTTCCTTTTATTAATCATTCATATTTTATTATCATTTACAAGATAATAAAACCTCATCATAAAATGACACTCGTGTGGGGGTATTTTTTTATGTGTAAATTCACTAATCATATGCATAATTACATATTTAAATGTGTCGTTGAATATTCATGTTATGCAATTTCTTTTAATATATGTAGGGGTCTGAGTCACCGGGTTACAAGTGATATCATATACCCATAATGCACCATGAATGTAGATTGGTAACAGTGTGTGTGTCTATTTATAGCCAGATAAACGTCAAGTGTAAGTGACGAACTTGACGCACTTTACCAGAAAGAATGGGCATTCACGTCCTTTCGAGATCTCGTGTGTTTTAGTTTTAAACTGCGTTGCGTCCGACTGATGCAAGGTACCGGAATAACTGAACTGCAGTCACACACGACCGTAGTTTGTATGGAGTGAATCATTCGGTGGAGAAATCAAAAATTTTAAAAATATGTTTAAGGTCTATAAAGTAATGTATACATGCGTCCATTCTACTCATGGAAGTAAAAGACTTTTACCTCCGTGATTATACTGTACTTTATTAACTTTAAGGAAGCCATACACTAATGTATTGTTGTTTTCCCATATTGCTCTTTTTTTGCGATCAAAATACCGCCGTAACCCACAAGTAGTTTTTATTCGGTTCGCCACAATATAACCTGAATAGGGGCATATTGTTTCCAGGCGATTTTAATTTCCCACTGACAGGAATTATTGATGAATCTTCCTGATCCGGTTACTTAATGCCTTATATTATTATTCCAAATTGGCATGTGAGAATTAAACCTCCTACACTGTGCTCACCGAGTTGTAATGATCGTGAGCACGCCTATATGCCGTTCTCTCATCACTATATTAATCAATTTTTACAAAAGAAAAAAATCATGCGAATGGGAAGCAACAAATCATACTTTGCCCGTCATTTAATATTAAATCGCAACGACGTATTACTAAGAAAAATATTACATTTTATTTATTAGTTATATTTATTGAATCTCAGCAATGACGTTGATTTGACAATAATCAGTCAAATTTAATTAACAACAGTTCCTACAAAGAGAAGTTAATATCTTATAAAAATGATAATTTACACAAACAATGTGTTGCCAAGCAACCACAAGACAATCTACACCTACTATTTATTCCGTCTTTTGAATTTCAGACATGCACTATACTAATCACCTAAAATATATGACATTGACGTAATTGTGGTGGTTAGATTAAACAAACACATGACCCCCCCCCCCTGTGTGATTTACGTTGCTGACCAATTTACACCATGATGGTTCATTTCCACGACCTCCGCGAATAGAGGATTTTCCGTACAATTGCGAGATCTCGCGAGACGCATGAAAGACGCGCGTCGAACGTCTGCCGCAAAAATCGAACGATTTGATTTTGAACTAGAATTTCTTTATTTCGTAGCTTACATTGACCGGCCGATCTTCGACAGAGGAATATTGCTTCCGAATACCCTTACTTAATCGTAATTGCCTATCATCAAATGTGGACAGCATATTATTAAGCATGGAAATATCCCCGAAAATACTTTCGCGTTTGTCGAATCCCACGCGATGTTTGACGCGACTACGACGCTATGACCTTTGTTTGTCCTGTTTTTACGTTCGATTTCACGCATAACGCGTGATTCTCGCAGTGAACGGAAAATCGTCTATTCACACGATCATTCTATCGTGGTTATGGTGGCGAAAGGACGACGTACATCAACATATAAAAACCTTTTATAAAGCATTTATATTTTAATGATAATTATAGTAATAATACCTACTTTTATTGCTATGGCATTGAGGAGGTCCGTTAAGGAGGTTCGTGATTTTTCGAGAAACTAGAATCCGAAAATGTTATTAAAAATGCTTTCTTGCACTGGTTTATATGGTGAAATTATTTCTTTCCATCTCGAAATGTTGTCATATTTTAAACTATTTTAAGGTAGCGAGAAGGGAAATTTTCGTTTTTTTCTTGATTTTTCAAAAATCGAAAAAACGTTTACTTCAGACATTGACACATTATCCCAGCTTTTCAAAATAGCAAAATTCGGGTAAGACGCTGCTCAAATTGATGTTTCAAATGCTAGCACAAGTAACTACGGCTGCCGTTTCGCGGATATTTGCACAATGCGTATGTTTAGGACGGATTACGTGATAACATCTTATGTGCATACTCTGTTGTTGACGATTCTGATATAACGGGTGATAAGCTTCCTATCGCAAACAATACGTGTTTATCTAAGCTTCCATTGTCAGCGTAATTATCAGTCTAGACTTCGTTCGAGAAACACGCTCATAACTTTGCACAACATTCTTTTAAATCGCTTTTTTTATTTCGTTTTATTTTCTTATTCAATATTATATTTTACTAACCTATTTACTAACGCAATGCCGAGGAAAAGGAGAGCGAAGACGCCGATGACAGACGAGGCAAAGAAGATTCTGCAACTCAGTAGTGCGGGGTCTTATTATAACCAACCGCCCGAGTGGTTTGAATTCGACGATGAGGTTGAATTATCCGCCTCCACCCGAAAAATATTTAATTACGCTACTGATGACGACACCGATACATCCGACGACGACGAGGAAGCGAGTACGGGAAATCTGTTGCTCATCGATATCAGGCACATAAATAAGGCCAGCAGTACCGTTTCTGTGTGCAGCGGATGCAACGAGGGGAACATGCGTCTTGTCGAAGACACAACTTCTCGACACGGCTGGGGCAGCAATTTGTTCTTTCAATGTTCTAGCTGCAGCCGTCTGTCAGAAACTTTCCCAAGTTCCCCAAAAAACGGCCACATTTTCAACGTTAATCGACAGTCTGTCATTGCCGCCAGAGGGATAGGAAAGGGACGTCGTGCGCTGAGAAAATTCAGCAGTTACACGGGTTTGCCGTCTCCGATTTCTGGAACATGTTACAAAAAGCATGATTACTGCTATTTATCGTAAATTTAAGAATAATAATCATAATTATAATCATTATTTTAACGTAACCGAATTTGTAAAGCACTTCTATTTATACTTCAAGTGTATCACGTGTACGTGACGTCAAAGTATTGGTCTCCGGCTCAAGTTATGGTAAAAACGTTCGTATTCTTGCTTTATGTATACATGAGACATTATAATATAGTAATATAAATACGGTCTTGAAAATGATATGAGTATGATCGCTACTAATCTCGTGTAACAAAAAAGAAATACTATACATAATATTGACCACTACAGTTCAACTGTAATCAAGGAAAAAAAAGATTTTATACGCACAATACTTCTGACTATTGGTCGAAACTTGACCAGTATATTCACCTTTCAGATTACTGATTATCTATAATTAGCGAAACGAACCATTTACTGATTAAAATCCCACCCGTCGACAAACGTTCCATGTCGTTAAGACACGGTGCGTATTTACTGGTCATGTTTTGTCCACAGTTGTGAATATTTTACGTATAGGACTCTTGTTTCGCTGATTACAGATTTCCGTTTATCTGTAATTAGAGAAACGAACCATTTATTGATTAATAATCAGATCCTTTTTGACAAATATTTTATGTCGTTATATACACTACTGAAATATACTGATTAAGTTTTGTCCGATAGTTGTAAATATTGTACGTGTAGGGTCTTTGTTTTGCTGATTACAGTCATTGTGCGTAGCATTTTCTGATTGAAACCACAACTTCTGTATCGCATGGGATACTATTATACGATTGAAAACGAATTATATGATTATATTGTACAAGTCATTTCGTTTCGTTTGTTTGAATACAATAAGTCCTGGTAGAACTCTCAAAATAACATTCGCCCAGTATTTTCCATGACGTCATCAACACGCCATAAAGTCAGTAAACGTTAACTGTCAATTTGAAACAAAATTTTAATTCAGAAATAGCTCATTAGGCAGTCACGTGCCGTACACAATATTCGATTGGAAATTTCCGCAACGTCCAAGAGGAAACAGGAACAGGGTTTCCTACTAGTGTTTGTGACTTATTGCTGTACTACTTGTTCCACTAACTCAAAGTTACGTAACGTGCGGTAAAATTAGGGCTCGGTCACAATGTCTTCATCTCGGTGAACTTCCTCTTCAAATGGGTGGGGGGGGGGGGTAGGTGGAGGGGGGTCAAGATAAGCTTTTTTCGGGAGTTAATTATAGCATCGGATATTGCACTTACGCTTCAGTACTAGTATTCGATTTTCACACATTGCAAATTCATGAACATGAACATGAATATGTACATACAGGGTATTTGCTGGTCGGTTTATTGGCTGTTGTCACCTGTACGGACAATTGCTATCACGATGTACAACACTTCTCCAAGATGGCTGTGCTCGCAAACGTTTCGAGGGATTGTGTTGCACATTGATGTATGTGGTTGTTTTAGAGAGTGAAATTTATGTACATCATCTGAGAGGCGTGTAATACAAATATTCGGCCCGGATATGGGCGCGATAAAATGCGCGTAGGTTCCGTTTGCGAGAGAGATGGGGTTAGAGCAAACAGCCACCTCAGGAGCTTTAAATAATAATAATAAAAATCAACTGTAATAACTATAATAAAAAAAAAAAACACTGCAATAAACTATACTATTACTACAATAAACGAAATTATATGACACTGGTTAATTACTAGTCTTGTTGAATGTTGTTTGAGTCAGGCATAACATCAAAATATCTCGGATCCGAACCAGACCCGTCGAAAAGCACATATTCAGATGAGAATTGCAACACAATAAAACAGTTTCGAGTATGGCGATCTTACTGTGTGTGCAATGTACGACACACCCACCCTTGTGATTCACTTCTTTTAAGGCAGGAAAGGGTCACTGAGTCCTCGTACGGCAACCTTTGACCTTCGGGCGAAGACCTGTCTTGAAGAAAACACTCATTGTTAGAAAAAATGTTAGGGGCTTATAAATCACTCGAGTATAACCTAACCATGAAGAGCGGAACAAAACAAGGACGACTGTCATGGTTGGTGAGTTTTGTTAGTACATGTTGTGTATGATCTTCTCTGGAAGCTGTTTGTACTGCGTGGTCGATCGCGTGATCGCCGTGATGCTTACTGACGATGAAGACTGCGCCCTCTCTCGAGTTAATTTTGTTTAAACAGTCATTTAGGTTATTTTGATAATCACGGCAATGCAAAAACATACTTTGTAGGATTCTGTAAGTAAAATTGTTTGATAAAAAAACTGCTACTGAACAGTGATTTATATCGGTGTTTGACAACAAAAAGACCGTGCGGGCAGCATCTGGAACGTCACAACATCTAGCGCTCGGACGGTCATGGGCAATACATTACGGAACCTATCATGTAAAACTCACATATTCGTACTCTGACAACTAAAATGCACGATTATTCTGTATTTTACAGTATTCGCTGTCGAAACCTTCACGCTGATTGACTAGAATGTGGAGTCAGTATTTCGCAGTTGTACACAAGTAACGAAAATGGAATCTTATGGAGATGTTGGTGAACTGTCATTTAGGCTTTTGTGTTTATCTTGTTAGTAAAGCAAATATTTACCTCAGTGGTCGATGGTCGGCCATTTTTCAGTTTTATTGAACTATGGAGGTAACTGACCTCGGCTACTAGTACTCAAGGTTTACCTCGTCCTTGGGTTAACCTTGAGTATATAATAATGGCCCATACTTCGGTTTTATGATTACACCCTCGGCAGAAATATATTATACTTATCGCTGTACTTATTGTGTCGTTTGTTAGTTCACTCCTAAAAGATAATCACTCACATATGGCCCAATGATAAAAAACAAAAACAAGTCCGAAACGGCATTTGACGTTGAGGGCGTTATCGCCATACGACATCTTCACTGACTGAATGAATACTGTAGCTGTAGTACAGCAATGGCTACACGCACCTAAGCACACGTAATGTTTCATTGTTTTTTTGACTGTCACATTTCCCCCCTGTGTTTTTATCGTGACTTTTTCTGTGTTTTTTACCATCCTTTTTGTTCCAGTGAATTTTTAATATGACGTTTTTATTCTCATCTGCCCCAAATTATAAAAAAACAACAACAACATAAATTCTACTTTATCAAGAATCCTCCATCTGATATTGCTCACTGGGTTAGATCACACCTTTATCAAATGTACAATCTTAGCGACGTGCAAAAATACTAGTACTCCTGCTTTGTCATGGCTGAAAATAATAAACTTGTCAGTTGGCTTATAGTCGATAAGAGGAAATTTTATTTTTGTGACGTCGATTGGTACACCCAAAAGCACTATATCATGCGTGCAAGTTTACGTTACACCCCCAAACGGCATGCGCGCGCATGCGAAACACCGTATCTTCGACTTCCGGGAAACTCGTCTATACGACGCGTGTAAATTCATTGTTTACATAAGCACTGAGCGACGACTGTAGCGCTTTAAGATGGTTGAGCAGGTGAGGATGTTGAAATTTGCCCGCTTGGAGTGCGTTGTATTTTTTAAAGCTAAAGCTATGTGAAACAGTACATTTGAACCCCCGTCTCACCTAAAAAACGCGGTGACAACTACGAGATCTCGCTGTGAACGAGAGAGCCACGAAACTTGTCTCCGCCCCTCAAATAGTGTTCTATTCTTTCCGTCACGTGACCACTAACTGCAAATAGCTGTTATATGAACCATGTGAACGCTGACGGGAGAAAATTAAACATTATTTGAGGGACAAAAATAAGTGTTTTTGGCGGCCATTTGTTTATATTCCATGTTTTACGCATCTATTTAGGCTTTGTTGGCAACAATTTGTTTAGTATTGAGACTTTCCAAGCTGTTTTTATATTTTATTACATTACATTGCATTATATTATATTATTTATAGCATTACATTGTTTATTCATGGCTCATTGCGTTAAGCCTAATCTTACAGCAAATTTACGTATCGGATTACTTTTATAATAAGAAACAAAGGACAGATTAAGTAGTTAAATAATAAGGACAATGGATCCAGTGATTGATAACTTCCCCCTGTCAGTATCCAGATTAATTGAGCAAATATAATTTTTGGATTTAACTCCAGATCTAGAGTGCACACACAACAGACAATGGGGGTACTAATGGATTCGTGCAGCATTTCGATAACATTCGAGTGGACCATAGACCCTCTTTTAGAGGGTCTATGAGTGGATGCAGTGTTTCATTAAAAATTCTGTTAGTGAGAGTAATTCGTGAAAATGTATATTGTCTATTTAATTATCCCTGTGTACACGACTGTTTTAAGGGGGGAGTATTATATAGGACCTCCCGGCATCCAAAGGTGTTTAATGAAAGTGAACACCTTCTGACAACAGACCCGGAGCTACCAGAGCTATCCATTTTATAGGCTTATTCACGTCTTACATGCAGTACCCACCGGGCGTTGATTTGTTTTCGCATTTTTTACAGTAGTTATCGCTTAGATGACGTCACATTTCCTAATACTGACGTCCCGTGTTTTCTGTGCCGAGTAGGCTCCGAGTCGATCATGTGCTATATGGGTCAACGAACTTGTTTACGGCGGTACTGTAAATGGGTTTTAATTTTTCTATTTTTGCTGATGAGTAAAATCGGCTAAATTAAATCTACATGAACATGTAAAATAACAATAAAACTCATTGTTTCCTTGATTAAAACACAGTGAATATGCTCAAAATATAAAAAATAATAGTGAAATTAAATAAATGATTTTACAGTATTGTACTTTGTGTTTTTTTATCCCCTAAATGTTAAAGCCAAAAATGGCGACCATTCTGAGTATTTGAAGTTTGTTTTTACACTATAAAACATATATACAGATAATAATATACAAATGAATTAGATATATAAACAAATGAGTAAATAAAATGAAATAAATATGGGTATAATTTGAATTTTAAATAAAAATATATATTTTTAGATACTTATATAAATTGCTTATAGTAAGAATCGCGGAAATATTTCCCTAGAACTAGTTCAGTCCATGACCCGCACTAGTGACGTCAAATTGCAAGTTGGTTTTCAACAGTAATTTTGAGTTTCCAAGTGTTTTTTATTTACATATTTAAATATTTATAAATAAACAGTCAACCACCTGAAATGAATGTAGATGACAAATTTGAAACAAACTGATAACCGATAAAAACAAAAATCAGGCGCAATTGAAGATTATTTGTTCAGCTTCTCATTTTTTTCATTTAAATAAAATGGGAACACCAGAAACTATTTCGTCTGTATGCAAAATACTCATAATTTGCTTTTGTGTACTGGTTTCTATGGTGACATTTTTTCAGTCTTCATATTTCAAAATTTTCCTCGGTGACAGGGAATCAAAAAGTTATGTATTATTACTGATACAAGTCCTAATATTAAAAAAAAAAGACATTTAATTTAGGGAATTGCCAGCGTGATAATATGTTTCTAGTTCACAATTTGTAAGCTCTCTCCCACAATACATTACATACATGTGCAGTGCCATGCTCAGTAGTGTAAAACTTGAATTTGGGTTCAACCACCCTTAAACCTTTTATGATAATGCTTTTGGTTTTGCGGCATTCGTATGATGATTAATTTGAGGGCATCCGGGTGGGATGGGGGCGAAACGTGGGATAGCATGTGTGTTATGAATCCCAGTATTTCATACTCTTTCCAAGAGCACGTGGTTGCAAATCCTAATTCTTCATCCGCTTTTATTACAAAAATATTTTGTAAGTGTAAATTGTAATGATAGCTTAAGCATTTCATATACATCATTCTTCAGTGGATGGTAAAATACAGTAAACATTTTCACGTATTAAAACGTTGTCTTACAGTTTTGCATTCCACCTTCAGTGAAATCATTTGAATATCAGTCTTATAAAAACATTGATACTAGTATTTCATTATATTTGTAAACATTTTTTCTTTAATTTCCGAAATATTATTCTAAATTTAAGACAAGTAGTTGTTATAAACGACAGTTGTGACTATTTGGATCCAGGCTCGAGAGATAATAATGGCTTGTAGGCGAGGGGAATATGTTAAGTTTTGATAATGTTTTGATTCCATTTATAACATGAAAAGTTTCTCAAGTTATAGTGTACGTCATCAAATGGTTAAAACGTGGCATCGGAGGAGAACCTTGGTCACAATTACATCAATTTCCGAGAACAACATATACAGTAAAATGTAGCATCATTAGAAAATAAAACAGGCGAAAGGCAATAAACTGGCAAACTTTTGACTCGGATAAGTTGTACTTATCTATGGGGAGAGCAATTGAACAATTTGTCAAACTGTCAACAGGTAAAAACAAATTCCGAACGTACATTGACACCGAGGGCGTTATTATCATTTCATCCTCGGAAAGGAATAGGATGAAATACATTTGGACACAACTTTATGCAGTTAAAACACATTCAGCACATAAATGTTGTTCATGACGTCATCATAAATGTTGACCATGACATAATCATAAATACTGATCATGACGTCATCATAAATGCTAATCATGACATCATAAATGATGATCATTACGTCATCATAAATGATGATCATTACGTCATCATAAATGTTGATCATGGCTTCATCATAAATGTTGATCATGCCATCATCATAAATGCTGATCATGACGTCACCATAATGGTGATCATGACGTCACCATGAATGATTATCATGACATCGTCATAAATGCTGATCATGACATCATAAATACTGATCATGAACTGATTACGAAATTGTCGTAAGTGTTGTTTATGACGTCATTATATATGCTGATTATAATTATCAGATTTCCTGATCGCGTTCTTTGTCATTTTTGTATGTAAAGTTTATCCATGATGGATTATAGAAATTAAATGACAAGATGATTGTATATACATTTGCCACTTTGTGTTTGAGAGTCCAACCAATTTACACGCACAAAGTAAAACAATTACGAAATATTTGATTTAAACCCAACTTCAAAAAAAACTAATAAAATCATGACGCTATATACCTATTTAGTATGACCGTAGCCTATAACCACGGGGCTCAATGGTGTATGACCAACACACACGAGACGACGACCCGCCGTAGAACGCCATCTACGTCAAAGTCGTGAAGTACCTAATTGATGTCACTGGATGAGAGGGAAAGCACCAAGCTGCTTTTCAAGTATGGCAATCAGTGCACGCAGTAAACGGAATTTGTGGACACTCGTCTTTTAAACAATACCCATGTCAATTACCGAAAGATAAATGTCGACATAATTCAACGCAGATCCTCGTTTGGAACTCGAAAGCTTTGAATGTATAACTTTGTATTTACCGAATGAATGAAAACACGACCCTGTCAGTACCACCTGCCAGTCATGAAATCCGACCACATTGTAACCCTGTCAGGAAAGCGTTAACATTGGAAACAGATTGCTTAAATGAGAAGGAAAAAACAAAACAAATATTGCAGTAAAGCATCACAAGCGTGCCTATGTATAAAAAGTCAAATCGGGTTGAAACAAAACAAGTCTAGGGTAAACTTCAGAGCATGGCGCCCTCAAGCAATGCAGTAAACCTTTCGTTTACGGGTGTTTTTTCGATAAGCACTATAACGCATCTATGATTTCTTATGCACTGTAAAGAAAAGATTGTGACAAGTTTCTTACGTTTATTGCAAATTTTGTAAATAATTACCTGTAATTGTCCCGTAATTGTATTGATATTACAATTCGTCGTCCTCATTCTACACTGTGGAAAGAAACCTCCACGACAGAGCATTGTCGTCCACAAACTGATACGATTACTACCAGTTCCCAAATTCACTGAATTTAAAACCAATAGTGTATTTATAAAAAAAAAGTGAGTTAAACAGTAAACGAATCACAGTAACATCGACACACACATCATAAACCCGTGAACCCGTTGCTAGCTTCTAACAACTTTTCATGAAGTTACCCGTAAAAAAATACCTGACACCTTCAACACAAGTTAATCTCTCCAGCCATATAGGCATAGCTCGAAGGTACTCTATCGGCGCCAGCGTACCCCAGGGCGATGACAGCATACGAAAGAACCCCATACTAAGTCCCGTATAACCACCGAGTCGGAGCGGTTTTGAAAAGCAAACACAAGATTTAGAAAGCGTTTTCAATTACCTATAGAAAGCAATAAAATTCCCACATCAATTCATGAGAGCCATCATTTTCTTAAAGACATCTTTTGTTATGTTTTCAGGTAGGAATTAGTCTCTAGAGTATTCTTCATCTCTTTTTAAACGATATCTTACTAAATCTACTCCCAAAGTAGATGAAAGAAGCTTAGTAAACGTGGTATTAAATTTCATTTGTTCCACAATTGGTAGTCTATTATTGGTTAACTCTACTCTATGTCACTTATTATGTCTTGTATAAATTCAACATGGCAAATATTAACTTAGTTCTACATTCTAATGGAAGCTTTTCACGGCTTAAACTCGAATCGTCAGTTTGCTTGCAGGGATCCCTCGCGATGTTGTGACATTTCGACCTCGCGTTCTTCCCAGGTGGTCTCCGACCGACTCACTTGGCTGTACAATGACAAGCAGTATCAAGCCCACGCACATGCATTTGTATACACAATTCGGGTCTCAACGAAATTTATGTTGAGATATTTACCAGAATAAATTAATGATTTTGGATTAAATAAAATTGTCGGAACTTTCAATTATACAAGTGATTTCGCGGCACGCCACACTGCGAGTGTATGTTTTGTATTTATTCCCCTGTGTTGTCCGCAGCGATCCTCTGATAACTTGTATGCCGCTGTGGCATCTGACAGTTTTGGGAGCAATATTCGGCGTAATTTTCGTTTTCGACACTCCAATACTTTTTATAGAAAGTTTATTTTTTAAACTGAGCACATTGGGAGAAAATTGTTGTCTTTTGGCTATGGGGACAGTATGTTATTATAACGATTGTGTTCATGGCATTCCGCCCTGTATTCTTCTAAACATACCGCATTTCAAATGCAGTTATTCTTAAGCGCACCGTGTTCTGGATTAACCTCTCACAGAAATAACATAATGCCGGTCAGAGTATGGATTTTACAGTATTTGTCGTGCTGAATTATTTATTGGTGCTTGAGAAATTCATTCGATGGTTGAAAGCAACAAATATATGCTAGGCTCTGCTCAATTTTTTTAATTTTGGTGTAAAATATCACTCACGCAGAGGAACTCACGTGAGAGCTGTCATTGACGCATCTCAGACTGTTGACATTTTGAATGGCAATTACCACTCGTTTTTAATTTCCTTTCTCAAACTAAATAAAACACAGAAATGCAGAATAAAAACAGTATACTGACATTTGAGATGACCAGAATACATGGAATTCACAAGAATCTTCAAAAACTACCCAAATTTGTGATGACTATTAATGAAAGATGATTAGAAATGCTGTAAAGGCCAATTGTCCGTAAAATATTGACCACTAGAAAGTGCCAAGAATAACGTTATTTTTTTGTATTAGGGCCACGTTTTATTTAACTGAGTACACAGACCGGCAACCGACAGCGTGTGTGATATATTCATAGCGGTATAGCCGAGAACAAGCCACGCCGTTTCAAGGGTTAGGTTATTATTTTAACGACGGATGGGGGCATTCATTCCCCCAGTTGCAGTCATTTAAGGCAAAAGAACGTACCGCACCCTGTTACGGTAAATGAGTAGGAACTTGTAGAAGCTTGTATATATCCAGAGAGAATAACAGTGTTATAATAAATACGTCACTATTAGCCACTTTGCTCTACGTGTTTACAGGAAAAGCATGTATAAGTTAACACTTAGACGAAGTCAAATGAACCAGCAGTCAACGGAATTTTTTTTTATTTATTCATAGACCAACCCCCTGGCTAGAGGCGGAACTGTATTACCTGTTGGTTGGGGATGAACTCGCTCGAATGTCTTTACGAATTGTAAATAGGCATTCCACGATGGGTTTATTAGGTTGGATAATTGTGACCCTAAGTAGGGTTATTTCATTGGGAGAGCTAAGTGTACCTTCGTCGGTGTTTAGATTCATTTGAACACATTCTTGGCAACTCTCAAGTGGTTGCTGGAATAAAAGCTGACCGGACTTTTTGTCGCCAACCAGATTTGGGTGCACGTTAATGGACGGATGCTTATGTAAACTGTCGTGAAAACCGATACTTAGTACCGATGAAGACGTACGCCGTATAGAATGGATAATCACCGCAGGGCGGTGGCAAGCTGGCTCCGGTGCCGGTGCCGTAAGTCGGTCCAATTACCGTAGGTGAAATCCGGTTGGTGGTCTACATAGGGTTTCGGGGCCGCCTGGACACGTTTTTTTTGTAAGTTCTAGCGTAATTGTTTTAACCTTAACTGTCGTCTTTATATGTTATTGAATTTGGCTGGTTTATCCGTATTCCATGTACATTCCATGTACTATATCGAATATTTTGTCCTAGAGCGCCGCCATACGTCAGGAGTGAGAAAGATGACATGTTCAGTTTAATTAATAAAACGCGTTCATTCGTGTCACGCGATTCAATTTGTCCTGTAAATACTCTATTGCATTGCAACTTGATCAGTGAATGTCTCACAATCACAGATTTGTTTCGCTATTTCCTAAATAAACAAATAGAAAAACGTTCTCTTGGTGTAAATATTGAATAAACCTAATGAGCCATGTCCTGTGTTCCGTTTTCGATGGTGTCATCTGGAGCCACATTTATGCGAATTACTAGCAGTAATAGAGTTTTATTAAAAACGGCTATAAAAAGATCAAATCCAGTTGACAGCACATCCCGGGTCGCAACACGGAGATAGTGTTTTATTAAAACGATTATAACATTATTTTGTTTTGTAGGCGTCCCACCGGTTCATAATGAACGACGTCCTCGACACCGATTTCCAACGGTACTCCGAAGTGTTGATGACGTATTAATTATTCACAGTTGTGAACACAAATGATAATGTTTTTTTTTCTTAATTTTTAAAATCTTTTTAATTTAATTATGCAGCTGGTGTCTTGTCCGATGTATATTTGCTTACGTCAGCTGTCACACACCGACTTGTACCAAAAGTGCTTGATATTTCGCGTTATCATGTATACGGTACCTGTAATAAGAACTATTCCTAGACAACATGTTCAAATTGACTACTTCTGTGATGGATAGTTACATCAATTGACATTTACAAATGTTAGTACATTTAAACAAATATACAAATACATATTTCTGTTAACCAAAATTTAGAAAAAAATCAGCGATAATGTAACTTAATCATGGACGGGCGATGTAGTACCGGTACCAGTATGCACAGTATATTTCGATCATGACACATACCTCTGCAAGATTTAGGGGGATTTTTTTCGCGAAAGCTCCGCCATGGTGAACAATTTTACCTATTCATATCTACCAAGTACACACCCATTGAACTTCAACGTTACACGTTGGTAACATCACGCATGGCTTATAAATTTTAACTGTTTTTATCGTAACTCATTTGCAATTTTAATGGTTTCAATGGATGAATATTATTATTCTATGGTGTGACGTTAATTATACGGCATCGGAGAATCGCGGTAACATCTGGAACACAAGGCATAAATACAACACTTATTTATACGACTCTAAACAGTTTTTGTGAAAAACAAAAAAAAAAAAAAACTACTATCGAAAGCAAGGTCATTCATTGTGTTGCCTAACTCCATTTCTCAACATAATTGCCACGGTATTAACCCCCGTGTATATAATTCACTTTTTAATGACTCTGACACATCACCGGGGCATATGGGGTTGACATTTGACCTTACACTACGTGCCCTTGGATTCCATTGAGGCGAGCCTTGATTTTGAAACTACTAAATCATTCGCGCCACGTGAAGATTTTGCAAAAAACAGGATATCGATATAATTTTTGGATATTATACTGTGAACAAGTGACGGTATACTAACGGTGGTGTTAGCCGAGGGATTGACATTGATTGAACGATTTGAGCGCCGCATTTTTTAAAGCACAAGATGTCGCCATCTAAATACTCCAAAATTTGCTACTCTTTGTCACAGCGTACTATTCTAAGCTCTCGTTTGACTTGGAAATGACTTTGTAGTTTTGATTGATAGCCCCATTGCGAAAAATGTGTACTTCATTACCACGTGCAACATGGCACGAGTGAACGTAACGTGAAAATGAGTACATCGTCATCACACCAACATGTCAGTAGGAAACATAACGTAAAATTTAAATTCCAATATAGGAGCTATCCTGGTTATATTTCAGATTTGTCGCCGTACACACGCTACAAGTCCATAAATTATAATAAATATTTGACTTTCATTTCATAATTTGGTATAACGTACAGAACGGAGCATCCCCGGTATCAATGATGTGACTCAATGAACGGCAAAATCATTCCCTATTAGTGGGCTGGATGAACCTGTTGAGCGCCATTTACGGTAGCCCACCCCCCCTGCATAACAACAACAGAAAACCAAATCTCGATATTATTACAACCAAATGGAGTCAATTTACCGCGAAAAATATTACCGGGATTCCGCTTTCTGACAACCCCCTTCAAATGCAAGTTCAGAAATATTTTATGTCTGTCGTGTATATTGTATATGTATTATTCATAATTTGTTTTATTACTAAGCAGCCTGAGTATATTGTCGAAAAAAAATCGATGTTTCATGATGTCACACTAATTGTGCACTGTATATGCAAAATCATACGATAATATAACTACAAGGTGCCGGTTAATAGGATTGGTATGTGGAATTAATCCAGATGACCTCACTCTACATTGTGCAGACCCCGCCACCAGCCAGCCAGTGCAGTGCAGTGAAATGCGCATTGGTTTATTTGTTGTATGTGGAACAATTTATATTACGAATTAAAGTTTTCCAAAATGACTGTAAAGAAAAAGACATTTTGAAAAAAACATGCATCATTTATACGAATCTGTCATATGTATTTACATACTGGAATTCACTTCAAGTGTAATATGCACAGAGCGTGACGTCACTCAACTCACTCTGAAAAACATGCTGTAGCGGTAATTGAGAGGGAAATGTCTTAAATGAAAAAATGGCGAGGAAATATACAGAATCTGAATTGAATATGGTCAATTTCACGCACGTGATTTCGACCACATAGTCTTTTACAGTCCACCGTAGCTTACAGCATCAATTTAGTATCTTTTACTGGAAAAAATCTCATGATATTAATCGCAATAATCACAAACAATTCACTGCAGCCAGTCTCCTACAATTTACCCCGACCACTGCACCATTCACCAACGATTCATCGGCACCAACTACCCGCCATTCACTGGCACCAGCCGACCGCCGTTCACTTGCACCTACATCCGCAATTCATTAGTACCAACATCCGCCATTTATTGGTACCAACATCCACCATTCATTGGCACCAACATCCGCCATTCATTGGTACCAACATCCGCCATTCATTGGTACCAACATCCGCCATTCATTAGTACCAACATCCGCCATTCACTGGTACCAACACCCACCATTCATTGGCACCAACATCCGCCATTCATTGGTACCAACATCCGCCATTCACTGGTACCAACATCCTCCATTCATTGGCACCAACATCCGCCATTCATTGGTACCAACATCCGCCATTCATTGGTACCAACATCCTCCATTCATTGGTACCAACACCCGCCATTCATTGGCACTAGATGACCGCCATTCATTGATACCAACATCCGCCATTCATTGGTACCAACATCCGCCATTCATTAGCATTAGACAACCACCATTCATTGGTACCAACATCCGCCATTCATGAGCATTAGACAACCACCATTCATTGACACCAACATCCGCCATTCATTGGTACCAACATCCGCCATTCACTGGTACCAACATCCTCCATTCATTGGCACCAACATCCGCCATTCATTGGTACCAACATCCGCCATTCATTGGTACCAACATCCGCCATTCATTGGTACCAACATCCGCCATTCATTGGTACCAACATCCGCCATTCATTAGTACCAACATCCGCCATTCACTGGTACCAACACCCACCATTCATTGGCACCAACATCCGCCATTCATTGGTACCAACATCCGCCATTCACTGGTACCAACATCCTCCATTCATTGGTACCAACATCCGCCATTCATTAGTACCAACATCCGCCATTCACTGGTACCAACACCCACCATTCATTGGCACCAACATCCGCCATTCATTGGTACCAACATCCGCCATTCACTGGTACCAACATCCTCCATTCATTGGCACCAACATCCGCCATTCATTGGTACCAACATCCGCCATTCATTGGTACCAACATCCTCCATTCATTGGTACCAACACCCGCCATTCATTGGCACTAGATGACCGCCATTCATTGATACCAACATCCGCCATTCATTGGTACCAACATCCGCCATTCATTAGCATTAGACAACCACCATTCATTGGTACCAACATCCGCCATTCATGAGCATTAGACAACCACCATTCATTGACACCAACATCCGCCATTCATTGGTACCAACATCCGCCATTCACTGGTACCAACATCCTCCATTCATTGGCACCAACATCCGCCATTCATTGGTACCAACATCCGCCATTCATTGGTACCAACATCCTCCATTCATTGGTACCAACATCCGCCATTCATTGGCACTAGATGACCGCCATTCATTGATACCAACATCCGCCATTCATTGGTACCAACATCCGCCATTCATTAGCATTAGACAACCACCATTCATTGACACCAACATCTGCCATTCATTGGTACCAACATCCGCCATTCATTAGCATTAGATAACCACCATTCATTGACCCCAGACGACCACCATTGATTGGCATCAACTTCCTTTCATTCATTTGCACTACCCGACCGC
This sequence comes from Saccoglossus kowalevskii, assembly GCF_978046115.1. Taxonomy (NCBI): domain Eukaryota; kingdom Metazoa; phylum Hemichordata; class Enteropneusta; family Harrimaniidae; genus Saccoglossus; species Saccoglossus kowalevskii. The sequence continues at coordinate 20,414,767 of NC_140641.1, forward strand.
CATTATTGATATCAATCAGCTCACCATTCACTGACACTCATAACCCAATATTCATTGGCACCAGGCTCCCACGTTTCACTGTCATCCATCAGTCGGCTCCATTCACTGGAACCAAAAACTTTCCATTCATTGGGATCTTCACTGATACAAACCACCTACAGTTTGCTACATTGGCACCAGATGACCGCTATTCATTGACACCAACATCCGCCATTCATTGGTACCAACATCCGCCATTCACTGGTACCAACATCCACCATTCATTGGTACCAACATCCACCATTCATTGGTACCAACATCCGCCATTCATTTACACCAAATTCACGCCATTCACTGGCACCAATATCCGTCGGTCATTGGTATCACACATCCGCCATTCATTGGTATAACATCCGCCATTCATTGGCACCAACATCCGCCATTAATTGGTACCAACATCCACCATTCATTGACTCCAACATCCGCCATTCATTGCACCATCTGACTACTATTCATTGTTACCAACATCCGTCACTGATTGACACCAGTCGACTATCATTCATTGGCACAAGACGACCGCTATTCATTAGCATTAGACAACCACCATTCATTGATCCCAGACAAACACCATTCATTGACACCAACTTCCTTTCGTTCATTTGCACTACCCGACCGCCATTATTGAAATCAATCACCAATCCTTCACTGACACCAACAGCTCACCATTCACTGACACTCATAACCCAATATTCATTGGCACCAGGCTCCCACGTTTCACTGTCATCCATCAGTCAGCTCCATTCACTGAACCAAAAACTTTCCATTCATTGGGATCTTCACTGATACAAACCACCTACAGTTTGCTACATTGGCACCAGATGACCGCCATTCATTGACACCAACATCCGCCATTCATTGGTACCAACATCCGCCATTCGCTGGTACCAACATCCACCATTCATTGGTACCAACATCCGCCATTCATTGGTACCAACATCCGATATCATTTACACCAAATTCACGCTATTCACTGGCACCAATATAAGTCGTTCATTGGTACCACACATCCGCCATTCATTGGTATAACATCCGCCATTCATTGGCACCAACATCCGCCATTCATTGGTACCAACATCCACCATTCATTGACTCCAACATCCGCCATTCATTTACACCAAATTCACGCCATTCACTGGCACCAATATCCGCCATTCATTGGTACCAACATCCACCATTCATTGACTCCAACATCCGCCATTCATTTCACCATCTGACTACTATTCATTGTTACCAACATCCGTCACTGATTGACACCAGTCGACTATCATTCATTGGCACAAGACGACCGCCATTCATTAACATTAGACAACCACCATTCATTGATCCCAGACAACCACCATTCATTGACACCAACTTCCTTTCGTTCATTTGCACTACCTGACCGCAATTATTGATATCAATCACCAATCCTTCACTGACACCAACAGCTCACCATTCACTGACACTCATAATCCAATATTCATTGGCACCAGGCTCCCATGTTTCACTGTCATCCATCAATCAGCTCCATTCACTGGAACCAAAAACTTTCCATTCATTGGGATCTTCACTGATACAAACCACCAACAGTTTGCTGACACTGGTCGTCCACCTCTCACTTGAACCAATCGTCCATAGAGGGGAATTGACAGACGCTGTTGATGGGCATACCTTGGTCCTCTGCGGGATAGAGTCCGTAGGGTAAATACATTTTATGCTCAACCTTTTCTGCTGGATCAAGCGGTGTTTGAGACCGGAGCCAGCAGGGTTTGGAGTCAAATCTTGCGCCAGATAGGAGCCTTTGGTTCCTCCCCTGACCCCAATAACACAAACTTTGTTGGTTTGATGGGACAGGCAAAGGGGGTGGCCGTGTTCATGGAATATTTTGACCAGTTAGTCGGAAACAATCCATGCACTGAAAGCTAAGTGGCGACCCTCAACCTTAGAGTTGTGGCTAGCCCACTGGAACAAATTGTTTTCTGTCGCCAGCACTCTGAAGTCTCAATGGCGGAACACACCAGCCTCCTAGACTAGCAGATACAACCATTGATTGAAAACCACACGGCTAAGCGGGATATCCTGCAGTGTCATCTGGCTCTTGTGGCAGGGGCTGCCTCTGTATAGCGGAATGCGGTTTTGGCTGTTTTCACTGGGTGCACCACCACCTCAGTTACACAGGCTGGACCTCCCCCACCTTCTTTTTTTTGAGGATGGAAGGAGCAATCTCAGTGCTTCGGGATCCCACTGACCAGTTGGTACAGGTGAGATCCGCGAGAAGCCGAGAAAACATAATGACCAATGTTGGCACCCACTGGCCAGAAGTAGCCAGGAAGCAAGCATCCTAGCTCTATCGGGGGAGAGAATAGTGGCGACGTCCCCCCTGGAAACATCAAGCACCATATTATTCTTCATGATCTGTTACTACTGGTTAGCCTCTCTAGATTTGAACGATACTTACCCACACATACTGATACACCCAATGAGTCAGCAATTCTCCCAATTGTGCCAAGTAGTCGAGTGCGGGGTGCTCCCCTTCAGGTTTTGCATGGCTACATACATATTCACCAGAGTGTTGAGGAGTGCACCTATTGGACAAACAAGCCCAATGAAAAATATGGCCACTGCATTAGATTCAGGACTGCCATATAAACCTGCTCAAACTGAAAAAAGAGCGCTTAGCACTACTTCACTTTCTACCCATAGTTCGAGAACACCGAGTCTTGCTTCGCATGGACAGCACTGCGGTGGTCTCTTACAAGGAGGAGGGGACCAGATCCCCATCATTGTCAGTCCTAGCAGAGCAAATTCTTCTTTGGACCTGGAATACAATGTGGAGCTAGTCACACACCACCTTCTAGGGGAGAGAAACAGCCAAGCAGACGCCCTCTCGTGGCGGCTTCATCTCCAGAAAGTAGAGTGGCGGATAACCTCAATGGGTAACCTCCAAACTGTTTCGGCTGTGGGACGGTCCAAGGTTAGACCTATTCACCACACCCAGAACGCCAGGCTCTCAACGTACACAACACTCCTGCCGACTCCAAGAGCCTGGGCCAGGGACACCTTGTCGACCCCCGTGGACCCACATAGACGTGTACACCTTTTCCCCCTTCCCGCTATTTACCGGGTACTGGAGAAACTTCGACAGGAGCACATCTGCATCTGCCAAACAAGGTCTGGTTTGAAATGATAGTGAAATCACCAGGGGTGCTTCCGGACTTCCAGATCTGCTGTTCCAACAGGATGACGCACTGCCTTTGAGCCCAGCGGTGTACCACTTGCATGCATCAAGGCTCTCAGTTGACTCACTCAGATTTTTTTTAATAGGCTGCCAACATCCTAGCCAGGGCGAACAGGGATCCCACCAACGCAGCCTATGGCTCGAAATGATATGCGTGCACTGATTGGTGTAGTGGATGGGAGTTCCATGCCATCCCTTTGTTGGCCAGACAGCTGACTTTGCGTCCATTGTTTGATCAAAATGGACTTTAAGCGATTGTTGGCTATAGGTCATCATTGTGACCCACCATTGGGATTCTCTGAGGACGAGGCTAGCTGGTTTCTTACCATTAGGAGACTGTTTACTGTTTAATCAGAGGTCTAGACCCGAATGAAGGACTTATTGGTTGTCTTGTCCACTCTAAGCAGACTGCCCTTTGAGCCTCTCTAATCAGCACCACTCAAACTTTTGACTTTTGACCTCCTAATCACCATCGCCTCAGCTAGGCGTCAGGCTGAACTACGGGCCCTGTCCTTCTCAGACAGGTGTGTTGCCTTTATTGACAATCAAGTTGTGATAAAGACACAAATCGGGTTTCTCGCCAGGAAGCAAATCACAGGACGCGATCATCAAACGATCGTCATTCCTGTAATGTCTGACAAGGAGACATCACCTGAATTTCTATTGAGGATAATGAGATGCAACTGCTCCACAGACTGTCGCAGTCTCAGATGTCCATGCAGAAAGCACAACCTTGAATGTTCTGAAGTTTGTGGTCAATGTTGAGGATCTGGATGCACAACTGTAGTTCAGATATCTGATGAAGATAGTGATGACGATTAGCAATTACATTATTCAAACAATACACTTTTGGATAGAATTATAATTATTTAATACAGTTTATAAAGTTGAAAATTTACGTTTAAATGGTATATTATGTATACAGTATAGCTGATTTGTAGACCCAACCAAGGTGTTCCATTCCTCTAGTTTTTCTTTTAGATGTGACGGCCATATTGGATTCATGCCGATGAAGCATCTGTCTACCCAGGAAACCATTTGTTTACATCTTTTCTGTACTGTCCAATTCTGTTTAAAATTGTATTCTAGCATCTTAAACTTATTATTATGCCACATAGAAGAGAAGCCAGAAGAGAAGTTACATTAAATAATTATATGTTCAAATAGTTATATTTCCAGGTTGTAAAAATGTGCAAAAGCGCCATTTTGAATATATGCAAATTAGGTATATTTCGGAAGACTAGATTTTTCTAGACTTTTAGTATGTCAATCTAGATACCGTTCCGAATAGTACTGTGATGGTACACATCCCACAACATTCACTGGTACTGATATCCCACTACCAACTTGTCTTAATCTACCACTCTTCAATGGTACACATCCCACAACATTCACTGGCACTGATATCTCAACACCCACTGGTATTAATCTACCACTCTTTAATGGTACACATGCCACAATATTTACTGGCACTAATATCCCACTACCAACTTGTCTTAATCTACCACTCTTTAATGGTACACATCCCACAACATTTACTGGCACTGATGTTCCACTACCAACTTGTCTTAATCTACCACTCTTTAATGGTACACATCCCACAACATTCACTGGCACTGATATCCCACTACCCACTGGTATTAATCTACCATTCTTCAATGATACACATCACGCAACATTCACTGGCACTGATATCCAAACACCCACTGGTATTAATCTACCATTCTTCAATGATACACATCACGCAACATTCACTGGCACTGATATCCAAACACCCACTGGTATTAATCTACCACCCTTTAATGGTACACATCACGCAACATTCACTGGCACTGATATCCCAACACCCACTGGTATTAATCTACCACCCTTCAATAGTACACATCCCACAACATTCACTGGCACTGATATTCCAACACCCACTGGTATTAATCTACCACCCTTCAATAGTACACATCCCACAACATTCACTGGCACAGATATCCCAACACCACTGGTATTAATCTACCACCCTTCAATAGTACACATCCCACAACATTCACTGGCACTGATATCCCAACACCCACTGGTATTAATCTACCACCCTTCAATAGTACACATCCCAGAACATTCACTGGCACTGATATCCCACCACCCACTGGTACTAATCTACCACCCTTCAATGGTACACATCCCACAACATTCACTGGCACGGATATCCCACTACCCACAGGTATTAATCTACCACTATTCAATGGTACACATCCCACAACATTTACTGGCACTGATGTCCCACTACCAACTTGTCTTAATCTACCACTCTTTAATGGTACACATCCCACAACATTCACTGGCACTGATATCCCACTACCCACTGGTATTAATCTACCATTCTTCAATGATACACATCACGCAACATTCACTGGCACTGATATCCAAACACCCACTGGTATTAATCTACCACCCTTTAATGGTACACATCACGCAGCATTCACTGGCACTAATATCCCAACACCCACTGGTATTAATCTACCACCCTTCAATAGTACACATCCCACAACATTCACTGGCACTGATATCCCAACACCCACTTGTATTAATCTACCACCCTTCAATGGTACACATCCCACAACATTCACTGGCACGGATATCCCAACACCCACTGGTATTAATCTACCACCCTTCAATAGTACACATCCCAGAACATTCACTGGCACTGATATCCCACCACCCACTGGTATTAATCTACCACCCTTTAATGGTACACATCACGCAACATTCACTGGCACTGATATGGTACTCTTCAATGGTACACATCCCAAAACAATCACTGGCACTGATATCCCAACACCCACTGGTATTAATCTACCACCCTTCAATAGTACACATCCTACAACATTCACTGACACTGATATCCCAACACCCACTGGTATTAATCTACCACCCTTCAATAGTACACATCCCACAACATTCACTGGCACTGATATCCCAACACCCACTGGTATTAATCTACCACGCTTTAATGTTACACATCCCACAACATTCACTGGCACTGATATCCCAACACCCACTGGTATTAATCTACCACCCTTCAATAGTACACATCCCACAACATTCACTGGCACTGATATTCCAACACCCACTGGTATTAATCTACCACCCATCAATAGTACACATCCCAGAACATTCACTGGCACTGATATCCCACCACCCACTGGTATTAATCTACCACCCTTCAATGGTACACATCCCACAACATTCACTGGCACTGATATCCCAACACCCACTGGTATTAATCTACCACGCTTTAATGGTACACATCACGCAACATTCACTGGCACTGATATGGTACTCTTCAATGGTACACATCCCAAAACAATCACTGGCACTGATATCCCAACACCCACTGGTATTAATCTACCACCCTTCAATAGTACACATCCTACAACATTCACTGACACTGATATCCCAACACCCACTGGTATTAATCTACCACCCTTCAATAGTACACATCCCACAACATTCACTGGCACTGATATCCCAACACCCACTGGTATTAATCTACCACGCTTTAATGTTACACATCCCACAACATTCACTGGCACTGATATCCCAACACCCACTGGTATTAATCTACCACCCTTCAATAGTACACATCCCACAACATTCACTGGCACTGATATTCCAACACCCACTGGTATTAATCTACCACCCATCAATAGTACACATCCCAGAACATTCACTGGCACTGATATCCCACCACCCACTGGTATTAATCTACCACCCTTCAATGGTACACATCCCACAACATTCACTGGCACTGATATCCCAACACCCACTGGTATTAATCTACCACGCTTTAATGTTACACATCCCACAACATTCACTGGCACTGATATCCCAACACCCACTGGTATTAATCTACCATGCTTTAATGGTACACATCACGCAACATTCACTGGCACTGATATCCCACCATCCACTAGTTTTAATCTACCACCCTTCACTGGTACACGTCTCACAACATTCACTGGCACTGATATCCCAACACCCACTGGTATTAATCTACCACCCTTCAATAGTACACATCCTACAACATTCAGTGGCACTGATATCCCACCACCCACTGGTATTAATCTACCACCCTTCAATAGTACACATCCTACAACATTCACTGGCACTGATATCCCAACACCCACTGGTATTAATCTACCGCCCTTCAATAGTACACATCCCACAACATTCACTGGCACTGATATCCCAACACCCACTGGTATTAATCTACCACCCTTCAATAGTACACATCCCACAACATTCACTGGCACTGATATCCCAACACCCACTGGTATTAATCTACCACTCTTCAATAGTACACATCCCACAACATTCACTGGCACTGATATTCCAACACCCACTGGTATTAATCTACCGCCCTTGAATAGTACACATCCCAGAACATTCACTGGCACTGATATCCCACCACCCACTGGTATTAATCTACCGCCCTTCAATAGTACACATCCCACAACATTCACTGGCACTGATATCCCAACACCCACTGGTATTAATCTACCACCCTTCAATAGTACACATCCCACAACATTCACTGGCACTGATATTCCAACACCCACTGGTATTAATCTACCACCCTTCAATAGTACACATCCAACAACATTCACTGGCACTGATATCCCACCACCCACTGGTATTAATCTACCACCCTTCAATGGTACACATCCCACAACATTCACTGGCACGGATATCCCACTACCCACTGGTATTAATCTACCACCCTTCAATAGTACACATCCCACAACATTCACTGGCACTGATATTCCAACACCCACTGGTATTAATCTACCGCCCTTGAATAGTACACATCCCAGAACATTCACTGGCACTGATATCCCACCACCCACTGGTATTAATCTACCGCCCTTCAATAGTACACATCCCACAACATTCACTGGCACTGATATCCCAACACCCACTGGTATTAATCTACCACCCTTCAATAGTACACATCCCACAACATTCACTGGCACTGATATTCCAACACCCACTGGTATTAATCTACCATCCTTCAATAGTACACATCCAACAACATTCACTGGCACTGATATCCCACCACCCACTGGTATTAATCTACCACCCTTCAATGGTACACATCCCACAACATTCACTGGCACGGATATCCCACTACCCACTGGTATTAATCTACCACTCTTCAATGGTACACATCCCACAACATTCACTGGCACTGATATCCCAACACCCACTGGTATTAATCTACCATGCTTTAATGGTACACATCATGCAACATTCACTGGCACTGATATCCCACCACCCACTGGTATTAATCTACCACCCTTCAATAGTACACATCCCAGAACATTCACTGGCACTGATATCTCACCACCCACTAGTTTTAATCTACCACCCTTCACTGGTACACCTCTCATAACATTTACTGTCACTAATGTCCTATCACACACTGTATTAATCTACCACTCTTCAATGGTACACATCCCAAAACATTCACTGGCACTGATATCCCAACACCCACTGGTATTAATCTACCACCCTTCAATAGTACACATCCTACAACATTCACTGGCACTGATATCCCAACACCCACTGGTATTAATCTACCACCCTTCAATAGTACACATCCCACAACATTCACTGGCACTGGTATCCCAACACCTACTGGTATTAATCTACCACCCTTCAATAGTACACATCCTACAACATTCTCTGGCACTGATATCCCAACACCCACTGGTATTAATCTACCACCTTTCAATAGTACACATCCCACAACATTCACTGGCACTGGTATCCCAACACCCACTGGTATTAATCTACCACGCTTTAATGTTACACATCCCACAACATTCACTGGCACTGATATCCCAACACCCACTGGTATTAATCTACCACGCTTTAATGTTACACATCCCACAACATTCACTGGCACTGATATCCCACCACCCACTGGTATTAATCTACCACCTTTCACTGGTACACGTCTCATAACATTTACTGGCACTAATATCCCATCATCCACGTGTAAAAATTAGTGTAGATATAATCAACCCAGCAATTATTATAGTCAATCCAATGATGGATGGATGGAGCGAATTCAGTTGTAGATAGAGCAAATACAAAATATATGAAGTTAATTCTGAAGTCAATAAAACCAATTCAGCTAATGAAAGCTAATCCAGCAATAGACAAAGCTAAACCAACAGTGAATATAGTAAATCCAGCAGTAGGTAGAGCAAATGCAGCAGTAGACAGAGCCAACCCAACAGTGGTTATATTAATCAAGCAGCAATTAGAGCAATATAGTAGTGAGATAAAGCTAATCCAGCAGTTGATAGAACAAAACGATCCGTGAATATAGTCAATCATTGACAAGCATTATTACGAGCCAATCCAACTGTTGATAGAGTTAATCCAGCTCTTGATAGAGCCAAAAAATCAGTGAATATACTAGTATACAATCGAGCATTCGTTGTTGTCAATGCAGCTGTAGATATAGCTAACCAAGAACTAGACAGAGCCAAACCAACAGTGGATATAATAACCCTTGCAGTAGTCAGAATAATGCAGCAGTAGATGTAGCCAATCCAGCATATATATAGCTAGTCCACAGTAGATAGAACTTATCCAGCAGTAGATATACTAAATCAAGCGTAGTTGCAACCAATGCACCTGTAGATGGAGCTAATCAAGTATTTGAGAGAGCCAAACCAGTAGTAGATAGAGTCAAACAGCAGTAGATACAGCAAATAAAGTGGTAGAGAAAATATAGCAGTATAGATACAGCCAAACCAGCAGTAGGTAGTGCAGTAGATGATGAAGCTAGTCTATCAGTAGATAGAGCTAATCCAGAAGTAGATCTAGTCAATACAGCCGCAGCCAATCCAGCATAGGATGAAGTGAATTCAGAAGACGATAAATCTAATTCAGCTGAATAAAACCAATTCATTTAGATAAAGTCAATTCAGAAAACGATAAAACCAATTCAGCTAGTGAAAGAGTTAATCCACTAGATATAGCCAAACTACCAGTGAATATAGTAAATCCAGCAGTAGGTAGAGCAATACAGCAGTAGAAATAATCTCACAGTAGATAGAGCTAATCCAGCAGTAGATATAGTCAATCCAGAAGTAGCAATGGTCAATTAGTAGACAGAGTGAATCCAGCTGTAGATAAAGCTAATTCAGCAGAAGATAGAGCAAAACCAATATTGAGTATCGGCAATTGAGCATTAGTTGGAGCAAATACAGCTGTAGATAGAGCTAATGCAGTGGAAATCCTACAGTAATCATAGCACTACAACAGTAGATAGAGCTAATCTAGCAGTAGATAGAGTCAATCTAGCTGTAGATAGAGCTAATGCAGCGGAAATCCTGCAGTAATCATAGCACTACAACAGTAGATAGAGCTTAATGCAGCATTTGATAGAGCCACACCAACAGTGGAAATCCTGCAGTAATCATAGCACTACAACAGTAGATAGAGCTAATCTAGCAGTAGATAGAGTCAATCTAACTGTAGATAAGTCATTTCAGCAGCAGTCAAGCCAGCAGTGGATGAAGCGAATTCAGTAGTAGATAGAGCGAATGCATTGTAGATGGAGTCAACCCAGGAGAGGATAAAACCAATCCAGCTTGTGAAAAAGCTAATCCAGCACTGGATAAAGCCAGTATATTAGGTAGATTAAACAGTAGATTTAGTCCATCCAGCAGCAGCCAATCCAGCAGTGGTTGAAGCCAATCCCACTGTAGATAGAGCTAATCCAGCAGTAGATATAACTAATCCAGCAGTAGATAAGTCAATCCAACAGTGGATATAGTAAATCCAGCAGTAGTTGGAGTAATGTAGCTGTAGATAGTGCTAATACAGCAGTCGATATAGCCAATCCAGCAGTAGTAAGAGCTAATCCAGCGGTGGATATAGTAAATCCAGCAGTAGTAAGAGCTAATCCAGCGGTGGATAGATAGAATGCAGCAGTAGTAGATAGAGCGAATCCACCATAAGTCAACACAAAAATGGATAAAACCTATCCAACTGGTGATAGGCCTACTCCAGCAGTGAATATAATAAGTCTAGCATTAGTTGGAGTCAATGGAGGTGTAGATAGAGCTAATCCAGAACTAGATAGAGCCAAACCAACAGCGGATTCACTGGAATAATACAATACAGAAGTTGATAGAGCTAACCAAGCACTAGATACTAATCCTAATGAGCTAATCCAGTTGTACATAGAGCTAATCCAGTAGTAAATAGAGCTAATCCAGCAGTAGATAGAGTCAGTCCAACAGTGGATCAATCTAGCATTAGTTCGAGCCAATGCAGCCAAACCAACAGTGGATATAGTAAATCCATAGAGCTAATCCCACACTCCTCTATGGCCTCTGTTGATCAATATTGACCATGGTAAAATACTAATTGACATCATCCCCACAGCGTCGACTGTAGCTAAACATTCCTATACCAGAATGACATCTGTAAACTGAGTGCAGAGTTCCTGTCGCAAGATCTGCTTTTCTTCTGCCATTTGCATCAATCTGGTTTCTCCCAATTTTGTCTGGACAGTATACATCTCCAGTTGGATATGTCGTTTGCAAGCTCCTCCCAGTTTTCTGTGTCTATATCAAGATCCCTTAAGTCCCTCTTGCATCTTTGAAACGCAGCTGTGGCCGTCCGGTGTTTCTCTTTCCTGAAATCAGAGATGGTCTTTGGGAATTCGGACATCCCCCATGCGAAGGACGTGGCCTAGCCAGCGTAGTCTGCGTTATATGAGAAGGGTGAACATGGATGGGAGGCCAGCACGAGACAGCACTTCAACATTGGTAACTTTGTCCTTCCATGATATCCCAGGATGCGACGAATACACGTCATGTGAAAGGCATTTAACCTGTTCTCCTGCTTGGCATAGGTGGACCACGTTTCTCTACCATAGAGAAGTGTGCTGAGGACACAAGCGTTGTATACGGACATCTTGGTCTTGACAGAAAGTTTGTGCGGTGAGACGGGCAAGTGTAGTTGCTGCCTTTCTTGTTATTGGTGGTGGACCCGAGGTATTTGAAATGATTCACAACCTTCAGTTCATAGTCACCGATGGTGAGGGCTAGAGGTGCCTCTACACCCTGGCCCAACATTTCTGTCTTGTTAGACCAAAGTTTTGGCATGCCTGGGAGAAGCGATCCATCAGTAAATGGAGTCCCTGCTCTGTATGTGCTGCAAGTCCAGTGTCGTCCGCTAACAGTAGGTCTCTGATCGCATACCTTTGTTTTGACTCTAAGGTGGCCGAGGTTGAACAGCTTGATCTTGATCAGCATCTGATCTTGTACAGAGGTAGATTCCCTCTGTTGCAGTAACAAAGGCATGTTTTAGGAGCAGGGAGAAGAAGATCCTGAACAATGTAGTTGCTTCACTCTGCTGCGTATGTGGATTGGCTCGGATATGCTGCCACTGTACATTACCGTCCCCTTTATGTTGGTGTGGAAGGATTCAATGAGGCTCTGCAGCTTGGGTGGACAGCCTATCTTGGGTAGGATCTTGAAGAAGCCCTTACTGCTAACCGTGCCTTGGCGACATCGATGAAAGTGATGTACAGGGGCATGCTCTGTTCTCTGCACTTCTCTTGCAGCTGAGTGAGAGAAAAGATCATGTCTATAGTTGATCTGTTGGCACGGAATCCACACTGCAACTCAAGATAGACACGTTCAGCACGTTGTTGTAGGCGGTTTGTAGAGCCAAACCAGCAGTAGATATAGTAAATCCAGCATAGTTAAAGCAATACAGCAGTAGATTGAGCTAATCCAGTTATAGATAGAGATAATCCAGCAGTAAATATGGTCAATCCAACAGTAGATATAGTCAATCCAACAGCAGTCAGCTGAATTGCTTGAAGCCAATTCAGTTGCAGATTGAGCAGAGCGAATCCAACATAAGATAGAGTCAACCCAGAAGTGGGTAAAACCAATCCAACTGGTGATAGACCTACTCCAGCTAGAGCGATGGAGTATATATGCTTATGAAGTCTATATTGCTGATAGAGTATATATACTGTAAAACATGTATTTTTCGAAAACATGTCTTTTTAGCGACTTTAGCGAGAGAACTGCTTCGCTAATTCAAGATGTCGCTAATGACTTTATTATAAATTCAAAATGACCGCCAAACACCGTCTTTTTTTCTCCACACACACTTTGTAAACAACACAAAAAAAACCGTACTGACATGATAGATACATTTTATTTGAAAAGTAAATTAACACAAAAAGATAAACGTATTCATTGTGGTCATTATTTCAATGAAAATAAATAAATGAAGTGATACTGATATATTATTACGGAAATTAGTAATACTTAGTAATTCTTAGTCCCAATATAAAAGGTCAATGTTCTGGATGTAAGGCAGCAACGATACCCGCTTTTTCAAATCCCTGTTGAATAAGTTTGTTTTGATTGCGAACAGAATCAAATTACACTTGACAGATTTTGTTATGGAGGTGATAACTACGCATTTGTTTCGGCGCGCGACAGACAAGTATTGTGAAAACAGGAAATCAACAATGACATGAGAGATTCGCTAAATCAACATTTCGTTATTACGTCATTTTACCACAATTCGCTAAAATATGTATATGTATGTCGCTTTTTCAACATGTTTTACAGTACTTATGTAGTATATATGCTTAAGAAGTATATAGGTTTATGAAGTCTATATTCTTATGGGTATATGTGTTTATGTGGTGTATATTTTTATGAAGTATATTTGCTTATAAAGTATATATGCTTATGGATTATATAAGAGCAGCACAAAAGATGCATGTTCGGTGCTTTACAGAGCAACACACGCTTGCTAAGACGTAGATTACTATTTAACAAAATAAATAACCATAATGAACCGCTAACGTCTCGTGGTGTTACCACGTGTCTGTAATGAGTAAGCATGTCTTGAATCAAGATATCTCTTGTCTCCATGATAGTCGGTTTTCAGGATAAATGAAATGAAGATAACTAGCAAAACCGTGGTTTTTTTAAACCCAAGAGGTCATCAGTGTATTTGTACGTGTTGTTATAGCTGTTATCATTATTTCGACTTAATGAGCGGAGCGACTGTATAAATTCAACTTCATACAAATACAAGAATAAATCTGCTAGAAGTGGCGCACAATTCGTGTCCATTGGAATGCCAATGTCTAAATGCGAATCCACTAGGCTTGTTTTGCATCCATGTTTTAGCAATGAGGCTTGTCAAGATTTACGTAAGTTTATTGTGCGGTATACTAGTGTATAATGCTGCAAAATAAATCAAAAGTATTAATATATTGAAATCATTGGATCTTTTTTCAAAAATAGTATCCACTGAATAATATCGAAGAAGACCATTCTTAATAGTTGTTAATATTATTGTTAATAATTGAGATAACCGCTTAGTCATACATCGACTAGATTCTGACGAGAAACGTTGTTTGTCTTATGGAATTTGGGTATGCAATACAAACTAGGTAGCGCATTGTCAATAGTGTTCAGTAGAATATCAAAACACAAAGGATTGATTGTATATTTGTTCATCAGATAAGTTATAGAGAGGATGCGTGTTATTATTATATAATAAGTAACTAATCTATTAGGTATTGAATGCTTACATACAACGATAGTGTTGTTGGAAGCTTTGTCTGCTGGAACAACGGTATATCTCTCATGTAAGGTATCCAAGCATCCTTGGACCGACGCTCATCTAACACAGATAACTGTTTAGCAACATAAAAAGAAGAAAGAAGCCGTGTAATGCGAGATTTAATTTTATCTCTGACTGTACACAACAAATCAGATAAACATTCCACGTCAACCTTGGCCTTTTTTGGCATAACCTTTCAAAAACTTCCATGACAGTTTTGAAATTAGAATTCCGGTTTATCTTAGGTGGTTCGCGGCACCTTGGGACAAACTATCAAGTTATATCATTGGTTATTATTGGTTATCATTGATTATCATTGACAAATCACTAGGAATAACATGATCTAATTGTTTATAACAAAAAGAAGATGAATTGCAGATACATTGCTAATATCAAAATGTGGTTATAATTAAATAGTTGTTGGTATATGTGTATGAAACTATGGGCGGTTCTTGTATTTTGTAATATTCATGTACTTTCTCGTATACTCAATATTACTGATGTTAATGTCGTCAAACCTTTGTTAATAAATTTCAGTGCTAACAACTGTAAATGCAATGGATATGTGTCTCACAATTACATTTTTTAAAAAACAATTACTGTAACAAACATTGGCAGCAAAACACGTTTACAAATGTTTTACATGGTCGTTTGTTATTTTATGTTGTTTTAAAGTCGGAGTTAAATATCTCAGTTAATTTGAAAGTTAATTTATTGTCCACTGATTTAGTATGATCTAAATCATGCTTTCTTGATTTTCGCGGTCGTCAATGTTTTATTTTCCACGTCTTTATTTATTTGCCCGTCGTCTGTTACCGTTCGAAAGGATATTAAACACAATAACAATGTGGTAGCCTCAACTTGGTGAGACAATACCAGGAAGTGTTCCGTGTGTCGTGTTGCCATGGAAACAAAAGATTACAATGTGCATATTGAATATGACCTCATCACTTCGACGGTGAAATACTTCTTAGTTCCAATGTGACATCATCCTTATGGAATCCAATCAGACTCAACGAAAATAAAATGGTTTAAATAAGGTATATAATAAAAAGGTATAAATAAAGGTGAAGATATAAATATAAATGACCCAATGAAAAACCTGTGTATATATATATATAGAAGGGTTCTTATATATATTCAGTAAGGAGCGAGTAGGAGTTGCCATTTCTTCGCCATCATTCATGTTTACTGGGCTCCTTGAAATGGCATAATTCTGTTTTCCCATCCTTTCTAAATAAATTTAATGGAGTGCGTATGTTGAGTGTTTTTAGGGCCGTTATGGTTTTTCGTCCAAATGAATTACGACACAGTTGTCGCGTTACGTAAAAGAGGGGTAACTCCCCGTCACTATGAGAGGATAGATAAATTGTCAGAGCCAGATTATAGTAGATCATGTTCATAAACTTTAACATGAAATATTTCATTATTAAAAATGGATTAATAAAATACATATTTAAAACTAGATACATTGGTGACCATATGTTTAGATCTTAATTGGTTGTCATCATTGAAAACATTAGATTAGATCTCGTTTTCAAAGTCATCAATGTACGTGCCATAAGTTATGGCATGTTGCGATAAATATACCCATGTACATCTCCTGTAATTGGAAACGTGTTCTATAACTGAACGTTTTTTTTATTTTCAAAGGTTGCCACTGATTTTAGAAAAATCAACATTTTACGACAATATCTGTATACATGTATTTTGATACGCTGTTGCAGTCTACTACGTTTTCAGTGCTTGAATTCAAGATGTGTTGGGTTGATCGTATGATTTGACAATTTACTCAAGCAACTGAAAATAAAAATTCAATTAGAACAATAATCATTTATTAGAAGCGTAAGCGGTAAGTAAGAACAGTTTTGCAATATCATGCATCGGCTGTTGTTATCAGGCTCTTCTCGCAGCGTACCACCCCCAGATCGGAAAACCACGCCGTTAAGTTGTATAATAATAATAATAATAATAATAATAATAATAATAATAATAATAATAATAATAATAATAATAATAATAATAATAATAATAATAATAAACCTCTTTGAGCTGATAAAGATATAAATACAAACATTATTATTATTATTATTATTATTATTATTATTATTATTATTATTATTATTATTATTATTATTATTATTATTATTATTATTATTATTATTATTATATGAGATACAAGGCAACTGTATTCTGAAAGAACAGTATTAATGGTTATATCTTGATCAGTACAAAGTGGTTTATTAATTTAACATCATGTGCACATCTAATTTTCCCCACTCATAAAGTTGGCGGGAAAACGAAAACTATGCCTGCCGTTAAACAGTATGAATATTCAATATTTGAATGCAATTACGCCAGCATCGCCACATAGCCTTGGGAAATTAATACAAACATATTTTCAAATGATTACAGTTATTAAAAAAAATAGGAAACTCCCCGGATTCAAAATAAATCAAACGTCAAATAAAAACGCAGCCCTAATTCATCTAAATAATTACGAGTACATATGTTGCCGGGGCATTTGTTCAATAGGTATTGAAACTCGTCACAGAGAATAAATGGTTCTCGGGTTTTCTATCGAGTCACCGACCACGTCAATAAAAACTCATAACACACTAAACATACGTTTCAATTGTCACAACAATATGTTAACCGCGTTTTTATTCCTTTTTATTCCGCGATTTTTTGTATTGAATTTCTACTTAAAGTTATACATTACCAGTCATACGAGGGCAATTACCTTAATGTATTGAATATTCGACGGAGTGTTTTTCAATAATGAACAACTAGCGCGGAATATTATATTGTTCATATTTTAAATACAATATGACTGCAACATACAGAGAGAAATTCAAGCCGCAATATGTATGTGGGTATTCGAAGTATTATATCGTATTGTGTTTTAAAAACATTGGCGTGCCCACCCAGTGCAGCAGTGTATATCAACGATGCTGGTGCGCGACCATTGTTTTTATATTCATTTTACTTTTTTTTCTGAAAATGAAGAAGATAAAGAAACATTTACGAATGCATACTGGCTCCATACCTGCACAGCTTTAAAACAAATGTTACGCTCTTAGGATGTTTTCGTGGCCTATTGGTGTCTTCGTCTCTTAAACCGCTGGACCAATAATCAGCCTTGAAATATTCGTATGCCATTGAGAGCCAATAGGATGTCTGTCCTCGAACTGTCCAACTTTCGTTTCGTTTCGTTTCGATAATCATGTAACTACGGAGTTTCTAGGTCCATTGGAAAATCAGCTGTCGCAAACTCGGTATAATTGTCTCTTCTATGAGATTGGTTTGCAGTCAAAGTTAACATTTCAAACGCCGAAAATCAACGTTTGCCATATCCTTTACCAAATACATATGCATATTTTTTGCAAGAAATGTCATCAAGACCTATAAGCAATGGGAAATTGTTGTGTTCATTTACTTCAAAATTAACAACAAACTAACAAAAAATAAATACAAATTTAAAAAATATTGCATCTAAATATCGTCAGGAAAGAATATGACGCTCAAGAAATCGCACTAATTAAAGTCCTCACATGACTAATTGCATAACCAAATTCGTATTAGCGCCGTCGAGTTGTTATTTGAGTGGAAGTTTACTTGAAACCAACATGAGAGTACACTGACTCGTTCGTCTAATTACGGTTACCACGTGGGAGATCACATTTCCCAAAGTGTAGTTGTACGAGCATCCTTCCCTTCATCGATCCAAGGCAACTGATGTATGTGACGTCACGGATTAATTGAATTGATAACTTTTAATTGAAAGAATTGTCTGTGTATAATGATGAACAAAGGGTGCTTTTTTATTACTTCGGTTGTAATATTGTCTCATCTTTCAATATTAATCGAATCTCATATCACTAATCTTTTAATGTACAGCTGTTACAGACGGTATCATTTACTTATAGGCATCTCTCTTTTGGTGTCTCGCACTATATCAGTAGGGCTTCCATACCCATAGTTACCTGTAAACAATGGAAATAGATTCATAATAATGACGTCACCTATTAAAAAATCTTCTTCAAATTAATTTTACTAGTATCATACTTTTGAAAGTGCTCTTCAATTTGCTATATGGTGTAAGTTTCCGGAAGTAAGGATGGGCGTGGTGGAACTGCGCCTTTATGAGGTGGTGATCAATCAGCGTGCTGTTATTAGCCCCATATTCCCGTTGATACATGCTTGATTCTGACGTCACGCTGCGCCATAGCATACTATGTAGGTCAGATCGGTAAATCAAATATATTCAACTATGTAGTTTAGGTAATGAGTGTATTTTAAAATAAAACTAGCACTTTGAAACTATCTACTGTGCATGAGTAATTGTAGATATTTGAAAACACAGCACCATGTGGTCATACATCGTAGTATTCCCTGCTAGTCTACTCAATAAATATTTAAACTACAATTACACAATTTAAAACATGATTTACTCACTTTAGATATTAGAGACGCCGCCGTAGAAAGTGTATTATCACTAACCATTCGAACAATGTGTATATCGACCGCGCACCTTTGGACAATTGCGTCATAATTTTTAATGGGTACGCTTTCATGTATTTATCAGACCATTCTTCTCTTCAGTAAAGTTCTCAATAACTGCTATTTCATGACAAAATTGACGAGCGATAAAAACAAACGACACAATTGTCTGCTACAGCCGGCGTAAGTATTTGTTTTGTTCACTATCATTGGCGAATTATTATATAGAAAAAGATGCTCATGTACATTTTATTGTAGTCGTTACATCATTAGATCACTCCATTCAATTTATCACTTCAGGGTCTGAACGCTTCACGGGGACATGTTGTTGTTCTGAGCAAAGTGTCGCTCAAGATTACTACATCTATTTGAATTGGGCGGTGGCAGTGATGTCGTCACTGGAACGTCCAAGATTGATCAGTGGCGTACTCACAGTGTGTGCTTCCAACACGATATGCTTATCACATCGTTCAGTACTGCTATTCGGGATATTTAGGTGTTTAATTTTATTGGATTTCATTTGGTATTATCTCAAATTTATGGCTTTCAATGGGTAACATCTTGCGCTGACAGGTAGTCTTTGTTCGGATAGATCAACGGAAATAACTGTCTCTTCATCATTTCATGGAGCTTGATTATTTTGAAAAACGTCCCGGTATTTGTTTTATTATACCATTAAACGCTGCAAGCTGTTGGTCACTGTTGGTCCACTATTGGCGCCTGTCATGGAATTGGGATGAAATATTCACACGCACCTTTTTGATTGATGATAATTACCACCCCAATTGTTTGCTGACACCATGTGATAAGGGTTTTGTTCTAGTCCGCGTATCACTGGGAACACATTTATAATATTTAACATTATTGTAGTGTTTTTATTTTATTGTTCAACATTTCACGTGACTTTCGGTTCGCAGAATGGAACCATTGATACTGGAAGATATAAATTAATAAATAAGGAGAGAAAATCTGCTCTCTGTTTTCTGCATTTTGATGAAATAATGAAAAACAAATAAATATCGTCAGGAAAATATAAAAATAAACAAATGAGAACTATAACAAAATTATGCACGACCTGATGTATCACTACTTTAATAAAGCCCTATCGCACAAGGCATATCTTTTTTGAAAAAAATATTTTCATACAATAGTTCTTTTGGTGTAATAATTTTTCACGTTTCAGTCTTGTTGGTGTCCAACAGCCTGAAAGGTCAAAGGGAAACTGCATCATGGGAGTACTGCGAGCAGTGTTCATAAAGTGGCGTTAAAATATACATTTTTTTTTTCAAATTCTGTTCAAATTATTTGTGTGCAGTAATACATACACATGTACCAAACAATCACAGCGTTGATGGCTACTTCATTAATAAGACATAATATCTATTCGACTGTAAATATTTTGCATTTGAACGCCAAAGTCATGTAATAAACCCGAATAATTTTCTCTGAAATTTTGACCAGTTCCTGCGGCCAATGGGAAATGATGTCCATCTGGTCTAAAAATTAGCAAAGAGATTATTGAGAGAGAAACTAATGCGCGAAATATTGCATTACAATTTTCGCGGGGAAAATTATGACAAAAGGTTAAGCAACTCTGTAATTGGGCGTATTCCTTGTGCTCCGAATCAACCAGACTATGTATGTTACGTGGACTCACGCTGCACTTAATGTGGGAACTGGTAAATTAGACCAGGTGTCATCAACAAAGACTGGTGTCGATTTCACGTTGAATGTACAGTTATGGGTACAATGGGGTTGTTTATTGCGCCAAATGGTTCAAAGTAGCTGCATCGAACGTGGGAGAGGGTTACAGACTGATAATGAAGACACGGTGTCAAAGGTCAACGTAGGATATCGAGGTCAATATTCGTGCGTCTTTTGATTTCGGCTGACTACGTTCGCTAATCATGACAAGTTGCGTGAATTCAAATCCAGTCTGTATACAGTATAGTTGAGTTGTGTTGAGTGGCTTTTAACAGCATAACAACTGCCAGTGTACACGTTTCCCCGTATGTTGTGGTGTATGCAGGGCGCTAACGGATAATAGAGTGAACCAGACATGGAATTATGATAAAAAAATATGTTGTTAATAATATTTTGATTAATCATGAGTGCGTAGCATCAATACGACGAGGGATTTATCGGTGTATATCTGCCACAGCTGTTGTATACAATGAAAATTCGGAATATTGGTACTAGCTTTATAATCCATTTGAGGGGCACTATACACTAGATTTACTGCGTACCGTACATACAATCGTTGCAAACAGCGCTTCAATTGACTATACATCGACGTAAATGTGACGTCACCAGTGTGAAATGGACAACTATATTCACCTGTTTGAATGTTTAATTGCACGCAATCGAACGTATTTGCTCACTGTTTGTTGTCTCCGTCCCCTGTTAAGCTGTATCGATTGTGATCGGGTGTTTTTAAACTGAATGGACTCCGTGTATGTCGGGGCATCCTAGGAGGGTGGGAAGTTCTGAGCTGGCAGACCCACTTTGTATGCGAGGCACGCCGCTGAAATTTACGATGTACGTGCCATGCACAGAGATGTGAGCATTTACCGTAAATTGATGGAATTTAATATATGTCTCTGATATGTCGTGTCTTGTCAACAACAAATGTATCCGGAGCGGTGAATTCGCAACTAAATGACGATTCATGAATTGTATCAATATTGAAGGCACTGATTAATGTAAGCGGTGCACGTGTTTACTGTACGCAAATCAGTTTGGATATTGATTATGCTATACAAGTGCTCTCTACGTGTAATTCGATATTGTGGGTCAATTATGATAACAATAAAACTGTTTAATTGAGACACACACGCATCGTCGAGGCGGTTGCCACACACACGGTTGTAACTGTACGATCCAGTATTTGGTGAGCAATCGATTCACAATATTTCACAACAACGCATGCGCAGACGAATCATATTGCTCCCCAGAGGGAACTCCTTAATGTATGAACCATGTCCGCCCATCATTTAGTATCCGTGTCATGTTTGTCTCACGTCTGCGTTGTTCGCACTAGGCTCATTCAATAGATAGCGTCTTCGAGATGTGAGTCCCATGAAACGTATACAACGCATATAGTTGGTTACGTGAATTGCGAACGCGCTCTGGGCAACGGCTGTGACGCGAACTAACAGTTATGACTTCAAACCAGCAACTTTCAAGTTGTGGCAATAACTTGGAATCTCATCTACTGCGGAAGCGCCATCAACGTCGAATTTCAGTCTTCGTCTTTGTTAAAATAAATGTGCAGTAGACTTGTTTCATATTTTTCAATGAAAAACGTAAAAGAATGTGTGTAAATAACAGTTACATGCAATAATCACGAAATTGCTTCATCAAGACTTACTGTGCATTAATTAAGAAATTCGTTAACACTTTCGCCCACCAAATATAAAGGGCGAACCAGCATGCACTGCGATACTAAGGATAAACACAGAAACACAAATAGGAGTGCGTGTTAAAGAAACATTAAAAACAAATTGCCTAGAAGAATAAAAATGCCCGAAATAATCTGATCGGGGTACTCTAGGAAGAAGTTAACGACTGCCATTATTTAAATTCAGTTACACGAATGTTGCAATGATATCCTTTCTCTG
The DNA here is from genome assembly GCF_978046115.1 of Saccoglossus kowalevskii. Taxonomy (NCBI): domain Eukaryota; kingdom Metazoa; phylum Hemichordata; class Enteropneusta; family Harrimaniidae; genus Saccoglossus; species Saccoglossus kowalevskii. The sequence goes on from NC_140641.1 coordinate 20,437,831, forward strand.
CTTTTGTTTCTTTTATTTCTATAACGATTGGATGAATTTATGAAAATAGATCTATATTAGTATGGGTGGGGGGTCTAAAAAAACGATTCTCCGGCTGTGGAGTTTTTTTTTTTTTCATTCTGCATAAAAAAGTTGAAATTGTGAGAACATTATGATCGCATCTAAATATCTTCTCTGAGCTTGACCACCTACCTCAACTTGGTCATGTAAATATATTTATTTACATTTGTGGTTGAAATTTTACCGTTATTATTAAAACAAATGTATCATGTGGTTGGCATGTATTCACTGCACAGAAAAATTAGGGGGTCTCCTCTGATTTAGCAAATGACATAATCTGGTACTTTGTAACCATAGCGATTGACCGTCAAACATATTAAGACTACAGTTGTTCTTATGTCGCCCGAGACTTTTCTCTGACATCAGTGTTATCATTTACTAAGAGCGTGCCACAGAGCAATACCGCCAGTAATCACGCATATAAATACGAAATGATTGTCCAACAATTATTCAAGTATATAACTTTTTTCAGCTTCTTGGATCTTCGTCAGCGGAGCGTTAAATAAATAAATAAATAAATAAACTCGGTAGAAGTATATGCGTGCCAACGCGATGTGAGTCACCATGATGAACAACTTACGTAGCATTGGGAGTCCATGTGGTAAAAGCCAGTCTTTTGCCGCCAGACATCTGGGGCACCAGTTGAATATTTGGTGGGAAGCTGGAAGATTGAGACGTGCCTTTGCATGCTGGACACAATGAAGGGGCTATCTCAATAGACTCCTCAATGGTTTTCACTGGGTCCTTAAAGACGTGTCGAAGTAGGTGTTGGTTTGTTGACAAAGAATAAGTCACTTATCGTCAATTCGCACCTTCTAAGGGTTGTTTTGTTAGCAATTAGTGGAATGAATATACCCCCTTTGACATCTCGTAGCATACATGAGAGATTACCTTTTTCCGACAGTCAGCTGACAACCTTTGTCGTCTGCGGAACAGTAAACCTTTTTCTATCTGGCTGAAATAAAATCGAAAGCCTCTGGCCATTTTTTTTCCGGGCGGCGGGAAGGATGGAAAGATGAACAAATATTGCATATTAAGGCAATTTTCGCACGCAGACGATAACATTTTGTTTCGAGAAGTCGTATCACGTGACCAGTCATGATGAATGACGGCATCCAATAGCTGGACTGGTGTATTAATCTCTTCGGCTTCGGCCGCGGCACTGCAAACAAATGAATGTTTTACGTACGTGCTTGTTGCTTGTATGCGACTGCACACACAGGAGCTCAGCAAACAGATAATCTATCATGGTGTCCGAATCACGCCAAATGCAGCGTTTTATGACGACAAACCAGCACTTGATAAACCGAACCACACAAACGAGCTTTTATTATCAATGTTTGTGCCCTCAAACATTCATACGTTTCGCACTGTGCACAGTGACAAAGGAGGCAGCGTGACGCGTATTCGGAGCCATACTAATTCGCGCTAAGTTCGATGCACATTGTTTATTTTCACAGTGCAAGACCCTTACATGTACCGCTTCAAACTTTGTATTTGCTCTTCAAGTTTTGTAAAATCAACTTTTCAGCTTCCGTAAAAACCAACACTGTCATGTAAGCGGCTTGTCATGTTTGTTAATTTGTGTTGAAGCGAACCAACCAAGTATGACGTCGTCACCAAACCATCTGAAATATGTCCATTATCATGATTCTACATGATAGATGGCTAGTACTGGTAAATTTAGCCGAGTGAAGGTGTGGTTGGTTAAATGTGTGAGAGGGGTGGGGTGGGTTGGGGACTAGGATGAGTCGGTTATCCTAGGATGACCGTGTGACCAATGAGAACAGGAGTGGGGGGGGGTATTTCGAGTCCTTGTGATGGAAGCTAAAACGCTTAACATTTTGAGTACAGGGTAAGTTTTGCGAAAACCCAAACCTCCTATAGTACAGATGTTTCCCGCAATTTATTAACAAAAACAAGTCATTTAAAAATTGAAGGATAACGCCAACTGCGTGTTGACAATGATCTATCGTGTCAATACAGCCCCGTATTGACGGTGACTAAAATTCAACGTATTGACAGGCCAGATTTATTACACCAAAACATAGGAACACAACCGGTGCTAGTGCGCGTATAAGAACACATTGTCTTGAGATTTTGGGATCACTATGCTGCTTCAGATCAACAATAATGTAAAAACAACAGACTACATGTTTTTTTTTATATATAAAATATAAGCTCAGTCACGAACCTACAAGGACCGTGTCGGTAAAAGGAGAAAAAAATGACACACGCATAGAAAAAAGAGCTTATGGTATTCGCAGGAGAATAAGTGGATGAGAGTGACGAGACTGAGTGACAGGCATATGACTACACCAACTACACGCCGATTACTTGAATTAAAAAACCTCATTGGTATGCGTAAATTTAGGTTTATAACGTTATAGGAAATAATAAAAAAAATATTAGGTTTAGACACTAATTTATAGCATAAATAGTAGTTGTAACAAAAATGTAATAGACTAAGTTGTAACTACATTGAGAATAGAAAAAAAATGGCGCTCGGCAAGGTCTCAGATTCAGACCCCCCCCCACCCAGTCCCTGGAATCTCCTCTCCTTTCTGTTTCCACGTACCAACGCCTCCGCCGTAGACGCGCCAACACACGCGCAATTTTGCCACCCGGATAAACGAGCGTATAATATGTATGTATGTATATATATAGCGACATTTACTCCAGCTTAGCGCAGTCAGCTATTCAAACGCAGGTCCGCCTTTTATATAGGAATAATAAATCTCTCCTTATATCCCTTCATAATATGCATAGTGTTTTCACTCTAAACACCACATCGCTCAATCATACACACATATGGTCCAATGATTAAGGAATACAAAATGAATTTTCAATAATACTAATTCCTTTGTTATGAGATTTTTAATGCTCGCAACAGATGTTTCGTAGATTATGCTTGCTCCATAATCATTTTTTCTCTCTCACAAATTTCTCCATTCACGCGCAGAGTTGTGTTAAAGGAGAATATCCTTGTTCAATTATCGGAAATTTCACGCAAGTCTCGAATGCCATCAGCACGTGACTGCTAGAAATCCTTGAGCTTAGGGGGTCGCCGATTTGGTCACTGTCCACGACCGCTACCCTGATCCGCTGGGGGAAGGGGCGTCTCCTATTTAAAACAATTGTAATTAAACGCAGCGGACGCACGCTTATAACGGGTTGTAATATCAATACACACGCATCACCATGCTTTACTAGTCGACGAGCAATAAAAACAAGATTAAATTGTCACCAGGATAAAGCTTAGTCCGAAATGACAAAAAAGATATTAATTTCTTTTTTAAATATACGGAATAAATGACTAGTCACTCTGATCCGTGGACAATCAGACAACAGGGTGTGTAGACTGGAGGGTTACGAGAGTCTGTGATATTCCCTTCTCAATTTACGTAAATTCCAGCCGGATATTAAGTCAACTCGAGTAACAGGGATGAAGATGAGGAGGAGGGTGGTGGTGAGAGGAGGGGACGAGTACAGTGACATTCCATTGTACGAGCAAGCCGGCGTATATACTAGAATATCGTTTTTGGGCTATTTATATCAGCAAAATAATAGCAACATGTTCAATTAAAGTGCCACAAAGTGCCACTATTGGCATCGAATTGGACGCGAGGCCGCGGCGGCGACTGTAGGGCGTTGACTGCCACGGTCGCCGCACAGCACACTCTGCGCGACGCTTGGGCGTATATTACTTGCCATGATCAACTAAATCTTCCATCTTTGGAATGATCTGGCATTTTTTTTTATTACAACCTCTATCCTCGTAACTTTATTTTGATTTGAATGTACCGTTTCCGTGATTTTGTATACCAATATTTGTGCCAGACAGCCTGTAATAGTGAAATCAATCATTGTAAACATAGCGCTATATAATTTGGCAGGTTATATAGGCCACGTTTTTATCATCTATTTCGAAAACATCCATATGTCAGACGTGTATTTTAGCTAGCTTGTTATTTTAGCTAATGTAGCTAATCTGTAATTTCGCTAATTCAAGATGTAGATAATCTAAAAAAAGTAAATTCTTACAATGCTGACACTTTAGCGAAATTAAGATTCCGTCAATTTGCGTATTGAACCGAATTCGCTAAAATAGCATCGTAGCTATTTCAAGGTGTTTTACAGTATGACGTCATGATTATTTTAACATCGACTCAAATTTAACAACGTTCAGAATATCCGGAAAAATACATATTATTATAAATGTATTACTATAGATAAACTAATATTGAAATGACTATTTGTTTGTTGAATGCAAATACATATACATGACTGGAGAACGTGAATAACTGTTTTGCGGATGTAAAGGAATTGGGCGGAATCCCAACGAGCATAGTCAGGTATAGTGTGACCGTGGGATACAGCTACCACGTACATAATTAGGCGTCTAGCGATCTTTGTCATTTACTGTGATAACTTTATGATGATTTGTGTAACAAGGAATCTCATGAAAAACACATATACGCCAAGTTGCTTGTTTTAATTCATATTCGATAAAATAATATACAGGTTTAAAAATGTATATATACTCTAGAAAACAAAGATAATAAATAATTATTCGACTAAAAAAAATCACTCAACTGTGCAGCCATTGGTAAAAAAAAGCCTTGATTAGAATATATGTTCAGTTTTAGGCGTGAGCTATCGAATTTAAGCGAGAATACTACAAAATTGAAGCCACGAAAAACAAACAAGAAAACATTCGACAGAAATTGAGTACTTCTTAGAGAACCACTCATCATAAATGATTCTTTTTGTTAACGCAATCCAAACTTTCGAAACTGGCACCCTAACATGGCTCTCGATTAAATATATCGACGTTTTGAGGTTGGGTTGGACCTGGTTGATGCGATTTGGTATGCTCAATCAAAATGAAGCCACAATAAAAACAGAACAAACATAACAAAATCTGCCGGTGTCCAATGTTTTATATGCGTTCATTTAATAAAAATTAGCACTGACGCATACAGATCGTAATGATTTTCACTTTCGTAACTTTGACAAATTAAGCACCCCGTGTGTACTCAGCACGTGATATGAACCTGCCAATCAAAGTCGAGTGCCATTTGTAATCACACGCTCTGGCCACTACTTTGTGTACATTTGTTTTGCATTGGAGGTAGTATGTCTACCAGTAATGCAATTTTGGGTGTTTTTTTAACGACCTCGAATTATGGTATCATATCTTGGATTTATGGGTGTCAATTTCCCTAGCAACAACTCACGCTTAAATTAGGTGAGCAATGTCCTACTACTCGGACATACATAAAATACGTTTCGATTTGATCGACTTATCATTTACGCTTCCTACAGTCATTCTTGTTGACAAAGATGGCTTTCGTGAAAATATACATTTGTTTGAGAGCTTTCATTTTGCAAGATTGTTAGTTTAGCGTCAGCTTGGCCCAATATTTGCATTGCCAGCAGTTGCGACGAACAGGGATTTGCATCATGTAACTGGTCTACCTGGCAACGCTTGTGAAGGACGTTGTACTCGCAATAGTTACTAGGTTTCTAACATTACAACGCATTGCATTATTTAAGTACTAGTAATCAAAAGTATCCTTTGAAAAATAAATGTTTTTTTGTGTGTTCTGAAAAATACGCGGAAGACATGGTGAGGATTTCCACACAGGTCACGTGATAATGTCTCAATCCTCATTTCCGCCATCATGATTCATGGTGGAGGGAATAGAGGGCGATGTCAAGAGTTCCCATAGCAACACGGGTGGCGGCAGTTGCAGACCAAAATGACGACGCACTGCAATCATATGATGTCAGAACTACAAAACTTTAATTTCCTCTTCGTCATCGTCATCGTCGTCGTCGACGATCATGTCGTCGGCCATATCGTCAATGTGATGGTCATGTGGTACGATGATGTCGCCGTTATGGTCCTCCGCTGTGGGACTTGCGCAGGGACTGCTCGCAATACTGTCAATCTCCTTTTCGGAGTCACTTAATTCGTGTTTCCTGTCGTCTGCAACATCGCTCAAATCTGGATTTGGATTGGATTTATTAGGCAGAGTAGATTCCCTAGAGCCCCCGGACGACAGTAATTCCCGCTCTTTCGAGTTCCTCCACTTCATCCTTCGATTTTGGAACCAGATTTTGACCTACAAATAATAAAAAAAATCAATATCATTATTAATATTGTGACATCACTACCAATAGCTACACAATAAATACACTAAACATGGACAAAAGATTTTATTTCCCATATGATTAATGTCACTTGTGTTGACACTCGCGGTTCATGATCAGTACCCTCTTTCTACGGGAAATAACGTGGACTTTATGTGGAAAGTAAACACGGAGTTGGGAGCACAGTCGCCCGATTGTTTCCGACGTAGTACTCCTTTGCACGAATCGAAAAATTAAGGCAGGGCACTAAATGGAAACCCTACACGACAACACGTTTGAAACATTCTCCGACCCCAAAAAACAAAATAGATCTGAATAATAATGTCTATTCATCGCGTTAGGCCAACTCTCCCACAGTATTCCGAATTCTCATTTTATAAATCAGCGGAGTAATCGAGCCGCGGGTTTGTATTCATCGCACACCGATGGATTTGCTCATGCCGGTGACAGTATTTACGGAGGCGACACACTATCGGAGAGATGATTTGTTAACACCGTCCCAAGCAGATGAACTTAATAAGCACCACCGTAAATGAATATTAATTAGCTTTCAATTCACCCCTTACAGACAACACAAAGGAGCTCCATTACTTCCATGCCTCTATGTATAGTCCCCCCTCGATTCTTACAACACCCCACGGGCGTCTTTTCATACTTATTTTATTACTCCGAAACACGCTGGGGGTAAATACTGGCCTAATTGCTTCTTTCACGTTAAGGAAACTTTGCACGTTTCACATTGTAATCGATATGTATAAATAAGTTAGGTTATTTACCGCTTGTTTTGCATTGCAAACAGCGCGGTAGCGTGGTGATGATTGGAGGGGGAGGGAGTTGGGGTTGGGGGTTGCGTCTGTGTTTTGGGACATCAATTGTTGCCACATGTTCCCATATAACATTATTACAAAACATATATTCATCATATTATGAAGTAATTCACTGACAAACATATACCAAAGGCATAACATCCTCCCTCGGAACAAAAGAATGGTGAAATTAAATGTGTTATACCGGTAATTAAAACTTGTAATGCCATATCGCCAGTGCAATACGTTTTAATATTTTGTATCCCTCCTTGGACCCCTTCACAACCAATATATTGTTTTAGAATATTTAAATCACTATATTTCCTTTCGAAAATAGACAGTAATTTTGAAGTGTAATCTTGTTGATGCTTAAATCTAGCATGAGAAGAAAATGTATGGCGGCACGAAAACCTGTGATCGGGGAGCGATAATTGGATTTACGTTTTGTTTTCACTGGAAAATAACCATGTTTTTAGAAATCAACACACTGCCACTATACGTGTTCCTTGAGGCGGACAGCACCAAGTGTGCACCAATTTACTAACACTAACAGTATCCAGATCCATTTTTAATAAGCCCGTAATATTGATAATGCATGTTATATTAAAAAGAGAAACTTAAATCCGCGTCAGCTTGGCTCTGTGATCCGATTCACTAATACCGTATCAACAGCATGATACGGTCAACACATTCATTCTGTGTCGTAGGGAGGATAACAACGGTGCGGTTAATGATCCTGCGACAAGCACTAATGACCACGCCCATAAACAGTTATCGCACAGGTGATACCACCCAAGAGACCCCTAACTGTCCGATTCCAAACAATTATTTCGAATATTGAAAAACCACTGACGCTTAAGGGCAACATCAAAAGTGCAGTGTACTTTAAAATATCTAACATCCCAAGGTTTCCCTCATACCCCTCCACTCCATTTCAGGTATAATCAGGTAGTATTGAGAGCGTGTTCACTTCTGATCATAAGAACGTCAAAATAAACCACATATTCAAAGTTTACAAATTGTTATTATTTATGTAAGTTAAACTGTACTATATGCTCTTTTGTTTTTGTATTGTCAAATTTGTCATATATACACTCTAAAGGGAGTTTACAAACTTTTTATCTTGACTATTTTCATCTGAAAATTGTTGTAGGATAAGAATACGTTTAAGATAAAGCTCTTCCACACCATCCTACTAAAAAATTAAGTGTTTACCCTACGTTAAATATTGCCCCCTAGAGACAACATATATTCTAGATTTCTCACACTATGAATCACTCCCTTGAATTGCTATTATAGACACTGACACTAGAGATAATAATGTCATCGATGTTTTGACTTGGCGATCAATTGTGCCGTAACTGTCACTTTTCTCATCCCTCCAAGAAAACCTCATCGTTTCAAATTGAACAAAGAAAGATGTAAATTTTGAGAAAAAATAACTTACCTGGGAATCTTTCAATCCTAGCTTCGAAGCGAGTTTCCTTCTGTCTGGCTTACTGATGTATTTTTGTTGTTGAAATTTCTTCTCCAGTCCTTTCCTCTGCGCATCGGAGAACACCGCCCTTCTCAGCATACCTCTGCGTGGCTTTCCTCTGGCTGTGGCTGGCCACGCATACGTACCAGGTACAGGAATAACTGTTGAAGCTGGACACAGAATGAAACAGATGTCAGACAAATATAATTCAACCATGCTTTGTTTTCAAGAATACATGACATTTACAAAAAAATCACAGAATTAAGAGTGTGTTTTAAACCGAATAATATCGAAATGTGTATGTATATACTCGGCCGCAATGTAAGAAACTGGGATCCCATTATTGTTTAAGGCTCGTTAAACTATTTAAAAAAATCGATTTTCTATTTCACTTTGATTATTATTGTAAATATTACTGAGACTATTAGAGTGGATGGGAAATACACACAATTGCAATTGACAATCATAATACGTCAACAAGAAACATCGAGACGCAACAAACTGGAGAGAATGGGTCGGATAGGCAAATTCTATGAGACTCGCCGGACTGCGCCGAAAAAAATATCAATTGCCATTCGCTGATGCTAACTGCCATTGAACGATTACAAGACACATCACATGCGACGGAGAGCGTACGTACTAACTTTAAAAACTAACATTTTGGATACAGCGACATGATGGGAATTATAATTCAATGATGCCTTGGACACAGTTCGTCATATCTACCAGTCAGTTTATCATTTAGCCGGTTGTCTGGCTGCTGTTATGTATGTTATTTTTGCACTTACGTTTAGTGCTCTGTCACGTGACCTGACTGAAAGATTCTTATCTGTGACTACTAAAGAGTGTCGTTTTGATTTGATGACTTTGCGAATGAAAGTGGAGACCACCACTTTTCCCCACTCCAGCTTTCAAACCAATCTTTGTTACTGTGTCTTTATTGCTGTTATTACTAAATGGCCGTATTTCAGCCTTGATGCCCTTGATAACAGGCGTCGTTTAAGCACACCACGCCACGCGAAGACGCGGCGACCACGCTTTCTTTCTCTGTGCGTTTTAAATTTAAGAGTCATCATTGTGCGCTGGGTTGTACATTTCAGATACATCAGTGCATTACTCACATTTATCTTTAAAATCAATAGTGATAAGTATTGGCGAGTGGCTGCCAACAACACATGCAACTGACTGGCTTTTGTGCGTAATCTCTGCTGCGTCCACTCCCCGTTGAAAACAATACGTATGACTTATTACAAATTTTACCTATTCAGATTATTATCAATATCATGTTTATTATTAAATTATTTGTTTTAATTATTTGTTATTATTGAAGTCCAGCGATTTTTAAAATTCACATTGTAGGTGTTTAAAGTTCAATCGAGCACTGAGTTATAGAAAGTATTAAAGACCGTGTACCATGCCAAAACAGCAGATGGTTAAACTACCAGTTGGTCTGGGAAGACCGGACAAGGGCAATATATTTTGCCCCTTATACGTCTCCCTCGATGCCCACTATTATTTTGCCTGATGATGATACCGTTTTGTTTCGGTCATCAGGGAGCCACAATAACGCTATAATATATTGCCCGCTGAAGTCTGCTCACATCCGTGAAATTTTCTTCAAATTTGGTACGTATGTTTCTAACCGGGTTAGATTTCTAAAGTCACGCGTTATGGTCGTACCGCACAATGGGTATTGTCGCCCACTCTCACCAAGGCCTTCACTTCGACTTTTTCGGATGACACCAGAAAATTAAATTGCGACAGAAGGTACGGTTATTTACACTGTGTCCACGGTGGTTGAAGTCAAGCTATACAGCCAAGTTTACATGTGATATAAGGCCGGTATAAAAAAAAACACACGATTCTTTCTCCCTCTAAACAAGCCAAGGTCTATCTATTGTGGCGAGCAAAACACATGATCTTGAATAAGAGATGTAAATTTCACCGAGGAAAAGCAAGGTCATTTCTGTGTTGTTCTACAACTGTACATATGTAGTACGCAGTCAGTGAGACAGACGCCCATTGATGGATCACCAACCGTCATATAATTGTTGGTATCTTTTGTTTTCGCTTAAAACAGATTATTTCATCGCCAAATGTCATTAAAAATCTTTGAGAAACGTCTCCGTATTGTTCATCATTCTGTGCGCGGAGTTAATAATTCAATCAGCGGTTTCAATGGCATGATGGACTTTGTTTGAACACGGACACGAGTTTGAATTTCAGACATGATGTCAGTACTTGTTGGCTTTTCGCTTTCCATGGGAAACTTTAAACAAGAAAATAAAAAAAGAAAATGAGACACAGCCGTCAAAATTCCACGACCCATTGAAGACTGTGATTCAATCGCTTAAAAATTTGTCCGTTTTACTAAATTTTAGTTGACTATTAGAACCAGCGAGCAGCACAGAATTTCACCGCTCGAGTTGTTTGTCTGTACACCGACTTTGCAAGTAGGGATTTGTCGAAATCTTAGTTGAAAAGTTTCAGCTTATCGTCACTCTCAGGTGGCCGCACTCAGGATTCTCCGTATGTACACAGGAACGACTAATGACAGTCTAACCCTAATTAATCATCAATTTGTGAAATTACAACTGAAATGGACATTTACCCGTTTCAAGTTTGTTTACACATCGGCAACTTTGTTTTTTTAAGTGTTACCAGCAAAACCACTCCACCCGCCTTTATCGGGATGCAGAGGCGTTAACGGACGGAAGCACGGATCTTTATTTTCGCAGTGAATACTAGTAAACTGTTTTATCACACCCAACACAAGATCTCGCACCACAATTGTACGACATAATAAAGACAATCTACTCATTCACCGGCTGTTATCTCGCGCCGAAAACCCAGAGAATGGCACGAAAATGAGTGCACCTATACAAGAGTAAACAACAAAGCCATATTATTTGTCCACTTATCGTTCTTGTCAACAAAATACTAAAATGAAAGCAGAAGCTTTTAGTGACTGTGACAGGCTTTTTACCAATTCATTGGCTTGCTTTCGTAGTTTGCAGTTACAGGGAGAGTGACAGGACGGATGCTAGTTGTGCTACTGTGCACACCTTGCATATAGCACTGGACATTCCAGGACAGTGTTTCATTTTCAAACACTGTTTATAATTTTCCATTTTATAATTTATAATTGTATAAGTCTTCTTCATTGAAAAGTTATTCCTTCTCAATTATTTCTTAATTATTGCCCAATTGAGCTGAAAATTTGAATGATGCATAGTCGTCATTATGTGTATTTCATGATGATGTATCTTTGTTGGAACGACGGAGCTCATCTTGATCATGGTACCTGGTACGCTGTCTACTTTAGTCGTGTTTCATAAATGTTTTTTTTTTTCTGAACACAACAAAATCGGATAGTTTTCTGTTTAACAATTGATAGAAAATGTTTTTTTCTCGAAAATTCCGCATACTACGAAGTATAAATATATTGTTGGTAAGCCCATAAAGAAAATTTGGCTTATAAAGTTTAAAAGATTTTTCAAATCGTCACCGATGCTCTGGTCAAATGTAAAAAATAATTATTACCACGGAAGAAAAAGAAATGACTCCTTCCTTTTTTATTTTCCGGTTAAATTGACATCTTGAATGGTGTTACGGCGGTACAATGTTGACAGAGAGTCAAGTACATGTGGCCCACCACTGTCGTTCTTTGTCGTTTTCACCGTCTTCTTTAACACCGTCGCATAAACAACGCTACATGTCCCCAAGTAAAAGAAATTTAACACGATTTCATTGATGTTGTTTACTCTGTCCCTTTCATGACTGACGTTCTCAGTGTTCATTTCTTCCTCTTTGCAAAGTTTGTCATCTAATTAGTCCATTATACCCGTCTTTTCATTGGTTTTAAGGCTGAAACCCTGCCTCACGGCGCTAAATAACTCGAAATAACACGTCCTCACCGTTAGTGTTGAAGCGGATCTTTCAACCTCACGGAACGCGCTTTCATAGCCGACTTTACATCGTCATTCGATCTCATTTTATCATATCGTTTCTACTCTCTTGAAATCTATGTTTTCGCCCCAGTCACCCACTCAGCTCGACACACACATCAAATACATAAAGAATATATGGACATAAGGAATACAGAAGAAAATACATACAGTTGTTTTAAGCGACACGAACAAAGAGCGCGCCTCGTCATCATACCAGTTTCCTTCGATTTCAACAAGTACAAGTACCATGATTCGATGGACTCAAGTAACTCTACATCTGTATGTCGTGCGTCGTTTAACTGTCTACAACCACTCTCTACTTTAATGTGACTTATTTAAGTTAACAAACTCCCAGATTTTAGTAGCGCTTCGATAAACAAGAGCCCACATAACAGGTATTAACAGCACCATTAGCGTGACGATATCATGTACGAAATCAGTACCTTGAACGGTCTTTACCCCAAACCATCTGACGATATTGGTTCTATTATTAGTCTCACCACATCGCAGTCATCGCGTCTACGTGCCATACACAAAATAACAGTTATATTATGTTCACTATGGACAAGCAGCTAGTTAATAGTCTCTTGTGTATTCTGTTCTAAGAAGTGTCCGTAGAAACACCTCCCAATGCCGAGTAGAAGTGATACCAAAATTAAGCGCCCGCCCAAATGGACACTAAACACTTTAACAATAGCCCACGGCGCCAAATTAAAACAACAACAACAGCTCGGCTGACAAAATAAAGAAGCCGACACAACCAGGGACATCATAGCAACATTTTCTTTTTCCCATGAGAGTAAAATACGAAAATTAAATAGAAACGCGTAGCGGAAAAAAAAACTCGGACAACGGATTCGGAACGGAAACTTTACTCGTAGCTAGTTTTGGTACCCACTGAGCCGAGACTGCCATACATGCAGCATGAGCGGGTTCACTTAGAATTCGGGTTGTGAATTCTTTTCAAGTTGTTATGCAACCCACACCCAGGTGATTTTTTCCATTGATGATGAATGTGTCATGAAAACTATTTATTTATTTATTTATTTATTTATTTATTTATTTATTTATTTATTTATTTATTTATTTATTTATTTATTTATTTATTTATTTATTTATTTATTTATTTATTTATTTATTTATTTATTTATTTATTTATTTATTTATTTATTTATTTATTTATTTATTTATTTATAGTGAAAGGAAAACAACACTATATATTATATTTGCTATGAAAACTGTGTACCACCAATCTGAAAGCGCGAATGATCCCGACCAATAAAAATAATTTTGATTTTGTCGTCAAATAAACAAATAAAATGTTAAGGGATGAAACCTCATCATGAATCATAACGTGATCAAAAAAACAACATCAATGACGGCAGCGGATATTGGCGGTAAAATCCAATCAGACGACAATAGGGGAGACAAAGACCGGCTATCATCGGTTTGAGCTGTCTGTGTTTGATAAGTAATCGCTGGTGTCACACCACTGAACTAACTTTGACTGTAAAACCGTGTGTTTCACCAAGAGCACTCACTATTATGAGCAATCGGAGCGTGACAGCTTTGTGAGTGAATAATACAAATTTGGTGCATCACAATATGTTAGTATGATTACACCGTTATTAGTGTGTATCATTAATAAAAAAGTAATATTAAAATGATGTGCCATATTGCGCACGAAAATAACAACAATTTGTATTCATGTTCATTTCAATAACCGATAATGCCACGGAAAGCGCGCCGAGCACATTTGTATACATGACAATCTGATAATATAATATAATATAATATAATATAATATAATATAATATAATATAATATAATATAATATAATATAATATAATATAATATAATATAATATAATATAATATAATATAATATAATATAATATAATATAATATAATATAATATAATATAATATAATATAATATAATATAATATAATATAATATAATATAATATAATATAATATAATTAAACACGTATTCACATATTTGGCGATAACTCGCAAATCTGCTGTGAATAATACTTATAATGTACAAAATCGCTTGAGAAGATAAAAAAATGTCGAAATGCACTGTCTTCATCCGCGATCACAGAAACGACCATGTCTGTTCCAGGATTGTCCTCTCAGCAGGGGGCAATGAGTGCACGTTATACAGTGCAGTCTAGGAGGGGTCTAGTCCCGCGTTGGTAATTTGTACTTCGTCAATAATTTTTTGTTCGATGACAAAGACCGATATCGTTTCTCTCCTTTCATAATGATACTAAACCTTCATTGGTTTGATACACATCTGTGTGCGGACGGTAATATGAAATATGGCAATTTATATTCTTATCTGTTTCTGAGTAGAGAACGGGGCAACGTTTTACCTCAACAGATCCGGATAATAAAATACAATGAAGGGAGAACTCAGTGTTTCCAGGACGCTGATTTTAGATTAGCATCGACGCACAGTTCTGCTTTGTCCCTGGGTGTTATTGCGGTATACCTATTTCCCTGCCTATATATCAAACAGTAGTGTCCACGGTCTGATAGTACGCCAGAACGAAGAGCGCCCTCAGCCGACGGCGGGTTCGCGCCATGTGAATTACTCTTGCCGTGGATTCTCAACGACGCAGTCATTGGCAATATAGCTAATTATGTCTCCGTAGTGTCAGCTCGAGAGCTGAAACATTTTTTTCTTATTTTTTCAGCTGTAAACCGTGGTTTTAGCTGTAAGCCATAAGTGCTGTGTCGTGGTCGATGAACGGAACACAATCACTGGCTTAGTACTACCAAAAGCGCCTCACTCGAAAATGTTAATTGCAACGACCCTGGAAACAAGATAACGCATTGTCGTTGAGATGTGTCTTTGGTGGTGAAACAGTCCCGGAAGCTTAAAGGGTAAAAAACAAAAGAGTTACGTTTAAAAACTAACCTGGAAAGTATGGATTCCTCGATAAAGGTTGTACAGGTGAATCATAAAACGGCCTCGGTAAGCTGACAAGTGGTTTTCCCGCCGAATACGTAGAAAAGGCACTCGTGTTAGCACCTATTTACAATAAGATAAAATAAGACATTTTTGAATTACGAGTGTTTTTTATTATTATTTGAGCAAGCAGTATTTCGCCTAATTTGCGTGTTGATGGGCCGTGACCGTGCCAATGGTTGAGCTGAAGTTATTATTGTCAACATATGAAGCAAACAAATCGTAGTTGCAAATCAAAGGTTCCACAAACGGTACGTGCGGCAAGGTTGGTTTTAGGGAATGACGAGAAAGTCGGGCGACCGTGAATTACAACTTGGCGCATTACAACATCCTCTCCATCTCTTCTACTAATCCATGTTTTAATTGAGTATTATTAAACGACGAATCACTAATTCGACACTACGTTGCCGACACCGCGACAAGCTGCGTCACATGGCGGAGTCGGGCTCCGACCAATGCAAATGACACAACAACGTATGTCGCCAAATCATGAATACAAACCTAATAAAAAAAAAAGTAATAAGATTTTTTTTTTAATTTTCACTTGATAGCATCGAAGAGAGAAACGTAAATAGTCGTATCCGATTTACAGTTACAAAAACATTATTTTTTTCGTCTATCAAACTAATAAGTAAAAGTTCGTAAAGTATCATCATCGCAGCAAACACAACATTAAGATGAATGTTACATTTATGGCATATACATATTCCATGCAATGTGAATTACACTGACTATGCATAGCCTTATTATCGTATTTGCTAAACAATTACGGAAGCATTACATTTATTGCATCCGTGTAAAATATTATAAAAGCAACAACAAATGAAATGAAAGTGACATAAATGGAATGGACACTATGTTTGTGTAAGTTACCTGTTGATGTGGTGGCTGAAGACAGAATTGCATTAACGCCAAATTTCAGATACGTTCCAGAGGTCTCCGACGCTGCAGTGGTAACTGCCGCAGAAGAGCTACACGTTCGACAGTCTGAATGCATGCATAGCGTAGATACCGTTGTGGCAGTCTGTGTAGTGGGGATTGGTCTCGCGATGCAGCACGCCGGAGCACTGTTCCGGAGTAAATTTTCCACGTAGAAAGAAGTGCTAGCGGCCGGAGCCGGCTGAGGTACTGTCGGTGGCCGAAATACATTCTGGTATACTGGGGATGGAGCGAGTACGTTGTGAAACATTGTGAACACCAACAGAGTTTGCTTTATTCCAAGGCCGTTCAGCGGAAAAGCAGGCCTCCACTGGACGTCGGTGAATGTAGTCAGAGCATGCACAAAAGCACATACAATTTTCCGGATTTCGCACTACGATCAGCAACGACAACAGTTTACGGCGTGTTATGGTCACTCGATGTGTGAGAGTTGTGTTGTATACTGGTTATAACAGTGCTATCCATTTACAGGTGCCTTTCAAGCGTCAAAGTGAGTGACACTCGAAAGTGGGCGGGGATTGGTCCATCGCTTCGGCGGTAGCCATACTTGCCAACGCGTTTTAATGAAAAAGGGCGGGCGCAATTTTTCTTCTTAATGAATGGACTCGTGTGCGGCTTCATTGTCGCTCTAGAAGAACGCCCCCTCCGAGGGAATCATTGAAATACTTCCACGACCCATGAAAAGCCACTTGATTAGATTACGAAGAGCCAATCTTGGCAAATGGGAAATCAAGTTTCCAGGGCACCAATAAAATTCAATATATAAATACAGTTTTGGAATCGCGTGCTTGTTGGTCTGTGACGTATGTATTATGATATCCCTTTTAATAATTTCAATGAAAAAAAATTGATGAATGAATTATTAAATAAATAAATACATCGTAACCATAGTCATGTTATCGAGCATGTTTCCGCCGCGTTTCAGTCAACAGTATATATGATGATTCGGTGCTTTCAAGACTTTATTTAATTAGATAACAACATTGGTTTAAATCGAAGCGAAACGTCCATAAAACAAGCGCTTTTTGCTATATTAGCAATTTGGAGTATGTAGGTAGCCAAAAAATGCCATCCCCGATATAGACTTTTAATTCCATAAAACTGAAAGATGTTTAATCCGGGGCTGGGCACCGCCAGCGGCCATTGCAACTGAACGTGAACGACTATACTGCCATGACGGCAGCGCGTTGGAAATGGCTTTGAGCAGAATACCACAAAATGCAATATATATAGTGTATGAATATTTTAAACGGTGTTATTATTATTTTCTGTTGTTGTCACTTTGAATCTTGGCATGTCCGAGTGTAACCACCGACAATAGAACCCTAATTAACAGTCGTAAAATCCTACTACTACCGAATTGGGGATTCGGTTTTTGACTGGAGGTGAATTCGACTTCTAATTTGAAGAGGAATCAGATAATAATGCAAACTGGCATTTTACCCCTGTTCACGGTTTGTCGCTTCATTTCAAAATCGTGTCTGGTGCATATTTCACTTATATATGAAAAAACAGACAATTCTAACAGAACTTGGGAAATGAAGAAAGCTTGCCGATACAAGTAGGGACCTCGCGAGGACACCAAATGTAGGTACTTTCGTGGCGGTAACTATGGTAACACTCAAGGTAAACCACATGGTAGCCATGACGCTGGAAGTTGTAAATTATTCGGTATATTTTACGAGCTTCGAAACATTCTGAATGTTCGAACTGTTCAATACCTCCAAAACGACTTCACAGGTTATCGTTTTTTTTTTCTGTGAAATTTTTCGCGAATGATTCTCGAGCGGTACATGTAGTGGAGATATCCATATTTCGTTACTGTAGTTCCACGCTACTGCCAGCGTGAAGAATCAGAGGGAAATGCTTAAATGGCAGCAGTCGTCGTGCCGCGTCCTGTTCGATATGGGACTCATAGCGACGTATACAACGCGTGTAAAATACATTGTTTATTTACATGAAATTCGAACACGCGCTGCGCGACGACTACCGCGCTTTAATCGTATTTGATTAAATCATTATAAATCATTTATACATGAAATATTAAATCGAGTGAAGAACACCCTCATTACTTCTGTTATTGGTACCCGTGGTGCATCACTGTGAATATGCAAATTATCACAGTGACGTCATAAACCGAATGAGCAACATGAATACAGTAGAGGGGCCTTAGTATAACTGATGTAGCTAAACGTTGAGTTTCGAAAAGTGTTGGAAAGAGCAGCCTCGACAAGGATAAATTTGCAAAGTTCAGGCGATTCAAGGGATGCCCATCACTCAGACAGAATCAATGGCCGCGTTTTTGTCGGAATTGACATCTTGAAACAATGAAAGTCCCGAGATTGTTTAATGAAATGTAATGTTTTCTGATTGGGCGAATGTTACAATCGCAACTGATTATTCGTAGGTTTAGATAAGGATATTGCATCGTTCGGACACTCGTACAGCACAATGTTGTCCCGGTGGCGGAGCCAGCATACACAGTTTAGTAAATATGATGTCCACGCGACGTATTAGGGGAAAAGAAAATGTAAATTCCAATAAAATACACAATCATGACAATAACTATATAGTCCGTGCAGCTAAGTACCACGCGTACGCATCGGAGCTTTGTTCGTTTGCAACTTGAAATCGCTATTGGCCCTGTGACCGTCGCCCGGAACAGGCATTATGAGGTTACTTGAATAAAATAATGTAAACCACAAAACTACCACGTTTGTTAGTCATCGTATCTGGTGAGACTAAAGCGACACTGTTACGAAGCATAAACTTAATAAACCCTTATATTAGTACACAAAACGCCAAGTTTAGGAAATAGTATCGTGTATTTCTTCCTCGACAGAATGTTGAAATTCTAAAAACAGGTAAGCAGGTGTAAGGTGCCGGTAGCCCGCATCACCGGGTTATGTCACACGCCGTATAATGTACGTTCATATTAGTACCCTGAGGAATTATTCTAGTGGTCATAGTATCCGTACGACCATGAAACTGCAATACACCGTGACAGTGCTGCTGTTGTATTGTTTTTCAAGTGCAACAAATTTTCGGAAACACACTTTATACTTAATATATCTTTTCGCTTATGCTGTGATGAGCTGAAATTAGAAAATATACCCTGTACCGTAGGCTCGGAATTCGAAGTCACGACATGG
Organism: Saccoglossus kowalevskii; assembly: GCF_978046115.1. NCBI lineage: Eukaryota > Metazoa > Hemichordata > Enteropneusta > Harrimaniidae > Saccoglossus > Saccoglossus kowalevskii. Next base: position 20,457,351 of record NC_140641.1, read on the forward strand.
CGCAGACTGGCGCGAATCCGTTATTCCTAAAATCTCCGTAATTTACTGTTTTATACACAAAGAATTTGTAAAATGAGAATCATCCGATTTTACATACTCGAGAATCTTTACGCTACTCAATACCTGAAAGACATGGTTCAGTGACTCGCCGTTTCCCAATGTTTCGCAGAGGAATGAGCAGTGTATCGATGCAGCCACATAGTACACGGCCCTACATCGACTATATGCTTCGTAATGATTTATGTTGACAAGCAGTTCAGATAAATTTTGTAGTTGAGTGACATTTATACAGGATAATTACTCATTCTCCGTACATATTTTGTTAGCTAAGCTTGGCCATTTTGTGTTCCTATAATTGTTACTAAGAAATTCTGAGGAAATTATCGGTCTTATGATTCCCATGACCTCCCATGACAATATGGACGACCAGATGAGAGGTACCTGCTCAGTGAAGCGTGAGGCAAAATGTTGAAGCTTCCTAATCGTGTCTTCGTGAGACAAAACATGGTTATTGTCTGTGCTTTGAAAGAAGTAGGTGCTCACAATAAAACGGAGCCTAGAGATCAGTGATGCCACGGATAGATGGCAAAGACTCGCAAGAAGGTGACACGCGGCGCGATTTGAGACAAAGCGGGCCGTGGGGTAACCTGGCCGGCAGCAGTTGGTATTAGTGTAAACGCCATATTAGGAACTTACTCATTCGACCTAGTCCGGGAAGTCCAAATTGGGACGCATGTTCCAACAATCTATACCTTACGATGTTATCTTGTACTCTCCGGAGCTTTGACGAAAAACACACTGAAAAAAAGACAGTTAAAAAGATGGCCCTTGATAATTTTGCATATATGATTGTTGCCTCTCGCCCCCGCTCCACCCGTCCGACGATTTCAACCAGTGACCACACAACCGTGATTCATTCTACACTGACTCTCCCATCTACGAATTCAAGCGCTCCGTTGAGATTTTTCCCGATCGAGTACTGTAAGTACGACTGATTATCGATATCCATTTACAGAAATGATTTATATTTTGTAAATCAAATTTGTCACAATCTTTACAGTGATGTCCTTATTATTGAGTCCTGTCACGTTGTGAACATTCATAAAAATATTCCAATTACGATATTTTTCAAATTATATTGTGTTTTGGATATCGCTTTGTGCGTATTTGAATAATTAATTTTATTGTTGTTTTTTGTCAACACAAGTACAAGTGATGATAGCGCACATTGTGCATTTTGCTCTGCTCCGTGTTTGAGACGACGTGGCGAGGCGAGACTGTATAACAATCTACCTATCATAATGGTAATCTAATGCCAGACCCGATGGGACTCAATCACCTAACTGGTCCCTAACGTCGCCTCGAATATCAAATCACGCTAAGCGTTCAGTGTGGAACGCGGGTTAGGGTGGGCTGCGTATTGTTGGGTGATCATGGCGGGGGCTGTGGATGGGGTCGGGGGTCAAACCCTTAACAAGGTATCTACCGGCCATGAGTTCAAAACAACAACTGTTATACCCTGAATTTGACTTGTTAAGTTTACATTATTTTGGTCACATGTTCCTTGGATAGGTTGGTTAAATGTTCTTATCTATTATACTCAACTATTATAACACCTACAACGAATATCATCTGTATGATTAATTGTCAAGATTATCAACATTTTTCGTATTCTTTATCAACTACACAAAGTCAAGTTCACTGAAAACCGAATAACGTTATCTGCCTTCTGGCCCACCCGTTTATGACCTGGCCTTATTTGACCTGACGGGATTTAATTTTATGCTCGAAAACATGAGTAGGATATTCTGTAAATTTATATATGTATACAATCTATTCATATATCAAGTCTGATTGTGCGGTAAATAGCCAGTTTTGTCGACTTTTGTGAAAACTGAAACCATATTTTAGGTTCTAATTTTGTGTAATACTAACTAATGTGTAGAAAAGTGTTTGGGATAGCCACTTTTTGGGGCCCCTTCCCTACTCTGAAACACCCAAACTGTTTAGTGTACCAAGATGACATAATGAGCGACACTTTTATTCTCAAAATCTCAGATAATTCATTTTCAGTTCCATTTGCTTTGAGATGAAGAGCCACGAACACCAGCCTGGTGTCAGTATTACGACATCGTACCATACCGGGAAAGCACATACATCTTTATAGCACTATGCTCTGTATCCATGGTTACAGAAACATAAACAGTGACCCCAGAGTAAAAAAAAAATGGTTTGAAGTTGTCAAAAGGTGCATGGGGGTCCTTTTATGAAGATGTTAAGTATAATTTGACGTCACGTACAACTCGATGAATGAATCATAAATGGGGATGACTTTGGCTACGATGTATTCCTTGAAGATAGATAGATGATGTTCGAATAGTTTGAGCGGGGTAAATTGGATTGGGAGCTGTTATTTTTAATGTCACGCTCTTCGATGTTAAAGATTGGCGCGGTTAAATCTAGCAAGCACATGGACAATGTAAAATCACTACAATTTCATGATGTTTTACTGAGCGAAAGGTTCCAACCAAGAACATAAAGAGCAAATGTTTCCATGGAAATAATGACTTTTTTGATTTTCAATTAATTTTGAAAAATGGTCGAAAATACATACAACCGAGGTACACTTCACAGTAGTCGGGTTATACACAATATCTATATTTTAGTCGCACCCATCCCTAAGCACAGTGATTTCCAAGTAACAGTTGTATGTATAGATTTATATGTTCTGTGCGTATTGAACATGACGTTGCTTTTGTACTGACTCGTCGAAGTTTTTACGCATGCGCAGGCCGGGTTAGCTGTAGTCTTCACGAGTGCGCTTCGCTAGTTTACCGGATTCTTGATCCCAAGAACACTGCCGTGATTCATATTACAAGGGCAATCTGTCGCTATTTATAATGCCTCTTAAGTCAGTCCCAGAGGTGTATTTTCATTCACACGATTCGATGAAGAATACAGTAAAAATCGGATTCACAATTTGGCGTCGACTCCAACCAAGTGTGTCGTCTTGACACGGGTCACGTGATGACCATTAATCGTTAACCTGTCATGTGGGTTGCACACAATAGATGGCCATATTGTGACCCACAGTACCTGCCACGTAAGCGTTAAACAATGGGACATGTACGCACATGAAAACCACACTGTTCCTCTCTGCACTCGTCATTATAATGCAAAGTATAATTTGTTGGCATATCGCGACGATTCATTCGCAATATCTTGAAACAACGTATACTAGTATTATATGACAGGTACGACCCGGGTACATCTTAGTGTTGTATCCAGTGACGTAAATTACGCATTTCCAAATCATCACTCATCATTGAGCTGATTCAGTGAATTGGAGTGTAAATGAAGTTTGTTCGAGTTCGGTTCTAGAGAGTTGAAATGCAAGCATTGAATATATGTCGGTACACCTACGATTGCCTCCACATCGTACTTTTACTATCATTAGATGACTCAGCTTTAAATCGCGCATACATTGGACGTGGACATGATTTCAACAAACTTAACTTCTGTAGTGTTTCAGGCGTTGATGTTTCACAGTGCCCAGAACCTGAATCTGAAGCACTCAACGTCTATATCGATTAGTTTGTAATGAAAATAAGTCAAATAGTAGTAGAATGCCTCGTCAAATCATCGCTATTCAGGCACGTTACTGAGACACAGCAGTAATCTGTTGGATTAACAAACTTCGCTAGCTAGCCAATCGATCCAATCGACTCATACTAACATTCTGCGATCCATTCTGAAATCAAAAACCCCCCTCTCGGGGTTGCAAATAAGTTGACGCGGTTTCTAAGCCAGAGCTTAAATTTGCGGAAAAGTTTGCCAAGCAGACCGACTCTTTTGATTCTTTTTACAATTGGCTGCTTTCGAAAGCCCACCTGTTGTCTGGAACTTGTAGATTGTTTTCCTGGATATGTCCAGCTCCCCGTATGAAGGCATTATGCTTTGCGTTCGGAAGCCCGGACAATTGCTTTAACTTGTAGCCACATGCGTCCTATCCGTGCACGCCCTGATTTTGGTTTATGGTATTTTATTTGTGAGAAAGGAGGGAACGCAATCGATTTAAATACCAGACACACTCTTCGAACATTAAATGCATGCTATCAGGTGAATAGTGAAAAATAGTCTTGAATTTATGGGCTTTTTAATGCAATGCATGGAACAGAGCAGGCTGGTAAAGGGAGACCATCATGAACTGACACAACATCTGTTTCGTTTCTTTGAAATGGAAAGCAAAATGATTGGAGCAAAGTGGATGGGGAAAATTACCACGCCGCAGATAATTGGATTATGGATGTTTGGCTAACTTATGTTGTTTCTCAGTGTTGTTGTTGTTGTTGTTATTATTATTGTTGGCGTATCCTTCTTTAACTTATACTAGACTACAAGTAATCTACTAATTCGGTGAGTACAGGTCGAAATTGTGGGCATTGTTACACAGTATCTCCCGTGAGAGGTAAAGAACAGATGACTCTGAAATAAAAGCACGACTCGACGATCAGAACGTCTAGTTTTTCTGGAGGCGTGGTGAGTGCACAGAAGTGGAAAAACACGGTTTTCGAACTTATATGAAGAATATGACAGCTGCTCTAATCGCAATTTCTTTGTTGGGTTCTGTTACTTTCACCCTGCTTTGCCATCGTTACGAAGTCTAATTATATTGCATTTGCTCAATAACAACTAATAAGTTGTGCGGCAGCCGAAAGTTGGAGAAGAAACAAAATCTTACAGGTTCTAGTAAGAAATTGCTTGTTTGCCGGGCAGGTGCGTGGTAATGGAGGGCCGTTTATTGAGTGTTTCGTACGCAAACATATAAAGTATGAAAGGCGAAGAAATCCGTTAAACACCATGGTGATAATAGCCAATTCGCTCTTGAACTTCATTGTTGTTGGCACCTACCATTAAACTGTGTAATTTGAAAAACGTTATGTTGGGGGCAATAAAATCGATTTGGGTTATCCTTTACAGTGTCAGTGTGAAAAGACGTATGGCCTTTAGGGGCTTGTTGTATAGTAACTAGTCCGAGAAACTGTGTCTAGCGTATTAGAAGAGAATTCCTAAAAAAAATGCAGAATGGGGATGAATCGGAAAAGACACAAGAGGCAGTGTGGAAAAAAACATGTCCTGCGCTCACACGTTCTATAACCGTCCAACCATTGGTTGTTCCGTTTCTTCCAAACAAACGTTGTCCACGTTGGCGGTGGTAAATTGGATACAGCGAGGAGGCGAAGTGTGCAACGGACAAAGCTCCTACGCCTGTTGTTCGTAGCATAATTTGGGCACGATTTAACGCGGGTTATTCAGAACAACAACACACGTTTAAGGTACCCTTTACCACGTGCTTCGTTAAGAAACTGACAGTCGAGTTTCACGTCCAAGAGTTTTGGTTTGTTGCTGAACTCCTACCAAAGAATTGCTTCTTTACCCCCTCGAACTCGACTTGAAAAAACTATCGCTTAAAGTAACCCAGGCTAATCTTTCAGAACTTGAAAAACGTTATTCATGTATTTCTTTAGTGAGAGTTTTTTTCCATGTGTTGGCTGAACCGAACATCCAGGCGTAGGGGGGTCTTGTTTAGTGAAAATGCTCACCGTCGTTACACCCTGCACCTGCTTGCTAGCCACAATTGTTTCATGCTATGAATGGATGCACTTTTACGCATTTTATTTGTATATTTCACAAAGGAAAAACTCAGTTAGCATTACAATTTAGTCGGCAAAATGTAATTACGTCTATTTAGTGTTTTTAAGGCAAATGAAAACCGCTCATATGTGTCCTACACTGGGCTCAACATAGGGGTATATGAATTGTTATTCAGATTTTTCTCCAAAGTACCGAGTGTGGAAATACCAAGTCTCACGCATTGTCAGCTCTTATAGTTATTATTTATATGTTTTAAAGACTTCATTTAAAAAAGGCAGCTGTTTTTTCTCATTTATATGACGATAACAAAACGGGGGGCACTGGCTGCAGCCGCCAGAGATTCATCAAGGAGACAGATGAAAAAAAGGCCAATCTGTTTGAGGGCAGCTGCAGCGTAGAGCTGATAAAAGCCCCTATATGGGCAGAAATGAAAAGTGGCAGAGACAGCATATACCATGGACTTTGATTCATTCAGCTGATAAAAGGCGGCTACACGTGCGGCGACGAGCGAGGCCTCCGCGAGGCTCCCCGCCGCCTGACTTTGAAACTCAATAAGGTATACATGTGCAAAAGTACTTAAAAAGTTCCAATGACCGGAATAATTCCCGATATTTTGTAGGCAAACGATGCCTCATGAAAAGTTAAAACAACTTTCAGCACTTTTTTCCAACTGAAGTTGATGCGTCTACGAAACAAACGCGAGTTTCGCGAAAATTTACGATTTTTCGGCGGGCGAAAAGCACGCTGGCGCGGCATTTTCAATGTAAAGCGCTTTCAAAATGACGACAAAAAAGGCTCTGAAAGAGTCGTTTTCAGGTCGTATTTGCACGACTCTTATATATAACGCACTCATGGTGTAAATGGGCGATGAACCTGTTCCCCAAAACGCGTCCGTTATAAGCGTTTTACGTTAATATTTCGCTTCGCGGCAAACTTTTTTCAAGCGCTCCCAATGCTTCCAAACAGTGCGCAAACGCAGTTCAATTACCTATTATTGGCACTGTGTAGTAAGATAATAGACAGCTTTTGTTAAGCGTCGTTTAAGTGGAACCCCGTCGTATTGTGGCTAGTAGAGCTCGGGCTCGCCTAGGTGCCTGTTTCGATTCAGTATTTGCTTGGCCAGTCGCGTTTCGGTCGTTAGAAATGCGCAAAGTTTTACAATTTTTGTTCTTATAATTGATGTTTTTAGTGAAAACATAAACAATAGGCAATGTAACGACTTATGAGCGGGTTTTATGGGGAGGAAAGCTCGAGACTGGGGTCCACACTCTAGTACTCCAGTCTCATTCCTGTCCTCCATATAGGGTCAAAAGGACTATTAACAACCAATAGAAAAGTCCAATTTGCGGCAAATTTACTCATTAAATAGAAAACAAAATGTTAAAAAAACAAACAATATGAAAACATATAATGTTTTTGATGTAATAACCCTATTGTGAGTGGGCGCAGGCTTAAATATTCGCAAGGCAGCACCCCGTTTGTATCCATGGTTTTAGCACTATCAGTCGTGGACACCCAATACATACTTAATGCAGGACTCTCCTATTTATATTTTGATTATGGCTTTTAATTATATTTTTTTATCCGATGCAGAGGGCGACCCCGAATGAAATTTGTCAAAAGTGGGAAATACGACAAAGAAAAAAACGGCGTCCGGGCACCAATAACCGACGCGCTGTTTGCCTATTTTGTTGAGTATTTCTGGTCCGACGCTCACGCGTTCGCCGAGACTTGTATGCAAATCAAAAACAATGTGCGAATTGGATACATGACGGGCCGCAGGCTACCAATCTGGGGCGTAATAAAGGAAAATTAAGATCGACAAAACAATACGTCTTGGAAAAGAAATTAGATTGCAAATGGTATACCATCGGGCGTATTGGCTGTTTGGGACACGTATATTGAACACGCTTTGCCCGACACTACCCATAATTCATACAGACTACACACAGAAACAAACCAGCAGACAGACATGAACAAAAGCTTAACCCGAACGTTTTTGTTACTTGCCCCGTTATCAAGAACTTATAGATGCTGGAAAACAAATGTCAAAAATGCAGATCCCTTTTCCCCATCTGCCGTTCAAATTTCTCCTAAGCAAATCAGAACTACGCCTGGTTGACTGCGTCAGTCGGGAGAAGACACGCCATGACCGTTCGTGTAGAGGGTTATTTGACTATTTGATTCAACACGCTAAACAGACAACAACAGTTCCCAAATGTTAGCCACTACCAAATTTGTCTCCTAGTCTCAAATACTATGCCGTGTATATTATTACCTCGGTGGAGTTTAACATTGCAGATAAGTTTATTCGATTTATACAGATGATACTGCAGTTGGACAGAAAGAAAGAGTGTGATTTCCAACTTTCGCTAAACTTTTGTCTTCCGAAAGGTACTTTACGGAACTCGACCTACTTAATCCACCTGTTCAATTAAATTAACATACATCGTATCCAAGAATGAAACTAAGTATCATTAAAACCAGTATAAAATTAATACAGCTACAAACTTGCCATATGATAAATGCATGTTACAGTTTTTCTTCTTTAATGTATGTTGTTTTACTAACTGTATTACATATGGGTATAAATATTCTCTCTTTGCTTAATACTATTTGCCGCACACGCCATACTCACTAACTACGTATAGGGACATTGACGGGGGACTCTCATGACAATTCATAACATTTATGATTATGATGCTTCCAGAGGAACACCGCTCCCTAAATTATATTTAAGACGGAAAGAACAGTTTTAGAAACTATGGCGTTATATTTCATATTTATTATATAACCATGGGTACGACTGAGTAGGTAACACGTGCGCATTCAAAGACTCGGTCCCTAGTTCGAAAAATTAGCTAGGCTGATTATCCTTCAACCCCCTTATTTTGTATCATTGTTCGAAATACTGTACAAAATACGTTGTCAAAAAGACATGTGCATTTTTTTGTACCAATAAAGGTGAATTATTCTACGTGTATTTATTAAACTATCCGAACTCATTTTTATGACTTAACTAACTAATTAACGTCCAAGTTGCATAAATAATAGCTCAGGCGAAACATTGTCTTACTTATTACGCATGCGTAATGAAGACGATGCATAGTGTAGCAGTGCGGATAACATATACAAGCTGTGTAAAAACTACAAAACAAGACAACGAACGACCGGCATGCTATTTTACTGCTAAGTGCCTCATTTTAATCGTTTATATTTCACCTGGTACCGAAAGTAGTGGACATAACATAACGTATACGTTTTGGGGGTCCAAGACCCTTTATAATCTATTCGCTGTCTTCGACAAGACGCGACGAAGCGGATGTCACGAGAATTGAAGACCCCCCCTCCTCCAAAAAAAACAAACAAAAACAAATATCGAGGTAATGGCAACGCGATGCATGTTGGGTAAGAGAAAACCACATTCACTGACGATTACTCATACATGTCGCAGAGGAAATATATGGCATAATGTAAACGGGGGTGGAGAGGGGTGTTTGCGAGGTAGCTGCTAAACGCCAATGAACAGAATGTCCACTTTCGTCTATATAACGACGAATTTGTGTTTGTTCGTCAACGTCGTGTCTAGTTGGTTGGAAGGTACACACACACGCCATGGCAGTGCGACAACAGAAGGGGGGGCAATTCTGTATAAGCCAATAACACAAAGTATATTTATTTTATTACCCCGCTAAGGAGCTGTGTTAAGGTGAATTGCCGTACAAAAGAATGTACTCGGTGAATGGCCGTCGAAGAACAGTATCACCGTTCTTCGAGCCAGTCAACCTTAACAAGAAAGACGACCTCAAGTCTTGTTCTGAATGACTGCCCTACTTTCTACACAACAGGATTACACGTCGAACACATATAAACCCAGGTGCAAGGTGTCGGTGCAGTCTTAAGTTCGCATCACTGCTGTTTTATTGCTTAAACCCATAAATGCACGGGACATATTCGGACTACTAACCTTGTTTTATCGCCCCCTGGAAGAATAAAATAAAACCAATGACCGCGGACGTGCATGGGGGTGGGTGGTAGAGGGCTATGACGTTGGTAAACTTGGGGTGTTTTAAATAGAAGGTATTGTTTTAATGTATAGGTGGGTATAGGCATGGTAAAGTGTTCTGCTGTACTTATTCCTTCGTCACAATGTAATGATCATATAGGGGCTGTATGTGTATATTTGCTTATGGTCAATAACCATATGGAAAAAAAAAAAAAAAAAACATTCTGCGAGAACATTAAGCACGGTAATGTTTAGAAAACACAATAATTGTTTTCTTCTTTAAATTATTACAGTGATTTTAGTTCAAATATTATCAGTTCGTCTTCCTACGTGACCTGTATTTTAGCGAAAACAAAGAACAATACGCTGGACTTTACCAGATCATTTTTGCTACGGAAACCCACGCTCTGATCGGTGTTGCAAGCGTGTGTATGCGTGTATGTGTCATGATTACGACACGATCATATGCCTGGTTTTGTGCTGTCAAGATGCGCGGAATATGCGCCGTACCGGAGACGCTGGGACCAAGGCCAACATTAACTAGCGTCTCATCGCTCCCATTGAACGCAGCCCCCTGGCCATTTCTCACAATGAGATCCAATGGAAAACAATTACGTGTATAGAGGAGAGTCGTATACATTGGTAACTATGACGCGCGACCTTATTTCATATGCAAAGAGTATCACCATTTCTCCCCCCAAAAAGAACGCTCATGGCGATTTCCACGAGAATAAGGTATTGTTCGCGCTAACGATCCTAAGTTCAACCATGTCAGATAAAACAGGGAATATGTTTAACGCCATACTGCTGAACTTGGCCATAGGAACTACACGTATATCTTGGTGTGAGACGCGATGACGTAATTGTACGCTACTGGGTTATCAGCAACCAATTGGAATGGGGTAGGTAGGCAGGTAAACCCTTTTAGGTACTAGTATACCGTATATTACCGTTTTTCCATTTTACACTTAGTATTTTTTAGGGTTACTATCGCCTGAATATACACGGAACCAGATACATTTGTATTCAGAAGACGGTATATTCGCACACGGGTCCAGACCGGTGGGACACGTCCGGTCACTGCCTCGGACAAAAGTGCGTATTAGGCCGGGGTACAGTATTAGAATCTCTTGGGGAGGGCGATGGCAGACAAATCTATGCAAAATATTTCTTCTTCACTAAGTTGTGTACCTTTTTTTTCGAATGATAAATTCACTGTTTTTCCATTTCCTCTGTGTGTAATAATTTTCCATAGGAAATAGGCGTGCAGATTTATTGTTTCTGTTAACCATGGAGCTAAAAAAAGATCTTTTTTTAGCTCCATGTGTTAACGATACCTGCAGGATTTTGTCCTGTGCATTTTGTTTTCAATTCTACCATCGCCTCCAGAGTTTATAATCGTCCGCCCTTTATCACGTGGAGTGACAAGTGTCACTGAAACTTAGAAACATCGTCGTCGGTGGATATCCACGCAAACCCCACATAATAATATACTACCCAATACTGGCGTCCAGAAACGTTACTAGTTTTCTTCGGAGATTGTTTGTATCCGGTCGCCGTCACTACATGTAGTCTCAAACAAAGTTGAAGCCGGCACGCATGCGCAATTGTTGCGGTTCAGAGACAAGTAAAAAGTATAGACATTACAAATATCGTGTATTTCCCACTGTTTACACCACTATAGATAGTCACACAATGAATATAGCGTAATGGTGACATGAACAAATATTATAATTGCCTTTCAATTGATTTATTCCCATTGTGATATAACTGTATCACGTGTTTGAGAGTACTGCTACATTTATTACTCGGTGACTCTGCTGCCAAGCATAGAGGTTTCTCGTACACGCGTACACGTTAACAAACCCCCTTTCTTTGCTGTCCATGGGAGTTTACTGAATGATATTTTCCCTGAAGTTGGTTTCTCCCCAGAGCATTTGAAGGATTAGTTTAAAACCTCGCCCATTTTCTGTTTTTATTAGTTTGAAATGGTTGGGAAATAAGCCACATGTCAAAACGATATGCTTTAACAAACTAACAGACAATATGTACATTGCATAGTCGCATCTGAAGGGGGGGGGGGTACATCTATGTATTCATGTGCAATCATCCGTATCGGGATCCACACTAAGTCAAAGAAGGTATATTCCGATGCTACAGAATGGTCCAGTCAATTTGGCTTTGAATGTTGCCACTAATCCCCCTGTTCCTCATTTAACGGCTTAAATATCCCCAGGGTGAAACGTGAAAAACATTCGGGCATTCAGTTACCAGGACAACGCCGCGCGCAATGATGGACTGTTGTAATGGAGCAGCTCCCGTTCGCTTGGTTAGTTCCAAATTGTAGGTCTCTTTAGACATTGATTTTCACGTTAATTCCAATATATTTCAACAGGTGGTGAAGGGGGGGAGTAGAATCAAGTGCCGCTGAACGGACAGAAGGCAAAAAATATACTACAAACGTCGGCAAAGGTTGAAATCTCTATCGAAATAGCACGTTTCTTGTATCGGCTACCCTGGGCAACGAGCGACGGTTGAATAAAACCGCATCTTCATTGAAGCACTTGAAATTGACATACATGCATACAATGCATAATGTGGCGGCTGTGGTATCATTTGCGGTCATGGGTAAGTATATCGCGGAAATATATAATGTGTTAACAGTTGTCGGACAATGTTCAATACACATTACTCCATCGATACGTTTTGATATATTATAATTTATTATGTATTATATATGTTATGTACGTATTATGTATTAAGTGTGGCATTTTCCAGCGCCATTTATGGTTACTGATAATGATTATAATGAGAAGATGACAATGACGACGACGATGATGATGAGATAATGATGAGATAATCATGATCAGTGATGATGATGTTAGTCACAACATGACGAAAACGACGATGAAGACAGTGGCTAATGAAGAGTTTTTGAGTATAAACAATACAAATGTACCTTCATTTACGTCCAATTTCAACAAAGCGGGTTATGAATAGATGTTGTTGTTGTTGGTGGTGATGATGATGATGATGGTGGTGGTGATGATGATGATGATGGTGATGGTGATGGTGATGATGATGGTGATGATATATTGATTACGGATAATGATGGTGACAGACATCAAGTAAATACTCAAAGAAATACACCAGTACGTTGAAATCTGGCTGGACTGACTCATGTCAGAAAAGTGTTATCATTTCTCGCGTGATACTATGGCTTGTCGCTCCCATACACCTCAAAACAAGGGTATGCAGAAGTGGCCTTCACGGTCAGTGCGGGAGACACACTTCAAAGTTCACAGTGACAGTGAATATCCCCCATCTCTAAATTAATGCAACAGTTATTGCGAACACAGACAAAGCCTCGATTTGGTAACATTTCGTTAGATTCCGTTTACCATTCACTGTGTGAACAATATAGAGCATGGGGGTGTACCGCTGAGATCGTTTGATTTCAATGGATATACTTTAACAAATATCCAGGCTATTCTTGTTCATATACCCGTACACTCTCGAGCTGTGCTGAATACTCGAAATGGTAGTCTCATGTTTGGGGGAAGAAATCACAACATTAACACCAACAAACAAAATGCCAAGTTCTAACACCTGAGGATTGAAACAAAAAATTAAATACAAAATTTTGCCAGTGTAAGTGTTCTAATTCATATCATTCTTACGAAGCCATGTCCGGGATTGTGGCAACGGCACTATTCCATTCCCTCGACGAGAAGCGCCAGTTGGCGAATGTGTTTTAGCCCGCGGCTCTACTGTATGTCCAATAGGCCATCAGCGCCAAGGCCTAATAAAAACAGTTAACGACAATCCCTGTCCCGCCCTCAGTCATTTACATATCTACTCGTGTTACTTTCGACCCAGGCAACTGGAAACAGTTAAAATTGAAGAATGGACATCATTTATCGCTAGGCGTGTCGTGTAATGTACAATGCTCACGGGACGCTGGGACGTATTCATAGCGTGTTAATTGACCTATCGTTTAAAAACAGTTAGTCCATTAGAGTGAAATTATATGACAATACTCGTTTTATTTAAACAAAATAAAACTGGTTCAAGGACAGGATCCAGAAATTATTGTTAATATGACAACAAATATCTACGTCCATGGACGGTCTGTTTATTTCTCTACATTTCAAACCGCCATGAAATATTTTCAAATGTCTATCGCCAATAACGGCCACGATATTGGACGGCTTTTTTCTGAAAATGGTCCACTTACCATTGAAATATAAACCAGGAAGACAGTGGGACATCACGGGTTTAATTTATATGTTAGCACACTGCTTCCACTGTTGTACACGGAATGGTTATTCGGATCGACCACAAGCAAAGATTTTCTAAGTATTGTTAATGGAGCGTAAGATCATAGAACACATTCCAACAATTGGAACCACAGTGAATCAGCTACTCGAGAACGTGGTCACGTGAAATGACTAACGAGTTGGGGTGACAAATAAAAAAAAACAATCTGCATAGAGTAATCTCAAAGAAAATAAACGGAAAATTATATAAAAAAAAGACATACATTTACTCCCGACGCAACAAATGTATTCCCTTCATCTTTTTATTATCTATACATTTCAATGGCAGTTGAATCAAACCAACCAATCAACGAGCACAGCGTGTAGCAACGTCATTTAAAAACGTTCTAATGTCATTCACGTTCAACCGGCAAATATAAACTGATATAAACCTCTCATTTTAGGTTAAATTGTGAATTTTATAAATATTCAGAAAATGAAAGGAATTATTCCTACGTTGCCCCGGGAAAAAAATATTTAATAAAAAGCAGACCCAATTACAGCTGCTGCAGCATTATCTCGTCTCGGGGAAAAATCTAGCTCAAAAATAAGTTCAAAATTGTAAAAACCGCGAATTTCCCAAACATCCTTACAAACAAATGAACACAAAAAAAAAACGATAAATATATATATGTCAATATATAAAGTACCATTTTACCTTAGATATTAACACATATTGATAAGCAGGGTGAAATCTGTTAAATAGGTAGCATTGAAATAATAAATAAACACAATATGAAATATTAAAATGTTCAGTCCCTCTTAGAACAAAAAAATAAGCTGTACGTGTTAAACAATTATGTTATAGATTGTGTATATGAACACACACACACACACAATTACCAGCTGTCCAAATATTAGGGATTTCGTCTTCACCTATTGATAAACATCGACATACTGTATACCAATTTATAATATTTCTTATATTATAGTAAATAATTATTATAGTTATACCATCCCCATAAGCCAATCAGATTCGCGCATTTGGTGGGCAATATTTTCCAATATAATTTTTCTATCACAGGACGACGAAAACGGATGTTTTCTTCCGTTGAGGTTTGTCAGCGTTTTCTCAATGGTTCACCTCTAATTTGTGAACAGGTCGACCAAACGTAATATGTCTACTCCACAGGGTATTGTACCGAGTTATGTTATATATGAATACTTGTAACCAAGAGATGATCATCGAACAACATGACTAATTCCACAGTCGTCCCGTAGTCGCCACACTGTGTGGCTAAAACTTGAATTTCGCACACATGGCATTTACGACACTCTTGCATCTTAAGTTCCCTGTTCTCTGTGTACGACTGCGTTCGCCGCAATTGCATGTCCAGATTTTGCACCGTCACGACTCATATATACACAAAGTTGTGACACTTGTTTTAGCGACCTTCACTATAAATTCACAAAACACTAAATTTTGAACTGACGCCGCTAGAAGCAGCGCCGCTGGATGGATTCGAACTAACAACTCCAAGCTCGAATGCTTTCTCTTTCGTCTACCATGAATTCGATGTCAGTGGTCGGATGTTGTACCGTGTCGCCTTGGCAATGTAGTAAGGAATATTTATGAGCTAATATACAGTGTAACTCGTCCACCTGCGATAACTTAACATGTAAATGTAAAATGTCAAAGCCTGAAACACGTATAAACATTGATATCGACACAACCAATCGAACGTAATTGGTCAGCACAAACTCCAGATGCGGTTGACGATGTGTTCAGAATGTCATTTTCCCGTTTCTACGTAAATAAAACAGAAAAATAAACTAGAAAAATAAAGAACAACATCATTCAAATCCTCAGATTTAGGGAGTTTCGCACGAAATCAGTTTATTCCCCCTTGGTTGACGCGTTGTAAGCCGAGTAATGTACTCGTGGTCGTCCAAACGTTTAAATATTGAACTTTACTCGGTCCCGTGACACTCATATCACTCAATATACGAACAATTTCACTCCCACACGTACATTATCGTATACACAACGATGTTTAATGCTTCTATTTATTTCATCAAGGCAATTTTATGACTCTTTGTGTATCCTACATATACTTTGGGTTAGATTAAATTGTTCATTTAACCGAGAATGTGTTGTTGAATTGCGTTTTATTCATCAGGTCCGAATGGCCCAGTGCAGTCACGGTGCTGGTTTTTTTTTTGTTCATGTGCGGGCGCGTCATGTGTAAACATCGCGGCCTCTGAAATTTCGGGCGGTGGCCCGTAGCTAGATCATACCTTGACCTCAAAAATGATAAATATGACAATAATTTTAGAAGGGATTACGGAATATAAATACATAACGAAATGTAATAAATAGCTACTTGTTGTTGTTATTATTGGCAACTGGGGTGAGAGATATCGTGCAGTGCATTCTTTATTTTATTGGGTATAATAATAAAAATATGAACCTCAGCTGCGGTATATCGACTTGGCCAGGGTCAATAATTGTATAATATAATAATATGATTTGATATACCTTTTACTGTATGTCTCATGCCTGGAATAATTCCTACATATCTCATGGGTTGTTTATTAAACATTAGAAGCTGTATATTTTTATTAAGATTACGTATAATTTTTAATATTTTGGGCCGTGAATTTCAAGACTGATAAATGTTGCCTGGGGCTTCTTATATTGTATTTACACCTTAAGACATAGTAGAATGGGCATACTTGAAATCTAAACTTCATTTAATTTGCAGGTAAGATATAGTCTTAATTTAACAGGGAATATTAAGATGGCGATCAGCCTGAACACGAAGGTTCTGGGATGAGATTCTGACTCAAGTCAAGGCCTCACATTGATATTTTTGATATATAAAACATACTTTTCAGCGCAAAAAAAAAAAAAAAAAAAAAAAAATACGACACGATGATGACTGACGCATGTTTACAGACATTTTCCTTCATGAATTTCAAATATTTGAACATTTAACGTAACAATACTGTCATTCGCCGTATTTGTATATATTACGCGTAGTTTATGTATCTATTTCAACCTGTGCATTGTCAACCTGACAAAGATGATATCGAGCACCCCAAACGTGTCTGGCGTAAACCTCACCATTTAATCTCCGTAATACAGGGTGTGCAGTTGAAACCAGATACAAGTTCAATTGCAAGTAATTTGCAATGATACTCATAAAAGATACTAAAGTAAATGCTCGTTTTTTTTTTCTTGACAGAAGGCGTGCGTCAGTACCAAATGATTTACGTAAGTGATAATGAGTTTGGAACAATCCGTTGGCACCAGCTTTATACGCACTAATGGGATTTGCCGTTGTGGGTCCCACTCGTTGTTACTCAATGTTCGTGGATCTCTTCAAATGTATCCAGTTACATCAATACATGAATAATCCAAACGATGTTGTGAACGGTGATAATGATGTCACTGACGCCCCCGGCACCAGACCGTGTTGACTGACTCCTGATAATAGACAAGCTTCCAACTGTCGGTGATTTGTTCAGAGAAGGACGATGAGGGGGAGGTGTAATTAACTAGTAACTATAGGCTGAAACTATGTTTACTGCCCTTTCCCATGATCAAATCATGAGGTAAAGGTTTTCATTTGCACATTTTGTTTAGAAGTTAAAACAAATACATTGTTTAATGCATTCTCGTCTAGTTCCGGTCTGTTCCCAGGCGCGCGCCCCCCAGCGACCTAACTCACAATTGTCATCGCGTTCCCTACGTGATCTATTGTATTACAGGACTATTATCTATTAATTTCCGTGGGGTATACCAAGATACGTGGTTGGTAATGACCTCAGGTTGTTGCCTCCCAAAGTTTTCATTATTCAAGACCGTTTATTACTTCACAGATTCACAGTCTTATTTGATACCCAATATAGCGCGTCACGGGCAACTCCTTGCATATTTAAAGAAATCACTTAGTTCATAAATAAACAAATAAGTTAAAAGAAAAACACATACAAATGTAGGTGATGTTATACCAAGATAAAAATGATAGCGCTCCATGAGGCTAAGAACAGCGTTAGCCCTACAGTCCACCTGTCTACACATTGACTGTGGTTGTCACGGTGCTCTTTAAGTTCAATTCCGACAACGTTTTTTGAACGCTACCATGCGATTGGTCAGCGGAGAACTCAGCTGACACCAGTCTTGCTGGAGGCGATGACTTTTTCCCCTTATTACAACTCTCTTTATAACGAGATTGACGATATTTCTACAAATCCACGCTTACATGTTCATTAACGATCCCCGTGGTCATACAAATCATATGAATGGAACATAACAACAAATACTAACTTGAGGCCATTCCCGTTGGGTTCGTAATTGGTCTTTCGTTCAACAGTAGGATTAGTGCCAATGGGTTGCTCTTATCAATAACCCAGGGCATTGAATGTCTTTATTTTTGGTCGATATAATCACGGCCCTATATTGTATGGTCTTCGTGGGTTTGTGTGATCGAACTCTCTATGCCCAATCAATATATTGTGAGACTTCCCGGTAATGCGCACGTACGTCACCGCCGCCATGTTGTTTTCTGTGAACGGTTAATTATAAGTTAAAACCATAGACCAATGTCATGGTTTGCTATTATATCCCTCGAATTTTCCAATTTGAAATCGTGGAAACTAAACCGACTCGAAAAGTCTTGGGAATTTCTTTTCTGTTTCACAATCCAAATAAAGAATAATATGCTTCAATTCCAATTTTTATAAATTTGTATCTGTTTTACTTCTGAATGTAATTTAACTTTACTTATTAATGTTTTAATAGATTTCAAATTATGCTATGTAAATTGACAACCAACTCATTATATTATGAGATCTATCATATATAAATCTAACAATAAAACACTTGAAGCTCTCTGAATAACTCGACATGGAAATATGATTTTTGGTCCAAAGCCTTGTCTTATTTTATTTATTTATAGTCAGACATTCAACGTGCAATGCTTAGGAACTAAGAAATATACCACAAATTACACACTTGTGGATGAGTTGCATGACCTGCAATTGCAAGTATTGGTATATTACGTGATTGTGTGTTCATACCATAAGTTGTGCGCATTTCAGTACCAGTACCAGTCTAGGGTCTGGACCGGTATGTCGGTGGTGGTCCCTACTTCTGTCGAACCTTTGGGAATTTGTCCAAACAATTTGGCTAGAAATACCATTTGGTTTCAATAAGATGACAGATATTGACATACATGAAGAGTAAGACAGGAATTTACAGAAATCAATTTTATTTCCCTCCAGTTCGGGAATGCACGTGTACTTCCGGTGACATGATATCGCGGTAATCCGCTACTCGTTTCGACAAGGATTCTGTAATTTTGTTTACACACAGTTACGATAGCAACAGCACACGGCCGGGAACCGACAGGTTTACGTTCCCTCATATACCGAACCCTGAATGCCACAAGCCTGACAAGTGGGCAGCTGGTACTCTTTGAGCTGCTGGGCGTGGAGCCGACCACGGGAATAGAAACCCCAATTCTTTTGCCGCTGAACGGACACACTAACCATTGAAGCGCGTTGGTCGTCGCGCCGCGCATGTGCAACATTTGTGTTGATAAACATTGATTTCCCACAATCAAACGCGCTCAACTAATGTAAATCACTTTCGAATGAATTTTGACCTGGTCACGACTTGCATTAATTACCGCCGGTGGCTCTTTCGATACCTAAAAAAATTACCTAATCAAAGCTTGGTAACGCCTCAGTTTGTACTCGTTGATCTGCGACAACAGTCAAAGTCGCCATCTTTGTTTATATGAGACATATCTCTCGCACATGCGTGGCGCGGCGACCACCGCCCTTTAAACCATACATAATGTATATTACACATCAAGTTCGTAGAATAACACCAGACTGTGATGTAAGGGAATTAAGAATAAGGTCACAGTTGGAAGGGTGAACATTAAACGTGGTATATACATAGCTCGAATATCGACAAAATATACAAACCTACATCAATTGGTCTTGGAAAATAACAGCCATGAAAAATAAACTTAATTCACTAGATTTTTATAAATGATACTTCTACGTGAGACATAAAGAACAATTTTAGGCAAGAGAGGTGATGATGACTACATTGTCCACTGTCTTCCCTGTGCATGCCTACACAAATTGTACTTAACAATCTGGGATGATTACGTATGAGACCTGGATTGCGTTAACCATAATTCCATTCTCACAGCATTCAGATTAACCCTCATGTTTTGGCTAGTTTTAGACTCGCATTTATATAGATACACAGATGAAAGTGAATTCATTTTTTGGGCTAGTCTGGGTTGCCGATCAGTAATACAGATACATATTCGAGCTCTATGTTTCATCGGATATATTAGATACACACCTTCATGCTTGTGTACCGTCAGTGATATGTGCACCGTCAGATACATATATTTTCAACCCACGATGAACCATCATGTTGGGTCTATCCCGGGTCTCCCATCATGATAGGGTGATTTAAAACATCACGATGAATGCACATGGCGGGGTTGGGCTGTGTTATAGAGTCGCCAGGAATCGCTTATCATATGATTGAAAATATATGCGAACCGAGTTAAATACATGTAGTTCTAGGACAATTATTATAGAAAGTGTACTTTGGTATGATTGTTATCGATATTTCTGGTAAAGAACAAGATCAGTTGTAGCATTGACAAAACAGAGCAGCATAGGAGATGGTGCACTCCAGAAACGCATTGCACATGGCGTTGCGGTGGAGCTGGAGTTCACAGCTGGTAAACGCTGAATGCCTTAGGAAATACGAATTACCGCTTTAAATATACCACCATATGAGACGCCGTTTAGCGTCCCGATGTTGCACGTTTTTAGAAAACGGCTTTCACAGTCGCTCTCTATTATCGAATCGAAAATATACTAAATTGGCTATTGGAATTTCAAATCAAGGCTAATCAGGGACATCGGTAAGACAGAACATCGAAACGGCAGTTCGGTTCCAAGCAGGTGCTTCTGTGCTTTACGCCGAGTTGATCGAGTGTCGTCCCTACGTTTCACGTCAGTGTTAGGGATGGACCGTCTGAAATCCCAACGGTTTTGTGACTCGTAGACAATTTGTGTGAGAAAATATTTCTTTCTGATCCATGTAGTCTGCAATTTTGTTTTCCTCATGTCCATAGAATATACAGTAGTATAATAAATTGCTTCAAGTTAGCATAAAACCATGACTAATATCTGCAAAGCTTTTGGGTTTAGACCGCTTCCATGTTTTTCACAACTAAAGTTGAAATGATCGCTTGCTGATTGGATGAAGTTGAACTAACACCGCTTGCTGATTGGGTAAGGTTGAACTAACACCGCATGCTGATTGGATGACGTTGAACTAACACCGCTTGCTGATTGGGTAAGGTTGAACTAACACCGCATGCTGATTGGATGACGTTGAACTAACACCGTTTGCTGATTGGATAAGGTTGAACTAACACCGCATGCTGATTGGATGACGTTGAACTAACACCGCTTGCTGATTGGGTAAGGTTGAACTAACACCGCATGCTGATTGGATGACGTTGAACTAACACCGTTTGCTGATTGGATAAGGTTGAACTAACACCGCATGCTGATTGGATGACGTTGAACTAACACCGCATGCTGATTGGATGACGTTGAACTAACATCGTTTGCTGATTGGATGACGTTGAACTGACACAGCTTGCTGATTGGATGACGTTGAACTGACACCGCTTGTTGATTGGATAACGTTTAACTAACACCGCTTGCTTGATTGGATGACAATGAACTAACTATTTAATAATAATTAGAACTCACAATGTTGTTTCAGTATCATTTCTGAACTGGTCGATTTGAAATCTAACAGCCATTATTCAAATTTATATTTATAAAATGTTTATAACATCTCTAGGTTCCCGCCATTTACTGTATGTTAACTGTTTATTTTAATGTATCTTTTGTCGTCATACAAGACAGTAGACAACAGGAATATTATGGTTTTGAAATTACATGTGTGACTTCCATGAAGAAACTCCAATAAACAAATATTTATTGAGTATTACATATGCAATTAAAATCATACGCTAATTGAAGAAGTCACGTGATCACAAAATCGAAAGAAAACCTTACATTTTTAGAAATTATACTTTGAAAGGACTGGTTCATGTTTATCTCAGACCGACGGTGTTTACTAGTAGCTCTCACGTGTGCGTGTGTCTGTATGTCTTTTTAAAAGCAAACTCTCTAAAATTTCTGAGCGGATTTTGATCCAATTTATCACCTTTTTAGCTTAAGGTTATTTGCAGACATGGTTAGTTTTTTGGAGCCATGTCCGTGGCATTATGCAGTTGGATTCTTAAGATATTTTGTTAAAAAAAACACCAATGATTTTTGTATATTCTGTATTCACGCGAGAGTTTAACTTTCAGTTATTAGCATTGTCCTTGCATGTTCGCAAAGCATATAATACGTGCATTCTGCATGTTTAGTACGCTATCGAACTTTCCCAAGCCCCCATTCGCTGGTTCCCGGCGTCCCTTACGAATGGCTACTAGGACGAATATATACTTTCGGTGTTCTGGCCGCAAGGATCTCTGGGAAGGAGAATGAGGTACTAGTGACTAGTAATCGCCATATTGTTCCACTGGGCCGGGATTCCGGCCCAAAGTCAGGTGAATTTGTGACGTAATTTGAAAACATTTTACTATTCGTTTTCTGTAAACAAGTCTTCATTACGCCATGCCCATACATTCTGCCTGCTTAGACTTACATATTTGAGATGTTTCTGTCAGTTTCTCGCTGTTTCTGTGCAAATTTATAACAAATAGAAAATATTTTTATATTTGCCCGACTTTTGAGAGTAAAAGGAAACCCTGTTCTAAGGCCACGAGCTTAAGCGCTGACGTCAGGTAACCAAGAGAAACAGAACAAGCAACGAGAAAAT
Organism: Saccoglossus kowalevskii; assembly: GCF_978046115.1. Lineage (NCBI taxonomy): Eukaryota > Metazoa > Hemichordata > Enteropneusta > Harrimaniidae > Saccoglossus > Saccoglossus kowalevskii. Next base: position 20,480,227 of record NC_140641.1, read on the forward strand.
GATGGACCAATCAGAATGCCGGAACCGTTACTAGTTACCGGCCTCTTGTGGCTTGGTCACCATGACGGCCCCTTGAGGCGGGAACCAGCCAAAAACACCAACTGCGTTCTATGGCGCTATTGGTTAGAACTATATTTGAGGACGAAATTGGATGGCATTCTAACATTCGCACACAACTGCGAGTTCACTTCTCCTGTGATCGTCATCGCATATCACCGAACATTTGTATATACTTATCTTATAAATCCTTGGATAAATCATTGCTTATAATTTATTTATTCCAGCACAATTCAATTGTTGGTTACAAATTATATCCGGCTACTAGTAGTTGGTATTACAGGCCACGGCGTAACGTGTTGGATATAATACTCTTACACATACCTTCCCTGGAGGAAAACAAATCGGACAGAATTTGACAATGAATTAAAAAAAGGATATATTTTGTGAGTTTAAAAAATGCCAAGTTTGAACTAAGCTGGAAATGCAATATTATCTCAGTTTGCAAATATTTTTTTTCATCGTGTAATAATCAGGTTTTTCCCCATGCTACTACTCTTTTCCATTTTGTTTTCATGTGCCAGCTTGGTTGCCCTTTTTTTTTGCAAATTTTCCATGCCCTCTCGGGATTTCAAATGGCCAACCTCTTATATTGCAGCGTTTACAATTTTATGTCAACAATTTCGTACTCAGAAAGTGAAGACAGTCTTCGCTATATATTTCTTGATAGCTACGAGTCGTTGTTTGTTTGTAGATCGGTATGATACATCTAAAACCAGGTGCAAAGAGGGTCTGAGTTGGTAATAGGAAGATTTCACAGTTCACTGTGTAGGAGAAATCCCTAACACGCGACTTGGTGATAATCCCGAATCCACATTCAGTCAACGAAATCCACGTGGGTTTCTGTGCTCTCATGGACAATGACGAGCTATGAAGTTGGTCTTGTCAACAAATGCCTGTGACAAGAGAGATTACAGACCGCTGACTGAATGTGAACTTGAACTTGAACGAGTTTTATCTCGTTGTGTGACTAAGTCCGGAAGTCGAGCGTGTTTACTTCTATGCACGACGTGCCGCAGTTACGTTTTGGATCGGGGGTTGAGTACTAGCGAGCGTTCGCAAACAATGTAACCAGAACCGTCAATTCATTTGGCTGGAGCGCGGAAAATGGTGAGAACGGAGACCGCGGAGCTTTACACGTGCCTACTGAACGTTGCTGAGCCACAACCTTTAGGCCATCGACGCATTCTACTGCCCGCGGCCCGGGTGAGATTAACCATAGACAGTAGAGAAAATAGAGATGATGCTTTAATCCAGCCGTGAGACCTGCGATCTAGACGTCCGAACTGTTTAGAAGTGCAGGACTTAAAGAACGAATCATTATTCAATGATCAGTTCATTAAATAGTAATTAATGTGGTGATGTAATCGATCATATATGTGACTTGAGTGTCATTTCAATGAACAACGCTAGCAGTACTTTATGATACGTATAGTTGCGCTGACGCTATGCTTTGTTCTGTGGTCAAAACGGTCATTAAAGTATAGTAACCGTGGTACAGGCGATACAAAAGAACAGAGAGCTACGGAAGCCATGATGCAGTTAAAATATTGCCAACTTGAATTTGACTGAACCACACGACTGCCAGACTGCAGAGACACGGCATAGATTTGTTGCTATGGAAATACGTATCCGTGATTTGCATGAACAGTACCGCAGATAGTTTAACGTCAAGTGTACACATCACGTGATCACACCGGATTGTTACATTGTTGTCATTATTGACCTATGTATCAAGCGCTGACTCAAAGTCACCTGAAAAGTGAATTCAAAATCAATATCTGATTTGTGTTAATATACGGAATGTCAAACGCTCTCGGCACGTGTCGTACGCAAATACAAGTACTTTCAAATGCGGTGTTGGAGTTGATACAACATTTTGTTTAAAATACGACATGTTTTATTATCATTCAGTGGCGAATGGCTTACTGATATGTTCCCTCAATTATTAAATATTTCCAGGACAGCTACGTGACCAGCGATTCCCATGGCAGCTAACAGTTCCCAGTCTCTTAAACTACCACACACGGACTAGAAATCGACATATGCAATGTAATATTCGCACTGAATCGATCTGAATTAAACCCAATTAAAAAAAAAATGAAATCAAGAACAGGCATCGTAGTATTTCAACAAAACATGTTCGATTGCGTCAAACTAAATATTCAAACACAGGTGAAAATCGTTGAGAACTTTCACAGTGACTGACCAACCAGGAATATAGATCGTGTGCATAAATGACCCCGAACTATAACAAATATTAGGTAGCGAAACAATTTCAAAGCTTTCAGCAGTTGAATGGTATAACAGTGCTGAACAATACAGTCCCGCGACGAGGAAAACATCAATGACTCTTCGCGACACAAAGAAATCAGCGTAACGCCAAGACATTCAAACAAACTTGAAGCATGACCTTCTTTTGAACGAATATATGAATACAGAGACAATTAATATTTGAGATTATAATGAGCTTATAATAACAAAACACAGAATAAATTGTCATGCGATTTTTTTTTCGAACATTTATTGTTTCCGATGTTTGAGTGGGTAAAAAAAAATACTCGTAAAGAGTGACACCGGAGCCATTTCAGGATGTGCGTTGTTAAATATACAGATTATCAAGTGCACTGTTGTTAGAATGGTACGAATACGCACCGTGCCTGCCCACAGATCGTGAATAGTTGCATGGCAGTGCCCTTGTGGTGTTGACCTTACCATCACCAACACCTGCTGAGTACCGCTGGCTTCGTGCAGCGTTATTATATTATTTACAAAGTTTTAAAGACCCATGATTCGGTTATTTTGCCGCACTTAATAAACTACATTGAGCCCATAATGGCCCTTTCATGATTGTGAAATTGACACCAATGTTTGTCCAAAGCATCTGAATTCATATATTAAGTTCCCACATTTCAAATCAATAATATATTTACAAAAAAAGGAAACAGATCAATTCCTCGCCGGAAGCTTATTCAGTCTTCCTCTAACTAACTCACTTGTTTATTACCCAGCCTGTCGATGGGTCGGTTTACCACCCATTCAATGTCAAATTTGACAAAAGATTTCAACTTGCGCTCCGCGTAAAAGTAAACACGCTCGACTTAGACTTAAAACGAGACAAAATTCGCCCTAGTTCAAGTTTGTATTCAGTCAGCGGTCTGTAATCTCTCTAGCTTGTGACATTAATTTACAAACACAATTACAGTAGAGACGAACACTAGAAAATATCTTAAAATGCGTTACTGTATAGTGCGTACCCATGTAAATCAGTATTGTACCCACAAATTCGGCAATAATACGATTGTCAGGGATGTTATACCATGTATTCCGCGATATTATATGATTGTCAGCGATGTTATACCATTGGTTCCGCGATATTAAATGATTGTCGGGGATGTTATACCATTGGTTACGCGATATTATACAATTGTCAGCGATGTTATACAAATGGTTCCGCGATATTAAACGATTGTCATGCATGTTATACCACTGGTTACACGATATTATACGATTTTCGGGGATGTTATACCATTGGTTACGCAATATTATACGATTGTCGGAAATGTTATACCATTGGTTACGCGGTATTATATGATTGTCAGAGATGTTATACCATTTGTTACACGATATTATATGATTGTCAGGCATGTTATACCATTGGTTACACGATATTATATGATTGTCAGGGATGTTATACCATTGGTTACACGATATTATACGATTGTCAGGGATGTTATACCATTGGTTACGCGATATTATACGATTGTCAGGGATGTTATACCATTGGTTACGCGATATGATACGATTGTCAGGGATGTTATACAACTGGTTACACGATATTATACGATTGTCAGGGATGTTATACCATTAGTTACGCGATATTATACAATTGTCAGCGATGTTATACAATTTGTTCCGCGATATTAAACGATTGTCATGAATGTTATACCATTGGTTACGCGATATTATACGATTTTTGGGGATGTTATACCATTGGTTACGCAATATTATACGATTTTCGGGGATTTTATACCATTGGTTACGCAATATTATACGATTGTCGGAGATGTTATACCATTGATTACGCGGTATTATATGATTGTCAGAGATGTTATACCATTGGTTACACGATATTATACGATTGTCAGGGATGTTATACCATTGGTTCCGCGATATTATATGATTGTCGGGGATGTTATACCATTGGTTACGCGATATTATACAATTGTCAGCGATGTTATACAATTGGTTCCGCGATATTAAACCATTGTCATGAATGTTATACCATTGGTTACACGATATTATACGATTTTCGGGGATATTATACCATTGGTTACGCAATATTATACGATTGTCGGAGATGTTATACCATTGGTTACACGATATCATATGATTGTCAGGGATGTTATACCATTGGTTCCGCGATATTATATGATTGTCGGGGATGTTATACCATTGGTTACACGATATTATATGATTGTCAGGGATGTTATACCATTGGTTCCGCGATATTATATGATTGTCGGGGACGTTATACCATTGGTTACACGATATTATACGATTGTCAGGGATGTTATACCAATGGTTCCGCGATATTATATGATGGTCGGGGATGTTATACCATTGGTTACATGATATTATACGATTGTCAGGGATGTTATACCATTGGTTACACGATATTATATGATTTTCGGGGATGTTATACCACTGGTTACGCGATATTTTACGATGGTCGGGGATGTTATACCATTGGTTACACGATATTATATGATTGTCAGGGATGTTTATACCATTGGTTCCGCGATATTATATGATTGTCGGGGATGTTATACCATTGGTTACACGATATTATATGATTGTCAGGGATGTTATACCATTGGTTCCGCGATATTATACGATTGTCGGGGATGTTATACCATTGGATACACGATATTATATGATTGTCAGGGATGTTATACCATTGGCTACGCGATATTATATGATTGTCAGGGATGTTATACCATTGGATACACGATATTATATGATTTTCGGGGATGTTATACCATTGGTTCCGCGATATTATACGATTGTCGGGGATGTTATAACATTGGTTACACAATATTATACGATTGTCAGGGATGATATACCATTGGTTCCGCGATATTATATGATTGTCAGGGATGTTATACCATTGGTTCCGCGATATTATATGATTGTCGGGGATGTTATAACATTGGTTACACGATATTATACGATTGTCAGGGATGTTATACCATTGGTTACACGATATTATACGATTGTCAGGGATGTTATACCATTGGTTACGCGATATTATACGATTGTCAGGGATGTTATACCATTGGTTACGCGATGTTATACGATTGTCAGGGATGTTATACCATTGGTTACGCGATATTATACGATTGTCAGGGATGTTATACCATTGGTTACGCAATATTATATGATTGTCAGGGATGTTATACCATTGGTTACGCGATATTATACGATTGTCGGGGATGTTATACCATTGGTTACGCGATGTTATATCAATGGTTACATGATATTATATGATTGTCGGGGATGTTATATCATTAGTTACGCGATATTATACGATTGTCAGGGATGTTATACCATTGGTTACGCGATATTAGACGATTGTCGGAGATGTTATACCATTGGTTACGCGGTATTATACGATTTCGGGGATGTTATACCATTGGTTCCGCGATGTTATACGATTGTCAGGGATGTTATTCCATTAGTTACGCAATATTATACGATTGTCGGAGATGTTATACCACTGGTTACGCGATATTATACGATTTCGGGGATGTTATACCATTGATTCCGCGATATTATACGATTGTCAGGGATGTTATACCATTGGTTACGCGATATTATACGAATATCAGGGATGTTATGCCATTGGTTCCCCGATACTATGTGATTGTCCGGGATGTTATACCATTAGTTACGCGATATTATATGATTGTCTGGGATGTTATACTATTGGTTACGCGATGTTATACGATTGTCAGGGATGTTATGCCAATGGTTACGCGATATTATATGATTGTCTGGGATGTTATACCATTGGTTACGCAATATTATACGATTGTCATGAATGTTATACCATTGGTTCCGCGATATTATATGATTGTCTGGGATGTTATACCATTAGTTACGCGATATTATATGATTGTAAGGGATGTTATACCATTGGTTTCGCAATATTATACGATTGTCGGGGATGTTATACCATTGGTTACGCGATACTATACGATTGTCAGGAATGTTATACCATTGGTTACGCCATATTAAACGATTTTCAGGGATATTATACCAATTATTCCGAGATACTATATGATTGTCAGGGATGTTATACCATTGGTTACGCGATATTATACGATTGTCGAGGATGTTATACCATTGGTTACGCGATATTATACGATTGTCGGGGATGTTATACCATTGGCTACGCGATATTATACGATTGTCAGGGATGTTATACCGTTGGTTACGCGATATTATACGATTGTCGGGGATGTTATACCATTGGTTACGCGATATTATACGATTGTCAGGGATGTTATATCATTGGTTCCGCGATATTATACGATTTCGGGGATGTTATACCATTGGTTACGCGATATTATACGATTGTCAGGGATGTTATACCATTGGTTCCGTGATATTATACGATTTCGGGGATGTTGAACCATTGGTTACGCGATATTATACGATTGTCGAGGATGTTATACCATTGGTTACACGATATTATACGATTGTCGAGGATGTTATACCATTGGTTACGCGATATTATACGATTGTCGGGGATGTTATACCATTGGTTACGCGATATTATACGATTGTCAGGGATGTTATACCATTGGTTACGCGATATTATACGATTGTCAGAAATGTTATACCATTGGTTCCGCGATATTATACGATTTCGGGGATGTTATACCATTGGTTACGCGATATTATACGATTGTCAGGGATGTTATACCATTGGTTATGCAATATTATACGAATGTCAGGGATTTTATGCCATTGGTTCCGCGATATTATATGATTGTCATGATGTTATACAATTGGTTCCGCGATGTTATACGATTGTCGGGGATGTTATACCATTGGTTACACGATATTATATGATTGTCAGGATGTTATACAATTGGTTCCGCGACATTATACGATTGTAAGGGATGTTATACCATTGGTTACACGATATTAAATGATTGTCAGGGATGTTATACTATTGGTTACGCGATATTATATGATTGTCTGGGATGTTATACCATTGGTTACGCGATATTATACGATTGTCAGGGATGTTATACCATTGGTTACACGATATTATATGATTGTCAGGGATGTTATACTATTGGTTACACGATATTATATGATTGTCTGGGATGTTATACCATTGGTTACGCGATATTATACGATTGTCGAGGATGTTATACCATTGGTTACGCGATATTATACGATTGTCAGGGATGTTATACCATTGGTTACACGATATTATACGATTGTCAGGGATGTTATACCATTGGTTACACGATATTATACGATTGTCAGGGATGTTATACCATTGGTTACACGATATTATACGAATGTTAGGGATTTTATGCCATTGGTTCCGCGATGTTATATGATTGTCAGGATGTTATACAATTGGTTCCGCGATATTATACGATTGTCGGGGATGTTATACCATTGGTTACACGATATTATACGATTGTCAGGGATGTTATACCATTGGTTACACGATATTATATGATTGTCAGGGATGTTATACCATTGGTTCCGCGATATTATATGATTGTCGGGGATGTTATACCATTGGTTACACGATATTATATGATTGTCAGGGATGTTATACCATTGGTTCCGCGATATTATATGATTGTCGGGGATGTTATACCATTGGTAACACGATATTATATGATTGTCAGGGATGTTATACCATTGGTTCCGCGATATTATATGATTGTCGGGGATGTTATACCATTGGTTACGCGATATTATACAATTGTCAGCGATGTTATACAATTGGTTACGCGGTATTATATGATTGTCAGAGATGTTATACCATTGGTTACACGATATTATATGATTGTCTGGGATGTTATACCATTGGTTACGCAATATTATACGATTGTCATGAATGTTATACCATTGGTTCCGCGATATTATATGATTGTCTGGGATGTTATACCATTAGTTACGCGATATTACATGATTGTCAGGGATGTTATACCATTGGTTACGCGATACTATACGATTGTCAGGAATGTTATACCATTGTTTACGCCATATTATTGGATTTTCAGGGATATTATACCAATTGTTCCGAGATACTATATGATTGTCAGGGATGTTATACCATTGGTTACGCGATATTATACGATTGTCGAGGATGTTATACCATAGGTTACGCGATATTATACGATTGTCAGGGATGTTATACCATTGGTTACGCGATATTATACGATTGTCAGTGATGTTATACCATTGGTTACGCGGTATTATACGATTTCGGGGATGTTATACCATTGGTTACGCGATGTTATACGATTGTCAGGGATGTTATACAATTAGTTACACAATATTATACGATTGTCGGAGATGTTATACACTGGTTACGCGATATTATACGATTTCGGGGATGTTATACCATTGGTTCCGCGATACTATATGATTGTCGGGGATGTTATACCATTGGTTACGCGATATTATACGAATATCAGGGTTGTTATACCATTGGTTTCGCGATACTATGTGATTGTCGAGGATGTTATACCATTAGTTACGCGATATTATATGATTGTCTGGGATGTTATACCATTGGTTACGCGATGTTATACGATTGTCAGGGATGTTATACCAATGGTTACGCGATATTATATGATTGTCTGGGATGTTATACCATTGGTTACGCAATATTATACGATTGTCATGAATGTTATACCATTGGTTCCGCGATATTATATGATTGTCGGGGATGTTATACCATTGGTTACGCGATATTATACAATTGTCAGGGATGTTATACCATTGGTTACGCGATATTGTACGATTTCGGGGATGTTATACCATTGGTTACGCGATACTATACGATTGTCAGGAATGTTATACCATTGGTTACGCCATATTATAGGATTTTCAGGGATATTATACCAATTGTTCCGAGATACTATATGATTGTCAGGGATGTTATACCATTGGTTACGCGATATTATACGATTGTCGGGGATGTTATACCATTGGCTACGCGATATTATACGATTGTCAGGGATGTTATACCATTGGTTACGCGATATTATACGATTGTCAGGGATGTTATACCATTGGTTACGCGATATTATACGATTGTCAGGGATGTTATACCATTGGTTCCGCGATATTATACGATTTTGGGGATGTTATACCATTGGTTACGTGATATTATACGATTGTCAGGGATGTTATACCATTGGTTCCACGATATTATACGATTTCGGGGATGTTGAACCATTGGTTACGCGATATTATACGAATGTCGAGGATGTTATACCATTGGTTACACGATATTATACGATTGTCGAGGATGTTATACCATTGGTTACGCGATATTATACGATTGTCGGGGATGTTATACCATTGGTTACGCGATATTATACGATTGTCAGGGATGTTATACCATTGGTTACGCGATATTATACGATTGTGAGGTATTTTATACCATTGGTTACACGATATTATACGATTGCCAGGGATGTTATACCATTGGTTACACGATATTATACGAATGTTAGGGATTTTATGCCATTGGTTCCGTGATATTATATGATTGTCAGGGATGTTATACAATTGGTTCCGCGATATTATATGATTGTCAGGGATGTTATACCATTGGTTACACGATATTATACGATTGTCAGGGATGTTATACGATTGGTTACGCGATATTATATGATTGTCTGGGAAGTTATACCATTGGTTACGCAATATTATACGATTGTCATGAATGTTATACCATTGGTTCCGCGATATTATATGATTGTCGGGGATGTTATACCATTGGTTACGCGATATTGTACAATTGTCAGCGATGTTATACAATTGGTTACGCGGTATTATATGATTGTCAGAGATGTTATACCATTGGTTACACGATATTATATGATTGTCAGGGATGTTATACCATTGGTTACGCGATATTATACGATTTTCAGTGATGTTATACCATTGGTTACGCGGTATTATACGATTTCGGGGATGTTATACCATTGGTTACGCGATGTTATACGATAGTCAGGGATGTTATACAATTAGTTACGCAATATTATACGATTGTCGGAGATGTTATACACTGGTTACGCGATATTATACGATTTCGGGGATGTTATACCATTGGTTCCGCGATACTATATGATTGTCGGGGATGTTATACCATTGGTTACGCGATATTATACGAATATCAGGGTTGTTATACCATTGGTTTCGCGATACTATGTGATTGTCGGGGATGTTATACCATTAGTTACGCGATATTATATGATTGTCTGGGATGTTATACCATTGGTTACGCAATGTTATACGATTGTCATGAATGTTATACCATTGGTTCCGCGATATTATATGATTGTCGGGGATGTTATACCATTGGTTACGCGATATTATACAATTGTCAGCGATGTTATACAATTGGTTACGCGGTATTATATGAATTTCAGAGATGTTATACCATTGGTTACAGGATATTATATGATTGTCTGGGATGTTATACCATTGGTTACGCAATATTATACGATTGTCATGAATGTTATACCATTGGTTCCGCGATATTATATGATTGTCTGGGATGTTATACCATTAGTTACGCGATATTATATGATTGTAAGGGATGTTATACCATTGGTTACGCGATACTATACGATTGTCAGGAATGTTATACCATTGGTTACGCCATATTATAGGATTTTCAGGGATATTATACCAATTGTTCCGAGATACTATATGATTGTCAGGGATGTTATACCATTGGTTACGCGATATTATACGATTGTCGAGGATGTTATACCATTGGTTACGCGATATTATTCGATTGTCGGGGATGTTATACCATTGGCTACGCGATATTATACGATTGTCAGGGATGTTATACCATTGGTTACGCGATATTATACGATTGTCAGGGATGTTATACCATTGGTTACGCGATATTATACGATTTTCAGGGATGTTATACCATTGGTTACGCGGTATTATATGATTGTCAGAGATGTTATACCATTGGTTTCGCGATACTATGTGATTGTCGGGGATGTTATACCATTAGTTACGCGATATTATACGAATATTAGGGATGTTATACCATTGGTTTCGCGATACTATGTGATTGTCGGGGATGTTATACCATTAGTTACGCGATATTATACGATTGTCGAGGATGTTATACCATTGGTTACGCGATATTATACGATTGTCGGGGATGTTATACCATTGGCTACGCGATATTATACGATTGTCAGGGATGTTATACCATTGGTTACGCGATATTATACGATTGTCAGGAATGTTATACCATTGGTTACGCGATATTATACGATTGTCAGGGATGTTATACCATTGGTTACGCGGTATTATATGATTGTCAGAGATGTTATACCATTGGTTCCGCGATACTATATGATTGTCGGGGATGTTATACCATTGGTTACGCGATATTATACGAATATCAGGGATGTTATACCATTGGTTTCGCCATACTATGTGATTGTCGGGGATGTTATACCATTAGTTACGAGATATTATATGATTGTCTGGGATGTTATACCATTGGTTACGCGATGTTATACGATTGTCAGGGATGTTATACCAATGGTTACGCGATATTATATGATTGTCTGGATGTTATACCATTGGTTCCGCGATATTATATGATTGTCGGGGATGTTATACCATTGGTTACGCGATATTATACAATTGTCAGCGATGTTATACAATTGGTTACGCGGTATTATATGATTGTCAGAGATGTTATACCATTGGTTACACGATATTATATGATTGTCTGGGATGTTATACCATTGGTTACGCAATATTATACGATTGTCATGAATGTTATACCATTGGTTCCGCGATATTATATGATTGTCTGGGATGTTATACCATTAGTTACGCGATATTATATGATTGTAAGGGATGTTATACCATTGGTTACGCGATACTATACGATTGTCAGGAATGTTATACCATTGGTTACGCCATATTATAGGATTTTCAGGGATATTATACCAATTCTTCCGAGATACTATATGATTGTCAGGGATGTTATACCATTGGTTACGCGATATTATACGATTGTCGAGGATGTTATACCATTGGTTACGCGATATTATACGATTGTCGGGGATGTTATACCATTGGCTACGCGATATTATACGATTGTCAGGGATGTTATACCATTGGTTCCGCGATATTATATGATTGTCGGGGATGTTATACCATTGGTTACGCGATATTATACAATTGTCAGCGATGTTATACAATTGGTTACGCGATATTATATGATTGTAAGGGATGTTATACCATTGGTTACGCGATACTATACGATTGTCAGGAATGTTATACCATTGGTTACGCCATATTATAGGATTTTCAGGGATATTATACCAATTGTTCCGAGATACTATATGATTGTCAGGGATGTTATACCATTGGTTACGCGATATTATACGATTGTCGAGGATGTTATACCATTGGTTACGCGATATTATACAATTGTCGGGGATGTTATACCATTGGCTACGCGATATTATACGATTGTCAGGGATGTTATACCATTGGTTACGCGATATTATACGATTGTCAGGGATGTTATACCATTGGTTACGCGATATTATACGATTGTCAGGGATGTTATACCATTGGTTCCGCGATATTATACGATTTTGGGGATGTTGAACCATTGGTTACGCGATATTATACGATTGTCAGGGATGTTATACCATTGGTTCCGCGATATTATACGATTTCGGGGATGTTGAACCATTGGTTACGCGATATTATACGATTGTCGAGGATGTTATACCATTGGTTACACGATATTATACGATTGTCGAGGAGGTTATACCATTGGTTACGCGATATTATACGATTGTCGGGGATGTTATACCATTGGTTACGCGATATTATACGATTGTCAGGGATGTTATACCATTGGTTACGCGATATTATACGATTGTGAGGAATTTTATACCATTGGTTCCGCGATATTATACGATTGTCGAGGATGTTATACCATTGGTTACGCGATATTATACGATTGTCGGGGATGTTATACCATTGGTTACGCGATATTATACGATTGTCAGGGATGTTATACCATTGGTTACGCGATATTATACGAATGTCAGGGATTTTATGCCATTGGTTCCGCGATACTATATGATTGTCACGATGTTATACAATTGGTTCCGCGACATTATACGATTGTAAGGGATGTTATACCATTGGTTACACGATATTATATGATTGTCAGGGATGTTATACTATTGGTTACGCGATATTATATGATTGTCTGGGATGTTATACCATTGGTTACGCGATATTATACGATTGTCAGGGATGTTATACCATTGGTTACAAGATATTATATGATTGTCAGGGATGTTATACTATTGGTTACACGATATTATATAATTGTCAGGGATGTTATACTATTGGTTACGCGATATTATATGATTGTCTGGGATGTTATACCATTGGTTACGCGATATTATACGATTGTCAGGGATGTTATACCATTGGTTACACGATATTATATGATTGTCAGGGATGTTATACTATTGGTTACACGATATTATATAATTGTCAGGGATGTTATACTATTGGTTACGCGATATTATATGATTGTCTGGGATGTTATACCATTGGTTACGCGATATTATACGATTGTCGAGGATGTTATACCATTGGTTACGCGATATTATACGATTGTCAGGGATGTTATACCATTGGTTACACGATATTATACGATTGTCAGGGATGTTATACCATTGGTTACACGATATTATACGATTGCCAGGGATGTTATACCATTGGTTACACGATATTATACGAATGTTAGGGATTTTATGCCATTGGTTCCGTGATATTATATGATTGTCAGGGATGTTATACAATTGGTTCCGCGATATTATATGATTGTCGGGGATGTTATACCATTGGTTACACGATATTATACGATTGTCAGGGATGTTATACGATTGGTTACGCGATATTATATGATTGTCTGGGATGTTATACCATTGGTTACGCAATATTATACGATTGTCATGAATGTTATACCATTGGTTCCGCGATATTATATGATTGTCGGGGATGTTATACCATTGGTTACGCGATATTATACAATTGTCAGCGATGTTATACAATTGGTTACGCGGTATTATATGATTGTCAGAGATGTTATACCATTGGTTACACGATATTATATGATTGTCTGGGATGTTATACCATTGGTTACGCAATATTATACGATTGTCATGAATGTTATACCATTGGTTCCGCGATATTATATGATTGTCTGGGATGTTATACCATTAGTTACGCGATATTATATGATTGTCAGGGATGTTATACCATTGGTTACGCGATACTATACGATTGTCAGGAATGTTATACCATTGTTTACGCCATATTATTGGATTTTCAGGGATATTATACCAATTGTTCCGAGATACTATATGATTGTCAGGGATGTTATACCATTGGTTACGCGATATTATACGATTGTCGAGGATGTTATACCATTGGTTACGCGATATTATACGATTGTCAGGGATGTTATACCATTGGTTACGCGATATTATACGATTATCAGTGATGTTATACCATTGGTTCCGCGATATTATACGATTTCGGGGATGTTATAACATTGGTTACGCGATATTATACGATTGTCAGGGATGTTATACCATTGGTTCCGCGATATTATACGATTTTGGGGATGTTGAACCATTGGTTACGCGATATTATACGATTGTCGAGGATGTTATACCATTGCTTACACGATATTATACGATTGTCGAGGATGTTATACCATTGGTTACGCGATATTATACGATTGTCAGGGATGTTATACCATTGGTTACGCGATATTATACGATTGTCAGAGATGTTATACCATTGGTTCCGCGATATTATACGATTTCGGGGATGTTATACCATTGGTTACGCGATATTATACGATTGCCAGGGATGTTATACCATTGGTTCCGCGATATTATACGATTTCGGGGATGTTGAACCATTGGTTACGCGATATTATACGATTGTCGAGGATGTTATACCATTGGTTACACGATATTATACGATTGTCGAGGATGTTATACCATTGGTTACGCGATATTATACGATTGTCGGGGATGTTATACCATTGGTTACGCGATATTATACGATTGTCAGGGATGTTATACCATTGGTTACGCGATATTATACGATTGTCAGGAATGTTATACCATTGGTTCCGCGATATTATACGATTTCGGGGATGTTATACCATTGGTTACGCGATATTGTACGATTGTCAGGGATGTTATACCATTTGTTACACGATATTATATGATTGTCAGGATGTTATACAATTGGTTCCGCGACATTATACGATTGTAAGGGATGTTATACCATTGGTTACACGATATTATATGATTGTCAGGGATGTTATACCATTGGTTACGCGATATTATACGATTGTCAGGGATGTTATACCATTGGTTCCGCGATATTATACGATTTTGGGGATGTTACACTATTGGTTACGCGATATTATACGATTATCAGGGATGTTATACCATTGGTTCCGCGATATTATACGATTTCGGGGATGTTGAACCATTGGTTACGCGATATTATACGATTGTCGAGGATGTTATACCATTGGTTACACGATATTATACGATTGTCGAGGATGTTATACCATTGGTTACGCGATATTATACGATTGTCGGGGATGTTGTACCATTGGTTACGCGATATTACACGATTGTCAGGAATTTTATACCATTGGTTCCGCGATATTATACGATTTCGGGGATGTTATACCATTGGTTACGCGATATTATACGATTGTCAGGGATGTTATACCATTGGTTACCCGATATTATACGAATGTCAGGGATTTTATGCCATTGGTTCCGCGATACTATATGATTGTCACGATGTTATACAATTGGTTCCGCGACATTATACGATTGTAAGGGATGTTATACCATTGGTTACACGATATTATATGATTGTCAGAGATGTTATACTATTGGTTACGCGATATTATATGATTGTCTGGGATGTTATACCATTGGTTACGCGATATTATACGATTGTCAGGGATGTTATACCATTGGTTACACGATATTATATGATTGTCAGGGATGTTATACTATTGGTTACACGATATTATATAATTGTCAGGGATGTTATACTATTGGTTACGCGATATTATATGATTGTCTGGGATGTTATACCATTGGTTACGCGATATTATACGATTGTCGAGGATGTTATACCATTGGTTACGCGATATTATACGATTGTCAGGGATGTTATACCATTGGTTACACGATATTATACGATTGTCAGGGATGTTATACCATTGGTTACACGATATTATACGATTGTCAGGGATGTTATACCATTGGTTACACGATATTATACGAATGTTAGGGATTTTATGCCATTGGTTCCGTGATATTATATGATTGTCAGGGATGTTATACAATTGGTTCCGCGATATTATATGATTGTCGGGGATGTTATACCATTGGTTACACGATATTATACGATTGTCAGGGTTGTTATACCATTGGTTACGCGATATTATATGATTGTCTGGGATGTTATACCATTGGTTACGCAATATTATACGATTGTCATGAATGTTATACCATTGGTTCCGCGATATTATATGATTGTCGGGGATGTTATACCATTGGTTACGCGATATTATACAATTGTCAGCGATGTTATACAATTGGTTACGCGGTATTATATGATTGTCAGAGATGTTATACCATTGGTTACACGACATTATATGATTGTCTGGGATGTTATACCATTGGTTACGCAATATTATACGATTGTCATGAATGTTATACCATTGGTTCCGCGATATTATATGATGGTCTGGGATGTTATACCATTGGTTACGCGATATTATACGATTGTCAGGAATGTTATACCATTGGTTCCGCGATATTATACGATTTCGGGGATGTTATACCATTGGTTACGCGATATTGTACGATTGTCAGGGATGTTATACCATTGGTTACACGATATTATATGATTGTCAGGATGTTATACAATTGGTTCCGCGACATTATACGATAGTAAGGGATGTTATACCATTGGTTACACGATATTATATGATTGTCAGGGATGTTATACCATTGGTTACGCGATATTATACGATTGTCAGGGATGTTATACCATTGGTTCCGCGATATTATACGATTTTGGGGATGTTACACTATTGGTTACGCGATATTATACGATTGTCAGGGATGTTATACCATTGGTTCCGCGATATTATACGATTTCGGGGATGTTGAACCATTGGTTACGCGATATTATACGATTGTCGAGGATGTTATACCATTGGTTACACGATATTATACGATTGTCGAGGATGTTATACCATTGGTTACGCGATATTATACGATTGTCGGGGATGTTATACCATTGGTTACGCGATATTATACGATTGTCAGGAATGTTATACCATTGGTTCCGCGATATTATACGATTTCGGGGATGTTATACCATTGGTTACGCGATATTATACGATTGTCAGGGATGTTATACCATTGGTTACGCGATATTATACGAATGTCAGGGATTTTATGCCATTGGTTCCGCGATACTATATGATTGTCACGATGTTATACAATTGGTTCCGCGACATTATACGATTGTAAGGGATGTTATACCATTGGTTACACGATATTATATGATTGTCAGGGATGTTATACTATTGGTTACGCGATATTATATGATTGTCTGGGATGTTATACCATTGGTTACGCGATATTATACGATTGTCAGGGATGTTATACCATTGGTTACACGATATTATATGATTGTCAGGGATGTTATACTATTGGTTACACGATATTATATAATTGTCAGGGATGTTATACTATTGGTTACGCGATATTATATGATTGTCTGGGATGTTATACCATTGGTTACGCGATATTATACGATTGTCGAGGATGTTATACCATTGGTTACGCGATATTATACGATTGTCAGGGATGTTATACCATTGGTTACACGATATTATACGATTGTCAGGGATGTTATACCATTGGTTACACGATATTATACGATTGTCAGGGATGTTATACCATTGGTTACACGATATTATACGAATGTTAGGGATTTTATGCCATTGGTTCCGTGATATTATATGATTGTCAGGGATGTTATACAATTGGTTCCTCGATGTTATATGATTGTCGGGGATGTTATACCATTGGTTACACGATATTATACGATTGTCAGGGTTGTTATACCATTGGTTACGCGATATTATACGATTGTCAGGAATGTTATACCATTGTTTACGCCATATTATTGGATTTTCAGGGATATTATACCAATTGTTCCGAGATACTATATGATTGTCAGGGATGTTATACCATTGGTTACGCGATATTATACGATTGTCGAGGATGTTATACCATTGGTTACGCGATATTATACGATTGTCGGGGATGTTATACCATTGGTTACGCAATATTATACGATTGTCATGAATGTTATACCATTGGTTCCGCGATATTATATGATTGTCGGGGATGTTATACCATTGGTTACGCGATATTATACAATTGTCAGCGATGTTATACAATTGGTTACGCGGTATTATATGATTGTCAGAGATGTTATACCATTGGTTACACGATATTATATGATTGTCTGGGATGTTATACCATTGGTTACGCAATATTATACGATTGTCATGAATGTTATACCATTGGTTCCGCGATATTATATGATGGTCTGGGATGTTATACCATTAGTTACGCGATATTATATGATTGTCAGGGATGTTATACCATTGGTTACGCGATACTATACGATTGTCAGGAATGTTATACCATTGTTTACGCCATATTATTGGATTTTCAGGGATATTATACCAATTGTTCCGAGATACTATATGATTGTCAGGGATGTTATACCATTGGTTACGCGATATTATACGATTGTCGAGGATGTTATACCATTGGTTACGCGATATTATACGATTGTCGGGGATGTTATACCATTGGCTACGCGATATTATACGATTGTCAGGGATGTTATACCATTGGTTACGCGATATTATACGATTGTCAGGGATGTTATACCATTGGTTATGCGATATTATACGATTGTCAGGGATGTTATACCATTGGTTCCGCGATATTATACGATTTCGGGGATGTTATACCATTGGTTACGCGATATTATACGATTGTCAGGGATGTTATACCATTGGTTCCGCGATATTATACGATTTCGGGGATGTTGAACCATTGGTTACGCGATATTATACGATTGTCGAGGATGTTATACCATTGGTTACACGATATTATACGATTGTCGAGGATGTTATACCATTAGTTACGCGATATTATATGATTGTAAGGGATGTTATACCATTGGTTACGCCATATTATACGATTTTCAGGGATATTATACCAATTGTTCCACGATACCATATGATTGTCAGGGATGTTATACCATTGGTTACGCGATATTATATGATTGTCTGGGATGTTATACCATTGGTTACGCGATGTTATACGATTGTCATGGATGTTATACCAATGGTTACGCGATATTATATGATTGTCTGGGATGTTATACCATTGGTTACGCAATATTATACGATTGTCATGAATGTTATACCATTGGTTCCGCGATATTATATGATTGTCTGGGATGTTATACCATTAGTTCCGCGATATTATATGATTGTAAGGGATGTTATACCATTGGTTTCGCAACATTATATGATTTTCGGGGATGTTATACCATTGGTTACGCGATACTATACGATTGTCAGTAATGTTATACCATTGGTTACGCGATATTATACGATTTTCAGGGATATTATACCAATTGTTCCGCGATACTATATGATTGATAGGGATGTTATACCATTGGTTACGCGATATTATACGATTGTCGAGGATGTTATACCGTTGGTTACGCGATATTATACGATTGTCAGGGATGTTATACCATTGGCTACGCGATATTATACGATTGTCAGGGATGTTATACCATTGGTTCCGCGATATTATACGATTGTCATGGATGTTATACCATTGTTTACGCGATATTATACGATTGTCAGGGATGTTATACCATTGGTTACGCGATATTATACGATTGTCAGGGATGTTATACCATTGGTTCCGCGATATTATACGATTTCGAGGATGTTATACCATTGGTTACGCGATATTATGCGATTGTCAGGGATGTTATACCATTGGTTACGCGATACTATACAATTGTCAGTAATGTTATACCATTGGTTACGCCATATTATACGATTTTCAGGGATATTATACCAATTGTTCCGCGATACTATATGATTGTCAGGGATGTTATACCATTGGTTACGCGATATTATACGATTGTCGAGGATGTTATACCGTTGGTTACGCGATATTATACGATTGTCAGGGATGTTATACCATTGGCTACGCGATATTATACGATTGTCAGGGATGTTATACCATTGGTTCCGCGATATTATACGATTGTCATGGATGTTATACCATTGTTTACGCGATATTATACGATTGTCAGGGATGTTATACCATTGGTTACGCGATATTATACGATTGTCAGGGATGTTATACCATTGGTTCCGCGATATTATACGATTTCGAGGATGTTATACCATTGGTTACGCGATATTATACGATTGTCAGGGATGTTATACCATTGGCTACGCGATATTATACGATTGTCAGGGATGTTATACCATTGGCTACGCGATATTATACGATTGTCAGGGATGTTATACCATTGGTTCCGCGATGTTATACGATTGTCGGGGATGTTATACCATTGGTTACACGATATTATATGATTGTCAGGATGTTATAAAATTGGTTCAGCGACATTATACGATTGTCAGGGATGTTATACCATTGGTTACACGATATTATATGATTGTCAGGGATGTTATACTATTGGTTACGCGATATTATACGATTGTCAGGGATGTTATACCATTGGTTCCGCGATATTATACGTTCGTCGGGATGTTATACCATTGGTTACGCGATATTATACGATTGTCAGGGATGTTATACCATTGGTTCCGCGATATTATACGATCGTCGGGATGTTATACCATTGATTACGCGATGTTATACGATTGTCAGGGATGTTATACCATTGGTTACGCGATATTATACGATTGTCAGGGATGTTATACCATTGTTTACGCAATATTATATGATTGTCAGGGATGTTATACCATTGGTTACGCGATATTATACGATTGTCGGGGATGTTATACCATTGGTTACGCGATATTATACGATTGTCGGAGATGTTATACCACTGGTTACGAGATATTATACGATTTCGGGGATGTTATACCATTGGTTCCGCGATACTATATGATTGTCGGGGATGTTATACCATAGGTTACGCGATATTATACGAATATCAGGGATGTTATACCATTGGTTCCGCGATACTATGTGATTGTCGGGGATGTTATACCATTAGTTACGCGATATTATATGATTGTCTGGGATGTTATATCATTGGTTACGCGATGTTATACGATTGTCATTGATGTTATACCAATGGTTGCGCGATATTATATGATTGTCTGGGATGTTATACCATTGGTTACGCAATATTATACGATTGTCATGAATGTTATACCATTGGTTCCGCGATATTATATGATTGTCTGGGATGTTATACCATTAGTTACGCGATATTATATGATTGTAAGGGATGTTATACCATTGGTTTCGCAATATTATACGATTGTCGGGGATGTTATACCATTGGTTACGCGATACTATACGATTGTCAGGAATGTTATACCATTGGTTACGCCATATTATACGATTTTCAGGGATATTATACCAATTGTTCCGCGGTACTATATGATTGTCAGGGATGTTATACCATTGGTTACGCGATATTATACGATTGTCGAGGATGTTATACCATTGGTTACACGATATTATACGATTGTCGAGGATGTTATACCGTTGGTTACGCGATATTATACGATTGTCGGGGATGTTATACCATTGGCTACGCGATATTATACGATTGTCAGGGATGTTATACCATTGGTTCCGCGATATTATACGATTGTCATTGATGTTATACCATTGGTTACGCGATATGATACGATTGTCAGGGATGTTATACCATTGGTTCCGCGATATTATACGATTTCGGGGATGTTATACCATTGGTTACGCGATATTATACGATTGTCAGGGATGTTATACCATTGGTTACACGATATTATACGATTGTCAGGGATGTTATACCATTGGTTACGCGATATTATACGATTGTCAGGGATGTTATACCATTGGTTCCGCGATATATACGATTTCGGGGATGTTATACCATTGGTTACGCGATATTATACGATTGTCAGGGATGTTATATCATTGGTTACACGATACTATATGATTGTCGGGGATGTTATACCATTGGTTACACGATATTATACGAATGTCAGGGATTTTATGCCATTGGTTCCGCGATATTATACGATTGTCAGAATGTTATACCATTGGAAGTTTGTGTAATGTATTTATATTATACCAATTACCAATATTTGGCTGGTAAATATAATGGTTTATGGTGTGTACACCTAATTTGCTTGTTTAATTAAATTACTGACGTAATCATATTAGTCGTTTGATATACAGGGGTACAATTTTTGCTTCTCGAAAAAACTCATATATAAAATGAAAAGTATTTTTATGTAGAATTGTGATATCAAATTCATTACCAGTTAATCGTTAATTGTGATATCAAATTCATTACCAGTTTAACGTTAATTGTGATATCAAATTCATTACCAGTTAAACGTTAATTGTGATATCAAATTCATTACCAGTTAAACGTTAATTGTTATATCAAATTCATTACCAGTTTAACGTTAATTGTGATATCAAATTCATTACCAGTTAAACGTTAATTGTTATATCAAATTCATTACCAGTTTAACGTTAATTGTGATATCAAATTCATTACCAGTTTAACGTTAATTGTGATATCAAATTCATTACCAGTTTAACGTTAATTGTGATATCAAATTCATTACCAGTTTAACGTTAATTGTGATATCAAATTCATTACCAGTTAAACGTTAATTGTGATATCAAATTCATTACCAGTTTAACGTTAATTGTGATATCAAATTCATTACCAGTTAAACGTTAATTGTGATATCAAATTCATTACCAGTTAAACGTTAATTGTGATATCAAATTCATTACCAGTTAAACGTTAATTGTGATATCAAATTCATTACCAGTTAAACGTTAATTGTGATATCAAATTCATTACCAGTTAAACGTTAATTGTGATATCAAATTCATTACCAGTTAAACGTTAATTGTGATATCAAATTCATTACCAGTTAAACGTTAATTGTGATATCAAATTCATTACCAGTTAAACGTTAATTGTGATATCAAATTCATTACCAGATAAACGTTAATTGTGATATCAAATTCATTACCAGTTAAACGTTAATTGTGATATCAAATTCATTACCAGTTAAACGTTAATTGTGATATCAAATTCATTACCAGTTTAACGTTAATTGTGATATCAAATTCATTACCAGTTTAACGTTAATTGTGATATCAAATTCATTACCAGTTAAACGTTCGTATAGCCAAACTGAATTTGAAATTGTCACTGAATATATCACCATATGTGTAAATTGGATGCAGTTTTCAAACTCGTATTGCCTTCCTGAAATCGGAGAGAACCGCTACGGTTTAATACAATATATTACAGCAGGATGCAAGTGCCTATATCCTTTATTACGACGCGTTGCGTACACCGACGTAGAATTTCTCTGTAAAATACGGTTTCAATAGTTTTTCAGAAGTTGATGTTGTAAAATGTTCTGTGGATGTGGAGCTCGTTGTTTGCTTGGAACTCTCGAAAATAGCCACAACAGCAGAAACAAATAACGACAATTTACAACGTTAAAGCGGGGGAGTCGTCACCTGCGCATGCGTCAGTTGGCCATAGCGTCTACCCATGAGCCTTTGCGTTTTAGCGTGTCTTGTTATCGTCGCTTGGGACTCAATTCCCGCGCGTGCGCAGGTGACGACACCCCCGCTTTAAAATATGCTGTGCAGCTCGATGCATGAGTAGTGCTCATGGTTCAGGGGTCACCTGATGGATTCTGGTAAACAACAGACGAAACTGCAGACATTCAATTATGCGTATTAATTACGAAACCAGAAAGGTTGTCACACTGTAAATATTTCATTTGGAACTCATTGGAAGTATTCACAATATCCGAGCATGCACTAGAAGTATACTAGATAGTTGTATTTTATATCAAATAAAAATGTTATAACGATACGTGCACCTAGCATAACATAATTGTCTTTAATTGGAGTAAGCCGTAACCCTGGTTAAGCCTTGTCACAAGAAAACGTAGAATACGGCGACTATAACAAAATGCACTCTATGTGGTATCACCACCTGAAATCAGGACACACTATTGCGACATTCAATGTGTCATCCTGTGTCGTATTGGTACCAGTGATGATTTCTCGTCGACTATTAATCTTCGGGAATGGTCTATGATCTCGGCGATGCTAATTTAAAAATTGACACCCACAATGGAATTCTTTTTTTTTAATTTTCATTCTTATCACAGTTGATTTGATGTGTGATTATGTTCATATATCACGTCGATTAGTAGGGCCTAATTCAAACTACCAAGCATAATACTATGCCTACGTGAATGCATTTTTGTAGGGAAATTCCCTTTGAATATTATAATAGAGACAATCGTATTATCACTCTGGATACTTCGCTAAAAAAGTTAAATATCAGTTGTTGGAAATTGACAATAACATCATGATCATGATTCAAATCGATAACAATATGTGATTTTTTTAGCCCGTGCTCAGTACCGGGCAAAATTTTGAGACATGAAGAAATACTTTTACTATGGAAGCAATGTAAAAATGCGGGGTCAAAATCTAATACGACACGGCGCGTTACTAACACAGTGACATCATTTTTTAAAATAAAAAATCGAGTCGTGACTTTTAATGAGAAAATCTAGTATTGTCTGATACAAAAGTGGACAAACACCATATATGTACAATTTAACACTTTTGAAAATTTATAGTAGCAAAATGTGTTTTGAGTTGAAACGCGAGCATCCGAAAAAGAATTCGAACAGCAATGGCGGGATTTAGTGTACTGAAGACAATTAACGCAGTCGATAAACGGCGCATTACGTCAGCTTTCGTTCAGTGTAACTCACGAAAACCGTGATTTAATTTTTTGATATAGTTACTCAACATTAGCAGAGCTTTCAACTAAATTTTGTCAACAATACAACTTCAACGTACGGCTTGACGGATATTGAATGTCTCTCATTTTGCACGTGCAATACCCAATATATATATATATATATATATATATATATATATATATATATATATATATATATATATATATATATATAACCCACAATTCAAATTCGCCCATTTGTGCATCGCGATACATAATAAATTAGACTAAGGATTGGGGTAGACAATTAGTGTGATACGCGACAAAGTTCTCACGAAAATTTAAGCAGATCACGCGAATTGCGAGAAGATCACACTAATGTACATGGTGGGAGTCTTTGAAAGAACTGGTTAGTGTTTGTTTCGGATTGTTCTGCAATGTCCTTGTACATCCGTAAAAGTGTATTATCTACGTATCGCATGCAAATATTCTGACAAACGTAAGTGGATTTTTTGCTCCGAAAATTGCTTATAATTAGTCAGACAGGCATATGGTGATTCCTAAACGCACAACGATTCGTAAACGCAGTAGAAGAAACAAAATGGCGGCTACAACAAGTAAAACAGAGAATATTTACGCTGCAGCAAGCTGGAAGGTGCGACGGAAACACACCAGTCATCGAGGATTTGTGATTTTCGCGGTATTATAATAAAACAAATACCGGGGGTGCTTTTGAAAACCATCAAGCTCGATAATATGATGAAGAGACAGTTATTTCCGTTGATCTATCCGAACAAAGACTACCTGTCAGCGCAAGATGTTACCCATTGAAAGCCATAAATTTGAGATAATACCAAATGAAATCCAATAAAATTAGAAAACTAAATGGAATTGAAGGCAATTTATGCATTGAAAGCTCCTGATAAGCATATGTTCTTGAAACCACTGTAATCGTGTGCAGACGACGCTAGATAAACGACATTGATTATTTTTAAATGAAAAAAACGAGGTTATTACAATCACTCGATGGCATAGATCATATACGGAGACAAGGAGCAGTTTTAATAGGCACTGCGTTGTTGTGAACACGTGTGACATGTCAAGTTATTCAAAAATGCTAACATTTTTGTTTTTGTTTCTTCCCACGACACGTTTAAAAATTTGAATCTAGATTACTTATGCAATTACAGAATAGTATTATTGATCCGAATATGCATATTCACACGAATTCAATGAGTTGCCACGGCTTCGAAGCAGTCCGAACTCTGATACGTTTTTATTCTTAATATTTAATTTATTTATTTATTTTCTAATTGTTCCTTTATGTATTAATGTTGATACTTTGAATGAGTACTAACTACTAAACCAGCCGAGAACAATAATAACAAATAAATAAATAAGCGATACATTGTCAACTTGTGTTGTTACCGACCCTCCTACTCCCACTTCTGTCGTATGCGCTCTCGCTCGCACACCCTTGCAACCAATAACTTGGTATGTACACCAACATCTTGGCAATATAGATAAACATATTATTTAATACAAAAGTTAGTAAAATAATGTGAGTTTGATGAGTTGATCATGACGACTCAGACTCATGACATCACGTCCGACCATATCCGTCACAATTTTTCGCAAATACTAGTAATCGAATCGACACTGGGCCTCGGATATTATATGTGGCGCAGACGTGCGGTCACTCACTAGAAAAAAAAAACATCGTTCTTTTTATTAAGTGTAACTGTTATGCGTTATATGGCATCGTAAATTTATACGATTCTCTTTCTCCAAAATGGGTATATTAATTTGCGTTTCGGGAACTAGTGTTCTTTTAGACACACTGACAGCTGAAGCTTTGTAGAGAATAAAATAGAAGACTGTTTAAAAAAAGATTGGAAATATACACTGTTTCATTTGGAGAGATTCATACTCCAGCAGTGCCACAGTAAATGAAATACAATTAAACAATCTGACGTGAACTTTGGGAAGCGACTACCAAACAATTTAGTTAAAGAGTAGAATAAAAAGATCAAAGAAAATAAATGGAAGTCCCAATAAAATTTATGACTGAAAACTGTATAAACTTGTCTGCCCTTCGCGACTATTGTGTAATTTATTTAATTGCCAAAACGATTAACTCGAGTTAGCTATATTAGTTTCCAATTACACCGTGCCGTTAATGATACTAAAACACTAGTGTTCCGTCTCGTAAAATCCAACGATGTTTTGAACCGAAGGACGGTTCGCTGGTCTTGCCAGCTATGTTGGAAACACTCAGCTACATCTGTGGTAATTATGACGGGCTGGTGATGTAAAATCATTTTCGTTTGGCTAACCCCCCGGCGTCGCTGAATGGAAATGCATTGAATGTTGTTTGTGGTGCCCACCGTTTGATGGGAGCCGTTCCTTTTTTAACGACTGCGGTGGACGTTTAATGGGCCAATATTAGTTCGCTAACTTCTTTCTGGTTGAGGTTTGTAACCGACATATCATACATCAAAAAGTTATCGACAATTTGGGATATATATTTCTCATTGTTTTAGGTATTACATATATTCCTGCTCAACCCAAACAAAAAGCTTGGCGGTCGAGTATAAGTGATCAAAGTAAAGGTAAATTAAAAAACCACAACACGACAATCGTATATGCCATAGAACGGGGTATAGCAATACAATCGGCAGTATACTGGACAGCAAAACAATATTTATAAATTATTTGCACTTACTCGACAATTCGAACGATCTCGGTAATTTGCATAAATTAGATTCAAATGACAGCGTGGTGCCACAATTTCCCCTCTGAAAATAAAGCCACACAAAACACTTACCGTCACATTACGACATACAAACGTGAGGTATTCGAAAGTATGAAGTACTTCCAATTACATCTCGCAATTTCCGGAACAACGATTCAATTGCCGGTGTTTTGCCTGAGTACTGGAACACGAAGAACACTTTGCTTTGATGTAAAATTATCTTGCCTTTAATTTGACTTTTATTATTAAATTAGACAGTCGTTAATGTTATGACTAGTTTTAAAATCAATGCTAATATTTAGAATCACTAAGCTGCATAGCGCCGCGATTATGACAAAACGAAAAAAATGACGGTTTAAGCATAATTTTAATATTATTGATTTATGTCTTTGAATCATTGTATGCCTTCAAAACACCCATCACTTTCCAGACAGATAAATTAAGAAAAAAATCTATCTCCTTTACCATGTTATGCAAAAAATTATGTGGTTATTTTATAAAAGTGAATTCCCGTGTTTCTCAGTTTAAGCGACTAGATTTTGGAATCACGAACGCCGATTTTTAGCGATCTCTAGAGGGAAAACTACAATTGGCGGTGGCGTTAGCAACAATGTGAGCTTTAGATTTTGTATACGACCAAGATTGAGGATAACATGAATAACCAGTTTACATGTTAAATACAGATTCCGGGAGCGTCTGCTGAAAGAATTCTCAAAGCCTATCAATAAAGTTACCCATTCAATCACACACCACTAGAGGTCTGGGATCCAATGGAAGGTTCTCTGGTTACACGTCCACACGTTCAACATAGACTGCCATTACAAGTCTGTTAAAACCAATAATAATGCGTGATTTGAACAAAGTAACGTCTGTCGGACTTGAACGGTACGCGGTTTACCTTGCGAGGAAATTCGCTAAGTTATCAGAATGGCAACTATTTTGCCATGCTAGGGACGTTTTAAAAAATTGTAATTTTTTCTTGTACGCTGACATACAGTCTCGAACCATTACAAATTACGCGGAATCATGATGAACACTGTCAACAAAGCACAGAAATATAGAAAGAACTGAAAGTGATGCTTTAATTTAAAAGTTTTTTTGACTTAATATGCATGATGGTCAGTGTATTCTGCATTCGAGTTGCATGATGGTCGCAACGTGACCGTCGGATAATAGAGAAAGTACCATATCTCACGTAATTGGGACCCCGAGATTGGGAATTCGTGAATGTACTTTTTCGTGTGTTTGTGATCCAGGGATTGGGTAATCGGGATTGTGTTTTGTGACTCGTGATTGTTTCCTAGGGATTGGGAAATCAGGAAGGCGTTAGGGTTGCGTAATTTCCCCCATGGATTGAAGAACTCGGGAAGGTGTTTAGTCTCGCGTGATTCTTCCCCAGGGATTTAGAAATCGGAAATCTGTTTTGTCTTGCATGATTGTGATCCAGGGATTGGGAAAGCGAAAATCTGTTTGTCTCGTGTGTTTGTTTCCCATGGATTTGGGAACACGGGGAAGTAGTTAGTCTCGCGTGATTGTTTCCCGGGAATTGGGAAAGCGAAAATCTGTTTTATCTCGCTTGATTGTGACCCAGGGATTGTGAAAGCAAAAATTTTTTTTTTTGTCTCAGGTATTTGGAAACTCGGGAATGTGTTTAGTCTCGCGTGCTTGTTTCCGATCGATTGGGAAATCGGGAGGGTGTTTTGTCTTGCGAGATTGTGACCGAGGGATTGGAAAATCGGGAATGTGTATTTTTTCCACGTGATTGTGATCCCAAACACGAGTGAGCGTGACGTCATATGACGAGCAATGCCGGGCTAAACATAAAGTAATTTTCTTTCAAATTATATTGGATATATGTTAATCAGTTGCCTAACATGTATATTAGACATTACGTGTTTTTTTTCACTTTCTGATTGTAAGAAATGATATTTTACCACTGCTTTGTTCACGATCGCGTCAAACTACGTGAGATTCTCAAAATTACCGCAAAACTCTCCCAATTCTCATCGAGGAGCGCACCCAGACAACTACTATGTGTTCCTATACTTTTGGCACGCACACTTACTTATCTGATAACTAATAATAATAATAATAATAATTGTGAGATCCAAATTTCGCGATCATTTGATCTATATTATCATGATTAACTTCACCATAATTTTATATTTTTATTTTAAGTACTGCGAATACAAATTACCCCCAACTGTGACTAGTTATGCAGCTGTGACATGGACCGTTGCTTGATATGAAATTGAGATAGTGAATATGATCAGAACTTTGAGATTATCTATGAATTTCATTTCCGCCAGGCTAGTATAGTTGATTCATTGACCCCCCCCCTAACCGTCCATTCATTACACCATCGTGGGGGTGTTTGTAATCTGTCCCATATTGCGCACATCACGTGGGTTGATACGTCAGTGGGCACGAAATATAAATCAGCACGCGTGTTCACGTTGGGAAACTATTCATGAAATTGGTCAACGACGTGCCAATTAGCTAAAATGTTTGTCCCGAGATTTGTTCTGGTCCCAGTAGACCAGTATGCGAGGTTTGTGTGTAAGGCGCGTCATGGATAAACTTAATCACGACGACAGTGTCGTCAGTGACATGCAATATGTGATCACAATCGATGCATTTGGATTTAAAACGCAATCTTACAGTATTAAAAAAAATCATTTTTTTTTGTCAATTCTCCGAGTGTTCAATATTTAATTAGTGCTGTCTGCAATTTAACCGTATATCGTTGAATTAAAGCGCCTCGGGTCGCTGTTCCGCGTCGTCGTGTTCGAGACGGGTTCCATGTGACGTACTACACAACGCGTTTGTTTGCTGAACATGAAAATCGGTAATGTCCACTGATTGTTGTGGTACGTACGGACGCATTAAAAAATACACGCTCATTTATTAAATTGTCAGTATTTTTACTAGTTATCCGTGTTTCATCGTTGCATCCGTCGTATAGCAAGTGTTTCACTTTCATCAAGCGAATGTTGTACAATGTACTGCAAAAACAACGCTTTCAGATATTGGTGAATCATAATTACATTTTGTCAACAACAGAATAAAAAAAATAACACATTTTCGCCCATGTCACACGCAATAGCGCACAATATACAGATTTTTGGCTGAGCGAAATGTTTATTCAAATACGTGACAAAGTTATCAATTATTTTTATCCGTGACGTCAGATGTCGTTGAACTCTATGCTCCAATGAACAATAGGTCGTTATCGAACGTTGGTGGCAGTATAAGAATATAAAGCGAAAGAAAAAGTGTTTGTAGCTGCAGTGCAATTTGACGAAAATATAAACCATTTCATGCGAACGGTTCATGTATTTAATAGCAAAGTTTGTTTTGAGATAAATGATAAGAATACTGAAAAAAATTAATTTTCAGTATCTCATTTGAAGAACATATTGAAAATCAAGTTTTTAAGAGAATTTGAGTCCTGTCTTTCCCCATAATGTTTTCATTTAATTCATCGCCATGATCGAAATTATGTTCCTGAGTTTATATTCTACAATGGTAGGTCGAGGCAAGCTGCATAGTAATGTGTAGGTACCAGGAACGAAAAAATTAAATGAAACTGAAATAAAATAAAATGGTCTCCGTTTATGTTTGAAATAATCGCTGAATCTAAAGAGCGTTTGTCATACAGTGCGTGTTCAAATTTCGGAGAATATAACGTCGCTATGGAACACACGTCATACACGGCGCAGCGCGGCGCGACGACCACTGCCCTTTAAAACCAACATTCCGAAACAAATACACAAAATTAACACCAGCATCCTGATATCGACTGAAATGTAAATACAATGTAGGTATTCTCTCTTTTTGAGCAGCGCTTTTAACTTTGAAAGCAAAGTTGTTGTTATGATGTCATGTCATCAGATGCGTGAAGTAAAGGATGACCTTTGGGTGACGTATATATGACGTAACTACTTTATTTCTCATAAACACTGGAGCAAAACTTAAAGAATCCGGGGATCAAACAAGAAAAACTTTCATGATCGTCATTTCTGTTTTTAGTTTTTCAGTTAATCCACATATTAAGCCTCTCTAACAACGCCATTGAATCCATGTCCGCAGAAACAAGTAAAGCCGGGCTTGAAAGAAACGATGCCCCGTAGCCACAGTAATGGGGGCTGTCAGAAACACTTGCAATAGACAACGACCTGATTGAATTTAAACGTCGAAATAGGTGCTTATACGCTATACGAAGAAAGCTAGTTGTATAAAGCAGTATCATCAGTGCGTATGTAGTATGAATCTACCCGTGAAACGACCAACTGAGTCAATAAAACAGTCTCTTTTAAACCACATTGTGATCAATAATGTTTCTCATATGTATTCCAATACTTTATTGAGCAGCCTACAAAGAATACCATTCGGTAGTTATTGTACGTTTTAGTGGAAACATAAATTTAACTGAACACGAACAGATTTGTCATCGACATTCATTCAAGTTTCCGGGAAAAAAATAGTAGTATACACACCATACAGCGTATACTCGACAATGCGATAAATCGATTATGGAGATGCCTTTTTACAAATCCAGTGTTTGTGGACTCTCCATATCTATTTAAATTGTCAGTCTCTGAAAACGACATATGAGAAGTTACGAAACCGAGTATTTGTTGAAATTGAAAATTACAACGGCGTGAAATTCGGGCTTTCTAAATAAACAAATCATGCGATTGCGGTGTGCCGTTATGCTGATCGTTTATTATTTTGCCTATGAGTGGAAACTCGTGGAAACTGTATAAAATAAACGTCGCTAACATACTGTTGTAACAATTGAAACGTATGTTTTTTTTGTGTTATGAGATTTTATT
The DNA here is from genome assembly GCF_978046115.1 of Saccoglossus kowalevskii. NCBI lineage: Eukaryota > Metazoa > Hemichordata > Enteropneusta > Harrimaniidae > Saccoglossus > Saccoglossus kowalevskii. Next base: position 20,513,410 of record NC_140641.1, read on the forward strand.
GTAATAAAATCGGCGTACATTTATTCTCTGTAATTAGGTTCTATGCCTGGTTTACAAACGCCTCGGCAACATATGTACAAGTAATTATTATATGAATTGAGGTTAGATTATATTTGACATTTGATAAGGCTCGTTTCACTGACGACATGTAATCTCGGAGTACCGGTGACGCAAACATTAACGTTTGCTTCATATTTCACTTACCGCGCGCGTGGCACGTGATGGTCTCGCTGGTGACGTTGGCACATTTTATTTCATTTCATTTCATCATATATATTCCTCTCTTTCCAGCCAAAGCGTATCTGGAAAAGAGTCTACTTTCAGAGAAAGTGTAACCATTTTATCCGACGTATACTATATATTATAAAGTAGATACCCTCAGGGTCCAATACATATTTATTGGTATTTTGCTTCACAAGACTGGGTTTATTTTGTCAATATGGCACTGTTTCAAGTTGTTCCCAAAAATATAGACACCAATAAACTCAAAAACTTACTATGTTCTTGTTATTATAGAAATTGCGAGTTTGTGATTATTTCAGAATACACCGACTCTCATCGGTTATATTTGTAATGGTTATCACCTAGAAAATATGGTGTTTCCCTAAATCTGAAAATGAGTATGGAAAACAGTTCTACTTCGGTCCCGTGGGTGATAAACTAAATTAATGCCATACTGTAAACCACAAATTTTCGGTGAATTTCATGAATAGACAAAATCGCAAAATCCCAGGTCATTAAGCCAGCGGCTATCATAGACTTGCAATAAGGGTAAGTCCCAGATATCCGGCGGCAATTCGATATTCGTTGTGGCCGTTAACTGGACGCTGATTGTTTTGCGTTGCATGGAAGACAATGGCACTCAACGCCGAAAACTTTGCGCCCACTCCGGCTGGACGCAGGTACTTGCGATACCACAAGCCTGGCAAGTTGGCCAAATCTAAAATCTTTTTCGCGCTTCTTTGTGTGCCAACAACGGGGCCGATCTCGCAATATCATTGTGGTGAATATACACGCTTAGACCACGCAGTGTTTACCACGGATCTGACGCTTTGAAGCATCTCGGAAGCGAATATAAGAGTACGTTCTGATGAAAAAAATGCAAAGAATACATAAGCATTTCTACAAATATATTGAGGGTAATAGTCGTAAAGGTCGTTCAGAATTACAATGTAGCTTCAACTTTGGCGATTTCTGGCTATGAAGCATATTGGTTCAATAAGAAAAACAAACAAACATTGGCAATAGAGGGCGCTACCACACAACCATGGTAGCTCTGTACTTTGAAATTGAAATAACAACACGGCGGATTTTTCTATGCCTTATAAGTGCAACGTCTGCTGAAATAAACGCGCGGTCATAATGAGTTGTTTTGATCGGATGATGTCCAAAAGATCTATCTAGTCAACGTAAATGTGTTCACAGTTAATCGTATGTTCTAATTTCTGTGGATAAAAAAAGTCACTGCACGTTTCAAGTTGTGGACAAGTCTTTTTTGTTGGTGGATATCCGTTGTGTGGGTGTAATTATGGGCCAACGAATCTCGTAACTTCCGGTTACAATCGAAGACAACGCGACTATACCCAACAGAAAGTTTTCCTATTTGCATGTTCTACTAGTACTATTATTACCCGGGGTACATGGTATAAACGGTATACTGTGGAATACTTTATTTTCGCTGGAATGGTTTTTTGGGCGTTTTGTATGGAATTTATTTTCACTGATTTTTGATTAGTTTAATGTAAAATATAGGAAAAAAGTATATTCGCTGGATTTTATTTTCACGGAATCATCCCTTCAGCGAAAATAAATTCCAAGCGAAAGTAAAGTATTCTACAATAAACGTCACAACTATACATTGTTTTTCAGACTACTTTACAAACAGTTACCAACATTTGCAAAAACACTCATTTTTTTTTTTCATTTTAGGTATGTATTCGATCGTCACTATTATTTTATTGCGTCATGATAGACAGTTGACCGAATCTAATCCTGAAATGAGAGTAAGTCATTGTTTAACACGTGGCGGCGCCCTACAGCCATGACCATTCAAGCGCCTATACACTTCGTTGGCTCCCGGCGTCCCGTGCGAACGGCATAGGTCTTTGAAAGTGGTTAATAAAAATGATCAGTGCATGTGGCGGTGGGTGGCAGTTAACGTACTCTAATTTAACTCATCATTCTCCAAAACCGCCATGTTAGTCAGTTTTCTATGAAAATCATCAATCTACATCAATGTATACGTATACGTATACTGAGAACTACTACTAGTATACGGTGTTGGATAATAACTGTTTCAGACTTGAATTCAATCTATTACGAGTTGTTTGTGTAATTTGAAACCCGTTTTATCCGCTTCTTAAATTTAAAGCGGGGAGTCGTCACCTGCGCATGCGTCACAAACAAGCGTCTACCCATGAGCCTTTGCGTTTTTAGTGTGTGTTATTATCGTCGCTTGGAACTCAATTCCCGCGCGTGCGCAGGCGACAACACTCCCACTTTAAGCATCTGGAAAATACTAACTTGGTGGTGTTAGAAAGTTGAATAACCTAGCATGGATATTATGTTCTCGAAAGAAAATACTGTAGACTATGTAATACTCCCACGTGAAAAACAAACAATCCCGTCAAGAAATTTGAAAGCAGTGCGACAATTCAAAAAAGTACATATAGTAAGCAAGTATATTTGTCTTTTTTCTACGCGTTATAAATATTGTTTATGAACACCAATAATTCATAACAAACATACATATCTCTGCAAGTTATTCTAGCATCAACAAAAACATATATTAAACTTCACCACCAGACTTTCTCGTCCAAATTTGTCTGCACTTTTTTCTAATATTTTTCAATATTTCTGAAAATAAAACCTAGTTTTGGGGCCAACAGACGAAATTTTAGTCAATTTTCAGTTTTTACTCAAAACATTTGATATTTTTTGTCCCAATCTTCTGAAGGAAAGTGCAAATTATACTGGACTGTTTTGTGAATTTGTGATGAAAAGAGGGAACTGATGGTGGAAAACAATTCAACTTGAACAATTAAACAATTCTCTACGGACCCCACAGAAATATTCTGCTTGACTATGAATTGCTAATGATGTACATTTGGTAGACTGGTGCAGTCGGGGCTATTAAGTTGTTTTTGTAGTTTAAATAAAATCAAAAAAAAATCGCGAAATGGAGGTGTTATCGCGAAATCACCCCGACTGGTTTATTCTGCAGGAAATTCATTCATGATGCACATATTATAATGAGGTAGGCGCGGAAATACGTGCACAATGAGGTCAACATGGTAAAGGTCACACTGCAGTCCCAACATGGCGGCACGTTGGAATTCGAGTTTGTCGTAGTCGTCGTTTTTAATTCATCACAATGTGTAAAAAAAGTAACTCGTACTAGTCGTAGAATTAAACAAAAATCGGCTGCTACAATCAGCGGACGTCTTCTCGGTCAGAGGTCAGTTGAAGAGACGTTGTGATTGGCTTAGATGATTGTCAATTAGAACACTCATTACCATAATTACCCGTTGAAAATCGACATTACAATGTCACTGTGACTCAATAGTAATAAACTACAGCAGTACATAATCTAAAAAATATGAATAAAATGACATAGCTTATGCCTCTTTAATATTTGATAGAATTAGTAAACATAACTTGACAATATTTTTAATGTTTATCAGGGTAGTAGCCAACAGCGAACACAGTATGTGCTGTTTTCTGCAGGGGTCAAATATCCACTGTGTTTGATTTATCAGCGAAATACGTGAAAATAAAATCAAGCGAATAATTAAGCCCTGTATAGTAGTACATAACTCTCATGTCATCATCCGCAATTACAAATAGGCTTTAAGTCGCTGCCCGAGTTGAAAGAGCGTCGCCTCTGCGTTTTGCATGCCAGTATATATTACCGTATTCAACTTATTGCCAGCGAATTTACAGGGGCGTCGTAAATATGGCGGCCATTGGATAATGCTCATAGTTGCACTAACCCACTTACTTTCAGATGATCATGTATTTCTGTCGTTTGTGTCTTTGACGTAATCGATCATCAAGATTTGACAACTACATCACTATTTATATACATAATATTATATACTAGTACACAGCAGATCGCGAACTTATTAACTATTTACCGGTGTTCATAATAACCCAAACTGTTCGAATTCTACTTTAAAATAAGGGAAACGCGGATACGGTAGACCAAGGCACTTAATTCGCTTACAGTGGTCGCCAAGGAATAGTGTATAAACCCAGTTCATGTCACTTTTTACGGTAAGTGTCCAAGAGGGTTTGAACACAGTCAGTTTGAAGCCCTCTTCCCACCTGTTTGTGTCTCAGGTCGGGGTAAAGGGGAACAACTCAGCACACGTATGTGTCAAGTGTCAAAAAAAAGTGTTCCCTTCAACAAGTAGTTTGTTAGCCGCGATATACATAGTTTTACCAATACATCACCACGCAAAGATTCGAATAATAACGTGTTCTAAATTTACTTGTCATTTTATGAAACGGCCAAATTAATCAGATTACAAAAAAAATCAATATTTTATGACAATATATCTGTATATACGTACCTTGAACAAAACAGATTTGTGCACACGTTGTTGGTGGATGCCAAGTTTTAAATTAAAAATTTTATTATCTCTGCCCAAGTTTAAAAATCTGGAAAAAATTGGTACTTCACAGCGTGTCTCGTTGTGGATCGGTTAAAATACACACACATTTGTACTTTGTACGGGACAAATATGAGACTGCAATCTCAGTATTGCATTTGTATAAAAAAAGCTAGTCTATCTACTAAAGAAGGCGGGCTGACTGAAAACAAATACTGTATATTCTCATTAAACGGTGCAAATTCAGTGTGCCAATCTCTATTCAGCCTGTTCATGATGAGTTCTAGCAATTACCAAGAAGCAGCTATCACGAGAAACAAGAACACGAGTCGGACATGCGCCGACACTAGGTGGCGCCATTCATAGGCAGGCAGCTGTAGTGCTCGGGCGAGTAGCACAGACTGATCTGAATCATTCAGGTAACCGGGTAACATGCGCGAACAGGGATTAATCAATTAGAAATCCGCAGGCTATGTTTTCCGAGAAAATAAAAGAGTTTGACTTAATAAAATAAAACCAAATTCAACTTTCATGGGACAAGCTGTCGCCTTTTGCTCCACTGAACGGTTTGAATCGAGACCACGTGACTAATCAGATAGTTCGCCTACAGCGAATATGGTGCTGAATTGGTTGTGTTTACAATTCATAATGGAAAACGATATCACCTTACACGGTGAGTTGGCTTCCACAAACTGTCTTCCAGTAATCTAAAACACCCGAGCTGTTTTTTTTTCCATCCCTTGGTCACACGAGGAAAGTCGTGTGTTTGAAATGCTGCTGCAGTAGTTACATCGTGACCGACAGAGGAGTAGTGTGAGTCGAAGTCGCAGTCCACCGGGGGATTTATCTTGATAGAAACATTAATATGATGTTTCGATTTTGTTTTTTATCGATCGTTCTACGTGCCTTGTATTTATTTGATTGTTCTAGTTTGTTGCTCGTAGGACTCAAATAAATCACCGCCGAATATATTTGCAGAAGGGAATACCTACAACTTCAGGCCATAACCAAATAGCCGGTGTAAACTTTGGCAATAGTTTTGTCAGAAATTATGTCATCATACTCACCAGTATTTCCTGTTTATAATTGCCCCCCCCCCCCCACAAAACGATTTTTTGGCATTTTCAGGAAAATAACTGAAGTTGACCATAAAGTTGGAGAATATGTAAAAAAAAAAAAAAAAAAAAAAATAGATAAATAAATCCAGATTAAAATCAACTAAAACTTCATGCGTACGCAATGCTGGGACAGCACTATAATCTAGTCGCTATATGATGCCTTGTGATTCATTAAGTTGCCATGTCGAATTACAAATATCTTCATGTTGAATTTACTAGTATTTTCCATGTTGAATTTATAGCGAATGCAATGAAGTGAGCTTTATAGATAACAGTTTCAGTCCATTGGCAGAAAATAATACAGTCATTGAACAACATTCTGAATATGTTTTATTGTGAATGTGCTGTTCAGCTTCGCATTAATCTCCAATTAGGTCATGTGTCTGTTATGTGAATAGATTACCATACCGCTGCAGCAATCAGCGTGGTTCTAAATTCCATCTGGATACGATTTTTGTATTTAAGAGACTCTGTTTACGCGGTTGTTACAGTGACTTGGTGAGTAAAGCGATATTCTTTTCGATTTGGTGAATATGAAGTTTTATTTCGTTTTTGTGTGTCTGCGATTTGTTGCGTAGTCAAGTGATTTATACCAAGTAATCGGCAGTGCGAGTAGCTGGTGATTTCTTGCATTAAGGAGAGAGAATCCATGGTGTTACTGACCAGTGTGGTGCTGAGAGGGTGGGGTTATTTAATAATGACACGCTAAGGCCATCTGACGCATGCGCAAGTGACGACTCTCCCGCTTTAAGGTATAGCCACAGTCCCTCTATATAGAAGGCCTGTGGTATAGCGTTTGTCATGATTACCAGAACTCATGTAAACAAAGAAGGCGACACAGCACAGGAAACAGCGTGCTCCGCGACGCTTCGTTGAGGAACACAAGGAGCCTAGTCAGTATTGTCTTTATACCAATGATCTTGCAAAATTAGTTCAACTCCATGACAGTTATTAAAACGTTTGTCTCTATTTTAGTTTCTGATACTCATTTATTGGTCAGAAGTCTTTGTGTATGATTATGATTCATAGTGAAAACAAAACAATCGCAATCACGAATGCACTTTGAATTAATAGTACGTACTACTAATAACAGTTTATTGCGTCCAAAAGACTCCGTCTCATAGTATGCAAGTAGATATAGTTTCTCGCTGTAAAAACAAGTCAGAGTTAGTGGTACCATTGATTTAAATCGAATGCGCGTTTGTGTAGTTTGAACATTTGCACATGAATGCGTGAGACAAAAATCTCGTTTTCATGTATCAACATGATGCTTACAGTGTATTTTACAAGCGCTGTATCTGATATCACTACATGTTTGGTCTGAGATATTTTAACACAACACGTTGCGACGAATTTGATGTTTTAAAACAACCCAAATAAACGCATACTATCCCTGGAAGCGTAGTAATATATGAAGTCATTTAACGTAGCATACGCGTGACTTTATGATAGTTTGTGTATCAAGATTAATGTTCAACTGTACCCTGGCTAAATCGGAGACTATTCGAAATTTGGTATTTTTATCTCATACATTTTTGGAGTTCTTTTGTCACATTTTGCATTACAAAGTAACCTGTTCGGAAGGTAACGGTACCTCGCTGTGTGTGGTATTATAACGGGCCATCACGAGATACCATCACCATCACGAGAAAACAACACAGTGGGAGTGAAGTGCCGGAAGCTGTCATGTGACTGTGGCACGATTCACTTGCAGGTACAATATCATAGAACGTTTTCTTTGCAGACTTTCACTCGGTACTCGATTCCATTTTAAAAGAAAAAAACATTGCTCAGAAAAACTGAATAGAACTGTGGCAGATGCCACTCATCCAAGTACTAATACCGAGTTTAGAGCGCTATATCAACTTACATACGGGTACTCATGAATAGATGGACCTATTTTTTTGTATCGGTTTACAACATAATCATGTGCTCAGAATGGCTCCGTACAACGCGTATGAACACTATAAAACACAGTGATTCGGTGTTTATAATAGCTGTTATGAATATATCCACCCGATGAGTTCTATACGCTATCATGACAGATTCGCACTAGTAAGTCGTATTGAGCAAAACGTGTCACAGTATTACATTTTGTAGTGAATAGGATTTGTGTGATCTCAGCAAAATGGTCGACAATAAACATTATTATACATCTGTTGCCGTATCGCTAGAATCACGTAATTTTGCGGTAGTGTACGGGTTTTCTGCTTTCTGCCAAATTAGGGATTGCGAATTCAAAATATGGAACGATTTCCAGGATTTGGAAATGAAGTTCATAGAGCAGAAAAGTTGCAATAATTTTCACCATTACTGCACGAGGCTGTTCCGAGAGAATAGACGTAGAATTATAAGGTTATTACGAAAATGTGAGCACTAAGACAGTACACGGTCGTTTTATGTCGGTCAATACTTTCCCTTTTACTGTCTTCGTGCATACTGAGCGGCTTCGTCGCAACAACCTTATAACAATAAACGTTATTCAACGAAACAGTGGCACCCTTTATACAGTATGCCGTTCTATTGTTTTAAAGCCATTTCGGGTCTTATTTGCATGAAGTTAGAGTTATCTTGAACAGACGCAAAGGATGCTGGGGCCAGTAATTCGGTAGCGATATACATGTATATATATATATAACACTGTAACATCGCAGATACTCAGCTGATAATTAGGACCCATCGGTCTTGGTTCAACAGTGATGAAGGAGACATAGTAGAATTTCAGTGAGTTACTGTTTATTTTTTTAATTAAATATGTATTTACCTAGATATCAATCCGACACTGTGACATTTTATATCGGTTTGTTTGATTACTAGTATGACGTATACTGCGAGCCATCGATATGCGATCGTTTGCGTGCGCCCTCTCTACTCGGATATACAATTTGTTTGGGGGCTACCTACTTAGCCGTTGAGGGCAGCCACCCAACATTTTAAAGGGCGGTGGTCGCCGCTTACCGCGTGTTCGAATTACATATAAACAAATACGTCGATATGAGTGTCATATTTATAACTGGTAACAATACATTTTTCAGATGCAGGGAATTAGACTGATGTAGTATAATCAAATGAGTTGAAGCACATTGTATCTGCTTAAATTTGAATTTAAAGCGCGGTGGTCGTCGCGCAGCGCGTGTTCGAATTTCATGTAAATAAACAATGTACTAGTATTTCACACGCGTTGTATACGTCGCTATGAGTCCCATATCGAACCGGACGCGGCACGACGACTGCTGCCCCTAGTCTTTAAACATACCACTGCAACAGTCACCATTATTTTGTCGTTGAGTCGATGTGGGAACTCAATAATGGCTTTCTGAATTTAGTTTCCAGAAAAAAAAAATTGCTCCGCTTTAATTTCTGGTCCAAGCTCGTGCATTCATTTGAAACTCCAGATTAAAATCTGTTTCTATTGAACTTAGAATTCCGCCACTGTCCACCTGAATCCACTGCACGCAGTGAAACACATTTAGTCGTACTAGTAGGTATTTTATCATCTATCGCACGCATATGCATTCTTTTTTCTCACTGATAGTATGAATCATGGAAGTTTTGATTAATTCAGGCTTAATGTAGGGTTTATTTCCTCTTTTTTACAATAAAGAGGGTTACGTGTCCACTTACCGCTCTGTAAATTGAAGTTGACCCATGATCTTTTCCATTTCATTCACAAAGCCCAACAAGGTAATTTCGTGCAGCAACAGCCAAGTAATACGAGTTACTGATTACACCATGCCAATTAGTTGTATCTGCGAATAATTGGTGTTTGTAACGTCAAATCGACAACTATGTTCGTCGTTAAGAATATAATCAAATCTTTTAAAACATGATCTTTGATCGGTTTTCGTGTCACCCATTTACGGCATAGCACCTACTTACGGCATAAACGCGATTTAGAGGAACGAGCGCAATTCACAGAAACGATGTATAGTGTTGCCAATTTCCACACATTTTTTGCATCATTTATATCACTGAATACACCTGCTAGTGCCATCTTGTTGCCTGTGAAGTAACCCAGAGGTTCAGTCCAGATTTCGAAGTAGTAACACACTTATTTATCTATTTTCTTGGGCCAATACCAGAAGCGCATTAACACTTCTGTGGCTTTCTTGCTTGTTTTATTCTAAGTTCTGATAGAGATCGAAATGGCTAAATTGTGGGCTTTAGCAAAGACTTACAACAAACCATTGATGACGTCACATTTAAATGGGGAAACAGAAACCATTTTCACAAATTACCTATGTATAGGCTATATTAGTATAGCCATGCGAAATAGTTGTCGAGTCGTTTGCATTTTTTATGATAAATTGTTCGTTTGGGAGTTTTTTTAAAGGGCGGTGATCGTCGCGTCACTCATGCGCGAGATATGGTTCTCATATGAACGTATGACTTTGACTGTTGCGCAGACCAACGAGTACGTGTCAGGGGTAAATTCTCTTCCACGGGGTCTCCACACTTGTCAGGGGGGAAACTCGTCTCGTCTCTCTATCTCGTCCCCTTGAGATACGGGATCGGGAAAGTCACTTTAACTTTACAGTCAAATAAGGCACACACAACGAAATACGTTTCAGCTCTCGTCTTAGTCGATCTTTTGGAGCACTCTATAAGACACAGCGCCCTGGGGAAAAGTCCCCAAGACTCTCACAAGGCTGAACCAAGACTCGCCCAAGACTGGACTGCCCCAAGGCTCGCCCCTGGACTTTCTCGGACTCTCGACTGCCCAGGACTGCACTCTCTCTACTGCGTCTATCGTGCTGTGTTCCCCAAGACCAACTCAAACTCTCTTTATTCATTTTCAAAACTCTAACCAATTACAAAACAGTAAAAGACTCTAGGGCGTAACCTTCAATCATAAAGCCAATCACACTAAGTACTGAATACGTCATATCTTTTGATTAATCGTTCACTACATTAATAACTATGGAATACCAACTGTCAGAATCGCGACGGATATCTCGTAATTAGTTCCAAATCACTGAGCCAAGTTCCGTTCAAAACTTCAAACAGGCCTACACGATGACAGACATAACACAGCAATTCGCTAATAATCAACTAATTAAGTCGGTCAACAGATACGCAAAAACAAATTCATGACAACAAACTGAGACGTTACCAAGTTTTAACTATGTAATATTTGGTGATTGAAAGGTATCAGCGGCGGCAATCAATGCACGTCGCGCCCAGGTCAAAACTCGTACTCGTGATTTCCATTAGAAGAGAGCATTGGATTGTGGGAAAATAAATGTTTATCAACACAAATGTCACACCTGCGCGGCGCGACGACCACCGCCATTTAATTCCATAGTGATAGTGTTATTGATGGCCATACGCAATGACTACGAGGCCGCGATTGACGGCATGGATATACGCGTCAAGACTGTGTTAACTTAAATAACAGATTCGTAACCCCTTATAGGTGACGTCACAACAAAACGTACCAAAATATAACGCTTTTGCTTGATGTGAAATAACGAGTTGAGGAAGGAGTCAGAGAAAGGTTCGAGTCGGCGGCCTATACAGGCTCGCTCGTGAACGGACCTGAAACAGAATATATTGCGTTCTGTGTAGTTATTGAAATGGGAGAGTAATTATTCCAGAGAAAGAGACCCAATGTTGACATGGAGAAACGACTAATCGGTCCCGAAGCTTCTCGTGTAATGACAGAAGACACACTCTTAGACTCGATATTGCGGGTCCAGGGACGGATACAGGATTTGTTTATGGGGGGGGGTCCAAACTATTAAATCGCCAGACTAAGTTAATGATTTTTTTATATTATACAAAAACAAATTGAATAAATTTTTCAACGGGGGGTCCGGACCCCAAGAACCCCCCTCTAGATCCGCCATTGGGGTCGTAGACTTGAATTCTCTGGACGTTTATGTGCTGTAAAAGTTAAAACCACAGTAGTCCAAATGTACCACCGACATATCAAATCAATGACGCAATACCACAGCTAACCCGACAAGTATTTCACATTTGTTTTCCATTTGCCATGGACACGTCTAGAAACTACTAGTATTACATTAAATAGATTGTCTTTGCAAATAAAAACTTATATTTTTAGTTTCGCCCTTTATTTTCCTTTAGTTTATTAATTATGGTTTATAATGCATTTATTTAATCTTAATGTTTTATGTAGTTTCGGGAAATGCATCTTGGGAAAGCTGACAAATTTAAAATAGAGCTGGAAGAGATACTCTTCGGGTAGATACTGACACGCCTTAAGCATCGACTTTACGTGTCTGGGTTGGTTGCCGATTAACTATCGCATTATTTTTTCTGTTGCAGTCACGACTTTTAAAGTTTTAAACAGTCATCGCATCTTCTCTTATCTGCAGTATGTTTACTTTAGTATCTGATTTACGTGATTCTAACACTCGTTTTTCTAATCAACGAAAACTCTCAATTCCAAAGATTAAGTTTGCTAAGGGTCAGCGGACTTTTTCATATCCAGCGGTGCGTATATAGAACAATATATTACTCAGCATCCTAAAGTCTGGATATTTTAAAGTCATTTAAGTCAAACTTCATTTCAGTTTTTATAACTCAGATTACCTTTTTTTAAATAATGAATACCAAATTTTGAACCATAAGTGCTTCGCATACAGTCCAGATCCCGAGTATTTACAATACACTTCTAAAAGAAACGTGTTGCGTCGTATATTTTGAAATTAAAACTGTCATCTGATCCAAAATACTAACTATGATTGGTTCATTGGCGAATTGGTGTTACTAAAAATACATGTCAAACGAAAACTTGTTGAAATGATGACTATATGACCCGACAAACCATTACAACGTTTTCACATTCGTAAAAGGCAAAGTAAAGCTACGATATCACACTGTCGACAAGCTCAGACATGATCGCATCAGTGTAGTCCAGTGCGGTGCCTGTGGTACGCAAACAAGTGTACACGTGTTCGTATCTGTTTAGAAGCACACATAAAAAAACATACTATATATTCAATGACCAGGTAGTCTCCTCGTCGAATATAAACTGCTAAAACATCGAGGTGACCAGTCACGGTAAATTTCAGAATAAAAAAAACATCATTCAGTTTGCGTCAATTATTTTACCCTCAAAGTTGATAATAATTTTGTTGCATAAAACTTTTAATTTTAGTATATAGCAACTTATGTAATAACTAGTAAATTTGAACGGAATGTACACTGTTTTCATATTTCGTTAAAACAGAAAACGCAATATATTCAAGTTGAAGAAGTTGCCCCGCCACACACTTCAGTACTCGTGCGCATGCGCCGAGTATTAGTCACTTCGTCACAGTTTAGATTGACAGTCGTCGACAAAACAGAGAGCGGTGTGACACGGTTCTGATTTAAAAACAGTTGTGTAAACCACTTGAAACAAACAATACAATTTAGAGTGTGTCCCACGGAGAACCGAAAAAGGTACCACATTCCCGGAAACAATATTGTCGAAGGAAAGCCTAATAAGAGGCTCCAGTCTGTCTGGGTCGAGACAAAAACGTGTGAAACCGAACAGCGGGCCATGATTACAAGCTGCGCGTCAAAAAATAAAATTACAAATCAACATGTTTTAAGTTCGGGTAAAGACATATGTTTTACTGATCGGGTAGATTTCCGTTTTTTTTTTTTTAAAGAAGCTGAACAAGATTGAAGTCTGATTTTACAAAAAAAAAAAAATATATCGGGGATAAAATAAATACTAGTTAGCAACACATTCGGATGTCACGTATCTAGTGGTCTGAATGACTTCACTGTTCATTCGCCTTGTTGGGATTTATTACTGCCACCGATTATTGTAGACAATCTCTCTGAAATGTATATAATATGTAATGTCAAAAATCAGTGACTACCACCCCGGGTGTAGATCCATTAGCTATAGGTGTGTGGATTGAGATCACTTGACGATAGTCACGTGTTCACATACAAGTGGGAGCATACCGGCCCGGGGTCATTTACACGACTTTGTGGTGTGTGACGTAATGATCTGCCGAGTTGCTCGCCATGATTGACAACGTGGCGTCGCGTATAGATGAGATTCTTGTCTACGCACCCTATACGATTTGTTTTGTACAAATAAATGTTAATGCATGGTAGAAATCATTATTATTACAGATGCTGTATTAAATATCCAGTATGACCAAGAAATAATAGCACACATAAAAAACAAACTGGCGAGTTGTCACTGTTGGTGTGTAGAATAATTGCAGAAACAATATGATACTAGTATTTATTGTTATTTATTCGTGAAATTATATATATTAATAATAAATATGTTAATAATAAAAAAAATTCAACCGGCAACAAAACTTAGAAAGGAGAAGGGATATGTAGTATTAGAGAGAATGCCCACTTTATGTCTTCAACTTAAAGTTAAGAGAACGGTTAAAATAACGGTTTACATAGAATCCCCCAAAAAATGTGAAAATAAAAAAAAAATGAATTAGTAAAACTACAATGACGGGCACAACTCAGTATAGTTAAAGATGTCAATAATAACATATATGATTATTTACAGGGATTTTCGTAGGAAAAAAACAATAATTGACAGGAAACATGAAGCTGTCATATAGCCATTGGACAATCCTGGATATATCAACGCGATTAAACTACGGACAGATACAAACAACAATACTGTGAATGATCCAACCTCTGATGGAGAAAACATTTCCTGTGAATTTTATTTTAGTATGAGGGTCTCAGAAAAACGAGCAAACTAAGCAGATAGGAGATTCGAATAAATGTTATTCGTTGGGCATATGTAACAAATGGCACAATGATCAGCTTTGTTTGTTGGTGTCGTTCACCATCTGAAGCCAATGGGACGAGCAACGTGCGTGCCACCTTTTTGGGCATGTGTTTGTGAATATATTTATACGTCAGGTGTTCATGGACTCTGGAATATTCTATACAGAGACTATGCCAATCTAAATATGAAGCACGGTTGAAAAAAAAAATCAACAAAATGACTACTGTAAAAGGGTTAATTATTTACTTGGTTTTAATTTTGCTTATTTCGCTGACTGGAAAATGCGCTGCATTAAAACGCAGTGAATATGTAAAATTAAGCATAGAATACATTATCTAAATGATAATACCCACTGAATATGCCTGAAATGCTAGTAAATCACTGAAATTTAAACCCAGTGAAAAATAGTCATTTTACAATAAATATATTTAGTTACGTCACGAAGTTCTTGATTTTACCCAGACATGTTCTATCTTACCTAATAATAGAAAGCGTTTAACCCATGTAGGAGTAGATCACAGTACATTTGTACTTAGTCTTTTGTTTGTGCGGATTTTGTATTTAGAACTAATACCCGAACGATCAATGTAATACAGAAATTAGTATTATATCATTATATTTATTTTTGTCAACTATTTTCATATTTCATTGCTGTTATGAAGTAGATGGAGTGGGTCTAGATTCTCCCCGAATGGTAATAGTTTGTGATTTTTATACAACGTTCCCCAATGAGGACGGGTGTTGGGTGATTTTAAACCTCGAAAACACTTGTGATCTTAAACCCCGTAACGTAAGATAAAACGTGTGAAACCATCGTATTCAAAATATCCCTTGAAAAAAAAACATTCCTGTCGCTTAGCATCTTTGATGATATATTTGCCTTCACATAGATTAATTAGAATGAACAACCAGAAAGTTACTACAGATTATACGAACATTAAATAAAATAATAATTATTAAACACGAATATTACCAGATATTATTTAACTAACGATCACCAATGAATGGAATAAATACAAAAGGATCTTTCAGTCTCAGATATAAATTTGATTCTCTTTCATTCTACACAGATTTTCAGTTGAGGATCGATACAGTTCGTCGTTCTTTGTCGGTGACGCTGTAACAATACAGGAAGTTTTAAGAGCGAATCGCTCACATTCACTCCACAGTACTAAACGAATCTTACTAGTACTCCGCTGCTATTCTTGTAATACATACTGTAGAAGATTTTTTCTTTTGCATAATACACATATTTTATTCGTGTGTCTCTTTAACAATGTTATAGAAAACCATAATGGTTGGTAACGAACAATTGACGCATTCTCAGTTCGTGTGATGCTACACCACCACCTTGTGAATGGAGGAGGGAAACCTATTAATAAGGTGACAACGACGCATTTAAACCCCGTTTACCAAATACGCCCAAATTGTCCAAATCGCGATACAGCCTCGCCCCCTACACGAAAAAAGGGGAACCGATTCGTTACGGGTTTGATAGCGTCAGTTGATTCGCGTTTTTGTCAAGCATCGTACGTTTTAACGAACAAGTAAAGGCAAACTGCGACCCAAAGTAATTATTGGTAACAGTAGGGGAGTTTGTTGGTTTTGCAATTAAAATTAATTATCACTTAATAAAGTCTTTTTTACTAGTCCTTTGTTTCAATTGGATGTCAATCACGCGGGAATGGCACTTAACACCTAGTTTATTTTCCCATAAAACACTGTACTGTTATCATTTTGGGATACTACGTAATACTTTCGAAAATTTGTATAACCCATACAAATTGTTTTCAAAATTTAATTTAGATTTGTCTTTTGACAAGTTCAAACACAGACCTTAGATATACTCTTTTTCTAAGATACATGGTTAAAAAATAACCCAAATATACATGTACATTTAGAGCATCATATGTATTTTTATGCGGTCCGTTTAAAGCGTTCAATGATGGAATTTGAATACACACAAACCAGTCAAGTTATGTGTGCATTAGATAGGACGTAAAACAGAATTTGGCCACAAACTTCAACATATCTCAAACAACTGGCCATGGCGATATTAAAACAATACACTGGTATAGTACGAGACGCGCTATGACATTCCCAATATGTATATTGTAAGTAAGGGTCTAATATATTGAACAATTATTGAATATACTCGTCAACGTTGCATTGTGATGAGATAATAATGTAGTAATTTGTGAGTGTTTAATTATTATTTTTTAGTTCGTGACCTCAGTAGATTTCAACTCAGACCATTGATCCTACCGTGTAGCCTCAGTGCTCTTCCGTTGGAGGTGAAAAGAAGAGTGCCGCAAATCCTCCATACGCACGTCTAGTCGATAATGCAAGGTGTGACCTATCGTTGCACTTTTATTTTCAATAAGATAAAACATGTTCTTCAACTGTACAGATGCATGTGGTGTTTCCTTTGCCTTTTTATAGATTAGTGTATGAAAACTTGCCACTCATGACGGAAACTAAGAACTTGACGTAAGTGGTCTCTGTGTGGTGCATTGTGAACCCCGTCGTCGAAATATCGACAGGTTACTATAGCATCAGTCTCTTTGTCACACTTCCCTCCAAAAACCCCTCCGTTCGTCAATCCAAAATCCTATCCAACACATACTTAGCGTTTATTTATCCTGAGTTCATTGTCATTGGGCAACATGGGAGGTGCGGATAAACAGCGGGCTTCTTAGAACAAAGGTGTTTAACACTCTCTCCTCCTCCCAAAACACAACAATGCATAACGCTGAACAATGGCCCAGTGACTTCGATGAGCACTTGAACAAGAGAAATGGACTGCCAATCATGCGCTGGACCATGCATGTGTTAATCTTTCCGTGAACAACACCGATTCATTGCCTAATCCGCATCTTTTAACGATGCATGTCATTATTTACTGTTAAAGTCACGTAAATCGAACACTCTATTCAATTTTTCTTTTTATTAAAAAAAATAAAATTGCAACGCCATATCGTCTTTTTTACATATTTGATGAATGGCATTATAGTATATAGTGTTTTGGTAAAAATTATGAAAAGTCAATGTCAACACCATGATAATTGTACGATGCTGACGTAATATTATGGCCACGCAATGTCAACAATGTACACCAACCATGCACACATCTGTCAACATTCACGAATATCATCATAAATGAATATGTCATTATTTCTACCGATTTAAAAACAATGCATGACATTCAACATTTATTTTGGTGATGTTTTATAAAGGCTATAATCCTCACAACCACGACAATTCCGAATACGTAGGAGAACTGACGGCAGAACAGCACACGTCAACATTCCCACACTATTATCGATTAGCAGAGGATGTAAATTTCGTCACGAAATTACCACTTGTCCTGTATCGTTTTATTTTATTGTCTATGTAAATCGGTACGGAAGTGAAACGTCTTGGCTTGCACGAGTATTACTTAAAGCACGGACAGTGTGTCCATGCTTAAAGCAACATATTTTCTCCTCAGTCACCTGCAAAGTTGGCAAACAAATTAGCCAACTCCCACGCCCAGGCATAGAATTGAACAATGATCATTTTAGCGCGCCAATTACCATCACAACTGCACTTGTTGAAGGGGGTGTCGTTGTTTGTAACATCAATATGTAAATCACCACTCGGCGATAATTGGAACTGTCAACTTAAGAACCCCCGCTCGGTGAAAGTTGTCATTGTGCTCACAATTCATTAGTTGAGCATTGTCTTGGTTTGTGTTGTCTAATTTAGTGGGTTGCGATTGTTTTAGAAACATACTGGTTTCAGGTGATGATGGACAGCCTTTGGGCGATTCCTGTCAATCAATCAACGGCCAATCACAGAAGCCAAAATGCCTTTAAATACGAGTGGATTCTTGAAGACAAGCATACCTCGATTCACCTGTTCAGAAGGCGACATCTTGATCAATCGTTATAGTCGATCTTCCAAACACGTCATGATCATGACTCTCTTCAGCGTCCAGTCGCTCACTGACAACCATCAAGCAAGCCAGACAACGCAGACGCAACCGATTTCACCGGGATGTTTTTCAACTACTTCGAGCAGCGATGCTAGCAGCCTTTACGCTGGATCACCAGTCTCCGATACGAGCACCAGCGATGCGAGTAGTAAAAAACCCACTGAATCTTACATCGCACTTATCGCGAAGGCCATTTTGAGTGTCCGTGAGCAGAAAATGCTACTGTGCGATATTTACCAGAATATCATGGACATCTACCCGTTTTACCGGAACAACGACAAAAGTTGGCGCAACAGCATTCGCCATAACTTATCCCTAAACGAGTGCTTTATCAAAAACGGACGAAGCAACGATGGTAGAGGAAACTATTGGTCCATCCACCCAGCTAATTTGGAGGACTTCGTCAAGGGCGATTTCAGACGCCGAAAAGCTCGTCGCCGAGTCCGCCAGTGTTACGACATGGTGAACGCCGTCTACTGCCACCACCCATTCGCCGCCGCAGCAGCCTACGGACCATCCGGTTACGTACCAATGACTGCGTCTTCTTTACCCTACAACTACTTCAGTCATCCCAGCTTCACAACCCCCATGTACCCAGCTTCACCGAGCATGTACTCGCCTTCTCACCAATACACCACACCGGCAGCAGCAGTAACGACAACGCCAAGCATGTACTCACCGTCTCACCAATACACCGCGCCGACAACAACGTCACTACCAGTCTCACCGGAACCGGTTCCCAGTCTGTCATCGTACTGCAGTCAGCCGCTTCCAGTTTCACCGCCACAGACCCCTTCAATGCCGCCAATGATGTCGGCAGCGTCATGGCAGGACACTTTCAACAGATTACAAGCCATGAAATAATTACTTTCTTTAGATTCATATTTTGTGAGATATTTACATTTTACGGGTCATTCGTTGACTTTGCTTGTTTTGAGCATTATTTACGAGTATATGCATAAGATATTTGCAAGTTTGTAGAAATAACGAGAGAAACAAACTTTATAATTTAATTATTTGTATATATTTTATTGTACAGAAAAAAAACTTGATATTTTCTGTAATTTTCACGAATCAGTAATTTCTTTATTTTCTTAATTACCATTGCAATAAATTGCTTATTTAAACTTAAACCGTATTCAGTCTCACGTCACTTTACATTACACGCATTGTTCAATCCCTCCCCGCCCTCCATACCTACCATAGTTCAAGTTGTTGATCTCCGACTGTATCGTGCATATATAATATGCAAGTTGAAATAGCGAAATAGTTTCATGTGTGTCTCGATTTTTTCTGATATATAGAAATGTATGGCATGTAGCGAAGTCCAACTCGACGACGACGCCGAGACAGGTGTAACGGTATATTACACGGCATGTTCCCATGTGGCGGTGCTGAATACAATTCCAGCATATACGAGTATGAGTAGTAGGTCATTCTGATTTGCACAGAAATTTCCGGTGTTTCGTCGCTCTGGTTGTGATACTGTAAACTTATTAGTTATTCGCTAAATTAAATCCACGTTGACATATATAAGACTATATAATTATAGTATTATCATGGCAAATCGTGTGTTAATGGCCTTCGTATAATTAATGTCATGAAATTATTTTTCTCATATTCAGAGTACAACAACACTCCCTAAAAAGCATGCCGTTGACTCATTGAAGGTGCCTCTATTCCCGCCTCGACTCTGGCGCACCATTTTTATAATGTCTTTGTTAAAAGGGCAATGTTGATATCATCTTCGCCAGCCAAGGACCATTTATTCGGCCCAAGCCTCAACCCTTGGCAGATTTCAACATGATTTACTGTATGCCACACGCCATCAAGCGATAAGATTCACTCGGGCTTATTTGCATTACCCAATCAGAACTCACGATAAAAACGAAACATACTTGGTAAAATTAAAATGGTGAAATATAGAAATCAACGTGTTGCTAACTGTTTGCTCTGTGAACGAGTTTACTGACCACCAAAAGAAAGCGATTAGTGCTGTATCTGAGAAGAATGATGTGTTTGTTGCATATCAGTCGATATGTTATCAGTGTCGACAGTTGTCAGTTTAATAAAACACGATTTGCACAAATATTTAGACGTTCCATCGTCTCCATTCACTTACCTAACAAGCAATTTTCAACGTTGGAATACAAACTTTTGGAAACGTGTCAACGAATATAGTCCTGTTATTCTTGACTCCCAGTGAATCAGCGCAAAGCCTACACGCCGTCATAGTTTTAATCTGTGATGACCCCATACGTTCACATTTATGATACAGCAACGCTGATTGGTAGCGCCAGCTCCTCTGCGGGCCCAATCAAATGACTCAATTTAACTGCAGTGAAATACAGCGTTTCCTAACACGACCACGCACGGGTTCGTGGGTTATGAATAGCCGGCTTTAGTGAAACCGTGCAATTCGGACGATGTGTTGATATCAGTATGAGCATGTCCGGGAGCATGTTTTAAAGCGCGGTGTTCGTCGCGCTGCGCATGTTCGACATTTGTGTTGATAAACACTGATTTTTCTACAATCCAATGTGCTTTTCAAATGGAAAGTATGAGGTTTGACCTGGGCGCGACTTGCTCTGATTACCGCCGGTGACTCCTTCGATACCTTCCAATCACCTAGTCTGTGCAACAGTCAAAGTCGCCATCTTTGTTTATATGAGACCAATATATCTCGCGCACCCTTTAATATATAGACGAAACCATACAATTTTTAATATTGTTTTTTTTATTCTCCACCATTAACTAAAAATTTTTTCCGCGTTTGCAGAACAATAAACTCAAAACAAACATTACGCATGCGCAGTGATTGTTATTGTACGTACCAAAATAATCAGTGCACGCATGTAGATCAGAAAATATCATTGTTACATCGAATAAATGATAGTTTATAGTCCAATAAATCTATCAATATACAATTCAGTCGATGCTACGGAATAGCGTGTATCGTGACAATTTCTGACGGATTCAATTTAATCCACACATAGTAATTATTCTGCCAACACATCCCATCCAATCTAGTAGATGGAAGTAGCCATGTGTCTTTTTTTTAAATCGAAAGATGAAAGTTTAGCACGAGTAAATCATTATCATTTGATATTGTCACGATGTTCACATTATACACGCATCGTCAGACAACTATTAATCATTTGGACGTGTGAATGGGAATTAAACTATAGAAAAATAAACAACAATTTGACAGTTTTCATTTGTTGAACGTGTCCATGGTCGTTTTCCGAACTCTCATGGTGCGATCGCATTAAACCTGCTAATACATGTAAGTACCATGTACCATTTTATTTCCACGTGATTCATAAGATGGCTGACTATTTTTTTCTTAGAGCGTACTTATTCTGAGTTGGACATTGATACATTATTCATTGATTTTATTCCACTTGGCATGCTTGTCAAATCAGTTTTTATGACTACTAGCTGGCCGCATTCTGAGAGAGCGAGTGGAGAGTGGGGTACTTAATTTTTTCGTTCCTGTCAATTTCTCTGACACGCGTGGACCGATATTTGTTGAAGTTGAAAGGCCGTGAATAATGGACACCATTCGTTTGGATGGGTCAGAGTGGAACCGTTACGTTGTAACGCTACAGTGAAGACTGTATCGGTAACATGTGTACGTTGTTTTGTTTCACATTTAAGTGGCCGATCAATGGCCATTTAATAACAAAATTTGAGACGCGTTACGAACGAAAACATATTTGATACTCAGCATGATGATAGTCGAATTTTGTTATGATTTACATAAATTTTAATGTTACTTTGGCAGAATACTGTCTAAACACTAATACGCATGTGCGGTGATTATAATTTTACGCCCGAATCAGCGTGCAGGAGAATGTCATTGTTTTGTACTCAGACTTGTATTGCTAGTCTGAGTTTTGTGTAACGAATACCCCGATGTATATCACACACACACACAAATACGTTTTTATTTTGTGATAAAATATAATACAATGTATTCATCAAAATACCGCACCAAACAACATATCTCATCCACATTGCATCTCTAAATAAGACAAAAGCGAACACGACTTCTGACAACGTCAGAAAAGTTGACCGGTTTGTTCACACTGAAAATTCTTCATTGGAAATGTAAGGCCTATTCTTATATCATATTTATTGAAACATGCTGAAATACAAGTACAGTATTTCTTGCAATACGTTGGTTTGAAAGTCAAAATAATTACATTCGGTCTATGTGACCTCGCGCACAAGTTCCCAATATAGAGTGAAACCTATAATTTATCGCCAGTGACGTGAACGGCGCCCTCCGTCGACCGCTCCGACCCTACCCGCCGGCGGAGGGCGCCATTCGCGCCATCGTATCTGGCTAAATACGTTGTTATCCCAATAAACACCACCCCTAACAAATATGCCAATGTTAATACATGCTAAAGATGCAATATGGACAAAACACATATTTTTAATATCGATGCTCCATATACTCTAGATCAATCTGAATTAGGATCTATCACAAACAAAAAATGTTACATTTACAGGACAACTAATACGCACGTGCAGTGATTATAGATTATACCAAAACAATCAGTACGCATGCGTAATTATAGAGATGTTATCGAAAGAATACTACAAACAGCTTTTTCAGTTCATCACAAATCATAGTCAAACGTATCTATCAATACAAAAATATCGAACGACAATATTAAAAACTGCATGCCAACGAAAAGATTATATATATTGGCATACACAGTCTCACATTCGCCATAGTCTGTCTAGATTTAAACTCAGTGTTAAAATCGAACAATTCATTTTATGACTTTGACGACTGACCTGTACTTACAAGAGGTACTAATCAGGTAGGATATTTTTGGAAAGCTCTTGTGTATTTTTCAAAAACGTGTGCTGACCAAATCAGTAGCTTATCAATTATTTGGAGTGGTCGAAGTTCATAAATAAAATGACAATCCAGTTTTAGAATTTAGCTTCATCTGATTATTTGGTACGTTTTGGGTCAAAAGTGCAATTTTTGTGTCAAAAAGGGTTAAAACCTTTGCATGAAAAGTATGCCTATGTTTTGACCAAAAATGACATGTGTAGAGTCCAAAACATTATTTAACATGCATATACCCCAAAACAAAATTGACATGCATATGTACGCTTTATTTATACCCCTCTTTAATTAATCTCGTGAAAAACGGCATTTCACACACACACACACGTGACACTGAGCACATGTACAGGTATGACAAACAAACAACATCTGAAAAATAAATCACAAAATCAAACAAGTAAAAGACGTATGTATGAACCCATTGTACAAATATCTCAAAAGGAATGTATACTATATTCTGAAATTCTTGGTAGGTATAGTTTTTTGTTTTCTATGTCATTTTTTTTCATAAAATAAAAATATGTTATAAATGTAAACATTCAAATAGCTCGAAATCTAGATATTTAGATAAAGTAGTTTGTTAAATATCAAAGTGAAAACCTTTGATATGAGAATAAAAATACATCTTGGATTACATGAATGATTTTTTTTTCATATTAGGGTGATAGAACACAGAGTATGCCACGCTTACAGAATTGCTCTTTGAGTATGGGGGCGTTTGATATATAGACAAACAAACACATAAACACAAACAAACACATAAACAAAATTAAATAATAAACACATAAACAAAATTAAATAATAAATAAATAAATAAATAAATAAATAAATAAATAAATAAATAAATAAATAAATAAATAAATAAATAAATAAATAAATAAATGTGACAACACATAAAAACTCGAATTCTTCTTTCTTCATTATGTCAGCTATCGTTTTAGTGACATCGTTCACTACTTTTGGCAATGCCAATGTTGTGTTTGAACATTGTACCAGACGATGATGAACATTTTAAATAAAAACCATATAAAAATGGTTATATATTCTACACGATGAATAGCCGATCACAGTTTTGAATAAAATTGCTTTCGTCAATCAACGTCGTTTTGGTGACACTGTGTCGCTGAGGGCGGAGAAATATGCATGACATATACAATACGGGCACCCGTATATATACATGACAAATTCTTGTCGGCTATCCGATCAATGTACAGTAACTCGCAATCGTGTGTAATTTCATCTGGTGGTCTCACTGAATATTTTAAGTCAAGGTTGTACACTTAGCCCTATAATATTTACTATATTTATTAATGATCTCATTTCATACACTAGTACTGTTGACATCTTAAAGAACTATTACATTGACTCTAGAACTATTCAAAACCATTATAATCATTCTGCATTCTAAAACATTTTATTCAAAACAAAAATTAAGTTTAAACAATACGATTTCAGTCATTACAATCACAAAATTTCTGGAAGACTTGAAGAATGTCTTTTGGCAAACTATATATAATTTCTCTGATCCGAATGAAGCTTACTTGACATAAATTATGAAATAAAAAAAAACAGCCACAACACACTGAACTCAAATCAAAATATAAAACCTACAGCATTATTCAAAGTGAGGACGAAATATATATATTATGCATATAAGTTTCAATTTGGATTTGGAGAAACCATTGGTAGGGGTCACATTCACTCTCAGTTTGTAATCCACGCTGCGAATGCCATAGCTGCCCATGTTATGAACGGCTTTATGAACCGAGGAATTTTCATATGATCCTCAGCGTTGGATGCAAGAAAACATTGCCTCATCCGTATACTACCCAGTTGCAGTAAACTCATTGAATCAACCTTTAGGCATTGCCGAACACATTGACGATTGATTTGTTACCTTTGTTTTATGTATTAAATTAAAAGGGTCATTTTGTATGACAAACCGTGATATTCTACTGAAAAAGACCACAACACTATGGTATTATAAACATTCACTAACAAAATGTCAGTATAACATTCAAATCACATAACATGAAGGATTCTGTGCTACCGGACTTTCTTTTGAATGCTGAAATCTTGGACACTTTATATCGAATTATCTTTCTGGTGATTCTGATATTGGAAGGCAATGTCGTCAACTTTTAATCCAGAATAATATTCGCTGTATGTGTCAGATTGTTCATTCCGAATAATGATAACCGCAATTTGTACATCTAGCTTGACATGTTTTAACCATAATAACTGGATGCATCTTTTGTGTATCAACTTTGAGAATTGATTGTTATGTAATTTATTTAGTATTCAAATAAGGCGCTTTTTGAAAATATGGAAAAATTTGGTTGTATGCTGCCCTCAGTTCTATCAGTGTCCATGCTGTGTGCTTTCGTTTCATCATGTGGATCACGCCTGTGAATTGAATCTCCAAGTGTGACAGAGGAGCATTTTGCTGTATAATGCCTGGATATAATATGAGGGTTGACTGCATTGCAATCTTAAGAGCTATCACTTTTCACTTTGTCACGGATCTTGGCAGATTGGTACATTTTTAAATGTTGAATGTTTAAATGTCTCAACTCATATTGAAAAGGAGTAGTGTTGGCAAAATCTGTGATTTAAATGTGCTTTAGTAAATACACTGGACATGTGATCTGAACAAATAATATTACTATATTACATGTGAATGTTTGGGTATTATGTGTGGAGTCAATGAACTACCATCCACGTCCCAGGTACATGATTGGTAATGCAGATGGTGGAAGTGTAGAGAACACGTAATATTACACGTTACTTACTATTCCATCTTGAGCTTTGTTCTCCCCGATGATGCGCTGTGCTGTGACACTTTGTCTAATTGGCAGTGGAAATTAAAAAGCCAGTTATAACATTTTTTACGAATATATCACTGACCGCATAACACCCGTCGTGAACTGTCTGGAAAAATAATAAATAAATCAGCGAAATTGAAGGAGTCTTTGTAGAAGCAGTGTTGCCCAAAATTGTAAAAAGTAACAAGAAACCACGTGGCAATCTAAGATTATGCCGGGTTGACGGTAATATGCTGTGCTGTCTGGTGGCATCTTATACTACATGTTTAGACTTATCAGTGATGTTTTTAGGGCAAGGTATTTTTAAGTGGCCGAGTATCAGAATATACCAAAGGTTTCTGGATTTTGCAAATTATTAGGGTGTGTGTCGCTGCCCGGCCACTGTGGACTACAGGCGAATGACTACCAGCCGCATCCGCAAGTGCTCGGGACATTACTAGATTGTTGTATTTGTTTATAAGGTAAATACTTTTTGTGTGAATCATTGCACATTAAAGCGGGAGAGTCGTCACCTGCGCATGTGTCAGATGGTCATAGCGTGCCAATATTTACAAACACACGTCTACCCATGAACATTTGCGTTTTAGCGTGTGTTGTTATCATCGCTTGGGAGTCCCGCGCATGCGCAGGTGACGCCCCCCCGCTATAAATAGTGCTATAGTTCGTCCTTCAATAATACAAAGGTAATATGATTCACAGCTGACGTGCACATAAAGTGACGACCATTCTCCGGATGGAACGACCGTTGAACAGCTGATGTCTGAATATGCAGTTGCATGTCTTAACAAGCCAATGGAATACGTGAATGGAATATGATGTTTGTTGTGACTGACGTAATTCAAAATGGCGGCGGATCAAACGAAACATTTAAAATTGGGGTTTCTGTGAAGGTCGGACACCATGCCTGACGACATGTCACAAGGAATCCCAGTAATGAATATTTTCATATCGATTAAAGGTGGTATTATAGTAATTATGTTTTTTTATATTAAATTACTATCATATTACTTTATTAATTTCAATAGTACTATTTAGTATGTAACTGCGTCTTATACAAAATATAGTTCAAGTACAAAAACAATTGTTGGAACCATTATTTTATTTTCTGCAGCGATTACTATTATATTTGAGTTGATATGAAAACAAAACAATGATATTCAATATATCAGCTAAATACCCTAAATACCCTGAGCCATACGAGAACAAAACTTTACGTTACAATGTCCACTGTCCATCATCAAGTACGCACACAGACACATCCATCCATGTTTTTAATTACATTTTGTGGTAGAATTAAATGTGTTTCTCCAATGCTCGCGGAGTCGAGAAGGTGTCATTTTTATCTTGTTGTCATAGTGAAAAACAGCGATTCGACGCATTGTACACGGGGAAAACTCGCCACGCAAGACACTCTGCATAAAGTACAAGTTGTGCACTGGTTGAACTCCTAAGTCACGAAGAAGAATTCCTAGATGGAAACAAAAAAAGGAAACAGTGTTATCAGAATATATGGATCGGTGGACAAATCTGGACACCATCCCCATCCCATCAGTACAGAAATACCAAAGACATGAGATAAACCACTTTAAAAGTACAGTGTTTGGGAAATAAAGGACGACGCACTGCTCAATATTGCATTATATCTAGGCCAATTTAAGCGATCACCCACGTTCCTACTCCGTTAAATGTACACTAATGGACGCACCACCAACCCATATTGGTTGGAAGTACACTTTGTGCGATATATACCGAACACAAAGTGTGTTTGAGTTCATAATAAGTTGCTGGGGAGTTCATTATTGCTATTATATTATAGCGAGGTGGTTTTTCTGCAGCTCCATCTTGAGCTGTGTGTTGTCACAGTGTACGTGTATTACGTAACTTATTATGTATAGAATGGCAATGGGCCAATGACCTGTGTAAATCGCACCTGATTTATGTACATATCATAGTAAACTAGATAGTGCATCTGCTTAGCTCATTGAGTAGTAGGACCATGAATCCACACAGCTCGTCGACCAAATTATTGGTTTGAATAATCTTGGGCCTTAAGCGTTTACGACCCTAAACGTTAGCGTCCTCGTGGCCCTACTTTAACTATCAGTTAGTTAGAACAATGGCGACGTTCCAAAAAGTAGTTTTTAATCTATGTAGCACATATGAACTGACACGTTGATGCCAGATTGCTTATTATTTCAAGACAACTTTCATTAGAGGTGCCTTGTATATTATTTCTGTGTATGCGTAACTTATTTCCTTGTGTATTTCCTTTATCATTACTATATAGAGTCGTCTTGATATTACTTCGATATAGTAGTGTCCTTAACCGCTGATGCCCAGCTTTCAGTTCCACTGGCCACTAGCTTCACATTCAGATAGTATGCTTCATTTATTAGTATACTTATTAGTCTGGAATCCAGACATTCCGGGTACACTCGAATGGTCTGGCGAATCGCTATGTAAATACGTAGTCGGCACAGAATTCTGTGTCATCACTGATTGGCTGTCTCTATGACTTCAGTACATTACCATTGGAACTCGCGTGCACAGACTGCACCATGCGTAAGGTCCGCCCACAACAGGTATATTCACTAGTTTATTATTCGCAGATTTTTCTGAATCTTACGATCATATTTTAAGCCCATAATTAGGCGCATGTAGGCGTGAGCTTTTTTCTTGTTTATGCTTGTTGTGGGAATTATTCAGATATATTTTATCAATATAAAATACGCCATTTATCGTGAAAGGTTTCAATCGGTAGATACACTACAATATGTTGACATAAGTTGGTTTCTATGGACAGCCTCACTGCTACGTCCAGAGATCCATGTTGTTGGACAACAACGACTAAATAATATGGCCGACCGACGACGACGACCGACGACGACGGCCGAGAATGAAACACTCCCGTCTTTTTATAGAAAAGACGTCAAGGGTCACGTGATATTCGTTATGTACTTATATAGGCCAAGCAGACCCGCCGATATGTAAATATAACTGTAATTTGCGTACTGTGGGAGTAGTAGTTGTGTTGAGCGTCTGTTAAAGGAGAGTTCACAATCAATACCACATTAAGACAATTGAATGTTAGGTAACGCTTGGTGACCTTTTCAAAATAAACGAGAACGACAGGGACATTGACGGTGGCCTAATACATGGCTTAAGATCATTTGAGTGTATTCAAGGTTTGTAACAGGAGTAAGGAATTTAACATTATATAACATTCTTGGAATCATTCACCTCATCGCATTAACGGTGGCTTCGTCCAATGATTGTCACATATATACGGAAAGGGTACGAGTGTCGATACATCAGCATGATGTTAAGTATTAACGAACATATATAATCTGCGATGTATGGTGTGACGAGCTGGCAGTGTAGCGTATCAGTACGCTGTACACTGTTATTACACTAAATCTTAGGAGCACTTCATGTTTTTCATTAAAACACACCGTTTTAATTGAAAACGCGATGATGCAATTAAAAACATGTGTATTATATTATAAAACACCTGTATTTTCTATCAAAACAGTGTTTTTTTTAGAATTTTTTAAAAAAAGTGTTATGGGAAGTTATTAAAACACTTTTTGACTTTTTTTAAAAAAATATTGATTTTAGTATTTTCAATAATAAAAAGCTTCATTTATTCAAATTCATGAGAGTGTGCATGCCATGTACCTGTCACAAGTTTAATAACCGATGGAATTAAACATGCACGGTGTTGTTATCAATGCCCGAATTAGTAATACAGCGCTAGACAGGTGTTAATTCTCTGTGATTCCCTGTAATACATAATCATTTAGCTGTACAATTATTAGAAATACAATAAATACAATATGAAAACAATATTGAACAATAATTTAGTTTGCTACTTCTTTGCAAACATGTTGAGATACCTCCCGTATACGACGGTGCTGTCGATGAACACTATTATATACATATTATATTACTCGTCAGTTTTGAAGTGTCAATGTTCACAATTATTGGATATTGTATCCACAGTTTCACGATTTATTTTTTAAAACAACTATCTATGTCTGTTTTTTAAATGTTTTACTCAAACTTACCTTATTTATGTATATTTATGAATAAATACTTGATTATGTGATTTTTTATCGAATGTTATGATTACTGTACAATAGTGCTCGATCATGCAACGCATCATTTTGCTCATTAACACTTTCCAAAATGATAATGATTTTTTCAATACATATTTTTGGTTGAAACACTTTCAAGATGTGATCCTAGAAAAAATACTTATAATAGTGAAGTTATAATAAGCACATTTTAATACATGTTTCTGGTTGAAACACTTTTCAAAATGTGTTTCTAGTAAAATCACTTTTAAAAGTGTTGTGATAATCAGCACATTTTATACATGTTCCTGGTTGAAACACTTTTCAATTTCTATTGGAAACACTTAACATAATGTGTTATGTGCAAAAACATCCCTGAAATGTTGCAATAAAAACACTAACTGCATGTGCTCTCACCATATACACATTATGCATATTATAAACACTTTAAATTGAGTGTTTTTAAAGTGGGGACAAGCTAAGCTTATAAACACTTTAGATGTTTTACCACAAAACAGTAAAAATGTTTTATTTTAAAACAGCAATATTGTAAAATACCTCATTTGCGATTTTAAGAAAAACACTTAATGTGTTTAATTATAAAACAAGTAATTTTTAAAGTGGGTACAAAAATGTGTCATATTTTAAAACACTTAAATTTACAATGTATCACATACGCTGATAGTTTTTCGATTGCCAGCACTTATATGGTCTTTGGTCGTAGTCGTATCTTAATCCTATAAGTCCAAATGTTACGATATATATCTAACTGGCAACAAGGAATTAAAGATTCGTTTGATTCGTTTTATTGTCCAATGGTGCGGATGATTTTATGATTGCGTACATGCGTTTGGCTCATTTCACGAAATGTTTTTCTTATTACTACGATAAGCAGAACAAACGTAAGTAGAAGAGCAAGTACTAACACCATGGCAAGTTCGGCAATAGTTGGATCCAAGAAGGATGCACAGGCTTCAAATAAATGGGTGAAAGAACAAAAATTTGTTTCGACCTGACGAAGCTCGTACGTGAGCGAAACGTTGCAAATAAAGTGTGTACAGTTAAAGTGGTTATTTGCTTTTATTTTTGTTTTTTTTTTGCGATAAGCAGAAAAACGAAACTCCTTTGTGCATACAAAATCGAATTCGAATGGGCAGCATTGTTTCATCAAACCCAACTCTCTTCGAGGCACTAGCTTGGCATGACGGAAATCCCGTGGATTTGTCGAATTCTTAATATATTAATAATGAAAGTCAGTTTAAATAATTACGTATTTTGGCACTATATTAAGGATATAGGCTCATATTTATATACAGTAAAATTATCTAATCTTTTACTTTACTAATAATAACAAGACACATTATTTTTAATTTATCTAATCTCAAATATCTGTTTCCATATTGCCATGTATTCCATCGAACGCCCCCCCAAAAAAACGTACGCGAGGCACACAAGGGGTTTATAAATAATTTTTCAAAATGGGCAAGGGAACCCATTTTGACATTTTGAGTATTTTGATATTGTCAACCACGATGTAAAATATTTAATCTTCCTGCGTCATATTTGTCAATACACTCGCGTACCTTCACCTTCGTCGAGTTTTGCAATGAAAAGTTTGCAGAAATTTATTTACATACCTACATATACGTCATCGATCGGAATAACTGGTGTATTAATTGTAGCCTTATTTAGTTTCAGAACTAAATCACCAGATATAAGGTAGCCAAACCCAAGTGGATAGTCGGGGTAAGTTGCATTCGGGTAATCATCAGATGAAATGTACCATTTGTGAACTGGGTCTCTGGTTGGCCTAATATTTCGCCTTATTCTACCAACTAGAAGATCTTGCTTCCCTGCGTACAACTTTAGCACGCTATACATGTGAAATGGATTCACAATAATGTCGTCATCCGCCTTTAGTAGAAAATGTATCTTAGAACAGAACGATGCGCTCCAATGCAGAATCAGTTTCATTTTTAATGTGTTGTTATAATAGTTATCTATAAAATCACCCTGTATAATGTCGCCATGGGTTCTGCTCTCCAGATTAAGTTTCCATTGAACCTCATGGTCTTCCGTCTCCGCGACGACAAATACGTGCCTAACAACCAATTTTCTCATTTTCAAATGATGTAACCATGTAAACCGAAGAGACTCTCTCAGATCGAAGTTATAGATTGCACTGTTGATCATGACTAGCAAGTCAACATCGTAGTTGCAGGCTTCTGTCTGCTTGAACGTGGCTTCCGGGCTCCCTTTTCGTGCAATGGTTGTACGAGTAAGTTTGGTTCTTGATAGTTCGGTATGCCAATGCATTATGGAAAAATACACCAGTATGACGATGGATAGAGGCAGCAATTCGGCAGAAATAAATTTACAAAACCTTCGCATTTGAGTGTTTCGCATTGAGCGTATAATTTTAGGAATAGCTATTTTAACAAAGCACAATATAATATATACCTGAAAATACGGTTCAATGTTTTGACTTGCCTTTTGGCAAAGCTATTCTTATCTGGGCACTACAATGTGAGAGAATTAGGCTGATGAGGATGTTATTCGGAATCATTTGAATGCGCGACATGAAAACTGAAATTGAATGGATGGGTAAACAAATGCCAAGCGGAAGCAAGAGAGATACCTTCGATTCTAAAGTCGATGGACAATAAATCACAAAATAAATCTTTATCGTCCAGCCTTTCACATACATAGGTATATTGATAGATAGTCGAACTCCACACAGTACCAATAGACTTCGACCGAGCTAACATCTGTACGCCCTCGCAGGTTTGTTACAATAAGCAGGGTCAAATAGAACATAACAATGTTCAATCTCTAACAGAATACCCCGACTTTCAATTGCGGTCACAATCTAAACCAAGTTCCATTGCCTGCCTTAAATAAAAGTCAGTCACAAAGCATTCATTCTACGAAAGCCGGGACTTTATACTTCAAACTCCAAAATCCAGACTTCTAACTTTAAACTTCAGATTTCATAGTGATGTTTGATGTGATGAAAGTATATAAAATCGGCAATTGAGGAGGTCTATCTCTTATTCTGCAGATTTGAGATTTGAACTTGGCATCTCTAAATACAACATAAAATGGCATTCTCTGGTGAGCTGGGGCCAAAAGGCAAAACATACTAGTTAGACCTGGGTTTTGAGTTGTCATACTATGTCGTTAATTTCTAGAATTGTTATTTTCCTGGCCGTTTCTCCCCTAGTCGTAGTATCGTTACCGACCTTGCTGTGGTGTCCACAGTGCGAAATTTCGTAACCCCTATCTTTTACCAATTGGATAGTTGCGTTGGTCCATGGTGAGGGTCGCGTTTAGTGCTGAACCTTTGCAGGGGCGGGCGATACTGACGGTAGAACTGTATCAAGCATATACTTTGCGTATATACTTTGTTTCACGTAATTCATGTGTAGTGTCGTATGTGCAAGATTCACCGGTATGCATTATTGCTTCTAATTATATGTGCATATACTTATATTGAACTATGCTGGTGCCCATCGGTCTAAATTATCCCAGTATTACACAAATTGTGTAATTTTATATTGGTGATGAAATCGCACACGAGAGGGTAAAAATATAATATGCAGATATATTAAAGACGTTCATATATTATCAGATATTGATCTATAATGAAGCATAAGTCAAAACCCGGATACACCTTTCATTAGGAAAGTCTCGCACACGTTGTCAGTGATATATGATTATCCATATATTGTTATTTAACTGCATCAATCAAGAGATGATCTAGTCACACACGAGGTGAATATAATTGCAGTATTTAGTGTTAATAAATGCAATATAGAATTTATTATAACAATATGACATTATATAGGAACATATTCATATTCATTCAAGTGCATACCATGTACCTGTCACAAGTTTGATAACCGATGGAATTAAACATGCACGGTGTTGTTATCAATGCCCGAATTAGTAATACAGCGCTAGACAGGTGTTAATTCTCTGTGATTCCCTGTAATACATAATCATTTAGCTGTTATTTAGAAATACAATAAATACAATATGAAACAAATATTGAAGAATAATTTAGTTTGCTATTTCTTTGCAAACATTTTGTGATACCTTTCGTAACCGACGGTGCTCTCCATGAACACTATTATATATTATATTACTCGTCTGTTTTGAAGTGTCAATTGTTATGTATGGCTCAAGTTAAATATAAAATATTACAAACAGATTTAAATGTATTTTGATTTAGAAATTCAATTCAATAGCGCCCTCCACTGTGTCTGATTAAATGTGGTTTTGGCCGTAGATGGCATTTTTGAATCCACAATGCTTTGCGTAAGAAAGCTGAGGGTTTTGGTCACTTTTTGGTTTACCGTCGACGTGTGTTTATTTTCCTCTTGTTTCCCTTTCTTGAATTTAGAGCTTGTTTTAGGTGTCTTCTGTTTCAGGTCGTTTCAGTGATCCGCGAAATTCGTCAGTGCCGCCCGAAGTCCTTACCTGCACACAATATCAAGACAAAGGAACGTCGCTCTGCAAGTTTCGTGATACAACAAAGACCGGCCACGTGGTGAAGACTCGTACGCCATTTGGACCAGCTGGAATGTACTTGACATTTATTTGATAAGTAGACCCTACTATTTCCTGTATTTTAGAGCATATCTTTGTAATGTAACTTTATTTATGCATTTGAGTGGTGTAAGTTAATTATATGTTTATGGTCGTATTACTAATTTATTTACAAGTACTATAAATGAAAGTAAAATATAATATCCCATACATTTGCGTCATTATTTGGTAATAATCCAACCCGAGAAAAATAGGGGAATTTGTCCACCCTTGGCTTATAGTTGAAATCGTGACATCAATGTTCACAATTATTGAGTATTGTATTTACAGAACAACTACCTATGTGTGTTTTTTAAATGTTATACTCAAACTTACCTTACTAATGATTATATTTAGGAATAAATACTTACTTAATTATCTGATTTGTTTATCGTATGTTATTGTTACGGACTGTTATGTTATTGATGATGATGTTCCTGGTGGAAACAC
Source organism: Saccoglossus kowalevskii (assembly GCF_978046115.1). Taxonomy (NCBI): domain Eukaryota; kingdom Metazoa; phylum Hemichordata; class Enteropneusta; family Harrimaniidae; genus Saccoglossus; species Saccoglossus kowalevskii. The sequence continues at coordinate 20,548,668 of NC_140641.1, forward strand.
TTTTAAAAATGTGGTTCTAGTAAAGTTACTTTTAAATGTGTTGTGATAATAAGCACATTCTATACATGTTCTTGGTTGAAACACTCTTTTCAACACGTTACATGATGTGTTACTAGTATGTGGAAAAACATCCCTGAAATGTTGCAATAAAAACACTGACTGCAAGTGTTTTCATCAAATACACTTTTCGTAAATATGCATATTGTAAAGACTTTAAGAGTTAAGAGCTTATAAACACTTTTAATTTTTTACCACAAAGCAGCAAAAATGTTTTACTTCAAAACTGTGGTGTTGTAAAAAATGTGTCATATTTTAAAACACTTAAATTTACAAAGTATGTACATGCGTTTGGCTCATTTCACGATAAGCAGGAAATTCCCTATGTGGATAAAAAATCCCATTTCATTTATTATATTTGAATTCGAATGGACAGCATTATGTTATCAAACCCAACCCTCCTCGAGGCGCTAGCTTGGCATGGCGGAAATCCCGTCGATTTGTCGAATTCTTAAAATATTAATAAAGAAAGTTAGTTTAAATAATTACGTATTTTGGTATTATGTTTAGGATATAGGCTCATATTCACATACAGTATACAGCATACTTATCTAAACATTTACTTTACTAATAATAACAAGACACATTATTTGTAATTGGTCTAATCTCAAATATGTTTCCATATTGCCACGTATTCCAACGAACGCCCAAGCTTGTGGCAGACTCGGGATAACCAGTAAAAACGTACGTGAGGCACACAAGAGGTTTATAAATAATTGTTCAAAATGAGCATGGGGACCCATTTTGACATTTTCAGAAATCAAAAGGGTCGTAATGACAATGGTAGGTCCATTTTACCAGGATTGTGAAATAGTATATATGTAATTAAGGGTGGGTTTTCCTTGTAAATTTGTTTCAAGGGGTGGGTTTTGAGAACAGACGACGCATTGAGACGTGTCGCCCACCAGGACAGATGAGATGTCCCCACAAATTGTCTTATTCCAATGTTTATTTGATCTGTAATTTATTAATATACATTCAAATAGTTTATAAACCACTCTACAAACCAGGCCAACCTGTAGTTGATCAGAATTCATTATAGCGAACAATTGACATTCTTGACGTCATATAATTAACTGGTATTGACAAAGCTGTATCCCCCAACAAAATCTAATTCTAAAAGTCGATTTGAGCATTCGTGGACAACATTGGCAAGCACATTCCTTCTTTTTTCTTTGATTCATAAACAAACTTCCGAGTGTCGCGATGGAAGCAAGGAAGGTATTGACGGAAGGAGCCACGATGCTATTGTTTTAGCTTTGCCTCGTGATCGTTTGTCTATGTTTGTTCACAAACATGTCAGTGTTTGATCGCAAACATTGCTTCCTGTTAGCTATTAGCATCTCCTTACAAGGGATTACGCGAGCATTCGGTGATATTCGGAGCATGTTCGGAGGCGATAGACCATGGATAGACGAACTGCGCATGTGCATGACTGAAAATGGCGTCTCGCTTGAACGCTGTAGTATGCGGAGATCTTGGCGAGTTTAATGAAGAATTAGCAGATATAGAATCGATTGAAGAAGAACTGATAAACTATCGCGAATCCTTTTGTATTTGTAATGGTGATGAGACTGAATCAATGATTGCCTATGACAATAATGACTGTGTTACTCAATACTATCATTGCCAGTGGGTGGGTTTGACGCCCAATACTGTTCCCACAGAGCACTGGAATTGTCCACGATGTTCAGGTATGTTTATTTTTATTGAAGCTTTAGTTTCTTAGCATTCCCGGTAGTGTAAACATGTGTGGCCGTATTTTGAATTACTGTAGTGTACTTTGCGCCAAAATGTCAAAATTAAAGCTTTAAAAATATGCCAAGCCCGTTGTATTAATGTAGTGGGTATTTGTTGCCACAGAGCAGGGGCACGTAAACTTTCCTAGGATACACGGCGATCCAAAACGCATGATCAGCATTTCTGTAATGATTTTGTTTATTAGTTGGACGTCCACATTACAAGAACTGTTACGAATTGCTATTTTGTTTTTCTTGTTACAGATATATCATGAAATGCAGCAGTAGAACAATATCATGGAAAACAACAAGTTGTTGGCGATAAAACTAATACCTCCAAACGAAATGTAAAGAAACTTAAAGGTAAAAATACATTGATTTTTCATTTAGTTGGTACCTTTCATGTTTTATGCTAAAATATCATACTGGTTTCTACTGTTGCCATAATTAAATATTAATATTATATCAAATTAACGACCACCATTTTCAAGCAATTAAATGAAAATTGTGACAAATTATTTTATTTTAGTTGGGGATGTATATATCAGCAGCTAGTTTCTAATTTTAATTCACCATTTTCATATTTTTTTCAGTGGCTTGTGTATCATCGTTCACACTATTATATGCTACACGCGAGAGTGTAAAGCTGATTTGCACTGCAGCAGATAATATCAGATGTAGCCGAAAATTTAAACTGAACAGAAAAGCAGAATTGGAAATTAAGCCAGTACTGACAGAAATCATGTCATCTCCAAACACTGAAGAACTTGCCAATTCTTTGATTGACAGACTGTGGCCAACCCTTAATGTTAAAAATATCAGTCCACAATCACTTGAATTTATTTGTACAAGTTTTCATTCATTGCGATTAGATAATACATTTTAGGCCATTTTTGAGAAGTTTCTATCAAGTTCTAACTTGATTATATCTGATATGGCCAAAACATTCTTCATTCAATTTGTCGCAGTTGAACTTGTTAAACTTGTTAAACTTGTTAAACTTGTTAAACTTGTTAAACTTGTTAAACTTGTTAAACTTGTTAAACTTTTACTTCAGGCTTTGTGTAGTGGAATGAATTGCACAGAATTACAACAAAAGATTGATGATTGTCTAAGTCAAGATGAAGAACAAATTTTAAGGTACATTGCTGGTTATGTACTCCATAAATTGATTGGGTTTTACAGCAGATTTAATAATAACAAATCTGCCTAACCATGTCTAGCGTTTGTAAAGACATGGATAATTAAGAATGAATGTAGTGATTCAAGCACATCTTTTTGATTTATACAAAAAAATAGGTAGAGACAGTCAACTGGGGTGGGTTATTTCAAGTTAATGACAATGTGTATTTATTTTTTAGAAGGGTTGAGCTATGACTATGAAAAACACTATGGATGTTGAAATTTACAAGTCAAATTACTAGTATAAGAAAATGATGAATGATGACACTGAGCTAAAATAAGTTTGATGCACCAACTTTGACCAGTATGTCCTGTCCTACATTTTTCTCGTGTTTCTTTTCCGTCGTGGTATTGGTGCATTGGAAGGAGCTCCATCTCCTCTATTTACATTTCTACAATTTCCACGTGCACTAGCCTGAATTGTACTTGCCCCAGCAACATGTAATGACAACACATTTCTGGAAAATTCTGCTGAAGTAGGGTTATCATTTCTACCTATACATCCTCTCTGTTTAGAAAAGTACTCCTCCAAGGGGTCCTGACTGAATTTCTCACTAAGGAGAAAGTCAACACCATCAAGTTCTAGTAGCTCCTTTCCTAACTTCACAAACGATTTAACTGAAACAAAAACAGAAATATGTGGACTAAACTGCAATTTGGAACCATCTTTTGATAAGGATAGGTACCTATCATTTTAATTTCACCCAAAAATGCTGGTAGTGAAAATACTGTTTTCAATTTTTTAACATCAAAATAATCAGATTTGTTTGGTAGAAAAAAACAGCTAACATTATAGTCATATCAGAATTGCTACTTACCAGTTATTCTAAAACATTCAAGAGTCTCTCGACTTAAATACATCTTCCTTTTTTCTGTCAAACTCAGATATGGTGTGGCTAGGCAGTCTGCTTCCTAACTGTTTAAAAATCCCAGAAAATCTTTTTCAAGCCACTGGAAAAAAATACCAATGATGTGTTAGCAACTGTCAAGTATTCAGTGATTACAGGTAAGCTGACATTAGCTAAATCAGAGTAAAACTTCAAATATTTTTTATTGTAAACTAAGCGAAAATCTAGTGCTGTACACCATGGAAGTTACATATGTCCATGGGTACACCAAGTGAACATGAACTACAATGTGTTCACATGTCCATGGGTACACCAAGTGAACATGAACTACAATGTGTTCACATATACTCAGATATGGTTTTAAATAATTTTTATTTTATTATTATGATATCACAAACCTGAAAGCGCCAGTCACCAACTCTTCTATATGGGTCTAATACGGGTTTCCGAGATCTATTGCCTTGTCCAAGTCTGGATACATTGAGGCAATCAAAGAATATATCAATAAAGGAAATGATCTTTTCTGTAGATTTTGTGTCATGTCTTCCATTAGCTTTGAATGCACTTGAAACACTGCGACTTAACACCTGCAATGGAGTAAGGGAAAACAAAATGTATAGATTGGCAAAACACCAAAATAAAAATATGCAGATTAACACAGATATGAACTTCGTGTCTGACATGCGTTACATTATCCAGTGCATACGATTATATTATTCTGAGCTATTACCTGAGCTGCCAGTTTCACTCGCATCCGCAAAGATAATTTCAAGTACATGTGTTCGAGAGTTATTCGATGTCGTCTTCGGAGTTGTGCTGTATTACCAGTCCCTACATCATCCACAACCAATTGTATCAGTTGTGGCCATGTTATAGATTGGTTTTGGTACTGTGAAAAAATGCATCATATGATTAAAAGACTGTTTGACTCATGGATTATAAAACAAATTAGAAATAGCAATATATATGAAAATAATCCCACCACTACCGTCCACATACAAAAATAATAACAAACTTGTTTTCCAACACAATTTCTTTATATGGTATGCTATATATTGAGAATGATATTGTAAAAAACTCACATGTAAATTCCTACTTTTATTGTTCCATCCAGAATTTTCCCAGTTATTACATGTCTATTACGTGTCGTTTTTATGAGGTGAGGGACGTCACACACAAAGTAAATTTTTCTGCTGCTGTCATAAGGATTTGAGATACAGTGTGTTATTTCTGCACACTCCGGGTTGCCATGTAAGCGATAAAACCTTCGGTTTGGTGATGCGCCATCCGAAACAAATGCTCGCACTTTGAACCCAGAGTATTCCAAACTACCCACACCTTCCCACAAAGCCCAGTACAACTGTTTGCTGGTGAAACTACAGCAAGAAAACCATCCAAAACATCTCTTAAAGGGGAAATAATTCCTCTGACCAATATGCGTAGAATATGCGTAGCCACAGGAGTGTTCAATTCATCACCATTAAGATCAGACATTTGTAATGCTTCTACATAACTGTTAATTTCCTCATTGACACCACCCAGGTTACAAAATCCTATCAGCTTTCCCGATGTCTTGTTATACGCAAGTCCACTCTTTATCTTGACCTCATCAAAAACCAATGTCATTTTTTTGGTACTCAGGCTTTTGACTGAATTCACTGTCATCTTTTATGCGCTGTAATACATCTTCATTAATGCCATCTTCTGTTGTTGTGAATTGGGTGTAATCACGCAGCGTGTTCTCGTGTGGTAAAACCAATACACTTGAATTACGTAAAAATATGTACGCAGAAGGTGTTTTGAGTGAAGTGCAATGCACCATTTCAGAAACAATGGATGCCATCTTCTTTGGTTTTTCTGTATTGACAGAAAATATTCCCAAAATATATATTGTAGATTGTCAGGAGACAATGAAGCGAGCACTGTATCTGTGTTTTCCTCCATTATAGTTGAAAAGGACTCTGAAAGATTATTATCTAATGTCTCACCATTTTGTAGAATATGTTTTTGAATTTTGTCTTTCAACCCATCTAATTTACGTTTAATATTTTTCTTTTCTTTCTGGAGATTTTTAGCCTTGGTTTCAAGTTTTATTCTCTGATTCTTTGGACTTCTTTCTAGAGTATGTAGCATGTAAACAATCTCTGTATGTTGTGCAAGCAGAACATCTTGTTGCAGCATCTGGGGGTGATTATGAATTCACAGCTGATATGTCGAACAGTTCTACAAGAAATGATATCTTGTTCATATTCTTCAATTTCACCGCCATGATTAAAGAAGATAGCCAGCTGTTGTGGAGACATCAATCTACAAAGGGCATGAAAACCATTATTACCAATGCAGGTTGCTGATGTTGAAAGAACTTCAAATAAAAAGCTGCATGATTGGATGTCAAGAGTTGTTGGAGTACAACTTAAAAGTGATGACTTTTTGACTAATTTTCCATGAACTTCTAACGTCCATTTGCCCGTACTCTCAATCTCCAGTCGTAGAATGACAAATCTATTTTGGCCACACATTTTCCAGCAACAGACACTGTCATTTTCAGACGTGACATTATATCCATTATTTCTGCCAAGGTTTGCTGCAACACCAAGTAATGTCTTAGATTTTTCAAAGTTTCTATCATCCACTGAGCTGCATATTTTACAATCCATACAATGTTTTTCAAATTGTGGGGGGACAATTCTAAGGGTAGTTTTAACTCTACGATTTGTTTTGTCCTTGTAACGTTTCAACTTCAAATTACAGGCACAGCATAAAAATGATGAATATACATTTACGTCTTCTTTACTGACATCAATATTGAATGCTTTGATGATTTGAGCATGTCGTTTCTTTTGGATTGGTAATCTATCATGGTGAATGACTTTATCACTGCAACACAATCTGCATAGTGATTTAAGTTTAACTTTATGATACTCCATCATCTGAAAATATTGAAAGAAAACATATTAAAATACTTATCAAAAGTATTTCTAACTTTCCAGTATCTGTCTAGTAGTGAATATGTAATATTCACAATTTGTCAAGAAGTGGGTACGGTTTGAGAAATGTTGGATGCACATCCCCACCCATTATATATGTGAGAGACATCCTCCACTCCCCTAAGAACAATTTCGCATCGTGGAAGGTGCTGGTACCTTCATGACATAGAGCAGGGACTGAAAATTTTGATGTAACATCCGGTTTCCACAATATTTCCCCATTACTTTTTTTGCAATGCTCTTCATGAATTTATAAATAAAATACATGGTCACTGTACTAGTTTTGTCTAAAAAATCTATGAAAATGGACTTTTGAAATATTTTACTATTGTGTCCTATAGGGAGAATATTTCCTCTTTCCTCTTGGAAAAGTGACAAAAGTTGACAATGGCGGTGAGATGAATAGGCTTCTGAATAAATGGCTGCAAAACAGAAATGTGATTGCACTGAATTTTCACACTCTCAAATATTTCATGTTATTAACCCATTTTGTGGAAAACAGAATACAAAATAAATACTAGATATTTAGCAAGAGGAAACACAGCATAACATGCAAAGTGTTACGCCAAACAACATGAATCAAAAAGACAAACGGAATTTACGGCGGAAATACACATGATGATGAAACGCAAACGAAAATTTTGGTCACAAAATGACTGGAGTAACAATCATTTATTTTCAGCATTCATGACGGCAATATTGTGAAATAAATGCCACTAAAACAGCGGAATATTGTTTTCAGCGAATGAATCCGTAGTAATGTATTGACTTTGCCCCTGTGTCCGGCGTTCAGTCTGAAACAATATTGAAGTTTTCGACAACCGGGCATCGGCGAACACCGCCAGAAAAGATAGTATCGAAAGAAAGGCTTACCTAGACACTTTCTCCGCGATAATATTTTTTAGATGTCCTTGGGAATTTTGTTGTGAGACGATCGAAATCTTGTTCTTGTTACAGCTGCGAATAATTAAAACATGTGAAATCTGTGAACTCGAACGATCACCCGTTGAATTTCCGGTTGTAAAATGCATAGTTTGACCTTTCACACCTAAAAAAACCCAGTGCGCATGTGTGACGACCGTAGTTTCATAATGCGCATATATTTTATGATCACAGTAAAAAATCGGCGAGGTTATATCATACTCCGCTAGCCCGTTACTTGTGAAAACAATCGCAAACTATCATCGACATCAAAGATGAGCTACACAATGTCCTTATCAGGATTAACTTGAATCAAAACAAAAGGAAAAAGGCTTAAGTGGCTACTTGTGGGGCGTCGTGGCTCCTTCCGTTACTACCTTCCATGATGGAAGTAACGAGAGCGCCGACCAAAAACGGGACTATTTTTTGTCCTTATATAATGTCCAAGTTCATTTCGTCGTCGTTCATTTGGCCGACTGAGTAATTATGCTTGATATATTTTCAGAATCTAACTCAATACAATATGCTACAGCGAAAATCGATGCGCTCCGACAATTGGATAATTTATATTATTAGTTACGCCAATATAAACAAGTGTTAATAATAACACACACCAAATAGAAGAACATTATGTAAGGACAAAAAATAGTTCGTTTTTGGTCGGCGCTCTCGTTACTTCCATCGACAACACTCGGAAGTTTGTTTACGAATCAAAGAAAAAAGAAGGAATGTGCCTGCAAATGTTGTTTACGCATGCTCAGATCGACGTTTAGAATCAGATTTTGTATATGGATAATGACATATCACTGACAATGTGTGCAAGATATTTCTAATGAAAGGTGTATCCGGGTTTTGAATTATGCTTCATTATAGATCAATACCTGATAATATATGCACGTCTTTAATATATCTGCATATTATATGTAATACTTGTTAACTCCACACTGCCAATTCAGCAAACAATATGCAATACTTTTACCCCCTTCTGTGCGGGTTCATCACTAATATAAATAACACAATTAGTGTAATACAGGGATAATTTAGACCGATGGGCACCAGAATAGTTCAATATAAGTATATGCACATATAATTAGAAACAATAATGCATACCGGTTATTCCCGACAGTATCGCCCGCCCCTGCAAAGGTTCGGCACTAAACGCGACCCTCACCACGGACCAACGCGACTATCCAATTGGACACCACAGCAAATTCGGTAACGATACTACGACTAGGGGGAGAAACGGCCAGGAAAATAACAATTCTAGAAATTAACGACATAGTATGACAACTCAAAGCCCAGGTCTAACTAGTATGTTTTGCCTTTTGGCCCCAGCTCACCATAGAATGCCATTTTATGTTGTATTTAGAGATGCCAAGTTCAAATCTCAAATCTGCAGAATAAGAGATAGACCTCCTCAATTGCCGATTTTATATACTTTCATCACATCAAACATCACTATGAAATCTGAAGTTTAAAGTTAGAAGTCTGGATTTTGGAGTTTGAAGTATAAAGTCCCGGCTTTCGTAGAATGAATGCTTTGTGACTGACTTTTATTTGAGGCAGGCAATGGAACTTGGTTTAGGTTGTGACCGCAATTGAAAGTCGGGGTATTCTGTTAGAGGTTGAACATTGTTATGTTCTATTTGACCCTGCTTATTGTAACAAACCTGCGAGGGCGTACAGATGTTAGCTCGGTCGAAGTATATTTGTACTATGTGGAGTTCGACTATCTATCAATATACCTATGTATGTGAAAGGCTGGACGATGAAGATTTATTTTGTGATTTATTGTCCATCGACTTTAGAATCGAAGGTATCTCTCTTGCTTCCGCTTGGCATTTGTTCAATTTCAGTTTTCATGTCGCGCATTCAAATGCTTCCGAATAACATCCCCATCAGCCTAATTCTCTCACATTGTAGTGCCCAGATAAGAATAGCTTTGCCAAAAGGCAAGTCAAAACATTGAACCGTATTTTCAGGTATATATTATATTGTGCTTTGTTAAAATAGCTATTCCTAAAAATGATACGCTCAATGCGAAACACTCAAATGCGAAGGTTTTGTAAATATATTTCTGCCGAATTGCTGCCTCTACCCATCGTCATACTGGTGTATTTTTCCATAATGCATTGGCATACCGAACTATCAAGAACCAAACTTACTCGTACAACCATTGCACGAAAAGGGAGCCCGGAAGCCACGTTCAAGCAGACAGAAGCCTGCAACTACGATGTTGACTTACTAGTCATGATCAACAGTGCAATCTATAACTTCGATCTGAGAGAGTCTCTTCGGTCTACATGGTTACGTCATTTGAAAATGAGAAAATTGGTTGTTAGGCACGTATTTTTCGTCGCGGAGACGGAAGACCATGAGGTTCAATGGAAACTTAATCTGGAGAGCAGAACCCATGGCGACATTATACAGGGTGATTTTATAGATAACTATTATAACAACACATTAAAAATGAAACTGATTCTGCATTGGAGCGCATCGTTCCTTTTTAAGATACATTTTCTACTAAAGGCGGATGACGACATTATTTGTGAATCCATTTCACATGTATAGCATGCTAAAGTCGTACGCAGGGAAGCAAGATCTTCTAGTTGGTAGAATAAGGCAAAATATTAGGCCAACCAGAAACCCAGTTCACAAATGGTACATTTCATAGATGATTCCCCGAATGCAACTTACCCCGACTATCCACTTTGACTACCTTATATCTGGTGATTTAGTTCCGAAACTAAATAAGGCTACAATTAATACACCAGTTATTCCGATCGATGACGTAAATGTAGGTATGTAAATACATTTCTGCAAACTTTTCAATTTCAAAACTCGACGAAGGTGAAGGTACTCGAGTGTATTGACAAATATTACGCAGAAAGATTGAATATTTTACATCATGGTTGAAAGCAAATACGCCAAGTGTTTAAACTAACACACACTGAATAAAATAAAGTGACAATATAGCTGAGCATTATGTAAGGACAAAAAATAGTCCCGTTTTTGATCGGCACTCTCGTTAGTTCCATCGACTACACTCGGAAGTTTGTTCATGAATCAAAGAAAAAAGTAGCAATGCGCCTGCCAATGTTATTTATGCATGCTCAGATCGACTTTCAGAATCAGATGTTGTTGTTGGTGTGTGTGTGTGTGTGTGGGGGGGGGGGTTACAGCTTTGTCAATACCAGTTAATTTTATGACGTCAAGAATGTCAATTATTCGCAATAATGAATTCTGATGAACTACAGGTAGACCTGTAGAGTGGTTTATAAACTGTTTGAATGTTTATTAATAAATTAAAGATCAAATAAAGTTAGAATTTGTCAACAATCATGAGTTTCGACATTGGAATAGAACAAATTGTTGGGTAATCTCTTCTGTCCTCATCTGTCCTGGTGGGCGGCACGTCTCGATGCTCCGTCTGTTCTCAAAATCCATCCCTAGAAACAAATGTTCAAAAAAAAGAAACACCCCTTGAATTTACAAGAAAAACCCACCCTTAATTACATGTACACTAATTCAAAATCATGGTAAAAAGGACCTACCATTGTCATTACGACCCCTTTGATTCCTGAAAATGTCAAAATGGGTTCTCTTGCCCATTTTGAAAAATAATTTTTAAACCCTTTTTGTGCCTCGCGTACGTTTTTACTGGTGATCCCGAGTCTGGCACAAGCTTGGGCGTTCGATGAAATACGTGGCAATATGGAAACAGATATTTGAGATTAGACCAATTAAAAATAATGTGTCTTGTTATTATTAGTAAAGTAAATGTTTAGATAAGTATACTGTATACTGTATGTGAATATGAGCCTATATCCTAAACATAATACAAAAATACGTATTTATTACGAATATGCCCATTCGAATTCAAATATAATAAATGAAATTGGAATTGTATATGCACATAGGGAGTTTCCTGCTTATCGTAGTGATAAGAAACACATTTCGTGAAATGAACCAAACGCATGTATGTGCATACATTGTAAATTTAAGTGTTTTAAAATATGACAATGAGGTATTTTACAACACCACATTTTTACTGTTTTGTGGGAAAACATTAAAAGTGTTTATTATAAGCTTGTCCCACTTTAACAACTTGCAGTTTTTATTGCAACATTTCAGGGATGTTTTTCCACATACTAGTAATACATTATGTAAAGTGTTGAAAAGTGTTTCAACCAAGAACAAGAAAAAAAGTGCTTATTATCACAACACATTTAAAAGTAATTTTACTAGAAACACATTTTCAAAAGTGTTTCCACCAGGAACATCATTATCAATAACATACGATAAACAAATCACATAATCAAGTAAGTATGTATTCCTAAATATAAACACTATTTAGGTACGTTTGAGTTTAACACTTAAAAAACAGACATGGATAGTTGTTCTAAAAAATAATTCGTGAAACTGTAAATACAATATCCAGTAATTGTGAACATTGATACTACAAAACAGATGAAACGAACAATAACATCTTTCTGAACCCTTTCTTCAATGACATAAATGAAAAGGCCATATCTCTTCCCATGTGGTATTGTTGTTTCTGATGCAATCCCTCCGGGCACATCAAATTCCTGGGGAAAAATAGTGGGACATAAAAAAAATCATTAATTTCATCTATTGCGATCCCATTCACACTCAATCCTCGACTCTGAATATATGCACTACATCTATTCTATTTCATTTCTCTTTTAATATTCTATCCGTCAAATGGGTTCATTGCTTATTTTTATCATTTTTAAAATCACCCCTAAAACGGATAGAGTGGTATTTTGAAACTATATTTACCTATTAAATCAAAGTTCTTCTTGCATAGAAGACGAAGGCACTGAACTAACAATAACCCATATTAACAGGACAAAATAAATTCCGAATATTAGCAGTATCATCTTGTCCGCTCCGATCGTTTCTCTTACAATCTGAAAAGTATAATATTATCAAAATGCAGTGAGTAATGTTTAAATATTAATCATTATTGTTTCAAGCAATGCTATATTTGAATCAATAAATTCATGAACTTGAGTTTAACTTGACTTATCCCGCACATAAAGAAATGAATGGAGGCCGCTGCAACAGCAACAGTACACAACAGCCGACGCTGGATCTATCAATTACACTTGCCACACGCTTCGTTACGGAGTAACAATATCATCATACATTCAGGTTTGTTTAAGATAACTTCCGGTTCCCTTCTTTCCTCAGAAAATCAAAAAAAGTCGTTATACGGTTCAAGTTGTTATTGCTTCTTCAATGAGTATGCCACCTGTCCACACACTCCCGATAGTATAATTCAATCATGAATGAGCGTGAGCACGACACAAGTTACCAGTTACTTGAACACGCACCATACATTAATGTCCACTATCGTTTACGAAAGGTATCTCAAAATATTTGCAAAGTAGCAAACTTATTTACTGTTCAATATTTGTTTTCATATTGTATTTATTGTATTAATTAAATTTCTAAATAACAATTGAATGGAATAGAGGCTTAGAGGAGCTTGTTTAAATTAGGCGCAAATTCGCCCAGGTGCGTGGTAATCATCATATTGGAATTCAACACCGAGGCTCCGCCAATAGAATAGGAGCTGTAAAGAAATTGAATCTAATGATTAGATCACAAGGAATTAATGCCTGTTTGGCGCAGCGTCATCCAGCTTACTAACTCGAACATTGATAACAACACCGTGCACGTTTAATTCCATCGGTTTTAAAACGTGTGGCAGGTACATGGTATGCACACTCACAAAATACTAAAATCGGTAAATTGATCGCTACATGCACAGCATGACTTGCTGACTAATGTGACGTGTGTGAGCATGTTTTTCAATACATATGCTGCATACAGTCGATAATAAATACTGTGTACATTATAGATGCATACCGTAGACGGCATACTAAAATGTCCTGTATATAATCGGATGTTTTAGATTGAAACATTGCATGTGTGTGTAAGAAAAGTGTTTTAGTTACACTGGTGAAACTGTGTACATGTCGTGTACATAAACACTTATGAAACATGCATAGTCCAATGTTTTATCTTGAAACATTACATGTATGTTTGTTTTAGGAAGTGCTTCATGATAAAACAATTTGGAAAAAAAGTGTTTGAGTGTTTTACTCTCATGAACACAAATGAGTCTTATACATTAACATTTTGCGAAACATTTATAGTCTTATGTTTCGGGTTGAAAGATTTGAAAATTTTTCGAGATAAATCACATGTTTGAATCACATGTGGGAATGCTCAGATGTGATTGGAACTACAACTACCGTTCACCAAATGTGGATTAATAAAATCTGTTAGACCACGAGATACTTAATTCACCACGAGTCTCGATTTCTAGTTGTACTTAAGTTGATAAGACCATATTGGTTAGAGCTTGAAATAAAATTATTTTCTGAAGGTAATGTCCTTGCCTAGTTGGAATATATACCATAATTCTTACTCGCGCGTCTCCAAACTTTTCACTCAATTTTGTTATTACTGTTTACATAAAGTTGGATGCATTAACTCATAAATGTTCTGACAATAAACACTTTAATGACACATTTCTGTCAACGGTGTGTTTTAATGAAAAACATGAACGTGCTTCCGATATTTACAGTGTATACATCAATATACCTATGTATGTCAAAGGCTGGACGATAAAGATTTATTTTGTGATTTATTGTCCATCGACTTCAGAATCGATGGTATCTCTCTTGCTTCCGGTTGGCATTTGTTTACCCATCCATTCAGTTTTCATGTCGCGCATTCGAATGTTTCCGAATAACATCCCCATCAGCCTAATTCTCTCACATTGTAGTGCCCAGATATGAATAGCTTTGCCAAAAGGCAAGTCAAAACATTGAACCGTATTTTCAGGTATATATTATATTGTGCTTTGTTAAAGATAGTTATTCCTAAAATTATACGCTCAATGCGAAATACTCAAATGCGAAGGTTTTGTAAATATATTTCTGCCGAATTGCTGCACACTCTGGAAAAAAGAAAGAGACAATTTAGCTGAGCATAACACACAGATCGACTTTCAGAATCATATTTTGTTGAGGGGGGAGGTTACAGCTTTGTAAAGTTTATGACGTCAAGAATGTCAATTATTCGCTATAATGAATTCTGATCAACTACAGGTACGCCTGTAGACGTGGTTTATAAACTGTTTGAATGTCTATTAATAAATTACACATCAAATAACAATCATGAGTTTCGACATTGGAATAGAACAAATTGTTGGGTAATCTCTTCTGTCCTCATCTGTCCTGGTGGGCGACACGTCTCGTTGCCTCGTCTGTTCTCAAAACCCATTCCTTGAAACAAATGTTCATGAAAAACGAAACACCCCTTGAATTTACAAGAAAAAAACACCCTTAATTACATATACACTAATTCAAAATGTCATTACGACCCCTTTGATTCCTGAAAATGTCAAAATGGGTTCCCTTGTCCATTTTGAAAAACTATTTATAAACCCCTTGTGTGCCTCGCGTACATTTTTACTGGTGATTCCGAGTCTCGCACAAGCTTTGGGCGTTCGATGAAATACATGGCAATATGGAAACAGATATTTGAGATTAGACCAATTAAAAATAATGTGTCTTGTTATTATTAGTAAAGTAAAAGATTAGATAATTTTACTGTATATAAATATGAGCCTATGTCTTTAATATAGTGCCAACATACGTAATTATTTAAACTGACCTTCATTATTAATATTTTGAGAATTCGACAAATCCACGCGATTTCCGCCATGCCAAGCTAGTGCCTCGAGGAGAGTTGGGTTTGATAAAACAATGCTGCCCATTCGAATTCAAATATAATAAATTAAATGGGGATTCTGGATGCAAATATAGTAGTTTCGTTTTTCTGCTTATCGCAAAAGAACACAAATGGAAGCAAATAACCACTATAACTGTACACACTTTATTTGCAACGTTTCGCTCACGTACGAGCTTCGTCAGGTCGAAACAAATTTTTGTTCTTTCACCCATTTATTTGAAGCATGTGCGTTCTTCTTGGATCCCACTATTGCCGAACTTGCCATGGTGTTCGTACTTGCTCTTCTACTTACGTTTGTTCTGCTTATCGTAGTGATAAGAAACACATTTCGTGAAATGAGCCAAACGCATGTACGTAATCATAAAATCATCCGCACCATTGAACAATAATAATTAATCGAATCTTTGATTCAGTGTTGCCAGTCATCTATATATATCGTGAAATTTGGACTAATAGGATACGGCTACGACCAAAGAACATACAAGTGCTAGCAATCGTAAAACTATCAGCGTATGTGCACACATTGTAAATTTAAGTGTTTTAAAATCAGTAGTTTTATAATTAAACACATTAAGTGTTTTTATTAAAATCGCAAATGGGGTATTTTTTTACATAATGAAATATTTTTTTTAGTGTTTTGTGATAAGTCACTTAAAGTGTTTATAAGCTTTGAAAACACTCAATTTAAAGTGTTTATAATATGCATAATTATGAAAAGTGTATTTGATGAAAACACTTGCAGTCAGTGTTTCAGGAATGTTTTTGCACATACTAGTAACAAATTATGTAGAGTGAACCACGTATTGAAAGGTGTTTCAACCAGGAACATGTATAAAAAGATGCTTATTATCAAAACGCTTTTAAAAGTGATTCTACTAGAAACATATTTTGAAAATTGTTTCCACTAGGAACATATATAACAAGTGCTTATTATCACAACACTTTAAATAGTGTTTCCACCAGGCCGAACATGTATAAAAAGTGCTTATTACCACAACACATTTAAAATTAATTTTATTAGAAACATATTTTTAAAAGTGTTTCAACCAGGAACATCATTACCATTTTGGAAAGTGTTAATGAACAAGGGATATAATTGTACAGTAACAATAACATACGATAAACAAATTACATAATCAAGTAAGTATTTATTCCTAAATATAAACACTATTAAGGTAAGTTTGAGTATAACATTTAAAAAACAGACATAGATAGTTGTTCTAAAAAATAATCCGTGAAACTGTAAATAAATTAACTGCGGTGAGGTGAATGCTTTCCAAGAATATATTGTTATATAATGCAACATCCCTTACTCCTGTTACAAGCCACTGCACTCAAATGATCTTAAACCATGTTTTATGCCACCGTCAAGGTCCCTGTCATTCTCGTATTTATTTTGAAAAGGTTACCAAGCGTTACCTAACATTCTATTGTATTGATGTTTTATTACTTTGGTATTGATTGTGAACTCTCCATTAATGGACGCTCAATACAATTACTATACCAACAGTACGCCAATTACTGTTATATTTACATATCACAGGGTCTGCTTTGGCCAATATAAGTACATAACGAGTATCACGTGACCCTTGACGTCTTTTCTATAAAAAGACGGGAGTGATTTCATTCTCGGCCGTCGTCGTCGTTGGTCGGTCATATTATTTAGTCGTTGTTGTCCAACAACATGATATGGATATCTGGACGTAGCCTTGAGGCTGTCCATAGAAACCAACTTATGTCAACATATTGTAGTGTATCTACCGATTGAAACCTTTCACAATAAATGGCGTATTTTATATTGATAAAATATTTCTGAATAATTCCCACAACAAGCATAAACAGGGAAAAGGCACACAACACTGTGACACGCATATCAAGCCTACATACGCCTAAATATGGGCTTAAAATATGATCGTAAGATTCAGAAAAATCGGCGAATAATAAACTAGTGAATAGACCTGTTGTGGCCTTACACATGGAACAGTCTGCGCACGCGAGTCCCAATGGTAATGTACTGAAATCATAGAGACAGCCAATCAGTGATAACACAGAGTTCTATGCCGACTACGTAGTTTCATAGCGAATCGCGAGACCATTCGAGTGTACTCGGAATTTCTGGATTCCAGACTAATAAGTACACTAATAAATGAAGCGTACTAATTTGGATGTGAAGCTAGTTACCAGTGAAACTGAAAGCTGGGCATCAGCGAAGTAATATCAAGACGACTCTATATAATAATGATAAAGGAAATACACAAGGAAATAAGTTACGCATACACAGAAATAATATACAAGGCACCTCTAATGGAAGTTGTCAGTTCATACATGCTACATAGATTAAAAACTACTTTTTGGCATGTCGCCATTGTTTTAACTAACTGATAGTTATAGTGGGGACACGAGAAGGCTAACGTTTAGGGTCGTAAACGCATGAGGCCCAAGTTTATTCAAACCAATAATTTGGTCGACGAGCTGTGTGGATTCATGGTCCTACTACTCAATGAGCTAAGCAGATGCACTGTCTAGTTTACTATGATGTGTACATGAATCAGATGCGATTTACACAGGTCATTGGCCATTCCATATTGTTAGGGGACTTTAATTCTAGAATAGGGGAATTAGCTGATAATATTAATGAAGACATAAACCAACACATTCCGCTTCCCTTGGTTTATGTGAATGATAATTTTGAACCAAGTAATAATATGGATGGTGTCTCAAAATCCTGTGTTAACAAATTTGGTAGAAAACTCTCCCAAATGTGTATTGAATGTAATCTTGTAATTGTAAATGGCAGGACAGTTGGGGACTTGGCAGATAAATACACTTATTATTCATCTAATGGTTGCAGTACAATTGATTTTAGGGTCATTTCTACATCAATTTATAATTATGTACAATATTGTTGATAGATTACCCCACATTTCGGACCACTGTCCCATTATCCTATCTTTATGCTTATACAACCAAAACAACCAAAAATGGTTTAATAAAGATTGTCATTTATCACGTAATGAACTTAAAATTCATACTAAATTAATTCAAATTTCCTAATGACCCTATTGTTAGAAGAAGATTCTTCAAAACACGTAAACAATTTTAAAAAAACAGCTTAATGAAATTGAGAGTCTTCAAGGTAACAATTCATCATTCTGGGAAAAAAATGAGTGAACTCAACAATGACGCGAATACACAAAAGTCAGAGACTTATTGCATAGCACCAGATAAATGGTTGACACACTTCAAAGATCTATTAAATTCTAAACCTGGTAAAAGAACAACACGATATTATATCTTAGAAATGGGAAAATTAAGGAACTTGATGCTAGTAAAACTGGTTTGGATGGTCCAATACAGGAACAAGAAATTAAACAAGCCATTAGATTATTGAAAAACAATAAATCAACTGCATAAAACCAAATCTGTAATGAGATGCTAAAATGCGGTGAACGTTACCTAATCAAACCTATTAAAAAAATATTTAACACAATTTACAATGCAAATATCTTCCCAACTGCATGGAGTACAATTACAACAATACCATACATAAAGCAGGAGTTAAATTAAATCTCTCAAACTACAAGGCAACCACTTTCATTGAGAAAAAGTACATGTTGTCACACCAACAGTTTGGTTTCAGGAAAGGTTGTCGTACAACTGACAACCTATTTATATTGAAAACAATTAACACCTCAACCACAATCAGCATACAAATACAGTGAATGGAAAAAAAGCAAAAGCAAATAAATAAAGTTTATGCCTGTTTTGTAGACCTGAAAAAGGCTTTTGATAGTGTTTGGCATGATGGTCTATTCTGGAAACTATTAGATAATGGGGTGACAGGTAAAATGTATAAAATATTAAAAGTATGTACAGTAATATAAAATATAAAATAAAAATTAAAGATGGACTGGGTGTAATCTAAGTCCTTCACTCATTTTTATTGATGACATAACTAATACCCTGGATCATGAATCATGTGAGCCACCAAATTTAAATAACACACCAACCAGCTGTCTAATGTATGCAGATGATATACTTATTCTTTCTAAATCCAAAAGTGGTCTCCAGAATGCCCTTAATGAGAGGGAATTAGATTAACATTGTGAGAAATCATAATTATTTAGGTGATGTTCTCAGCCTTAATGGAAATTTAAAGCTGCTATGAAACATCTGAAATACAAAGGAATGAAAGCATTATTCTCTTTGAAAGCCAAATTAGGTCATAATGAAGGCCTCAGTCCCTCACTATTGTTATCATTGTTTGATAAACTAATAAGACCAATTCTTATATATGGATGTGAAGTCTGGGCTGAAGAAAGTTCATTCAACTCTACATAAGATGTACACCTCAGCTTCTGTCGCTTTATCCTAGGGGTTTCAAAATGCACTCCGAAATTGGTAATTTATAGTGAGTTTGGTAGATACCCTATCGATTCATTTATTAAAAGGCAGTTAATAAAATGTACAAACCACCTAAACAAAACTCAAAACCCTATTATTAAGGAAGCCTTCCTACTTAACAAGACTGTAAAAAGTAAGTGGTACAATGAACTTAACTCAGTACTGAAATACAAAACTATCAATGAATATAATGAACTAAAATCGTCACAAATGTCACGGATATATGACAAAATAAAAAATGCATTTATAAAGCATTGGATTAACTTAATTAATGATGATAACAAACAAAATACTAATACAAAAAACAAACTGAGGACCTACAACAAATTTAAAACAAACTTCATTTTGGAAAACTACTTAATTAAGCTAAAAAATAAAGAACTGAAAAGTACTCTAACTAAATTCAGACTGAGCAATCACATACACAACATAATCAAAAGTAGCGACAGAATCTGCAAATTGTGTAATAAAAATGATATTGAAGATGAACATCACTTCCTCATAATATGCCCAGTATATAGTAAAGAGAGGGTCATTTTATACAATGAAGCTGAAAAGATTATTCCTGACTTTACAAATCTTACACCTGAAAATAAATTCATGAAAATAATGTCAAATAATAACTTAACAATTCCTCTGGCACAATATCTGAAATACAGCTTTGTTATTAGACAGCAGCACCTACTTAGTCATTAACTTTTTTTATATCTATTATGTGTGCAGTTTATAGTTTTTTGTTTTTTTATTATATATATTTCCGTTATTAACTTCAATTTAGTCTGTTTTGGTTGTCCTTTAAACTATTAGTCATTTTAATTTGATTAATTTTTATTTGTAATTTTCTTTTGTAACCTTTAACCTCATTGTGATGAGTTAATAAAAACAAATATACAAAATGAGTTACGTAACATACGTACACTATGACAATACACAGCCCATGACGGAGCTGCAGAAAAACCACCTCGCTATAATATAATAGCAATAATGAACTCCCCAGCAACTGATTACGAACTCGAGCACACTTTGTGCTCTATATATATCGCACAAAGTGTGCTTTCAACGAATATGGGTTGGTGGTGCGTCCATTAGTGTACATTTAACGGAGTTGGAACGTGGGTAATCGCTTAAATTGGCCTAGATATCATGCAATATTGAGCAGTGCGTCTACCTTTATTCCCCAAATACTGTATTTGTTGAAGTGGCTTATCTCATGTATATGGTTTTCCGTACTGATTGGTTGGAGATGGTGTCCAGATCCATATATTCTGATAACACTGTTTCTATTTTTGTTTCCATCTAGGAATTCTTCTTCGTGACTTAGGAGTTAAACTAGTGCACAACTTGTACTTTATGAAGAGCGTCTTGCGTGGCGAGTTTTCCCCGTGTACAATGCGTCGAATCGCTGTTTTTCACTATGACAACAATATACAAATGACACCTTCTCGACTTCGCGAAAACTGGAGAAACACATTTAATTCTACCACAAAATGTAATTAAAAACATGGATGGATGTGTCTGTGTGCGTACTTGATACTAGACTGTAGATAAGTCGATTGTGACGTGAAGTCAGTTTTGTTCTCGTATGGATAAGGGTTGGGGTATTTAGTCGATATATTGAGCATCAACTCAAATAAAGTAATCGCTGCAAAGAATAAAGTAATGGTTCCAACATTTTTTTTTGTACTTGAACTATATTTTTTATAAGGCGCAGTTACGTACTAAATAGTACCATTGAAATGAAGTAGTAATATGATAGTAATTCAAATAATTTAATATAAAAAACATAATTACTATAATACCTCCTTTAATCTATATGAAACTATTCATTACATGTCGTCAGGTTTGGTGTCCGACCTTCACAGAAACCCCAATTTTAAGTGTTTCGTTTGATCCGCCGCCATTTTGAATCACGTCAGTCATAACAAACATCATATCAGGTGAAGTCAACGAGTAAATTTGCAAAAATGTTTGGTATTTATGTTTGATCAAGAGTAACCTAATTTATGTACATTATTAAGGCTTAATTTAATTTGGAGGGGAGAGGTCAATCTGTTCGCAACTTCCCTCCCTCTTAACCAAATTAAATTGCCCTCCCACTGTTTTTTGCTCCCACTGCCTTCTCCCCACTCAGTGTTTGTTCCCCGCTGCCTTCTACCCACTCGGTTTTGCTCCATCTGCCCTCTCCCCACTCAGTTTTTGTTCCCCGCTGCCTTCTCCCCACTCAATTTTGCTACCTACTGCCCTCTCCCCGCTCATTTTGTTTTTGCCTGTCCTCTGGACACGCAGTTGTATCTACTCTCTCCCATCCAGTTCATACTGTCTTAATTCTCCCCTCTCAACAGTTTCTGCATTCTCCCTATCATTTCCCAGAGAAGACGTTATGATCACCAGCTCCAATCCTTAAACCCACGTGAATTGAATTAAACGTTTTTCTTTATAGCAAGCGAATTTAATGGTGATAAAATACCTATATTTTCTATGAAATGACAAAATGCCATGACCCATTTCACCGGCAACACTCTTTATTAAGAGAGTTGTACCCAAGTTCAAATTTTGCACTTCTGAACATACAATGCATTATGGGAGACAATACAAAATCGAAGAAAGCTTAGAAAGAACTTGGGATCGGGGTATTTTCAGTCTAAACATTCCTCCCCTTTGGCAATTTGGTTGTTGATGCCCGCAGAAAATTCTGCATTTTGCCGACTCCTGCTTTAATGTGAAATGATTCACACAAAAAAGTATTTATAAACAAATACAACAATCTAGTAATGTCCCGGGCACTTGTGGATGCGACTGGTAGTCATTCGCCTGTAGTCCACAGTGGCCGGGCAGCGACACACACCCTAATAATTTGTCCAAATCCAGAAACCTTTGGTATATTCTGATACTCGGCCACTTAAAAATACCTTGCCCTAAAAACATCATTGATAAGTCTAAACATGTAGTATAACATGCCACTAGACAGCACAGCATATTAACGTCAACCCGGCATAATCTTGGATTGCCACGTGGTTTCTCGTGACTTTCTGCAATTTTGGGCAACACTGCTTCTACATAGACTCCTTCAATTTCGCTGATTTATTTATTCTTAGACCATACATTTCATGACGTTTGTTATGCGATCAGTGATATATTCGTAACAAAATGTTATAACTGGCTTTTCAATTTCCACTACCAATCAAATAGAGTGTCACAGCACAGCGCATCATCGGGGAGAACAATAAATGGAATAGTAAGTAACGTGTAATATTACGTGTTCTCTACACTTCCACCATCTGCATTACCAATCATGTACCTGGGACATGGATGGTAGTTCATTGACTCCACACATAATACCCAAGCATTCACAAATAATACAGTAATATCATTTGTTCAGATCACATGTCCAGTGTATTTACAAAAGAATTTAAATTACACATTTTGCCAACAGTACCCTTTTTAAACATGAGTTGAGACATTTAAACATTTAACATTTAAAAATGTACCAATCTGCCAAGATATATGATAAAGTGAAAAGTAATAGCTCTTAATATTACAATTCTGTCAACCCTTTATTATATCCAGATATTATACAGCAAAACAATGCCCTCTGTCACACTTAGAGATTCAATTCACGGGCGTGATCCACATGATGAAACGAAAGCACACAGCATGGACACGGATAAAACTGAAGGCAGCATACAACCAAATTTGTCCATATTTTCAAAAAGCGCCTGACTCCAAAAGATATATTTGTCCAGAACTAAATAAATTACATAACAACCAATTTTTAAAGTTGATATCCAAAAGATGCATCCAGTGAATTCTTATTATGGTTGAAAATATCAAGCTAGATATACAGTGACATTTTAACATACTGTGATTATATGTACAATTTACACAAAAGAATATTTATTTGTCTGCACTAAAAGTTGACGACATTGCCTTGCAATATCAGAATCGTCAGAAAGATTATTCGATATAAAGTGTCCAAGATTTTTGACCTTTTGAGCTTCATGGAGTATCTCAGTATTCAAAAGAAAATCCAGTAGCACAGAATCCTTCATTTTATGTGATTTGAATATCATACTGACATTTTGATAATGATTGCTATAATACCATTGTGTTGTGTTTTTAGCCCCCACCCGGACAAAATCGAGGAGAGGCTTGTAGTTTCGCCTTCGCCAGTCCGTCAGTCCGTCCGGAAAAAGGGACCACCTATACAGATGCACGTTGTTTTACTTTTTTGAAAAGATCAAATATGACCGACTGGCAGCCATTTTGATTGTTAATCATGGCTTTTGTCTGTCCATTGATATTTCTCAGAGATGCCTTGACTTCAAAGATACTGATTTCAATGATACAAAAAAACAGTGAGGAGGTAAACATATTCACATGGATTTATTTCCTGATTTGATCAAAGATGGCTGCCTGGCGGCCATTTTGAATGTCAAAATCCTGTAAAATCCATTTTTGTGTGTGTTGTTATTATCATCATTTCTCGGAGATGCCTGGACCGATTTTGCTGAGACTTGGTACAAAGACAGAGTGACCACTGGTACAGATGCACATTGATTTATTTTTTCAAGGAATCAATTAATGAGATCATTTGCATATTCAATTACTAATTTGAATTCTTGTTTAAAGAATTTGTGTTGATATCTTGGGAATTAATAGTCCAAATGAGACCAAGGTTGGTTTAGACTTACTTGATCTGTCAATATACGATATGTACTATGCAATATTGAGTTTCAACTTAATTAACAAGTTTATGTGCATATTTAATATTTACTGAATTTCCATTTTCAATTGATTGTGATTTTTTTTTAAATTGATGCAAATTTTACCAAATTTAAAAGAGATGTCCTAGCTGTTAACTTTGAGTAACATACTTTTGATTTTCAACTCAATCTTCCTACCCGATTTTATACATATAACTTTAAACTTATTAATTCATATATTTCATCTGACAAGTGGGGGCTCTTCATCTTCAGGTGACTTGTGTTCAAGTAGAATGTCATTGTTTGTCATATAAAATGGCCCTTTTATGTTAATACATATAACAAAGGAAACAAATCTATTGTTAATGTTTTCTGTATATGGTCTTTATTCACAAATATTAAAGGCCTTCGGCCCATAAAGTGATTACAAAACAAAGAACATTTGTGCGTTTGTATAGTAAATATTAAAATAAATCTGAAATTTCGTACCTAACATTTAATGTATGAAATTCATATTCACCAAGGTATTTCAAAATGACATCGTCATGTGATTTCATTAAAAGAATAAATTTGTTGAAAGACGTTTCCAGCAATGTCTAAAGGTTGATTCAATGAGTTTACTGCAACTAGGTAGTATACCGATAGGACAATAGTTTCTTGCATCCAACGCTGAGGATCGGAGATATTCCTCGGTTCAATAAGCAGTTCATAACATGGGCAGCTATGGCATTCGCAGCGGGGATTACAAACTGAGAGTGAATGTGATCCTACCAATGGTTTCCCCAAATGCAAATTGAAACCTATATGCATAATATATATATATATTTCATCCTCACTTTGAGGAATGCTGTAAGTTATATATTTTGATTTGAGTTCAGTGGTTTGTGGCTGTTTTTTTCATAATTTATGTTTCATAAGTAAGCTTAATTGGCAATGTTATATATATAGTTTGTCAAAAGACATTCCTCATGACTTCCAGAAAGTTATTGATTGTAAATACTGAAATCAAATTGTTTAAACTTATTTTTTGTTTTGAATAAACTGTTTTAGAATGCAGAATGATTGAGTGATTATAATATCGTTTTGAATAGTTCTAGAGTCAATGTAATAGTTCTTTAAAATTCTAACAGTAATAGTGTATGAAACGAGATCATTTGATAAATATAGTAAATATTATAAGGCTTAGTGTACAACCTTGACTTAAATTATTCAGTGAGACCACCAGATGAAATTACACTCGAGTTACTGTACATTGAGCGGATAACCGACAAGAATTTGTCATGTATATCATATTTGATTTGTTTCGACCACAGAAAATCGTGGTGTATCGTGTAAAACACTTTTGCGAAATCAATAAAAATGAATCGTTTTCTTTCAATTG
Organism: Saccoglossus kowalevskii; assembly: GCF_978046115.1. Classification (NCBI taxonomy): domain Eukaryota; kingdom Metazoa; phylum Hemichordata; class Enteropneusta; family Harrimaniidae; genus Saccoglossus; species Saccoglossus kowalevskii. The sequence continues at coordinate 20,574,684 of NC_140641.1, forward strand.
TTAACGTTTGTTGCCATGGCTTGAAATGTGATAATGTTGCGACTTGTACTGTAGCCTCGCCGAAAAACACATTGCGCTTAAATAATATATTATTTTTTACGACCACAGAGGTTCAGAAATGAATTTAGGTTTTGTGTTAAAATCTTACTTGTTACAGATAGAAGGGTAATTGTTCACATCAGAACGATCATCCTTTTTGTGCAGTAGCCAGATGATTGTTTTTGCACCAGATTGGTAGAAAGTTACAACTGCATGAATAAAAGTATTAAGACATGTATTTTCAGTTATGTTTAGATGACTCTATTACAAGGTCATCGTGGCACGGAGTCTTGTTATTTGGCAAGCATCTGATAGACTTCTCAATTTCAAATATAAATATATTTTCATTTAAATCATGAAGCATATTATTATCACACTGGTCACAGTGCTCGTCGTGCAGTTGAGCGGCTTGCACAATTTATCGCACTGAATTAATGCCATGACCAAGCCAAACTATAGATAAAGGAGTCAATTATGACATTGAATGGGCTATTTGCATATATTAAAATGATCACTGTAAAAGAAAAACGCATTAGTTAAAATTACCAAACTCATCTCCCGTCGAGGGAGGGCGTAAAGGCCAAACACGTTCGAAATTAGTGACAAATGTCCAGTAAATGCACCGAGGACAAATTACGTAAATGAATAATGAACACAAAGAATTGACAATATTTGAACAGCAAATATAAAAAAGTGTTGTTTATTCCTATCATTTTGCAGAAATTGACACGCACTGTTGGGTCGAATACAAATCATCATCCATCGTAATGCGATGCCAATGTAAATGCGATGGAGAACTGCAAACAGGTTAACGTGATCACTAAAATATATACAATTTGTTGACATGTTAACCATGACAGGATAAACTCATAACATTTATTACACTAAAAAATTCAAACAAATATTGGAAAAATTCTAGACTAAAAATTGGAGAATCCTAAACAAGCCATTGAAATATACTTCTATGCTCGAAAACGTGTCAAAGTGTTCAACTCCTCTAAGTAACTTTCTAAGATTTATTAAATAGAAATTACAGCCTTGGTGTGGAAATTGTATTTATAAGGAGTGAACATAGCTCTTATTTTACGCATGTCTGAAATGAAATAAAATGTGGACAGACATTTATATATAATCCCACTTCTTTGGCATTGTACTATGAATAGACTATGTACGTCCCCAGAACACAATATGATATGGAAATAAAAATCAGGCTATTGAATATGTAATATGTAAGTAAACACGTGCAGATCCGATGAATGTTAGATTTATCAAGGTTTCGTTAGATTGATATACTGGTACAGTTAAGTCAATTCTTCTTCTCAACTAATCGTCTTGGTTGGCTTGGTCAGTACTCGTAGAATGGTCTGCTTGCTGATGATCTATTATGACAACATACGTAGGAGTATTAGATATACCAGATACAACCATCAATCATATAGATTAATATAGTTAATGTTCAGAACGCGATTGTTCATATAATGAAGACATTAACTTGAAAATAAAATTCAATTGACTGTTTTTACCGCTCACTGCGACATCCGACGTTATGTCAGAGTCGGTGGCACGAAATTGTGCATGGAGGGCGGGATCTGCTCACCAACCTTACTAGGGGTCCGGGCATGCTCTCTTCTAAAATAATTGGTTCCGCCCCCCCCCCATTTTTTTCGAGGGGGCGCCCCCTCGCTGGTAAAACAGAACAAACATAGATCATAGCGTTGTGATGTGATTTTGTCAGACTATCGCATGGGATTCGACAAACGCGAAAGTATTTGGGGTTATTAGGTGCTATATGGTCAGTTTAATGAAGTATGGATACCTCAACGCCATACCCCCCTGAAAAATCGGCATTTCCATATTAAGCTGTAGCAAAGGAAATTTAAGTTCAAAATTAAATTATTCGATTTTTTGCTGCAGGCGTTCGAAACATGCATTCCGCGGGACTTCGCAGTGAACAAAAAAACCATTTATTGAGGAACAGCATGTTTACGATAATTTTCTCACCTGTACTTATTTGGGAATCGTGATTTTCTACTGGCGGGTCGTTTTGTGGGAGACTTTCAGTGCACGGTATGTCGTCCATTGGAATCTGCTCATGTGAAACGCTGGATGACTCACCAACAAGATAATACATCTATGTAAAAGCAATTATTTCGTGATCATTTAAAAAGTGACATTCGACATACCGCGATGATTGTGACGCCATAAATTTATATTAATGTTTATTTTTGATAGAACAAAATATTAGATAGTTGCGGTAGGCTGTACGGATTCACTTCTATAGCATGCGATGTTATTAAATTATTTATAAGTTGTCCCTTCTATGTTTCGGGTGAATTTCATTGAGACATTACCCTGGGACATTACCTGTGGAGAGACGCCTTGACTACAGCATATAGTTCTACATCCGAATCCAGAATTAATAGTGGCGATAACGAGTTCGATGAATGTCAGTACCATTAATGCAATTGATGAAGCTACACAAACCTGTTCCAACAAATAATAACATTAATATATGTCCGTCTTGAGTGGAGCAGTCTTCAATTGCTGACCTGGGGTCATTCGTGAATAGACCAATGATCAGTTAACTAAAGCAATTGACGATTATATACCAAAAAATCTATTTCAAAACACAGATTTGAAAACAAGAAAACAGTTTTTATGAGCATATCAAAATTTAATTTACCTAAGAGTTTATTTGTTTTGTTTTGTTTATTTTACTTGACAGACAGACAGACACGTACATGTCGTATTTCTATATCTGTTTGTTGTTTTACAGTGTATGTAATTTAATGTAATTGATCACTTGACCTATCGTACAACTATCTGACCACTGATTCCATTGATTGGAAGAGGGAACACCAAGCATCATATTCTTTTATTGGGTTACAAGTTGAACTTAAGTTTTAGACACATTTTAAGACCCTAGTCTTCGACAAAACTTAAATTCAGTTGTAAAGTAGAAATAACATACCATATAAACACAATCTATATTTAAATCAATAAGTTGCAAAGAGAACGAAGTGATATCGATAGACAAATTGCAAGTCGTAGAACACATAACCTCCGACATAGCAACACATAGCAACATATGGTCGTAACTTGCCTTATTATGGGCAGCGTAAGCATAACACACAAGACTAGATTCGTTGAGGCACGGTAGATGTTTAATTAAAGCAAATAATTCACTATATATCATGATAATAACGCCCAGTGAAGATGATAGTATGGACAATACCAATGACGCAATTATCTGAAAATAAATAAATAAATAAATAAATAAATAAATAAATAAATAAATAAATAAATAAATAAATAAATAAATAAATAAATAAATAAATAAATAAATAAATAAATAAATAAATAAATAAATAAATAAATAAATAATAATAGCAATATATTATTCTTGAAACAAATAACTTTTATGACAAATATAGTGAAATCAACAAACATTCTTTTAAGTTTTTAAAGATTTACTTAGATCACCCAAACATATTGCACATATTATTAAATTACGCCATATCTACTTCGATCAATTGGTGTTTGGTGCGCAAAACTCGCTATGTGTTGGATATTCAAACTGCACAGTAAATACGTTTTCATTAAACCTCAATGTTTTAAATTTGTTTTCCAAGCTGTAATAGATGCTGTTTCAACGTTATCTATAAACTTAATCCGCAGTGTTATTGCATTCAAAAACGTCATATATTCATTTTGAACAACCACATTTCATTGTCGATGTTAATTTTTTATTTTGTAATTCACAAATAAATTTCACGTTTTTTAAAACGTATATTAAAATAGACAATCATTAGTGTGAACACAAGCAGATAGTCACCGCAATTACAAAGTAATTAAAAGTAGGATGCCCTAGCATGTTTCTATCCAATGCGCTACAGACCACGGCCAAGAAATGAAAATAAATGAAGAGGTGGGTGACCATATTTCACCAGAAAAAATTACAATTATTGTCCGAACCCAATAAAAAGACAATTTTTGTGAATGACGTATCGCTATCGAAAATAGAATATAGAAATTTCGCAACACCATATTTTTTGTTGGGCTCTGTGAATAGAGTGGTTTTTGGATCGGTGTACACAAAATCATGTACCTTCATCCAAGAACTAAATCGTCTTACAATCAATGAGAAAAATATGATATTTACGAATAATGTACATATTGTGTTAAGCATTGATGTTTAGTACATTTTGGTTTATATTTTGGTGAATTGTTATTTAATTTTGGGGATGGTGTTATGAGGTTAACGATTATTATGTATTGGGTTGGTATGATTATGATATAATTATGATTAATATTATTACATTTTATATATAGCGTATTAAATATTTGTAAATTTGTATGAATAATCGAGTTCGGGAAATCTACTCAGAGACAAAACAAGTACAATATCAAACTATATTTTAAAACTTACTGTAGCATTTGTTTTCTTGCGAGATGACAAACATCCTATGACACCTGTTATAAGAAACTAAAAAAACATGAAGTAATTGAATGAGTATATCCACGGTTGCAATTTTGAGATGTACAAATTTGAATTTCAGGAAAATCAAAAGGATTCGGTTGATGACAGTAGTTAACCGATGTGCATGTTTACTGAATAACTGGTTCGTGCTCTTAATTCAAAATGGTGAAGCATTTGCGTAATTAAATACTCCATCAAACAAATGGTAGTAAAGGATGGGTCGTGATCCTAGAAAAACACGATATCTGGCTTAAAAATTGCTACCTTTCATTTTTCATGTTTTCATTTTCTTATTAAGAACTTACTCACACTAAATAATTTCATAGTTAATTGCGAAATTTTGTCAACAATGGCGCATATATATTCTACGTAAATTTTTCGTGTAATTCAGCATCCTGTCATCCTTGGTGGACATTTAAAACATACTTACAAACACTCCGCACCAAATAGGCGCACTGATTTGATATACTGCACACTTTTCGAGAAGAGTGACAATTCCTAGTGCCAGGCACGCTATTCCAATAAATATCTGCGTTATACCAAGTCCCATAACAGTGTTATGAGCAAATCCATGTCTCAGACCATTACTACTTGTCTGCACAGGCTGTACTTGTATCATCGTAATACTTGGCACTTATAGATGAAATGTCTCACTGGAAAACGATAAACAGTTTACATTTTAAATAGGTAACAATAAGTATTGTTGTGTTATGGGCTATAGTGTTGTTAAAGCGGGAGGGTCGTCACCTGCGCACGCGCGGGAATTTAGTCCCAAGCGATGATAATAACACACGCTAAAAACGCAAAGGCTCATGGGTAGACGCTTGTTTGTAAACAATGACACGCTATGGCCATCTCACGCATGCGCAGGTGACGACTCCCCAGCTTTATTCTAAACACACTAGTAAGCGCTTGGCATGCCCTCTGAATTACTGTATTCCGTATATTATTTCAACGCACATGCGTGGTTGCGTTGTTCAATATTCAATCAAGCGTTACTAAAACAACGTGTTGTGTTTACATTAATCATTCTCGAGGATATAAAGCAATCAAACATATTAATAATCATTAGTTGAGTACAAATCCGTTTGTTTATTTACTATGAATTTAATCAATTTCAAATTAAATCAATATTGATACAAATGAAAAACATACATACATGCCTTGAAATAGTGATCTTTGTAATTCCAGCAGGTATTATTCAAAATCTGAATCAACCGCAATAGTACTTTCAAATTATGCCAAAACTGACCCCTGACCTGATTGAGCACAGCCTTGTGTGCACATCCGCCATTGTAAAAAGGTTATACACTAAATTTCTAATAGTATTTTAAAAGAATAGTTTCTCTAGTACCATATTTAATTAATCATCTTGAAATAAAAGCATGCTATCCCCTGCACAAAACGAATTTGTTCAAAATATGATGATGTGATTTCGTCAAAATTTTCACAAATATAAATAGCACGTACCAATACAAATGGGACAAAAACAAGTGAAACACAGTTGGTGAATATAGAGGGCGATATGCTACTTAGATGAAACATCATACCCAGGTGTGAATTAAATTGATTGTCCACAATACAAAGAAGCAAGAATGAGACTATTTCAATCAGCACAAACCTCAAATCAGCTTTTCAATATGTTAGATAACGAAGCAAGGTTTATATAAATTATGGGCAACATATATATATAGAACTGGCAGTTTATATTAACGAAAGTGCCATATTCTAAACCAGTGTCAACAGTATATTTATTTTCATCTATTGTTATTTTTGTTTTGTTTCTTAGAATAGTATTTGAGTATGTTCTATTCAAAATGAATAATGTCAATAAAGGTATTATTATTATTATTATTGCACACTATAATTAAAGTTACTAAACCTACACATAATCCGTAAAAAGCTATCTCATCATCGGTACACAAAGTAGTTATATACAGATGCGAACATTCTACAAATACTACAGAATATATCAAAATACAAAACAAACAATTAAAATTTAAAACAAATGGGGAAACAAATCACAGATCATTAAAAGAAGGATTCTGAAGGCGGCCATTCAATCATTAAGTCCTACAATACTGAATTAAATTAAGAGGCCTAGACTTTTTTGTAGAAGTACTTTTCAAACGTGAAACGCGCTTTTGCATTTATCAGTGATATATTGAGTAACTGTGACGACAAGAATTGTCATATAAATGTTATGTATCAGATAAAACTTTAATTTCACTTTCATCATTAACAAATATTGCCCGATGCAAACTTGGGCATATCATTGATGTATATAATAAATAAAAGTGATTCTAAAAATAAACAACATTGTATGTACTGATCGATGACTGAGTACATCTAAACACAACACGCTGCTTTCTATATGAGAAATTTAAGGCGTCCGAGTGGATACTTAAAACAACTTGATTAATGTAAGAACAGTACATGGTCAATGCGGTTATATGCTTTACTATAATATATGACATCGTAAGCATTGACCAGCAGAACAGTGAGATTCGTAACATGCTGCTGTTCATCGGCAATGGTGATAACTATATAAGAATAACTACGATCCCCGGAATTACGCTCACAACATTTAAAATAATAGTTGCCACACTTTCAAATGCTTGGAAAAGATTCCCGAGAAAGAAACATTGACACAAATACTTTCCAAACGGGAATTGAAAAGCTACTTGCGCTTACGTAGCTACCAGAAAATTACTACTGAGATTGTTTCAGCCATCCTTGGCAACCTTGGCCTTCCTTAATCTTCCTTCCTCACCTCATAAAAACTATTAATAACTACCGGTACGCGTTCTTTGTATAATTACATACTCTTGTGCTAGATTCACATTTAAAAATAATGTAATAATGTTTGAAAAATATTTTACACACATTTTAAAAGTCATTATTATCACAACACTTTGAAAAGAACTTTTACTCGACACATTTTGAAAAAGTGATAGACATGTTAACAAGTTGTTCTACTGACAACATAATTAAAAAAAAAACAGTATCAAAACTATTGAGCGAAACACATCTGCAATGAAAAAAATACCTCGGAAAGAGTTTATGAGCAATATATATCAAATAATGAATAGATTACCACCATACATTGTAACTATGATTCAGAATAAAATCAATAAAAAGCCAACTTTGAGTCATTGCAAGTTACAAGAAACAAATCACATAATCAAACAAGTTATTAGAGCAGGTTTGCGTATAACGTAAAAAAACGACATAGTTTATTGGCAGAAGGACGTAAAACTTAGAAAAAATGTCATTGGCCGTAACTTGAATACCATACCACAAACAGGAAACAGAAAGTTTCGGTATGCATAGACGTGTCAGTATAGTCACCCATCCCGCGTGCATGTGACGAAGTCGTAATGTAGGTAAACTCACCAAAACCCGTCTACGCATCGGCGCAGGTTCTTGATTCATATCAGTCAGACATACGCTGCATCTAGCTCACTCCAAATTGTTATCTACTAGTATCAGTGTAGTATAAGGAAGTAAAAAAGCTACCCTCGTAATGGCGCCATGGGACAAATGATGACGACACCAAACGTTTTAACTCTGTGTCAAAGGTCACATAGTTCTTCGTCATATATACTGAACAATAAACACTCATTGGCTCGATGCTGTCTAATTGAAGTTTGTAAACGAGATATACAGAGTTGTGCGACAGTGGACGTCGTATTTTACAAGTAGGTAAGGTTTATATTGCCCCCCCCCCCCGTGAACTTCAGTTTATTTTCTATGAGACATGTATTTTGTAAATGTGTCTGTCTATTGTGTTAGCAAACATTCTTATCAGTGGGATACATGTACTTCCGATGGCTACGAGAAAAACGAGCATGTGTTCCGTGATCTGATCCGAGATGAGGGCTGATGGGTAATTTTTCAAATAATATTTAAATATGCATCCGCAATGTTAAAATTTTTATAATTAATTAATATTTTTCATTAACAGATACGCAATGAAACCATCGTCATTATTGCAAACGTTGCTAAATGTATTCTATATCCCCCGTAGCGTATTTTACGCGTAATGACATAAGCTCGATTAAAAAAAGTTACTCTGAACATAATAATTATCAAATTTAAAGCGCGGTGGTCGTCGCGCAGCGCGTGTTCGAATTTCATGTAAAAAAACAATGTATTTTACACGCGTTGTATACGTCGCTATGAGTCCCATATCGAACAGGACGCGGCACGACGATTGTCGCCCTTTAAATATCTTGAATTCGCGGCTTGAGCAACACTCCAGTTCGCTGGTCATTATCGAAATGTACGTGCTTCACATACAAATGTATTCGCTGCTGTCGTAATTACAAACGTCTCCCAACTTACGATAGTTTAAAAAGCAGTAAATGTACGCAGTGGTTATTTTTTCTGTGCCGTGATGAATGTGTGACAGAAACGTATTGTAACTATTAAATCGAATATGAATACATAATTATCAATACGCTAGTCAGTCGGGCTTTTGAATAATTATATTGTATACGAACGTGCGTATACATGTGCGCAGTGATTCGGAATATGACAGGACACTAATCCGTCTGACTGCACATTTGGGTTGCGGTGATACGTGCGGTGTTCCGTGTGTAGTTGTTCTGTTGTTTCGTTTTCCAGCATACCCTTTACTATCATCACAGTCTCACACACGGTAACAGTTCTTGTCTGAGGTAGGCACGTATTTTGTTCATTTTATTCTATTCTATTGAGTGTGGATCATGTTACGCAACACTAGCTAGCACCTACATAGGATAAGAAACTCTAGGCTTATTGTCGTCCGTAACTCGACGTCGGCTGAGAGGTGTACATACACCTGTGGCGAAGTGTAGGATTATTGCCATGGCTGCCGATGGGTGTAAAGGTCTGAGTGGCGCACGGCGTCAATATTTATAATAATGCAACTTAGTTCGTCCGAGGAAGTGTATTTTCTCGTTACTTCCTTCCCACGCCATGGCGCTGGCTATAATACACAGCGTAGACTCATATAACGCACAACATAACATGTAGACCTATATACAGCCCCTTTGTATAATAACATACATTTATACTGACGTAAGCCTTGGCCATATATACACTCGCATAATAATTTATTTTATTGACAAAAACACGGAAAAACAAACAACAGCAGAAACTGAAGACTGTATGCAAGTCTACACAGCACTCACACACCGGAAATTGAATGGTCGTCTTGACCCGTGTCGAGCTTGACTTGAAAATAACCTGCCACCCTTATATTATTACAGCGTGTGTTATGCAGCTGACGATTACAGATTCGCCACAAGGAACCGTCCCATCTAATTCACAACAGCGCTCACATGACACGGTGTCACTAGATCCGATAAGTCTAGATGAGTTTAAGACCAAGGCTGTGACATGCGGAGCCCTACAGATATCGCTCGGTGTCATTCTTATATCTCTTGGAATTGCGTCTATTATCATAGAATGCTATATCTCGGAATTAGGAGCTCCTATTTGGTGCGGTGTCTTTGTAAGTGTTGTGTGTTTCTTTCCGTTTATTTAACGGTTGTTGTTGTTGTTTTCAACTCGAGTATAGTTAAGCACCACGAACATGCGCAGTAGTGTTGACTCACTTTTATAATGTAATACAGGCGTGCCGATCATGTTTCTCTGTTGGCACATGGGAGCAATTGTAAACTACAAACTACGTACTGTTCGGTGAATGTTGTTGTCACATCACAAGTATAAACTACGTTGCATAATGTCATGCATGTGATTATATAAAATAGTTAGAAATGTCAACACATCATTTGGTGTATCTTTCGCATGCATTGCAGTAACTTGACCAATGGTCGAAGGAACCCGCAAACACATAGGTAACTAAATGGCTTAGCCAATGAAAGCCTCTTTTTTAGATTTGGATGAAGGGTAAATGTTTTATAAATATTTTATAATAAATTGGAGTGTATCCATGTAGCGCCATAAATATATCAATTAAATTAAATATAGTCAAAACTAAATTTCTTTTAATATCTTTATTTAACGTGTTAAATTAATCATTCAACGCTCGTCGTCGACATAGCTGACAGACTATTGCACCAGCAAGCGCAACCACAAGATCCCAGGACGAGCAATCAGTTTACTAGAGCAAAGTCCCTCTATCCCCGGTCTGGAAACGACTAGCGTTCTTTTGTCTCGAACCGCAGTGCGGGTAAACAAACCGTTCACACGCGGGCCGAGGGAGTCAGGAAGTCAGACAGATTACAATACCTTCAAAAGTTACCGTCATGCAAAGCGATACCTCATTGTATGACTTCACTTTGACTTAAAATTCGGGCAACCACTACGTAAACAAACATGTAAACAAAATTATCAGTATGAAATTTGGGTTTTTTGAACCCTGATATGCATCACCACCAGCCTACCAACTCATAAACATCCAGTTCCTGCAATTCAAAGATTAATATCGGGAATTATGTTAATGTTCTCGTTTTAATAGGGAAAAAACTTCGCGTGCCAACATGCTGACATCGCTAAAAAAATCTTGTCAAAATGGCGTCGTTCATGTTAACGTAGTCGATCGAAAAACCTGTGATATTTCTGATTCTTGGGGGGTTCATAACAGTTCAAGTCAACTATACAACAACTAATGACTTTATTCTATGTAAAAGTATATAACAATGCTTCAATGATTGTATATAAATGATTTTTTTAGCACAGAATTGAGTACATTGTCATTTCAAAACGTCGCCATTTGCATTTACGATCTAAAAAGCATCCATAAAAGTCGCTCAATTTAACATTAATAAAATGCGGTGTGACAAATAAAAAATCAGCCCACCAATTTTTAATGATATGTTTTGATTATAAAATGTCAAAATCGAAGACAAATATTGTTTTCGCGCCGAGAAGTATGGTAAATAAAATTGAGTTAATTTCAATCACCCCAAAATCAAAAACGACAAATATCTGGGTAAAGGTATGACAATTTGTTGCGAAAATGTGTCGTTGCTGGTAAAATAGATGAATTAAAGAACTACTCGCCGGCTAAAATATGACCTTATACAGATATCCTGATTAAAAAATTATGTGAAAAAGTACGAATTCTGTATTAAACAACTAAGTTGTAAAAAAAGTACATAACACGGACGATGTCAAATCACGTACTGATCACGTGACAATGCTTTGCCCACACCGGCAATGCGCCTTTGCCAGGGAAGGAGACCAATTCACACCTAATACAATGACCGTTTCTAGACCGGGGATAGAGGGACTGTGACTAGAGTCAAACATCGGAATGTGGTAATGAATACGTTAAGAAAGTAAGGCTGAGACCATGGAACTATAAACCCCAGGAAGAACAACCACTTCGTTTCCTTTGAACTATGATAGTTGCCGCGATGTCGAATGTTTATTTTGACTGTTTATTTCGTCGCATTAAAAAATAAGCCGATTTACGCAAATGAACGTTTATCTCCGACTATCGGTCATTTTCGGAGTCAATCGGGCGACTTTGGGAGATCACGTGATCGAGTTGTTTCGGTTATAGCATAAAAAACAATGGCGCCAAGACAAAAACACTGATAAATGAGCGACATTCAACGGGGAAAAAAAAACATTGCCACTTCTGGCGATCGAAGGGAAACACGGAATAAGTCGGGATATCTCGACAACAAACAGCATACCAAACCCCATGTTTCGCGAACGTTCGCAACCTTCGCAAACGTTTTTCGAGGGTTGAAAAAAACAAGAAGTAATCTAAAAACGACATTGAAAATTATGAAAACTCGCTAAAACTCCGACCCGTTGCATGATTTCCGGTACACTGAAGGTCACCCTGCAGACCGACTTGTTTGCGCATGCGTAGTGAACGAAATATTTTACTGCGCAGATATGAAATTTTTTTTTCAAGTTTTCCGTTTCCAGCAAAGCGGTTGATACGGGCGTATCGGCGGCAACTAACATGGAGTATGACTAATGTTGTGGAAACAAAAGCGAAAGCACTGTAAGATAAACTAAGACAAAGTTTTTTTTAATCCTTTTAGTTTCGTTGTTCTTCCTGGGGTTTATAGTTCCATGCTGAGACCAAACTTCTGGCATTGTCGATATGTGCATAACGGTATTGTTATGAAGAAAATGACGGGCATATTTATCTCGAATATCGATGTTGCTCCAATGACATGGTCGTTTCCAAAAATTTTATGATATAAATTATTTTTACCTATTTCGCTCAATTTTAAACATATTAATCGACGCAGAAATATGATTTTCGATAAATTTGTGGACATTTCATCATAAATTATTCCCCCACGTCTTGTGATTTGTTATAGACTTACCTGTTGCATTACCATATAAATATTACGGTGTAAAGTCACATACAGTGCTGAATATACATGGGAAATAGTCAATTTGCGCATGTCTGTGTATGTGGTATTATAACGACTGATATATATATACCCCCAAACGACAAGGGATCATAATGCATTACTGAATATCTCGGCATTTCTAATCTTATTATTGCCTGCGAAGTCCTAGTGTGATCGAAATATATTTTGAGTATTATTTAGTGATTTGAACACGCCTAGCTACGAACGAGGATGGACAATAATGGCGGATTTGATGAGGTACACGGACAAATTTCACCAAGCAACTGCATTGTATTACTGAATGTCACGGTATTCAAATCAAAGATTAGCAGTGCCAATAAATATGTATATACTGTGACAATATCCATATCCAAATTCGTATCACTCAAAACCTTTACAATAATATCGAACTACCTTGTATTTAGATTGTTGTAACTGGCGTTATCGGGTGTTGGGCTGCAAATAAACAAACGCGAGACGTGGTAAGTACACACCATATTTATTTCGAAACAATGTTACACCGGTACACAATTATGTTTTCGCTCTTAGTTCTGACTCGACTCGTAACTAATTTCATACTGATATAACGGCAATGTCGATAACTTACCTTTCTTGAGCATGTTTAAATCATTCCGACGGAAACAGCAGGGTGTTATTCAACGTAAATATATATACGTTATTTTATCAACAAACTTGCAAACGTACGTACATACATCACAAAAGTACAGCAGTAACATTGCTGTTAACGTTTTATAAGCAGTGTGGATGACAGGTGTTGATATACTCCGGTCATGGTGAACTTACAAGTAATAGAGTAAGAACTTTATGGTTGAATTAAGGTAGCGAGAAGGTTTTGTGACGTTTTCGAATAAAACATTCTCTGTCTGTTGTCTCGTTCAGAACAGTAATTTAGCTTATATATTTCAAAAGACTAAGTATAGAGGTACAAGTTCGCACAAACTGGACAGTCATTGTTTACATAATTATCACGTGACATCAAACATGGCGAACCTTGTAAAAAAGTCCGCGATTGCGAGAGCACACTGCGGAATTTCCTGGTGAAATTTACGTCATGCATTGTCCGTAATCAAGTCCATTGAAATGTGTCCCCGGTAATCATACTTGGCACCTTTAACAGACTATTATTCTGTGACAAAGCATTTTCTTTAAAAACCCAGACATATTTCGCACCATCATTATCTTTTGAACGATAACTGCGAGTTTGAATGTCCTAGTCCGAACGCACTTCATTTGGCAGCGGTCCCAATGAGTCGTACTCAGTCAAAACCTCAACTCGAGAAAGACGCGAAAAACAGTTTTGGTTAATGAAACACTGTAGATTTGCTGCATTATTATAAATATACACTAAAAATGGCCAAAAATATTAATCTCTGATATCATAGAACTCATAAAGAGTGTCAGATAATGAATAATTTTATGCTCGAGCGTGAAAAATGAAGAAAACTGCTGGCATTTGAGTCCGTACTCCAGGAACGTTCGGATTTCCATTGTTATGCAAACGCACAACGAGGGATAATCCTCTGACAAACATTACTGTCCCACTGTACACGCTGACAGTTTACAAACAGGCTAATCCTTCAAGTGTCTCTGATAAGAGATCTAATAAAACGGTTTTCATGGTGAAACAAAATGGCCGATGTTTGAAAAAAATTGCTGTTTCAGACTGCGACACTGAGTGGCAGATTTTTCTTTGCCTCGTCTGTCAACGCTTTCTTTTCTTCGCCATTACGTTATAAAAAATGGTATTAGTAAAATAGATAATTGACTTTGAAAATAAAACGATTTAAAAGAAAGTTGCGCAAAGTTACAGTACTTATTTCGCACAACCTCCCACCCGCTCCCGCTTTCCAATCATCTTTTCACTCACTTTCGCGACCGCTTGTTGAATTCGACCGGACAATTTCCGCTTCATTTTTGACCGCGCAAGCCCCGAAATATCACCGCCCGCCCGCTCGCTCGCGCGCATTCGAAATTAGGATTAATAGAAAAATTTCCGAGGTTCACATTGTCTTATAATTGTCTTTCTGGTTTTTATTAATGTTCAACAGCTGACAAAAGTTCAAATACTTTTTGTTTTAACGATCTATAATTATATGCACGCAATCTGACCCTTTGACCTCGATTTGGCTTGGACTGAATATTTTATTTTGAACAATATTCTGACATGAAATACAAAATGTATTTCAACACAAGTACGACATGTTGTCTGGGTTTTCTTTCCTGATTGTTGAGTCTTCGCAATGAGTTTTGTATAACTATTGTTGTTTTCCCCCCGAGGCAAAGACAAGCTGAAGGACCATGAAGCTAAATTATGGCAGTTTCATGCAAGGGCTGAGTGAAAGGAAATATTTCTAAGCCTAAAATAAAACCTTACATTACATCTTTGTGTATTTGTTAATTTTACATATGTTTTTAATAACAGTATGTCTGTAAATATCTAGAAAAATCTCGTTTTCGTTGATAATTTCGATTGTTTGGAATGTCTGTTTACCGTGTCCCAATAATTTGTTTGGAATGTCGATCCCAGTTGGTTTCTCTATACTGAGTTTAGGAAGGGCGTCGATCAACACAATCAGCCGAAACGGGACAAACATTTACCGTAATTCATGGGGATCATGTCCGTAATTTGTGGGCTGAGACCCCAAATAATTTAACAATTACTATTATTATTATAATATATATTTTAATTACATCGCAAAACTACAACAGAGCTGAAGTTGTTCGCGGTGAAACAACCGCCTTGAAGTCGATGCAACTTCAACTAGCCATTTCTTACCTTGAAATAAAAAAAACTAAAAATTCGAAGTGCATCGGGGAAAATATTAATAATCATTCTTATCAATCGCTTGCTTTATTTAATTCGAATCCACGAAATTCACGAGTTTTTTTTACATTTGTTGGCAACTTCCGCTCTAAAAAAGATTGAAAATGTGGGTGTGGTTCTTTTGCGAGGTCCAGTTGATAATACGGACAAATATGGTTCTGTGACCCAGGTCGTGCTCCGATCATGTGACTTTCAACCAATCAATGATGTTGTAACAAAGCATATTTGACGCTAATTGAAAGGTCGTCGTACCACCCAATTTCCGGCGTCGATTCACATAGTATTTTTGTGCTGTGACCGGCTTAAAAATTCGCTGAAAAACATCGGTATATTTTGACAAACGGATGGAATTTGACCTCAGTTCAAAAAGAAAATACTAGGCTTAGATACATTAGAGTCCACGGCGAATCAGTTTTCTCTGCAAGTTGTGAAATAAAGTAAACCAGAGTAGCCTAGGGTCGATGATTTTCAGCCCTGAAGGACTTCCGTGTGAATCCTGAGTTACGAATTGTTCATCGACTGGCCACCAAATATTTATGACTATAACTAAATTTGACACGTTTTTTTAAGCCCAATAAATTATGTCAAGCTCTGTTCGATTTTTCAGGGCATGTGGCCGTTTTTAGTCGAAAATATTTGTTGTGGGAACACTTTTACGGTACGGTATAGACTAAACTCATTCAATGATCGTGACTTATTTTTTAAAATTGAATGTCAAATTTTACCAGACATGGACCGACGTGGATTCGGTATCATTATTTTTTGGAATTAATCATTAACATTTCCTCGTTTCTCTACTCTGTCAAAATGAGTTACCTATACTTTTTTCACGTAACTATCATTAAAATAATAAAAAATAGTACATCTAGAACAAGCACCCAAAACATGTAACAAGAGGTCACAGTTCAGTTGCTTTCACGATACAAGTGTCATACAACTATTAGATTTGAGGTGTCGTTCAGAATTTAATAATAGTTAATACTAGTTGTATGTTCACACTTTACTATCAAAACCACCATTTCGACCACCCATGTGCCAGTGATCCGTGTTTGGGTAAGCGGTCGGTGTTTCAATGAGCGAGCTAGCGAAAAAAAAACGCGATTAAAATGCGGTCGGTTTCCGGTCGGACAAGACCGCATGGTCGGAAATTAAGCGATAAGCGGTCGATGTAAAAGCGGAACGTTGGGCGAAATGAGTACTGTATGCCCGGACTGTATGACCATGTTTCTCCGACGAAGTCTCGACTGACAATAATGCTGGCAATGGACGTTAGATAAACACGCATTGTTTGCAACTGGAAGCTTATCACCCGTTATATCAGAATCGTCAACAACAGAGTCTACAGATAAGATGTTATCATTTAAACCCTTCCAAAGATAAACATTATGCAAAAATGCATAAACGGCAGTTGTAGTCTTTTCTTCTAGCGTTTTAAAACACTAATTTAATCAACGTTATTTTGCAATTTCGATCTTTTGTGAACCTGGGATGATGTATCAAGGTCTGAAGTAACCGTTTTATCAATTTTTGAAAAATCAAGAAAAAAGTGAAAATTTCCCTTCTCGCTCACAATCAATGCACTTAAATGACTAATTGTTTTCTCACAGATCATTACGTCTAGTGTGATGAGTTTAATGGCCACTGTCCTAGCTTGCACAGTACTATTTGTGACGTCACTGGTTGCCATAACGATGGAAGAGGAATATGTCAAAAACTGTGAAACTGTGGATGTAACAAATAATTATAGTAATACCACTGTTATCTTGGATGATTGCACCGTGACCGAGATTCCATACTATGTGAGTCCAACTGTAGAATAGAATAGAATAGAATAGAATAGAATAGAATAGAATAGAATAGAATAGAATAGGATAAAACTACTGTATTCATTAGCCTGAGGGGCAATGAAATGTATACTATGAAAATGAAATACTTTTTTAGTTCTTCGAGTTAACGTAAATACATTTCAGACCAATCTATTATGAAAGAACTATTATACAAATCACACTCCATTGAACAATACTACAGATCGAGCCTACAGAAAGACTAATGTCAGTTTAATAGATCGCCAGTCTTTGTCGTAATAGTATCACGTTCAGTTAGTTTTCCACTGATTTTTTTTTTACAAAATTACGCCTTTTTTGATAAAATGCAAACTTTAATCAAAACACCAGAAGGACACGTTGTCTTCTAATTCTGTTCGAAAGTCGCTGTGCTTTTGATTGTGTGGTTCAGATGGAACTTTTAAAACAACAAGCTCTTCCTCTGCCAAAACACTTTCTTGTTGTATTGTCCTTGAATATCCAATTTACTTGTTCTCGTAGACATGCTAACTTCGAAAAGTGTGTCCCTTTTCTCCGAGAAATTAAGAACTCACATGCATATGCCTAGATCAATCAAACACTGTAGATTTGTCAAATTAAGCCTCAGATTGACCTGCTGAACGATAGAATTATTATTTTGAACACATTTGTCACATTTCCTTCCCCAAACCCTCCAGTTGATTTCAGATTGTTCGGGCTAGTAATGCGATTTTAAACATATAGGTATGTCACAACTGTACGCACATGTTTTGACTTATTGAAGTATATATTATATTTATTCACACAGGAAGGACGGCTCGTTGTAGACTGCCTGATACTGATAGCTGCCGTAACAGAGGCTATTGTCGCAATTATAAATTGTGTCATTTGTAACAAGGTGACGCCGTGTACGTGTAAGCGGAGAAGTCACAGTCCCGTATGTAGAGTTGTATAAATTCATATAATGACATTTTGCTATAATAATATTGACCTCAATTCAGTAGATAGATCAACGATGGATTATTCAGTTGACATAGGGGATTGATATTGACAACGTCATGGCGACTGCACTATTCTTTCAGTAAATATTAAATAATTACCATATCTGGCATTTCCTCGGTGATTTGGGTATTTATAACTGTTTCCCTGAAATATGTTTCGCATACGCTATGCTCATTACGTATTTATTGTTATATTATATTATATTTGTCGATTTCTTGAATAACGCTCGTTAATTATTTTACTGGCGTCTGCCTTCCAACGACCAAATTTGATGTTATGTTGCCGCTGATTCAAATGACAAGGCGCGCACCACGGACCCATCCATAACTTATCGTTACAGATTCATTGTGTTTCTTTGGAGGGTGTTTTGTTATTAAATTGTTACCCTAAATATTTGTAATATATGGTATAGTACAACAATATACAATCTCACGATGGGGTATGCCATTTGAAGTTCCACAACATCATGTCATATACCGTGCTTATTGAGAGAACCAAACGGTATACCTATAGCCAATGGTTTATTGCTTTAATATATGCCAGTTTTGCTTTCTCACATTAGGCGTATTACATGGAAGACCCGGATGATGGGTTGCAACAAGAAATGGAATCTATCGAACCACCTAATGGCAAGGCAACTGAGATAAACAGTAAGTGAAGCTTAAGTATTATTAGTATTATAAAAATAACTGATGTAATAGGTAATGCCTTAAATGAAATCAATCCATCGACCCATCTATAGATTTATACGACTATGTTAATAATGCCAACGAATCAATCAATAATTAATAACTAATGATCATATTATTATATCCATGCTTTTATAAAAGCTACGGGAAGTCATTTTAGCTAAATAATCTTTTGAACTCAAAATATTTTCTTGCTAGATAAGCAAATTCCTTTTTATTGTTACTAGGAACACGAGTCCCATTGACACCAAAGAAAGACGGCGACGTAAATCAGCCACAACTTGTGTTTCAACCATTGAACCAATCACACCCACAACATCGCATGTTCAGGTCCGATCAGCCACAGTTCTACACGTGATCTTAGCGATAAAAGAACACCATATGAACTTCTAACGTATACATTTACTCGTGATCTATCTAGCTTATCGTTTCACTGAGCGAACACTGATAAGTAGATGTTAAACGGACCGACTATGTAATTGTCGAATTTGTCAACCAATTTCATATTTTTTTGGTTACTAAAGGTTGTATTCAAAACGCCTCTATTTTATCTTCACTGGATACGTTAATTTTAACCTGCTGGTCGGTTTTAATCAATTTGTTCTTGATATTAAAATGTTATATTATAATCATTCCTACATACGAGTGATATAAAGTTACAACTGTAATTGCCATACTAATAAATTTAACAGTTCACTTTAAGAAGCGAAAACTGAATGAAGTGTTGCTACAAGCCACGTTTTTTGGAAAATCTTGGCTATGTCACTAAATATTCAATGGATTCAAGTAAACTATTTTTTACAATTAATCGTTATTCATAAGCATGCAGTTTTAGAGAACATTTGGAGCAATCAAGTTCAATAAATGCAAGTCACAAATGTAAAATGCTGACAACTGTTGGTTAACCAATTTATATGGAAGGTGTTTTGCAGTAACTATTGAGCACTAGTTGAATGAGACGTTTAACTACTACAAACAGATATTGGAAGCAAAATAGACTTCTTTTGTATAGTTGCTAGACCACCACACCCACTATTGTTCGAGAAGGAAAAATCATTTACAGAATTTATTATGAACAACAGTCTTTAAGAGATAGTTAACAAAATGTATGAATCGAATTTCAATTAAGCACACAGAGTGGAATTTTAAACATCAATGCCCATTTTTTAAAGCTGAATCAACACATAAGAACGACACTTAGTATTAAAAAATCCAAAGAACTTGAAACACAATTATTAAAATCAATGGTCAGATACCTTGTGGATATAATATATTTACAATCAACAACATCAACTTCAACTGTAATCCGATTTTAATCCACAAGAATCCTGAAGAATAACTTGCTACTAGTAGATTTAGTATCATCTAACACCACCAGAGATGGTTGAAGTATTGGTATATAAATAATTCAGATAAATCAATTTTAGCGAATTGTGGTAAAATGATGTAATAGCGAAATGTTGATTTAGCGAATCTGTTTTGTCATTGTTGATTTCCTGTTTTCACAATACTTAGCGACATCTTGAATTAGAGACTCAGTTCTCTCGCTAAATTCGCGAAAAAGACATGCTCGCGAAAAAGACATGTTTTAAAATATATCTGGACAACCATCAACACAACATAAATCATCTGAAATTCTTCGTTCGATGTACTAGTTGCATTAAACAACCAGAAACTCCTTACACTGCTCCTCAACAGGAGTTCAATGGTACTTCAGCTTCTCTAAAGTGGCGTTTGCCATCCAAGTACAGCATAGCATCTGAAAAGGACATTAAGAAGTGATTTATCTATATGAACACATACATCTCTATACTGGCAGATTTCAAAATGTTCATCTTCGATAAAAAAAAAAAAATCAAACTTAACTTTTTACACACAATGATAATTGTATAATTATATGTATTTATTCGTCAAGTTACAGTACACTAATTGTGTGGCTCTATGTCTGTATGGTTTTGACTCAAGTCTGCTGCTTTCATTTTGAATAAATATTAACAAGGTATAATGGAATGAGACACAGTGTAATAGACTTTAATGTGAAGAAGACTTTGAAAAACGCATTGATCTACATGATCTTTTATTAAGTCACCAACAGTAGAAGACATTTGGTAGGTGAAATTCAGTTGACATCATAAATACATATTCTCCTCGTCAATTACTTACTGATATTTCACACTATGTTTAGAATCTGATAACAAATCAAGGACCATTAAACCTTTATTCAGTGTTCATGTATTGTAATTTTGGTTTGATTTATTCAATTTATACACAATTATTAACATACCTGGATATGTCTTGGGCATTACAGGCGAAACAGGACTTCGTTTATCGAATGTAAAATGGAAATCATTTGTTGTCTCATGTTGACCTGTTGTAGGGTCAACCACTTCAGCATGAACTCTGACCTGAAGATAACATCCTTCTGTGTAAGCCACCTACAAATTTAAATAATTAAATTATATAATATTCCTCACACTCTAATTGATAACATCAATTGATATAGTGCAAGGAACAAGCAGCCTCTCGGCTGAGATAGCCCCGCTGTTAGCAATGCACATTTCAATTAAAGAACAGAAGATATCATTAGAAAATGAACAATATGTATAGTATCAAAGCAATCAGACTTGCGGTTTTTTACAAGAAGTCAAAAATATCTCTTTTTACCAAAAATTACAAAAATATTCATAAAAATTAGAGAATTGAAGATATCATTATGAAATGAACAAATCTGAAGGAAGTCTTATTTAGGACCTATATATATAATATGAAAGTAATCTGGACTTGTAGTTTTCAACACGAAGTTGAAAATATCACTTTTTATCAAAAATTACAAAAATATTCATCAAAATTAGAGAATTGAACATATCATCACGAAATGAACAAATATGAGAGAGGTCCACATGTAGTACCTATATATATAATATAAAAGTAATCGGACTTGAAGTTTTCAATAAGAAGTTTGAAAATATCACTTTTTACCAAAAATTACAAAAATATTCATCAAAATTAGAGAAGATATCATCACGACATGAACAAATCTGACTCACGACTCCCCCTAGAACAAATATGGTTTAACGGTTTTGAAAAGACAAAAATGTAATCAAAGAAAGCTTAGAAAGAACTCCCGTGTGATGAGAGTATTGAAGACACATTAAAAATTAATTCAAAATTACTTGTACATGAGATATTGATGGAAAAGCTGAAAACTAATTATGTAAATCAGGTAACTAATATGAACAGAACAGAACAAAAAAATTATGAATTATTATGCTAATTAGAAAATTAATATTAATCAAAATTAATCAGACCTGTCTATTGTCCTACCAAATTTTTTTCAAATGTGATGATCAGTAATTGAGATATCAGTGTTAATTAATTATGTTAATTAGGTGATTAATAAGCATAAATATTTACCAAAAACTAATTGGTTTTCTGCATAGTTCTCTTTAAAAGTTTCATTAAAATCCAATTTGTGGTTCTTTATATATCAGTGGAACATTATGCAAATTAGGTAATTAATATCCAATTAAAACTAATCAGGTGTCTGCATAATCCTAGAAGATCTATGTAGCAAATCTCATTGAAATATGATGATTACTACTTGATATATCAAAAGCTGAAAATTAATTAATTATGCAAATTAGCTAATTAATATATACTGATATTACCCTAAAAACTATCAGGTCTGTGCAGTGTCCTATGACATCTATGTACCAAATTTCATTGAAATGTGATTACTACTTGAAATATCAAAAGCTGAAAATTAATTAATTATGCAAATTAGCTAATTAATATATACTGATATTACCCTAAAAACTATCAGGTTTGTGCAGTGTCCTATGACATCTATGTACCAAGTTTTATTGAAATGTGATGATTAGTACTTGAGATATCAGTGGAAAAGCTGAAAATTGATTAATCATTATGCAAATTAGATAATTAATATTGCACAGATTTTTACCCAAAACTTATCAAAACTGTGCATTAGTTTGGAGCATCTGTGTGACAAGTTTCATCAAAATCCAATGAGTGGTTCTTTAGATATCAGTGGAACAGTCATGGAACAGCTTAAAATCAGCTAATTATCATGCAAATTAGGTAATTAATATGCATGGATTTTTACCAAAACCTAATCAAATCTGGGCATTGGCCCAGAGCATCTATGCACCAAGTTTCATTAAAAACTGATGTATGGTTCTTGAGATATCAGTGGAACAGACGGACACACATACATACACACACACACACACACACACACACACACAGACACACTAACTGCAAACACTTCCTTTTTGTGCTTCGCACATGGGAGTCAAAAAGTTGACAACAGACTACATACTACATCTTACAGACGCCGGACAATCAGTAATATGAGGAGCTATGCGTCTTTGACTTTGTCGACAGCGGAACTAAATAAAATAACTGTCATCCATTTTTTGGAAAATTAGCATATTCAAATGAGCAGCTATTTTTATCAATCAATCACATCCATGCCCCAACTGACTGTGGAGATCAACTCCAAGAAGAAAGTCCTGACTGTTGTGGATATAACTATTAAGTTTTATCATTGTCGTAACCATCACTTCTTCACGGAGTCTGGAAGTGGGAAATATGTTCTGGTTGTGGGAATGGTTTTTATATTCAAATAGTTAATTAATTTTCGATAGTTCAAATTGTACAGTGAGTGCTGGCTGCAGTTATACGTACCTGGGATGCCAAATACAGTAATGATCCGATTTTGACTGGTTTACGAAATACTATATCATCCACTGCAATCAAATACGTTCTGGATTTACTGTTAACAAAAAGTCATTCATTAACAACATTTTTTTTCATCATACATTGAATATCACTGTTGTCTATCCTAGCCTTTTCAATGTTCAAACAATTGGTGTATTTTGCTACAGAAACCATTATTCTATGTGTGGCACTATATATAACAAGTAACCTGTAGAATGCTGTGTGGGTAATATTTTTTAAATTGATTTTTGTTGCATTTGCAGCAAATAGTTACCAAACAATGAGAAATCTATAGGATTGAATAAACCTCTCGGCTGGCTTCACATGCATAGTTCAAGCCTGCCTAACCGGTGCTTATACAAGGATTTAATTACAGCACCTAGACGCTCTGTGGTTACAGCTTCATGTTCAGAGTAATCGCAAAATTGATATTACAATAGAAAATCATGAAAGACTGGCAGTCCCATGCAATTAATAGCAAGTGAAATTCCTGGGATTGAAGTCACTGATGTAGGCAATGAATGATAACTTCAAGTTGGCATGAAGACGAGGTAGTTTATTTAATCAGTGCTGAACTAGAGGCTGAAATTATCATTAAGTGCATTGTCATATAATTTGTTTATTGCAAGTCAAATAGAATACACTGGTGAAACCGTGAGTGAAAGGATGTTTTGGGGTTATAGTTTACATTGTGTATGGAGTGGTAGGGTCGGGTGTCACATAGTTTGTTCATTTCAATTTCTTTTGAAGTCAAATAGAATGCACTGGTGAAACCGTGAGTGAAAGGATGTTTTGGGGCTATAGTTTACATTGTGTATGGAGTGGTAGGGTCGGGCGTCACATAATTTGTTTATTTCAACTCTTATGAAATTTATTTTCGCTGAAACGTTTTCAAGCATTACATGTGAATCCGATTTTTCCTGTGCTGTGTCTCAATAGAGTATGTAAAGGGCATTTTCACTGGAATTTTTTTCAGGGGAAAACGTTTTCAGTAGAAATGAAGTATACCACATTATTATATATGTACTGCAGTTTATTTTGATTCGTCTATGAAATCGATATTTCCACACCCCATATGCAAACAAAGTAGTTCTTTGAAGAGTAGCGTTTTCGAAACATACCAGAAATAAACAATATTTAGAAGTGCGATATTTTTCACTTGGGGTACATGAATATACTTGCCGAGTGAAATGAAATTTGAACAACAGTAATGGTACTTCTAGGCAGTCACTTATTTTGACTAAAACTAATTTGCATATCACCCATGCAATAATGTTTTCGGTATTTTCACGGTCAATATGCAAATGAACATGGTATTGGCGATCCGCTCCAAGAGGATTGCCCCTCAAATCATTTGTGTGTGTGATTTCCAGTGTTTTCACGTATTAGTTCTTCTGTGATTTTTTTGGCTTGGCCGATTTCGCTCAAACATGGCAGGTAGGTCACACCTTCACCCTAGTTATTAGGAAAAGTCTGCAAAAAAATGTTGGTCCATCGTTGCCATTGCAACAGTAAAAAAATGATTTTTGGATAGCTTCGAGCTAAATGTATCTCCTACAAAATTAGGATACAACACCTCAGACATAGCTCATTGTACTCGGCTTGAGTACATTATTATACACATATCATAGAGTAGTTTACATGGTGGCATTGGACAGATCTCTACTATTTGATGAAAATCAGGGTAACCGTTCTCGAGATATAGTAAGGTACTTCAATTAGCATCTCTTAATTTTGGACAAAGGATGACACAACAAAGCACTACTGAAAAGTAAAGGCAACAGCACCATTTTGGATGAATAAGCACTAATTATCTAATTGGAGCTGAACTTAAACTGCCATATCTTTCCCCTTTTTTATTGAATTTTCAACAAATTTTCAACAAATTTAACTATATATCAATATTTATCTATTGTCATTAGAAGGCAACATATAGCCCATTTGTTACCATGGAAACAGGCCATATTCAAATTTCATTTTAAATCATCTGTCAGTGTCAATAAAGATAAACAAGTTTTACTTTCGTTTATGTTGCCCTCGTTTTTATTCCTATACAAATGCATTGAAAACGCCCTCATCGACCGGCTATGCGTTCTACCAAGCTTTGCCTATTTTTACGCTATAATAATACTTATGAAACAAAAAGCATTGACACGGATAAACAAATCTAAGATATAACATTATAGCATAATATACAACTTATTTTTTGGCAACTTAGAAAACAAGTATGCATGGAAAACATAACTGGGAGCTGCCCGGAAAATTTGAAATCTCTGTGCCTGATCGATCTATTTTTATGCCAAAATAACCAATGAATCATATCAATTCTACAGCTGTGAATGCTCTAACATGTACAATTCGTTTTAATTTGCATTTATGCTGCATTTTAGACATGTTAATAACAAAATAAACGTATTTTGCCGTATATAAAAGTGAAGGAGTGAAACATTCGCTTCGTACATGAAAATGGAGTCCATGTAAACAAAGTACCGGGTTTGGAGGTACCACTTTTAAAATGGGCTTGTCGCGCTCTTTAAATCGATGTCACACTCACAAAAACTAGATTTGTGTCTATTAATATATATATTTTTTCAAATTATGAGTGATTGATATGCCAGAAAGTTGTAAGTCGATACGAAAATTGCCGTTAAACTTGTGTTTTATTGCCGTTTCGCCAATTTTCGGTCGATTCTCACCTATCACCTCTCATTCTATAGCTGTCATTCCCTACTTGATTTCTGTGGCATTTTCAAAATCGTATGGTCCATTCCAATGCGGGGAAAATGCAGCTAACTTCTCTGGATTTAGAACACCGGGTTAAATTTGGAGGTCACGCTCGTGTTCACGGCGCTTGCCAGGATTTGCAAATGTTTCAATTATTATTCTCCCGTGTTGTCAAAACGGCTACTCACAATGGGTTGCATTTTTCAGAAAATGACCATAAGATATAGAGCTAGAATTCATGATAATTTAAATTTTTTTTTGCTTTTAGTTTTGCTCGCGTATTTTGTAGTTTTTGAAAGGGTAGCTGCCCACACCCACTTCTTCAGATGTCAAGTGACTGAAATCTCTAATATTAGCTGTACACCACATGGAATACTACGATTGAGAGGACTTGATGTATGTTGAATGAGCTTTATCATAGACCATCAACATCAAAGTACCAGGAGGTTTCTGCTGGTGACGTTGCGGCATTACCCAGTTCCAAATAAAGATTACCAACGCCAAATGAGTGACATTTTTACCGGGAATCAAGATTCATTCAATCCACGGCTAACAAACAACATCACTAGTAAAGTTGTAGCGTGCAGCTCATCAACGACCGCTGTTGACGAAAGTCATTCCGTCAGTGGAGTACCGCAGTTGTGATGGCATGTTTGCCAATGCACAATTCTGTGGAGGAACTTTTAACCTAACTTAAACTACGTATGACTGATTCGAAACATTCCATCGAGATCGGGCGGTGCCCTATCGTGCCATCCCTTCACCATTGTATTCAAACGATCCATGTAGTGTGCTGTTACATTGTCCTTCAAACCCGGGATTCAACCATTAGGGGCGTTTTAATAAAAAAACACATCACAAATCATGCAAATTTAGCATTTTTACACAAGTATACTAAAAAAGAAATGCTCAGCGATGCAAAAGAAGGATAGATAATATTACTCTTCAGTATACACATCTCTGTTTATACAATCCTTCACATATTCTACTCTCAATTATTCCTGCGTAAAATGGAATAGCCTCTTTCCGTGTTGACATTCTGAGTAAAATCACGTGATAGGCTGTTACAATTGGCTGTTACATACTCTTTCGCTGGTCTGGAAAATGTGTTTAATTAGCTCTCATTCAAGCGACAATGCATATTTCCCAGTGGGAGTGAACGTAGTTCGAATCTGCCATTAAAAAATAGGGGTCTTTTCAGCAAAAAACGAATAACCCTTGAGTGCACACAATACACTGAGTTTCAGAACAAATCTTGCATTAGTTACAGCAGCAGAATACTACAGAAATATCAGACGAAACATGAAAACACTATATATTGTATTTTGGCCTGAACCCTCTCTATTGCAATTTCAGGAATTACCCCCATATGTGCAACCATTTTCCACCTTGGTATCACCCAACCCTGAAAACAAATTCTTAATACCACGCTGAAGCGTTTGGTAATAACAGAGCTGGGTGACCATCTTGATTATGATTATAGTAACTTTAATAATTTGTTACCCTGGCAACTCTGGTGTCTTCCACGCCTGGTCAAACACATGCGTCCAAGCATGTCACATCCATAAAATAAATGAATGAGTCTGTAGCACCTGGACAGTTGACTCCTGTCCTGATACACTGTATCAACCTAATCCAGAACCAACGACCTCTCGATGCTAACAGAGATTAAAAATGGTTGTCATATCATAATTTCAGCCAACACAATTTTGTGAAATTCAAACACTCCGAGTCATAATAATCTAACTGGAATTCTAGTTAGATTTTGTGACTTGAATCACAGTGGTCTCCAGTGAATGATACTAAAAATACTTGAAATTAAACAACAAATAAATATTAACCCCTTGGGTGCCAAATTTGTTCCCGCCTAAATTTGAATAAATTTATTTACAGTTTCTGCAATTTTCACTGAATTCAATTTTAATTTTGAACAAAACTGACAAAATAAGACATTAATTTTAGCCAAAAAATGTTATGTGGAAAAGAGCAGACAATAAACAGAACTATTTTGCTTATGGTGCTAGAAGTTGACATTGGTGTTCAAAGAGTTAAAAGAACACATAGATAGTATGAACCTACCAGTATACCCAGGCGTTAGCCCATGCTAACTCAAGTGCTTGTCTCATCAAGAATCCACCAAATACCTTATTGTACAAGTTTCTTTCCTGTGTATGATATGATATTATTATATATGATATGATACATGATATGATATTATACAATATATGATAGATGATATGATATATTTTTTTAATATTTTTTTTATTACTTTAAATAAATACATTTACAAGAAAAAAGAAAGAAAAGAAAAATTACAAAAAATGAAAAGTGGATGGCTTAAAAGAAGTGGAATTAGGGGAACATTATTGATAAGCTGACAAATCTGGCTAATAAGTGATTTACTCATAATTAAAATTGTTCCATCTTTCATTAAATTTTGACATTGAACCATTATTGATAGCTGTTTGTCGCTCTACAATACGAGTGTTTAACATTATACTCTCCACGATTTCCACCTTTGGGACAGAACCTCTTTGATGATATGATATATTATACAATATATGATAGATGATATGATATAATATGATATATGATATGATATGATATGATATATGTGATAATTAACACAGAACATATTTAAGTATGATATGTGTATTTGAAAACTCAATTAGGGAGACCTCCGTAACATAATTAAATATTTTGTTGATATTATCATCTTTATGCAAATAATATGAGGTTATTACGAAGATACCTCAATTTATGCACGAAGACAGTACAGCGGCAGTATCGACCGACGCGCAGCGGAGGTCGATGCGACAGCGTACTGTCTGAGTGCATACTCTGAGGTATCTTCGTAATAACCTTATTATTATACATCTTTTTCTACCAAGGATACATCATGGAAATGCCGAAATCTAAAAAGTTTAGAACAGAATCAGCGAACTTCTTTGTATGGAGTCCGGTTAAATTCTGGTGGCAGCCATGTTTGTTTTTATTATTAGAGGGCGCTTACGCGCGTAATAATTCCATATTTGGAATTCGCATTTCCTAATATGGTAGGATGAAAATACCCCGTAAAATACCGCAAAATTACGGCACGCTGTAACCTATGGCGTTACGGTGACAGATGTATAATAATAAGTAATAAGCTGGAGTTGTCACACATCCTATCAGCAGTATCAAATTGTGTTCATATGTGAAAGCAAAATCATTATGAATGAAACCTTTTTATGAAGTAAGCCCTCTATGACCACTTATCTAATTATAAATTTTACCAGGTCATTTACGTAAAGGTATGCACTTCTTGTACAGCAAATACCTTGTGTACATTCACATAAATAATTTACATTAAAATACAGTTTAATTTCAATACACTTTAGACATGAATGGCCACCAAAATCTCATTCACAGTGAGAAATCACAAGAAATACAGTTTAATTTCAATACACTTTAGACATGAATGGCCACCAAAATCGCATTCACAGTGAGAAACCACAAGAAATACAGTTGAATTTCAATACACTTTAGACATGAATGGCCACCAAAATCTCATTCACAGTGAGAAACCACAAGAAATACAGTTGAATTTCAATACACTTTCGACATGAATGGCCACCAAAATCTCATTCACAGTGAGAAACCACAAGAAATACAGTTTAATTTCAATACACTTTAGACATGAATGGCCACCAAAATCTCATTCACAGTGAGAAATCACAAGAAATACAGTTTAATTTCAATACACTTTAGACATGAATGGCCACCAAAATCGCATTCACAGTGAGAAACCACAAGAAATACAGTTTAATTTCAATACACTTTAGACATGAATGGCCACCAAAATCTCATTCACAGTGAGAAACCACAAGAAATACAGTTTAATTTCAATACACTTTAGACATGAATGGCCACCAAAATCGCATTCACAGTGAGAAACCACAAGAAATACAGTTTAATTTCAATACACTTTAGACATGAATGGCCACCAAAATCTCATTCACAGTGAGAAACCACAAGAAATACAGTTTAATTTCAATACACTTTAGACATGAATGGCCACCAAAATCGCATTCACAGTGAGAAACCACAAGAAATACAGTTTAATTTCAATATACTTTAGACATGAATGGCCACCAAAATCTCATTCACAGTGAGAAACCATAAGAAATACAGTTTAATTTCAATACATTTTAGACATGAATGGCCACCAAAATCTCATTCACAGTGAGAAACCACAAGAATTATTTTATTTCTTGCTCTCAAAATGTGTTGTATTCTCTGCCATCATTGTGTTTACTGTTCTACTGATTTATGTAGCCATGGTGATTGAAACAGTAGACGAGATGACAGGAGAAAATTGAAATTATTTGAGGGAGAAAAACACATCTCCAATTGTTGCTGTCTTGTTCTCAAGAAGATCTGAGGTCTATTAATTGTTGTAGATCTAGGATAATATTTTTTTAGCTCATCTACAATAGTATGGCCAGTTTTATGTTATTGATTTCTGACATATTGGTAATGAGACATAAAACTAGTCGTCATTCATTGTTAGAACAGAGATTAGTATAGCAGGATGTTGATTGATTTTTTGTTGTTGTTGTCATCAGAAATAAATCCCTGTTATCATGGTGAATCATTACAGTGTACTTGGTAAAATCACATACTTACTTCAGGATGACAGATTATAATATTTTTCAATTTAGCATCCTCCATCCATACAGCACCATCTGGTTTCACTCTTGCTTTAAAAGTAACTGACCTGGCATTAAAAAACAAACATGCAACATGTTTCAAACACAATAAGAGAGAATTGTTCGAATTATGAGTGTTCTTAAATACCAAATTGTGCATGCAATCAGTATTAAGTACTTTCCATTTTTTTTACTTGTCTCCTGATAAAATAGCAAAGAAATTACTGACACAATATCAATGCCTAAATTTGTAAAGTATGAAACTACTTTAATAAATAACGTCCAACTTTTTAAAATGAATCAAAGTTAGGAAAATTTTTTTTAGTGCAAGCCAAATGTTTAATGTACGCCATCAATTATTGTTATCACACCATGCACGTTTCATCAGTATTTGACAGAGTTTTCAACTTACATAGGATCTAAAGTATCCAGAAATAACCTGTGTATTAGTGCAGTTTCATCAGCATTTGGGGGAGTTTTCAATAAAGATTCTTTTGATTCTCTGATTCGTCTTTTTCTGTTGTCCTCTCCTTTCATGAGTAGTTGCTTTTCTTCATCAGACTCCGCTTTCAAAGGACATACAAATGCCTTCCTGCAAAAAATTATATATACTAAATAACTTGCATATAGTCTTTCCAAGAAATGTATATTTAATACACAAATATACATGGAATAAACTCATTATGCCTAACTTTTAAAAAATATGCCTAACTTGCAAGTGATGCCTAACTTTTCAAATATGCCTAACTTGCAAGTGATGCCCAACTTTTCAAATATGCCTAACTTGCAAGTGATGCCTAACTTTTCAAATATGCCTAACTTGCAAGTGATGCCCAACTTTTCAAATATGCCTAACTTGCAAGTGATGCCCAACTTTTCAAATATGCCTAACTTGCAAGTGATGCCTAACTTTTCAAATGTGCCTAACTTGCAAGTGATGCCTAACTTTTCAAATATGCCAAACTTGCGAGTGATGCCTAACTTTTGAAATACTGGTATGTTCAATTTACAAGTGATGCCTAACTTTTAAAATATGCCAAACTTGCAAGTGATGCCTAACTTTTAAAATATGCCTAACTTACAAATGACGCCTAACTTTTAAAATATGTCTAAATGGCAAGTGACTCCTAATTTTTAGGAAGTGCCAAACAAGGTATGCCTAACTTGTAAAATATACCTGATTTGCAAGTGATGCCTAACTTTTAAGATTTGCATAACTTGTATTTATGCCTAACATTAAGTCATTTTCCTTGCCATGTCCATGCTTGTATTATAGATGTCTGATATACATGTATGACCTGATGTGTGATGTTTAAACTTGTTTAGTCCAGGCATGTATGAGATATTGCCTTGTGGAACTGCCTTCATTTACACAAGATGACCATTAGTTAGCCATTTTGATTTTATGGTCACAAAAATGCATGCGAGTTTTTTCGATATGATATCTGATTTTTGTGTGCAGTTTGAACTTAATATCGGTCCAAGCATGTGGGAGATATTACTGGATACATATGAACAGACACATGGATGCACAGATGCATAAGCCCTTGTTTTCCGACTGCTTCAAAACCGGTACTAACAAGCCATGCATGACACAGACCCCGTTAGTTATCAAATCTAAGTTTTATAGTCTTGTTTAAAGTAATATAGTATGAGTACTTGGCCATATTGATATTGTTCTGGAACAGCATTAATTAAAACAAAATAGCCACAGGTCGGCCATCTTGAATCAAATTGTCAAACCAGTACATTTGTATATCTATGATATGATGTATAATGAATATATAAAATCTGAACATCAGTCAAAGCATATCAGAGATATGGCTCTAGAACTGCATTGATTAAAACAAAATGCCCATTTTGCAACAATTCTGATAAACAAAATGGCCTAGATCAGTTTCCCATAATGTCAAATGTATGTACCAATAAAATCCATCTATTAATGACCGAGATCCGGTTCCAGAATGCCAAAAATGCTTGATTTTTGATGATATTTTAGCACACACACACAGGTCAACCCATAAGCCCCCATTTTTGGACTGCATTCAAAAAGGGACTAAAATATGCACAACTTAAAAAACATACATACCTAACTAGCTAGCTCGTCATGCCTACCTTTTTTCCCTGATAGATTACATTGCAACTTGCAATAAGGGAATTCCCAACATGCACAGCTGACTAAGTATGTATATACCATCTATCTCTGGGGTCTCCGAACAAAAAAGTACTACAATCTAAATCATTCGTAAAAATCTAAATCTAATAAATTGCTTTTTCACAGCAACAAAAAATATATAAAGTTTTGTTGCAAATAATAATTTATTAAGTTAGCAAATGTCAGCACATGTATTACCTCTGATTCATGGGGTCTCGGGATACCATCATGAAACTAGCATCCATCACCTGTTTCCAATTACCATCATCCTGTATCTTGAGCAATAAAACGATAGAAGGAAGTGTCACAACATTATACTATCTGCATGGGAGAATTTGCACAGCTTACATAAATCAGAAATAGATCTTGTAAACGAATAAAATTGAAATAATAATAATATTTTGTAAGTCAACGCTCTTACTTGCTCCATGTGCATTTTGACTTCCATTGAAGTAGCACCAACCCAAGTGACATTGCCCTTCAATATAATGTCTTTATCGGATAAAATGGTTCTCACTTGTAAATCTGAACAAAGTATAAACAGAAGAAATAACAACTAGAAATGAGAAAGACTGACAAAATCCAACCATTGTAACCATGCCCCATCAGTTGCCTGCCAGGGTTTGTAGCTAATTTTTAAGCTCTCATTCTTTTAATGAGTCGTGGTGACCAGATAGGCTAAAGTAGGAAACCGACTATAGGACTTACAATACTAATTATTTGCTGTTCTCATCAATATGAAAATGCTTTAATTTCATCAATAATACACGTATAACTGACAATTATTGTTTCTTTGCTTCAAGAATCCACCCTAATTATTAAATTGTTGAACCATATCATAATTTTATTCAAATGGTTTATTTATCTATGTAGAACAAAAAAAAAATGTTATCATATCATGCATTTAAGATTTTTGTTCTTTCCAATAGACGAATTGAAAATGAAATTGCAAAAAGAAATAATAAGGTCAACTCACATTTTGAAAAATCGAAGAAAGCTGAAAACTGAGGTTGAGTTATTAAATACTGTATTTGTACACCAGATCATTTTTGTTTCTGTATTTCCTTTGGTAAGTTTGTTTCCTGTGTATGTAATTACTTTATTCGTAAAATAAAAAAAAATTACTATTTAAAAATAAAAAAATTAGAAAAAAAATGTTGAATGAAATCACTAATATAATGTTTTACATTAAAAAAAAACAAAAAACATTTTCTCCATGAAAATTTTACATTAATTATATTATTTTCATATATAATACAGAGATAGTATTTATGCAATTATACACACCAATTCTATCCACCAGAGCTGTCACTATAACTATTGGGGGGTTCTTCCATTCTTCAATTTTATTATGTTGATAGCAAATCCATACTATAATTAAAAAAAAAATCAATAAAGTTTTATTAAAGTAAAAAAAAAAATCACAGAATTATAATACAAATTGACAAAATCCTGAAAACCTCACCGGCAAATGTATCCAGATTTTCAAGGATCCTTCCGAACCTGACTATATTGTGTATTGTCATGTACTTTTCTCTTAATTTAACGTCCGACCCAAGTGGTATAATGGCTTCCTGGTAGCTGTCCTTCATCGATCTAATCGGTAGCTCATCCTGAGATTCTGCAGGTTTTAACGATGCAAATCTATCAACACCTTTGCTGTTAGACGAATAAATGCATAAATTATTGACAACTGGTGAGTGAATATGATTTATATAGTGAGACAGATCACAGTTGAAGACTGTGGCCACATGTGATCCCTGATCAATCAGAATTTTATGGTTGCCAGAGGATCTGCTCCCCAGGGTAAGGGGGCGCATGGCCATGGCATGAGGGCGCTGCGCATTTACAAAAAATCCCTGCAGTACTGGTCGTGTGTATCTTAGCAACAAAACGGTATGTGACAGAGCTCCACTCCCAAGAACTATTCATGAGACATTCATTGACACAGTACTGCCGATTCAGTAGACATTTGGCTACAATTTTGTTTTAGTTGCATGGCTGTACCTTCATTTTTTCTGTTCTTGTCATAGTATCAAAATTTTTGTTTTGCATTTGTTATAGAGTTATATACACATATTCCAACATTAGAATCCTTCAAACAATTCACCACCAAAATTCAATGGGTTCTCCCTTGGGTGAAGGCACACCTCTGTGGACAGAGCAGTCCATCTTTAACTTTTCCAGTAATTTTGTTAACAGACGAAGCAATGCTACATAAAATGTAACCGTCTTGGCAAAAGTACAAAATAATGTAGACCATGAACAGCATCTACCACAAGTACATTTGTGACATTATACAGCGTATCTTACCTCCAGGGCTCTTTTCTTCCAACACGTTCTGAGAGACGTTGTCTTACTGCAGGAATAATTAAGATAAACATTTATCCTAAAACTATGAAGCAATATCCATCCATCAATCAGTGATGATTTGAAAATTACATTAAAATGCTGTGATTCATGATATATGGATATATATTTCTGAAAATTCATATAACCGCTCGGCCATGTTGAATCCTATCTGGAGTATAAATTGATGTGTATCAAGGTCCCATAATATCCAATGTACACCCAAGATCTAGTTCCGGAATGCCAGAAATGCTGGATTTCGATGATTTTTAGCACATTTTGAATGATTTTCATTTCAAACCAATATATCTGTATATCTATGTCATGATGTATAATGAATATATAAAATTTGAACATGTCATGTCATGTCATGATATGGCACTAGAACAGCATTCATTTAAAAAAAATGGCCACCAGTCAGTCATTTTGAATCCAATCGGAAAAACAAAATGATGTGCATCCTATAATGTCCAATGTATGAACCAAGTTTGAACAAAATCCAACTGTAAACAGCCAAGATCCGATTCCGGAATGCCAGAAATGCTTGATTTTGATGATTTTTCACCACAAAAATGGACACCGTTCGGCTATCTTCAATCAGATCATGAAACAAATTGATGTGCACATGTATAATATTATTTATGTGTGAAGTTTGAATATAATCGGTCCAGGCATGTCTGAGATATAGACACTCACACAAAGATCAATCCATAAGTACCTATTTTCGAACACGTTCGAATGGGGACTACCGGTAATTATTTCATTTCAAATATTACATAATTTACAGATTATACTGTCAATATAACAAACCCATTGTCTTTATTTTTATAAATATTTAAAAATAACAACATAAATCTAATCTGACAATCAATGGATATAATGTCAATAAAAATTTGCCAATGTTATTCCACTGGCCAATAGAAACGTCTTGTTTTAAGTTTGAATGGTGAAATTTATAAATATTAAAAAAAAATCAAATAATCATGGGGTTGTTGTGTCGGCAATGTTTGAATAATTGATAGCGCATCTACCATCTCAGTGAAACGTTTTTTTTTTGTAGTCTATTTTTATGACAATGATAGCCACCAATCAGCCGTGTTGTAGTGTGAAAAGTTGTGTATCAATTGAACAAAATCTTATCAAATTTGATAGGGTGATATTTCCTCTGTGTACCATCAACGTTTGTAAGTCAATCAGATGTAAAGTGAACACATGATATGAATCTCCAGCGATGTACAAGTTATCTGGTACATACATACCATCGATTATAGTCGGCATGCCAACAGTACTACTCATATACTTGTATATATGCCTGCCACCATACTGTATCTCTGTAAATCTTAGTAAACACCTGAAAAAATAAAACACATAATTACAACTATCCATGTGTTAAACAAGGAGTACAGTAAAAGACAGAAATTAAAGTGTACTTTAATTCATAAACATATTTATAACAATTTGTAATTACCGATCATCAGCTTTCTTTCGAATTCAAATATTTAACAGTGATTGGCTCAAGAGCTGAACATTGTTTACAGCGTGGCGGTCGTCGTGCCGCGTCCTGTTCGATATGGGACTCATAGCGAAATACACAACGCGTGTAAAATACATTGTTTATTTACATGAAATTCGAACATGCACTGCGCGACGACCACCGCGCTTTATGCTCATTATGCATGCACAAGTCTTCAAGTGACATAGCAACTATGACCGCCCACTTTATCAAAATAAATGGCTTGCCGATTGGTTGATGTTGAGCTGATAACTTGATGATGTCGCTGTATCATTTCTGGATTGGTCAATTTTATTTATAAAAAATTTATATTTAAAAAATGTTTATAATATCTCCACTGTCAGCTGCGTTGCTTGTTATATTTTTCAATCCATGAACCCATTGAACCAAAGTTGTCTATATATTAACCAAATGAATGAACACATGGTGATGAGTCATGGAAAATACTGTTCAGGTGCATGGCTATTTGCATGCCTGGAGCGTTAAATAATAATAACCCCAGATTTCTGCACCATATATCAATATTGGTTTGATATTGGTATTAAATAACTTGATAAAGATGTTGATATCTGCGTTAAATAATAATGCTTTGTTAAGCGCAAACAGAGCTTTAGATGCTTTTTCGGATAATGTTTGTTTTGCTTTTTCAAAATTTCCTGATGCTGTCATCAATATTTCAAGGTAGGTGTAGCTTGTAACGCAATTAATGTTTTTATTGCCATAGTTCCACGTGTCTGATGTTTTCAGTGATCTTTTACTAAATATCATGACTTTTGTTTTAGACAAATTGATTTCTAGTTTCCATTTATTACAGTATGTGTGTAGTATGTTGATTTCATTTTGTAATCCAGATGGTGTAAATCCCAAGTAATGTACCTCTGGTGAAATATATTGAAAACATCGTTTTTTAACACTTTTAGTCACATTGACCATGGGAGGGGGGCATGAACGACAAAGTGCTTTTCCAGAGGGATATCTGTTTTTCTTTCTTCCTGGGGGATAATTTTCCCTCTGCCCATCAGTGGTAGGGGTGTGGATAAAAATTGGAATGACCCTTTAGGTTCATCAGTACTTTGTAATTAGAGGGGAGGCAAGGGGGGTAGCTGGTACGGTTTTACGGGAAATAAAAAGGGCTTTTCACAATTTACGAAGAAAAAAAAGACGTTTTTACAGTGTTAACAAATGGAACATTGAATGGTCCGAAGAGCTCTCCGACTCAAATTCTCCACCATTGCTGCGCTGTGTGAAGAGACGCATGCGCATATTACCCTCGTAATGCTCTTCATTCGGTTAGAGGGCCTTTTACGTCTTGACATTCAATTTTGTAGTGAATTGTGTCATCTAGTCGTTTTACAGTTTCTAAATTGTAATTTCCCTGGATTATTCTTTACGATTTTTTTATTTGGATTTGAATTTTTGTCTGTACGAGAAAAATGACACATTTTTACAGTGTACGAAAAGAATATTTGATTGATTACGTTGTACGTCTAGCCTGTGATTACAGAATTACGGAATTTATTTTTTCTATTTACGTTGTACGAACAAAAAAATATTGCAATTACGTTGAACGAAAATAACCCTTGCCCCCCCCTCTAATTAATATGCACAGACATAATAATCGAATGGTTCGTTTTTGTGATAACACCATAATGCACCCTTACCGCGAGTACATCAAACTGAGAACGAACATCAACAAATTACAGAACTTATAAGATTAGCTATGTACCTATAAGTTATACACTGTAGTCACGTCACTTGACTTTTTACTTACCTTTTCAAAATCGTCGCCATTTTGAGTCAGATGCAGTGCAGGCAATTGTTGTCTTCTGGATAAATATCCTGTAAATTCTTACATAAATTACGAACTGGTGTATAATTTCAAAATGTTACATAATCAGTTATGTAAATGCTGGTGGAGAGAAGAATAGGAAGATGACCTAGTTTTACATGACACCATACTTGCACTTCCAGCGGTGCACTTCAACGGTATTGTTTTATGATTAGCGCCTCCGCATGTCATAAAATTAAACTTCGATTGTTTTACAGGACGTCGATGTTTCAGGATTTGCGCCCTCTTCAATTTATTGGTCATAAATAAAACACCGTTTGTTTTACGTTTAGAGTAGAATAAAATATAACCTTATATGTGCCTTGTAATACCCACAGGGGCTTTACGATCTATTCGTCTCAATGCGTGGACGTCTATGGGGCCGAGCGACTATGTCCCGGTACAGGACCTTGCCCTTGCTCAAAATAATATAAATTATGGAATTAAAACAGTTAAGTAATATCGTGCAAGCTGATCAGCCGGAAACAAGTATTAGTGATTTTTGTGGTTTTGGAGCGTGATGATTAAATTTAATAACATATGGTTGCTTTACATTACTAAACTGTTTTAATTCATATTTTCTATTATTTTGAGCAAGGGCAAGGTCCTGTACCGGGACATAGTCACTCAGCCCCTATAGACGTCCACGCATTGAGACGAATAGATCGTCAAGCCCCTGTGGTAACTGTTGTCGGAAACAAGTTTGAAGAGCAGTTTCGATTTTCTTGCAAACATTGGCAGCCATCGTCAGACAACCATCACACTACCAGTATTCATCACCTACATAGCTAACCAAAGTCAAAAGTTACGGAATCCCACTTTTTTTATGGGGGGGGGGGGGGTAGTATGCAGGTTTTGAAGTCGTCAAGTTCATCGTTTCACATGTTGACGCAATGTTTACGAATTGCTAAATAATAGTTTATCTCTCGTTTTTTACATAAAAAATATGCCGAATCTTGATGCCAAACCAGTAATGACTTGGCAGCATTATATATATATTCCGAAATACCTACCTAGTACGATTAACAAATATTAGAAATGTTAAAACAGATTTCCAGCAAAATTGATAAAAAGAAAAACACCATACAACAATTTCTCTGCTCTGATGTCACACAAATACACAACTTCCAAGTGATTGGTTGTAGCCTTTAGGTCAAAGCAGGTCAAGAGTTCAACATTTCTGATTGCCAAACAATCACGCATCTTGTCTCAACTCGCATTTGGAAGTTACTACCCAATAAACATACATGGAAACATACAAGGAAATGGATCAAAAAACAATTTTATTAACTTTTTACATTTCATCACACAATATATAATTATTATTAAACAAAATAAAGCAATATTGCAACAATTGAAAATACACAAGGTGTTTCGCGATTACATTCTATTTTCGTAACTTCTTATTATTATACTTTCAATGAAAATACATCCCTGAAGTATCTTTGCTCGAATTAATCTTAACTTTTTAGCCATTTGATGCATAAAAACGCAAGTTAATTACCCACCATTTCTTAGCCAACAAGACAACTGTAATGTCTATGGAAATACATTTAAAGCAAACAACAAATAATAAACAAACTATAAATAAGAAAGTTTGCATTGTATTGTGTTTTGCATTCCGGTATGTCATACTTTGTCATCTAGGCAAAGGTCAACTGTTTGAAGAAATTTTCAGACAGGAGCGATTATCAGGGTATATCATAAGACAATAGAAATGAGGAACTTGCAACTTTCATGAAAACTAATGGAGAATACAATAAAGATCTCATAGTGATGGTATAATACAACATATCACAATAGTTTGAACTACAACCAGTGATTTTCTTTTCTGGCAGATGCAGATTGACAAAAAATATGCAAAAATACATCCAACACTCCCCTATTCGAACAAATATCACCGTTTTAAAGGCGTTAAAAACTAGCATCAATTTACAACAGATCCTAGTTATGCAAATGTTATTTGCAAATTGTTCACACTAAGTCACATGACACTCGACACACACACACTGTGACAATTCTAGTCTGTCGTATAACATGATCTGCAAAAGTTACTGCGCCCTCGCTGACAGACTCACTCAGACATGTCTGCATGGGAACAGCTACATGTCTATCCTTTCTTAATTGAAAGTGTTCTGCATACTTTTATTTCTGAAATTGATACCATTGCCCAGCTGAAAAGAATTGATGACTGACTTTAAAGTTTTTAGTTAAAAACAAGTTTTTGATCAATGCAAAACTGGAAGTGAAAACTGACTAATATTTGTTAAAAATATATATATCAATATATAACATAAAACAAGTCTTCAAAACTGACATGAGTCAGTTATTTTGAATCAGAAGATGAAACAAATGTTATTGTGATCAGTCAATGCATGTCAGAGACAGGCTCTAGAACAGCATTTGTATTTGCATATTTTGTATAACCAAGATCTGAAATTTTGATGCATTTTTAACCATTCAGTCATCCTAAATCAGACTGTCAAATAAATCTATGTGCATATGTGGGACAAAATGCATGATGTATATATAGTGTTTGATCACAATCAGTCAAGGCATGTCAGAGATATAGCTTCAAAACCACATTTATTGAAAGAAATTGTCTGCCAGTCGGCCATTTTAAATCTGATCTGAAGAACAAAATGACATGCATCAAGGTTCTATAATGTCCAATGCTTTGTAATCAAGTTTGAAAGAAATACAGCTACACACGAGCAAGATCAGATTCAGAAATGGCAGAAATGCTTAATTTTGATGTTCTTGAATTTTTAACATTAAAATGGCCACTGCTCGGTCATCTTGAATCAGATCAGAAAATGAATGGACGTGCATATGTATCCAAACACATATGATATGACATTTTTGATTCCAAGAACGGAAAAGAGAGGTAGTGATATATTGTGTGTACCTGTATATACCGGTATATAGAAACAGTACCTTGAAACGTGGCAGTAAACACACTAGGTATGACATTACAAGATGACACACATCAGCAATACTAACAGTATAATCTGATGACATCATCATAAAATACTATGATGGCATCAGTAACACAGTGTAATTTGATGACATCATCATAACATACTTTGATGGCATCAGCAAAACAGTGGAATTTTATGACATCATCATAACATACTATGATGGCATCAGCAACACAGTTTAATTTGATGACATGACATACTTTGATGCCATCAGCAACGCAGTGTAATTTGATGGCATCAGCAACACAAGGTAATCTGATGACATCATCATTTCAGTTCATTGTCTGCATTAAAGTGCATCCTGAATGAGGGACTCCACCAGTTGTGATGTTGATAATTCCTTGCCAAGCATATCTAAAAACAAAAACATTACTGACAGTAAATTATTAATTATCTAGACATGACTGAAGGGTTGAGTTTGTCATGAATGCATGAACCCTAAAGGTCACACATCCTGGCACTTTCTTAGAGTATTGTTGTAGGAATCCTAAAGGTCACGCATCCTGGTACTTTCTGAGTGTATTGTTGTAGGAACCCTAAAGGTCACACATCCTGGTACTTTCTGAGTGTATTGTTGTAAGAACCCTAAAGGTCACACGTCCATCCTGGTACTTTCTGAGTGTATTGTTGTAGGAACCCAAAAGGTCACACATCCTGGTACTTTCTGAGAGTATTGAGGGCTAGCTATTAAAAAGATGGAAAGGTTACTTACTTTGAACTAAGATGGAAGGCTCTTCACCACCACCAAATGCCAACATTTTCCTCCTATAGTCTTCTCCTACTTGTCTATTCAGTGGGTTGTTTTTGAAACACTGATGCCATAGCGATGATGCAACTGCCCTTGACAACAGATAACTATAATACTTAGCACCATACCCGACTAAATGTCCAAACCTCAACTGCCAAGCCTAGCAATTTGAAAAAGGAAAACACAAAATTCAATAAATCACCATTGACAATGTCCTCCTGATATGTCTGTACGATTGTCATGGTACCAATTATGACAATAATTTTTATTTCCTTGTATCCATCTGCAGTTAATACATTATGCAAATAAATAAATAAATAAATAAATAAATAAATAAATAAATAAACAAACAAACAAACAAACAAACAAACAAACAAACAAACAAACAAACAAACAAACAAATAAATAAATAAATAAATACATAAATAAATAAATAATGTTACACGAAAAGGGGCAAATCACGAAGAACTGCTTATTGATGATGTTCCCTGTTTACACTCATTAAATTGAGAATTGCCTTAATGGGCGATTCAAAATATTAATCACAAATAACATGAAATAACATGTTTTATTTAACAACATCATAAAAGAAAAATCACATTTCATGATATTGTTCTAACAAATGCTTTTTGTACATTTGCTTAAATGTGTGGAAACATTTACAATTTTTCAGATTATTATCAATACTGTTCCAAAAGTTTACTCCAGCACAAGATAAACACATAGCTTTTACCCTAGTCCTTCTGTAAATAGTACCAAATTTCTGACATTGCAAATGAATATTAAATTTAATAATACATAATTTAGTAATACCGCTACTTACAGTATCCTTTATGTAGGGCAAACAACTATATTTATTCTGAATTTCTGCTAATAATTCAGCAGTAGTCTGTAAAAGGAAAGAGAAATTACGTTTTATTTGGATGTCATACATGGAAATTAATTAATGTTTCACTTTTTTTATATATTAAATATTTATTAAAGGTAACCATACACAGTACATTTTGCTACAGAAATTGTATTCAATGTTTTTGACTACGACTGGTAC
Organism: Saccoglossus kowalevskii; assembly: GCF_978046115.1. NCBI lineage: Eukaryota > Metazoa > Hemichordata > Enteropneusta > Harrimaniidae > Saccoglossus > Saccoglossus kowalevskii. Next base: position 20,618,654 of record NC_140641.1, read on the forward strand.
ACGTCATCGCTTTGTGACCATCTAAGGCATCTTCCTATCATAATGGAATTATGTAAATTTAATGCATGGTACCCGTACATGTATACAAAACAGAGCCAACATTAACCAAGATTCTTCCTGTTTGTTCTCCATTTTAGTCACCTAAGGTGCAAGTCATTTATATGTTGGTGTTCAATCCCTCTGTTAAACTTTGAACTTGTGAAGTATTGATCACAAATCCAAAGCAACAACACTTATGACACCATGACAGGTTTAATTGAAATAATGACCAAGAACCCAAGATTCGTGCATTGCTATAGTGTACAATTTACACAATATTGAGATGCAAAATACTTCTATAAATCAAAAGATACATAGATATATTACCATTTTCAATAAGACAATAACCACTGTAAGTTATCAAATGAGTTGTCATGCAGTGTGAATTGAATTTTGGGTAAATAGACAAAGTGTACATTACATGAGACCCATGCAACTCTAAACACAAAACATTATGACGAATATGATACTTTACATCGCCGTTTTTCCCCCAATTCAATTCGACTATCCATGGAGGCGTTCAACAGGCAGTGTGTTACTGATCACATAAACCAAAGACAGTGAGTCGTAAATTGTGAGTAAGACCGATTTCTAAGTCGAAATAGTTTATACGGTGCATACACAGATGTCGGTTGTAGATGAACCTACCAAATTACGATGTAGATCTTACCAACTTTAGGGGATGTTTTCCATGATATATTTGGTCCAGTATGGAATAGTAAACTTGTTGTTCCAACTCGCAGGCTGCAAACATCTTTTTAGAAGAGCACAGCTTCGTTATCAGTTCTTCTGGTATAGTCTGTGTTCAAAGATTCAAAACAACATAACAAGCTCGATTTGGATTCCTCGCAATTTTCTCTGAGAGGATGATTTTTAGGAAAAGAAATTATTGCAGGAAACACAAGATCTACGGTAGTTGTAGCATTAGGAGGTTATATCCATAATCCCAAATATCAAATATTGTAGTCCACCAATTTTCATATCAATGCACCAGTTTATTTATACATGTGATTTAAGGCCATATTATTAATGCAATGACAACACCAGAGCAGTATGATGTCAATAATTTTACACAATGTATCTAATAATTTTCATGACTTGTACATATTATTTTGTTTCCTTTTCGAATTTTTGTAGCTTTTTTTTTTTTTTTTTTTTTTTGCTTGAGTTACGGGTATATTTTTGTCATGTAATTTGCAGTTTCCATAAGCTTTGGATTCTTTTAAATTTTGAGTTATTCAGGACCATGTTATTTCTGGTGAAATAAATATTTCAATAAAATTCTATAAAATATGGTAAATTTGTGTGGATGGCAATGTGTGATTTAAAGAGACATGTATATCAAGAAACTCGGAAATCTTGTGAAATAGTTTAATTATATACTGTACCTCTCCTGTTTTATAATGTTTGGCAAACAACTTGAGAACTCGATAATCATTGGCAAAATATTCCATGAGAACTGAAGGCACTTCAGCGAAGTCAGTGGCACATCTCGTACCAGTGACATGTTGATAGGTGGTCCGGGCTAACATGGCTAAACAAACAACACACCGGGGGTAAGTACCAGTGCAACTGGGTCAGCAAAACATGTACATGCAATTCTATATGTTTCCTTCATATCAGTCAAATGAGGTATCAATTTAGGTAAGTGTAGGTACTTGTATTTTGTACGTGTACACTGCAATCAGTATCATCAATAAAAAAAATTCTCATTTATCACAATAAATAAGTTACAATGACAAAGCCTTCTAATACTGTAGAATACTTTTTTATTTTCGCTTGAAATTTATTTTTGTAATTTTCGCGGATGGGATGATTCCGTCAAAATTAAATCCAGCAAATATACTTTTTTTCCTATATTTCACATTCAACTCATCAAAAATCAGAGAAAATAAATTCCATACAGAACGCCCAAAAATCCTTTTCAGCGAAAATTAATTCCAGCGAAAATAAAGTATTCCACAGTACATGATACATTTTCCGCTGACAGAAAAAGAAAATTTATAGAATATTACTCTTCAAATTAATTATGAAGATGAAAAACATGTTATATAAAGATATCACCCGTACACATTATAACAAACAAAGTTTGGTTAAGTATAGTAATGCATATTACATATATACCTAGCAATTTTTGATAGGTAACTAAATATGGCATTTTATTTTTTATTAACAGGTCATTGTCGAAGCATAGTTTACCGTGGCATATGCATTCACAATATATCCATAGGCGATCGATATCCATGCTGTATCATATAAAAACGATTACCAGTATTGGTTGAGCAATGATCAAAGACAAAGTTTTAAATTAGTGGCATTTTGAAAGGGGTGGGTGCTTTGCCAAATATGACGAATATAAAAATTGACACTTGACAGGGCATAGGTGCTAGCATGGTCCAGTATGGTAAATGGCATATAATTGTTGTAATTGCATCATGTCATATACTCACAATGCATTGCATGACCCATCTCATGAAATAAATTCTCCACCATCTGTAATGTAAAACAGTGATATCATAGTTATTCATTTTATATGACTAATGGTTATGAACTGGTTTTAACAGTTATGGATTGGTTATAGATTGGTTACAATTTGCTACAATAATTTGCTACAATGGATTGACTAAAACAGTTATGGATTAGTTACAATGCTTTATAGATTGGTTATAATAGTTATAACATGTGTTTGGTTCCCCGTCTGGAAAACCTAGTACGGTTCTCGTAGCAACTCAACGCTCGGACCGGGCAGAGAAGCAATTTCTCCTGATCCTCCGGATCGACAATATTTGACAGCCGGGGGATGAAGATCGGTTGAGGATCGTGTTCTGGGATTTGGTTCTTGGCGAGAAACCTGCTTCGTGTCTTTAGTACAACTTGATCGTCCATAAAGGCAGCGCAACGGTCCGCGAAGGACAGTGCGCCTAGCTCTGACCGGCTAGACCGACTAGACTTGACCCCAAAGAGTTCTCTATGGCAGGGGACAAGGCTGACCTGTAGCCAACGATCGCTGCGTAGGACAAACCTCCTTCGTCAAACAAGTGGACAAAGAAGTCTGCTACCTGGCTGATAGAGGGATGGCATGGATCAATCTCCCTTCCACTACACCAATTAAAGTATGCTCGCCATTTCGAGTCGTAGGCAGCGTTGGTGGAATCCCTGTTGGCACTGGCCAGGACGTTGGCAGCCCGCTCAGATAGACCTTCCATCTGCGTGAGTCTACTGAGAGCCTCCATGCGTGTAAGTGGTACATTGCTGGGCTTGTTGGCAGTGCGCCGTCCGGTTGAGACAGCAAGTCCGGTAAGTCCGGAAGCACTAGTGGTGTTTCAACTATCATTTCCAGCAGGAGTGGAAACCAGGCCTTGGCCAGCCAATTGGGCGCCACCAGACTTAATATGCAGGTGGGCTCCTGTCGAAGTTTCTCCAGTACCCGGTGAATTAACGGGAAGGGAAGAAAGGTGTACGCATCCATGTGGGACCACAGGATCGATAAGGCGTCCACGGCCCAGGCCCCTGGTGTCGGCAGGAGTGTTACATATGTCGAGAGCTTGGCATTCCGCAGCCAAAACAGCCTGGAGGCTACCAACTGGGGTATCTGCCATTCCGAGTTCTGGAGACGGAGCTGCCTCGAAAGGGCATCTGCCAGACCGTTCCTCACCCCTGGAAGGTGATGTGTGGTTAGCTCCACATTGTATTCCAGTCACCAAAGGAGAATTTGCTCTGCTATGACCGACAACGATGGGGAACACGTCCCCCATTCTTGTTGATGTAGGAAACCACCGCTGTGGTGTCTGTGCGGAGCAGGACACTGCGGTCTCGAACTTCGGGTAGAAAGCGTAATAGTGCTAGGCGCACCGCTTTCAGAACCAGCCAGTTGATATGGTGGTCCCGAACCCAATGCAGGGGCCATATTCCTTGGGCATGTTTGTCCAATAGATGCGCTCCCCTTGTATAACAACCAGTCGTCTAGATACGGATTGATGTGTACCGACATTTGGTGGAGGAGTAGTACTACCTGTTTCATCACTCTGGTGAACACGTAGGGCGCTGTGCTTAACCCGAAGGGGAGCACCCGAAATTCAAATACTTGGTCCAGGTGGGCGAATTGAAGGAGCGGGCAACTCGCTGGGTGCATCGGTATGTGCAGGTATGCATCACATAAGTCTAAAGAGGCTAGCCAGTCGAACCGGTGGATGGAGAGTAGGACACTGGATGGTGTCTCCATGCAGAACCGATCGAGAAGCATATACATGTACTGATTTAGTCTGCTTAGGTCCAGAACCGGACACCAGTCGCCTGTAGCTTTGGGTACTACGAATACATTGGAGTAGAAGCCCAAACTATTCTCTGTATGACACTCTTTCTTAGCAAACTGTCTACTTCCTGTCTGATTGCTTCCGCCTTGCGGGAATCCCCTGGCAGTGCCCCCAGCGGGGGGGGGGGGGGGTACTGACAGGGGCGATGGAGATGTCAGTGGTATTCTGTAACCGAGGGTCACCACCTGGAGCGTCCAGGGATCAGTTACCTGGAATGCACCGGCGCAATCTGCGTGCGACAGGGATCTTTGGCCATGGGTTCGGTGGTTGCAAGAGGGGGGGGGGGTCTCTCTTCTTCCGTGAGGTGAGCTTCCCCGGGAATCACTGGAGTTACTAAGTCGTAACCTGATCCCTTGCTGGACCAGGAGATACGTGCAGGTGGGGTCGATCTGGATTCCAGCCCCTGCGATCCCATCAGCCTAGAAGCAACTGTGAGTGGTTGCTTTAGGATCGAGGGTGGGGGAATATACATCATGTCACCTGGACTGAAAATATTCCGCATCACCCCAACAGCGTGGCTTACCGAGTCATTACACATTGTGGACCGCCCGAGGTACCCACTGTATCCAACGCGAACGAACTGCCACCGCTCAGCCTAAAAATGTGGGCGAGAGCGTGTTCAAGAGTGCGTCTCATGACAGGGTCGGTTCCCTCTGGGAACGCCAATGGGTCGGCAAGAAGGGAGTCGAAACCCACAGCGGAGCTCAGACTTGAAGGTAAATTTTTAAGTCCGGTACTGTGCGGCGAACCTTGGCTGGTTGAACGCGGGGGGAGGTATAATGTATGCCCTGCACCGACAGCCCTGCCCCGAGAATGGAGTCTTGGCTACCAGCATCCCCGTTGGTGTTCTGTGTCCGAGGTCCCCGAGGAGACCCGGTGTCACTAGCCTGAGCCTCGGCCTCAAATTAGCGGAGGGGTCACGGCTGGGAACGGGGGGTTACGTGTCTAGAATGCGAACAGTGCTTTCTAGGTTTCTTTCTGCTTGCTGGCCGAGAGGCCGCAGTGGAGACAGCTCGCTCTGACTGCATTTGGTCTACCCGGCCTGCTAGGGACGCAATCTGCCCCGATAGACCTTCGACCAACGCAAAACGGGCGCCGTGCGAGGATGGTTCCACTGCCTGAAAAATCAGACTGTGCAGATGCCCTCCAATCAGCGGGGGGAGACAGAAATAAGTCGGTTCCCTCCACCGCCGGGACTTTTGCTTGGTATCCCGGTACGAGTACCGGTAGCCGAGTGCGAGGATTTCCCACTCATGTCAACGCACAACTCACCCATACCTATGTCGGTTCCACCTTTTCGTGAACGAGCAACGCGGTCAGTCTGGGCAATTTTCATAAATTGCTGGAAAGAATCCCAGGCTTCAGAACCCCAGTGATTGCAAATATTCTCTGGGCAGACACCCGAACCCTGAACGCAGGTAATACATCGGTAGAATTTAGCATGTGCGTTCCAGTCTTGCAAGTTCCGTTTACAATGGTTGCAGGTCCGCCTCAAAAACTGAGGGGACAATACCGGCGACGAGCTTCTGGCGTTGCCAGTGCATCTATCCATTTCTAAATACATTGTAAATAAAAGATGACATGCATGAGGGAAACGAAATACAGTTGTCAAAGGTGCCGCCATGAAACCAACAAGTGGCTACGTGGTGGCGCCGGGTTTTAATTTCTTTGTTGTGGAAAAACATAACACACAAAGGGGCAAACGACACGAGGGTAAAAAGATAAGAAAAACTTATTCTACCAGCTAGAATGTCGAATTCCGCGGCTGCGGCAATGACCCACGCTAGAAACCTGGACAGGAAAAAGCAACAGAGCCAGGCAGAGCCGCTCAGAATCATTCCCGATGAGGCGGAGATGAAAGAAGAGTAATTGTATGGCCGCCTATGGCGCTGCCATGTGGCCTCGGTCACGTGGTTCGTGATGTAAGGGAAGTAGAATCTTGGGGTCATGGGGCTTCCCCTGACCTAGATTCTATCTCTCCGTCACCGACAGAATCGCTGATTAATGCCTACAGTTCAAAATAGTCAATTGGTTATAATAGTTAAGGATTGGATATAATAGTACAATAGTGCGTGTTTGGTAGTCGAATTATCCAAATAGTTGTGCCATGTACTGATATACTCCAGGGTACTTTCATACTTTCACATAGCCAAGCCCAGCAATGACACAGACAATTTGAAAAGGCCAGGATTGATTTATCGTTCAGACTGCATGTTGTATCAATACACAAATTTCTCTTAGATCTCATAGTTACAGTGTGCCAAGTTTATATGATTTTTAGGAAAATCAATATTTTACAATGAAATCTGTACAGATTGAGTAGAATGAAGATAACTGTACAGTTTTGGAAAATACAAAGTTTTCTAATGCCAGGATTTAAATTGTTTCAGTTTGATTATTTAAGATATCATATGAAGCTCATTTTATCTGCTTAAATTTAGGCATCTGAAAACCACTAAACTTGGTGATTAGAACAATCAAGTTTCATACGAGTTGGCTACATTAGTATAAGCATGGTAATGATACCGTAATCTTTGATGTCAAGGAAGTATGAAACAATAAACAGTTATTGTAATATTCGGCTGTCATCCACAGACATTTCATTCAATTAATATACTGATACGCGACCTGGTCACTCAGAACCTTGGCATGCAACCACGGTGCAATACTGGAGACTGAGATCCATCGGCTTAACACAAATAATGTACGGTACAATCTATTTTTTTAAATGTAGCAACAAAATACAAATATCAAACAATTATAAATACTTACTGAATGAGACAATAGTGAAGGTATTGCCTTGGTGGGTGTGCTGTCAAAATACAAACAATTGTTAATTGGAAACAGACTTAGAAAATATGCTGTCTCCAGTATCACTATGACTGAAAGTTCATTTTGAAACATTGTTAGTAAGGGTGGTATTCCTACAAGACTACGAAAACCATCAATGGTCGTACCTGCAATTGACTTCACCGACAAGCTTAGACGTCGTGCATAATTAGCACATGATTCGTACGCCGAGTTCAGTAAAACATATCTGACATTTTAACAGTCTGAGTCGGTCACGTGATAAAAAGGTTATCACCTGATATCATTTATTTGTAGAGCTGGTTGTTATACAAAGCATCATTCAGTGTATTATCCAATCACCTTGAAGTTCATAGACAATACTAGCCAATGATGTCACTCGTAACAACCATCTCTACAACATTTACCCCTGCATATATTAACAGCGCTATTTCTAACTAAACATCACAACTACGAATGACATGCACTACGTAAGTGATGCAAGTACTTACGGAAAACTGCACATAAGAACAACTACCGGGAATTGATAGCTCCCGTCATCGAGACGCCTCCCTCCTCTAATTGTAAAATGACAATCCTGTTGTGATTTACCGACTCTTTCAAATAAATCACAGTAAATGTAACCTAATAAACCTTCAGACTCGTGTAAAACAGCCTAGAATTAAGAAATGAGAGTCACAGTGATTATTTATAAAGAAAATTTGATGCAGGTATGAACAGTATGCCCTCTACAGACCAAGTTGTGAAATAAATCACAGTGCAGCCCCCACACTGAGTAGACGGTAGTAAGATCAGGGCAGTGTTATAACTCACCAGTTTGCGTACATCGCTGGCCCATACTTCACCAAGTTTTGTTTTCTCTTCTTTGAGTTGAATACCATATAAACAGGTCAGTATATAACTCAAGCCTTCCATACAGGTGCCAAGTGAAAAATATGGAGCGTATTCCATAGAATTCAAGTCAAATCTGCAGTACAAATAACAGTATAACAAAACAGTATATTTCACATTTACATTGAAACGTTTCTAAACCAGAAGTAATTGGTCGGAAAATTTATTTATGTTTTTCACGTTGATTTATATAAAAAGACGACCAATTTTTAGTATTGGCATTTCCAAAACGATGCCCTGTTCATGAAAATAACTGTTCTACTTCCAGTCAAGGAACATAACCATTCCTAGGGAGTAGGAACATTCAGCATTTTGACGAATGACGACATGATTTTGGAATATGCCGACTGGGTCCCCTTCTTAGTATAAATACGGCATCATTAATTCCTACACAAAAACATCAAAGATTACCTCCATCTTAATCCAGATTGAGTTTGTCAGTGAAAACACTGCTATTGTTTTAGCTTTTGACTTGTATGTCTTGTCTTTTCAACAAATTAAGGACAGAGTGTGATTGGTCAGCAGTGTATAGCACAAATAACACATTTCAAAATGGGCAACAGATGTAACAACAAAAGTTTCCATGTCATATCACATTTACATTCCAAGAAATATCAAAGTGACATAAATACACTGTGTTTGCATTGATAGTACCGGTAGCTTTTACAAAAATTACAGAGGTGTTTCTACATGTATGGTCAAAATACGCCATAGTTTTATTATTCACCATGTATATTAAATGCAATTTTTTGTTAGCGTACTCTTTTATTAGGGATATGCTTCTAATGAAGTGAGTATGGTATTTGCTATATTAAAAGCACAAGTAAAACAACAGTTTTATTCATTGTATCCTGGATCATTGAAATATGACATACTATGACCAGAAACTGACCTGTGTTACATGTATGTACTAATAGAACAAATATGATATCACAAATCTAATAATGGCATTTTTTTTCAGCATGTAAAAATAAGAATGTTACAAATGAGCATTCATAACAATGATGGCAATTTTTAGTTCTGTTTTGGAAATATATGATAAAGCTCAATCAATCAAATCCTCCATTTGAACTTACTTCTGGTGTTTTGCTAACCCTGTATAGTATGGCAAATCCCAAGGCATGATATCCTGTTAAGAAAATAAGAAGTAAACAGCCAATACAACAAACTCTTTTCATTGGATAGTAAAACCCATGAATGAAGCAATCAGCCAATAGTATTGCAGATAAGATAAGTTTGTCCAGATTCAGAAATTGAAATATAAATTAAACCATAGCTTACTGGATTAGTACTGTTAAACTGCCTCTTGATTGCTTTGAGTTGGGATATTTCTGTTCTGGCTCTGTTCAACATTGACACAAGAAATAAAAATATCAGTATTGAAATGCAAATTTTTAAATTAAAAGTCAATGCAATAATTATTGTGATGTTTATTCAATTCTGTGTAGTACCGTACATACAGGACATGAGCTTTCTACTCCAATCATATAACACAATGTTCTGTACTGCGACAATGTTCACGAACAAAGACTAAGAAGTTATTTCTGAATCTGAATTTTGAAAATAACGCAACAATGCAATAACATTCACTCTTACCTGTCATGTACTTTATCTGCAGTCTTCTCCAAGAATTTCATGACATTTTCAGGGTCTTTAGCCAATGACGATTTCAACGCCCTGTGTGCATATGTAGGGTAACCCACTAAATTGGCCAACTCAAAGCGTGCTGTCAACAGCTTGCTGAGTATCGCCTCTTGTTGGGGGTTTGGATAAAGGAATATTTTATACGCTATTTCTCGCACCTGCAATTATAGAAGTTCTATTTTACACATTGAAACATCACCCATCTGAGAAACTCACAAATCAGACATTGTGCGTACCATACACTTCACATTATTCTTCTCCCCAGGCTGTTCGAGCACAATTGTCGTACCACAAGTCAACAAGCCATGCATGTCACAGTCCCAGTTAGTTATTGAATTTAAGATATATAGTTTTGTTTATAGTAATATAGCTGGAATATAATCATGTCAGAAATATGATTATGATGATTGTTTAACATTAAAATGATTGACATTTGTATCTAATCATCAAACGAGTACTTGTCCATATTGAGAGATATTGCTCTGGAACAACCTTAATTAAAACAAAATCAGCCATTTTGAATACTTGTATATATCTATAACATGATGTATAATGAATATATAAAATTTGAATGAAATTCATCCATAAATGCCAAAAATGCTTGATTATTGATGATTTTTTTAGTACAAAAATGGCCTGTTAATAGGATCGTCAAACCAATATATCCGTATATCAATGACATGATGTATAATGAATATCAAAAATTTGAACATAATCAGTCAGAGCAAGTCAGAGATATGGCTCAAGAAGCCCATTCATTACAACAAAATGGCCGCCAGTCAGCCATTTTGAATCTTATATGAAAAACACAATGATGTGCATTAGGCTCCTATAATATATTATTATTCAGTGTACCAAAATTTAAAGGCATGTGGTCGGCGCACTAAGTTGTGTTCGATATGATTCATGTGACATGCACACAGGGAAATAAAATTTTTTGTTTACACGAAATTCAAAGCGAGTGACAACCACCAACCTTATTGGCAGTTTGAGTGTAACTCAAATTGTGCTTTACTGAGCATGTTACTGCACATAGATGCAATGCATTATGGGAGATAACCTATCATACCGGTATATAATGAAAAACTACCCGCCCTGGAAACTAACTAAATTATATGTCAATTTTTTTGGAAATGTTTTCACCAGATTAGGATTGTCAATAATTCAGACGAGCAAAATTTTGAGATATGAAGAAATAATCACACCATAGAAACCAGAACCACATACATGTAGAAAGTGTAAAAATGGCAATTTGTCCATTTTCCATAACATTTTAGACTCCTGTACCTCAAAAACAATTGTTTGGTGATCCCCTCATTTTTTTTTTTCATTTTCGGTATTCTGATGGCATTGAACATTTAACTCCGCTCGAACCTCCTTGAGACAATTATAGTTTTATTCAGAGTTTTAGGTAGGGGATTACCAGCGACAGTGCCACAGACCAAAATGATACAATACAGTTATTACTATTACTCACAATATCATTTGCGGAGTCTGTATATAATCCGGTGACTTTGATTGCGTCCCCTTCCACCGAGAAAGCACCCTGTATATGGTCTGGTAGTAAATCTTTTCGTACTGTGTTTGCAGTCTGACATCCTTGCATAAATTCACTTCCCAATCGCAGGATTTCACTGTTGAATTTCACAACTTTTCTTCGCTGTGGAGCGATAAATGCACAGAAATTATGATTGCTACTGAGAACAATTTTCATAGTTTTGATATTTTGAAGAGGAAGACTAAATTTAAACAAGCTGCCTGTCGGCTGAGATAGCTTCGCTGTTAGCATTGCACATTTCAATTAAAGAACTGAAGATATCATTAGAAAATGAACAATATGTATAGTATCAAAGCAATCGAACAAAAATGACAAAATTGTTCACCAAAAATAGAGAGTTAGAGATTTTTACATGAAATGAACAAATCTGAAAAAGAACCATCTAAGGTACTTGCATATTAAATTTGAAAACATTCTGACTTGCGGTTTCAAAGAAGAAGTTGAAAATGTAAAGTTGACGACGATGACGGACGCCGACAATGGACAATCAGTAATCAGTCGTAAAGTGAGAGAAATAAGATTGTTCATTAGTGTTTGCTATCTTGTTATATGTATGTGAACAACATTGAAGTCCTTGGCGATGAATGACGTCAATAACAAATGATGTAAACTTTGCGTGACAGTCAATGTGGTCACAATAATTACAAGATAACATTCAACTTACTTTACCAGCACTGAGATGTATACCACTCTGTTCAAAATCAAAGAGGAAGAGTTCTGCGACTCTCTTTGATTCTTTGTCCATACTTTGCAGAACACTTTCATTACTCAGCAATTTCCTGAGCGATTCGTGAAGCCTCACGTTTGTATTTAATCTGAAACACAAAAATGACTAAGTAATTCTATGATAATAAATTCCCTTGCTCGATACACATGTATGTACACATTGAGGGTCTCTACCAAATTAAACATAAAAAATAGTCAAATTTAATATGCCAACTCAGTATAAATTCCGTCTGACCAGGAAACTGATTGTATACTTACTTTTCCACCATATTTCCCACTGAAAAGCAGGCATCTTCAGCAGCCTCGATGTATTCAATTTTTGGATGAGCCACTCTCACAAAATCAGCCTAAAGACAACAAATTAACATGAATCGTTATGGCATTCATAACACAACACCTGCCATGTTTCAACTTTTAAGTTCTCAGTTAACAAGGTCTTTCATAGTAGCATTTCTATGGGATTGACGTACTAGAATGAATGGGTTCAATTATGAGTTTTCACTGATGACATCATTTGACTGGCCCTCTAGCGGCGAAATGACGCCAGGCAAAACGGACGTTTGTCGTCTGCTTCACAGCCCGTTTTATATCCGATATTTAGGGCATTTCGCAGCACATACAAGTTATTTTTATCGACAGAATTCATTCATAGATCTCAAATTTTTTGTACAGAGTGTCAAAAGCACACTTCTTCTTCCCTTTAATATGTTCTCTGCACACAGGAGAAAAAAAACCAGCAGCCTCTGAGCTGGGATAGCTCCGCTGTTAACAATGCACTTTTCAATTAGAGAATTGAAAATATCATCACAAAATGAACAAATCTAAGATCAATTCACATGAGATACCTATATGTATAATATCAATGCCAGCAAACTTGCAGTTTTCAACAAAAAGTCAAAAATGTCACTTTTTACCAAAATTACAAAAATATTCATCAAAATTAGAGAATTGAAGATATCAACACGAAATAAACAAATATAGGTAATATCAAATCAATCTTGCAGTTGTCAAAAATTACATTAATTAGTCCACAATGTACTAAATTGTCATCAATAAACTGATAATTATATTGTTAAATTGTGATTATTTTCAGTTAATTAATTAATTTATTGTATTCTGTACTACCCGGTAATATCTATATTCTCGAGAAATGTTTTATTTTACATCAAATATAAAATACAAACAATTTATGTTTCTTTTAGATCAAACGCACAACAAACCATGATTCCAGAAAATATTATGAAGAATGTACAATTGACCATTTTCCGTACACTGCGAGAATCACGCGTTATGCGTGAAATTGAACGTAAAAACAGGAAAAACAAAGGTCATAGCGTCGTAGTCGCGTCAAACATCGCGTGGGATTCGACAAACGCGAAAGTATTTCGGGGACATTTCCATGCTTAATAATGTGCTGTCCACATTTGATGATAGGCAATTTCGATTAAGTAAGGGTATTCAGAAGCAATATTCCTCTGTCGAAGATCGGCCGGTCAATGTAAGCTACGAAATAAAGAAATTCTAGTTCAAAATCAAATCCTTCGATTTTTGCGGCAGACGTTCGATGCGCATCTTTCATGCATCTCGCGAGATCTCGCAATTGTACGGAAAATCACCTATTGATATAACTGTATCATACTTACCAGATCAGCAACTCTACAGAGGGCATCTGAGAGTTTGTCGAATATTGTCACTAATTCGGGAGTTGTTGGGCTATTGACTGCATCCTTCACTAATCGTTCCACTTCTTCCAGACATTTGTGTTGTGCAATTTTGAAACCATACGGTTCAGTCAACTCATCCACACCGAAAAGTCCCTAAGAAGAAATCATACCGATAGTTTGATTATCTCTCGAAACAGAGTAAAACAAATCTATGAAACATGGTACATGTACATCATATTTTACCCCCATCAAACATTTCTTACATTTCACACCTAAAAATCAGTAGATGTGGAGCCAGTTGTTATGTACAGTTTTAACTGCAATTTTTTCAGATTATTGGATATCATAGATACAAGTATAAATATCCTTGGCATAACTAAAGATGAGGGCGGGGCAATAGTCTGTAATCTGACAGTTGGAATAGCCACACATTTTCAGCAAATAAGCCTTGCAATAGAAAAAGTTTCATCCAAGGTACAGGTATATCAAGTATCAAAGCAATTGGAGCAGCAGTTTTCAAGAAGTCAAAAATAGCATTTTCACCAAAAATTACTAAAACATACCTAAAAATAGATGATTAATGATTTCATCATAATTAAATGAACAAATCTGATAGTCATCCACCCAAGATACCTATATACATTAATTTTGTATAACATCAAAGCAGTCGGCTGATTGAAGTCAAAAGTGCAATTGTTGGTCAACCAACGACTGATAATTACCTTTAGTATACAATGTATGAACAACTCCACTCTGACATCTACAATGACAGCAGAGTTAAAAATGGCATACTTCTAGGATTTCTTAAAATCCAGCATGACTGCCAAACCACACAACAATTTACAAACAAACTTTAATTTACTCTGTATGTACATCATGTATACAAAATGTCAGAGCAATGCATTTAGTGGTTCTGAAGTTCTTCAATGCATTTTTGAATTATAAATTATAGCGCCAAAAGTTATGTGACATTTTATAATTTTTATTAGTGATATAGATAATACATGTTCCAATGTTGCTATATGAAAACAAATTTGCTGAGATCCTCGGTAGGATAAATAGGCTTCAAACAAAAGGGTCCCCTAAACATCAGAACAATAATACCAGGCTTGCAGCCCCTCTTGGCTTGGACCCCTAAATACGCGTACGATGTAGTACTATTTTTTAAAAAATGGTGCCCGACTTGGTTTGCCAATGAGTCATATTCGACATACATATCCCAACAACTGTGATACCCTGTAATGCTGCACAGTGGTCAGTATCAATAATTTTCTCCTTTCTAAGTTTAGTTTGAATTAATTACTGCTTTCATTTATTATATGAAACAATGTAAATGTGGAAATAATGTTATAAACCTCACATCTCGATGATGTCCCAATTTAAATACAGTATCCGACATTCCTGTAGTCACTATTCATATGGTATTTCACTTTAAATTATTGATACTCCCCCATGAAGAATGCTGCGTGTCTGTGCACCAAGTTAAACAATGGATGATTTACACTGTAATTGCATGTGTGCTTGGTGATTGTTCCTGTTTCAGAAAATGCCAGTATCACCTCCATCATTTAAATTGTATTCTTTTGTCAATTGTAAATATTGATTCAATGTCAAAGTTCAATGTATACTAAATCGCAAACACAGCACCGATATACACGAAAGGCCCCTTAAGTCTTCATTGATTCTGCTGATAGAATCCAAAATGATCTTATACAATGTATTCCTAAGCTAACAACTATTTCTCCAAAGTAAAGGTGATGCTAAACACTGCATGTTTAGAAATATTTTGTTGGTCTCGCATTTGGTGTTTAAGTAAAATGTAAAACTAAGATTTATTCGTATTCTACTTCCACTCGTGCCAGGTGATTGTTTCTCTTTCGTCGAATGGTATTGTAACAGCCATGCTGTGCAATGGGCCATTCCAGTTTATATCTGCACCCCCCCCTGTTGATGTGGTCGGATTTCCAGCACTGTATGATGGGGAAAATACCCCGGAATTCCAACTGTATATGGAGAAACAGAATCTGGAAATCCAGACGAGTATGGAAAAAAAATTCCTGGAAATCCAGGCAGTTATGGCTACTAAAATAAAATATGGCCTAGTTTATCTCGCCACATACTGGTTGATGAGGTTGGATTTCCAACAGTATGACTAAAAAAACTTGGCATTCTGACTGTATATAGTAAAAAAAAATGGGCCAGTATGAAATAGTTATTACTGATAATTAGATAAGGATGGTGGCACGAATGAGCTCAACAACACCGTTGAACTTGAAATTTTGAACTTGGTAAATTAGCTTATGATGAGAGTTATATTTGGAAATCCTACTCTGTATGGTGGCACAATGGAACTCATCAACACCATAAGTAGGAACTATAGTTTTGGATTTCTATTACTGTATGGTGAATGGTGATTTGGAAATAAAACTTTGTATGACTTATACACCAATTGAAATTATACCCTGTATGAAGTAAACACACAAGCTCATCAACAGGGGGGTGCAGATATAAACTGGAATGGCCCAATAAATCAAGTGTTTTTCAGTCCTAATTACTGATTTAATGTCGGTGATCAAATCATACGATGTAATAAAGATTGATATGACGCCAACATACAAGTCAGTTCTCGGAATTCACTGTTATCAGCAAATGCCGCCGGTTGAACCCAAAAAGATACCATACTCGTAAGCTATTGATAGAAATACAACATGACACCTGAAATGACTTTACAAAGTTAATTTCATACTATCCACACGGTGTTCAGAAACGTCTCAACACAGTTATTTCACTATTCATCTTGTAATTCACTAATTTTCACTTTGTCGCTATTACAACCCATGAAGAATTCTGGAGTACCAGTCTGTCATAAATAATGACTTACTGTCAAAGTTAACAATCTATGATGTCGTAAACATTTGTGATGCGTCAGCAAACATTTCAGTGCTTGTATTGGTGATCCGCTCCGCAAGGATTGCCCTTAAAATCACTTTTGTGTGTGTGATTTCCAGTGTTTTCACATACTAATTCTTCTGTGATTTTTTGCCTTGGCCGATTTCGCTCAAACTTTGCAGGTAGGTCACACCTTCACCCTAGTTATTAGAAAAAAATTCGAAAATAATTTTGGCCTACTGTTGCCATAGCAACAGCCCCCCAAAAATGGTTTTGGATAGCTTTGCGCCAAATGCATCTCCTCCTACAAATTTAGGATACAACACCTCAGACATAGCTCATTCTACTCAGCTTGAGTGAGGACACAAAGTTACTATTTGAATTTTTGATATCTTTTTTCATTACCAAGAAATTTGACCCCAAAGTTGGGGTAAATGTTCACCAGGAATGGCTTTTTAACTCTTCTGTGATTGTTTTAGCTGAGCCAATTTGGTTCAAACTTGGCAGACAAGTCACACCTTCACTCTAGTTAGGCTGTAGAATCTGAAAACAAATTCTGGACCACTATTTCCATGGCAACAGCCAAAGAACTGATTTTTTGAATACCTTCGCGCCAAATGTGTCTCACCCTACATTTCTTTGAATAAAAAGCACGGACGTAGCTCATTCTACTCAGCTTGAGTGAAGGCATAAATTTATTTATTTGTTTTTTATGTCTATTTTCATTGGCAAGAAAATTGACCTCAAACTTGAAGTAACTTTTCACCAGCAGGCAGATAGTACCGTCACTAATTGGAATACTTTCGCCCCAAATTTATTATCTCCTACCAGTCTTGTAATAGCAGTGTTCAAATGATCATGCTTTTTATTTTGGCTACGTTGCACATCGGTGAGGGATCACCGGTGCCGACATTGTTACACTGTATCAACGTAATCCAAACGCAACTTTGAACTTTGAATGAACTGTAAATGCTGCCTTCAATCTAGAAAATACTACTGCAAAACGATTGGAAATACTAAATTTAACAGCAGAATACGTCCTAGCAATTAAAATAAAGTGACTTCTAAAGACTGAATGTTTTTTGTGAACTTCATATACGGTGCCTGGTTTTAGTTATAAACCGACATTAGCTTCACGTTCATGTCTTACCATGACAACAGCCGAAAATATGTTCCTTGTTTTTTGAGCGGAGCAGATCGCCAAAAAGCCTACCGGCTTGTTTCTCTGTTAACAATCAGTCTCTCATTGGCTAGTAACAATATAAAATGATTGTGACCCACACACACAAAAAACAATGACAGATATATCTTGGCAGTTTGAATATAAATTTTTTTCTCATGTAATCTTTGTGTTTGGAATTACAACCAACTATGTATTAAATGTCAAAAGATGAAGTGCCTGTGAAAAGCCCACCTACACATTTATTTTTGGGGTTTCTGTTTTAATTTTAATTAAAGAAATCATTTTTGAGTAAAATTGAAAATGATTCCAAGTTGTAGCCATACCACTGTTCTGTCGTCTGTTTCCGGCTTTCTAACTTCTCTCAAACTTCTCTACGCCACCAAACATCAGACAAAGGCGGAAAAGCCATGCCATGCCATGCCATATGCTGAAGACCGTAAAAACTTGTAGTTGTGAAGTTAAAAAGTGTGTGAATTACTAGTATGCTAATGAATTGTGATTTTGTTGTCTGGGAATAATGAAATATTTGAAGATCATCTGTCGTTTTATTTCCCCAGAGTGCAAAACATAAGATATATTGTTTTGTTTATAGTAAAATAGTTTGACATAAAAACATGTCTGAAGCAGATGCTTGATTATGATATTTTTATAACATTAAATTAATTGACATTCAGTCATTTTGTATCTGATCGTCAAATGAATTTTGTCCTTATTGAGAGATATTGCTCTGGAACAGCATTCATTAAAACAAAATGGCCACCATTCGGCCATTTTGAATCGATACATCAAACCAATACATCTGTATATTTATGACATGATGATGTATGATGAATATTTAAAATTTGAACATAATCAGTCTAAACATGTCAGAGATATGGCTCTAGAATCACATTCATTAAAACAAAATGGCAACCAGTTAGCCATTTTTAAGCCAATCTGAAAAACAAAATAATGTGCATCACGGTCCCATAATGTCCAATGTATGTACCAAGTTTGAACAAAATCCATCCATAAACGTTCAAGATCCAGTTCCGGAATGCCAGAAATGCTGGATTTTGATGATTTTTTAGCACAAAAATGGCCACCATTTGGCCATTTTGAATCGAATAGCCAAACTAATATGTCTGTATATCTATGAGATAATGTAAAATGAATATTTAAAATTTCAACATAATCAGTTAAAGTATGTCAGAGATATGGCGCTAGAACCGCATTCATTAAAACAAAATGGCCACCAGTAAGCCATTTTGAATTCGATCTGAAAAACAAAATTACTGTTCTAATGATGCAACATAATATTATTTGTCGTTCAAGAATTGTTAAAAACGTTAGATCATTTAAAAATCAATAGATAATAAATTGGAATCCAAGTTCTCCAGAACAGTGTCACATCTACTATGTCCACGTTGTGCAGCAATGTTGCCTCTTGACGTCACTAGGGTAATTCTTGTATGCAAATGAGAACTAAGGATGTGCTCGTGCATTGATTGTCGGATGTCGGAAATGGCATACTGAAATAAATAGCTATGAATATAATAGTAAATCTATTCAATACAATGAAGTTTTGGTCATTTAGCCCGAGATAAGCATTCATGCACACTCTCCCATGCTAACGATCTGGACTGGGCCAGATTCAATCCATACTTTCTTAGCCCGTGTTAGTATTCATGCCTGTTTTCTTAGCACAACTAAGGTATCTGACGATCCATGCTAAGAAGCTGTGATCAAGATTTCTCTATCTTTTTGACATTCAGAGTTAGTCATACGATAAAAAGTTTATCACTTGATATGACTTATTCATAGAGCTGGTTCATACACGTACTCTTGGTGTTAAGTGTATTATTATTATTATTATTATTATTATTATAAAAAAATCCTCTTAAACAACAGGGTTTGTGACATGTGAAACAAAAGTCTAATTGAGGATGAAATGCACTTTTTGATGGAATGCAACAAATATGAGTTGCGATCTTTTCAATAAAGCTAAGGATATGATCCCAGCATTTGAAAATAAACCTGCAGAGAAATAATTCATGGAATTGTTACAGAGTGAAAATATTATTATACCAGTAGCACAGTTCATAAGTAAAAGCTTTGAAGTCAGGAAGCAGGATCATACTTGACATTTTAATGTCTGCTGTCAGCAATATTAACTTTTACTATTTTTTCTCCATTATGACAAATTTTACCTACTCTTCATTATTTTTATTAGTAATCTTACATTATTTAGTATTTTAGTAATTTTGTATTATTTAGTAATTGTATTTTGTTATCTAGCAATTTTTTTTTCTTGTACCTTGTGATCATTTCCTTTTTCTCAATAATTTGTCAATAAGTAAATAAATTATTAATGCTTTAATTCAGATCTTAAGATCCATAGCAGAACAGAATTATCCACAGATTATTCACTCTTTTTCGGTTTGTGAATAAAACTATGATATCAATTGCATGAACCAGCTTTTCAAACAAATGATATCTCTTATAGGATTCACAGTCAATTCGTCCCAATTCACTTTCGTCCCAACACATTCGTCCCACAAGTCGATTCGTCACAATTCACATTCGTCCCACGAGTCGATTCGTCCCAATTCAGATTCGTCCCATTTCACATTCGTCCCAATTCACATTCGTCCATTTTTTAAATTTTTAGTCAGCATTACGATCTTGAACAGGGTCAAGTTCTATGCCAACTGCTACTGACACGCTAACTAATAACTCCACGTTGCGTGAACGGTGTATTTGTATTTATTAACTAATAACTTGTACGTTGAATGTCCGGTGTATTTGTATTTATTAACTAATAACTCTACGTTGCACGTAAGGTGTATTTGTATTTATTAGCTAACTAATAACTCTACGTTGCACGTAAGGTGTATTTGTATTTATTAACTAATAACTTATACGTTGAATGTCCTGTGTATTTGTATTTATTAACTAATAACTCTACGTTGCGTGAACGGTGTGTTTGTATTTATTAACTAATAACTTGTACGCTGCGTGTACGGTGTATTTGTATTTATTAACTAATAACTTGTACGCTGCGTGTACGGTGTATTTGTATTTATTAACTAATAACTTGTACGTTGAATGTCCGGTGTATTTGTATTTATTAACTAATAACTCTACGTTGCGTGAACGGTGTATTTGTATTTATTAACTAATAACTTGTACGTTGCGTGTACGGTGTATTTGTATTTATTAACTAATAACTCTACGTTGCATGAACGATGTATTTGTATTTATTAACTAATAACTCTACGTTGCGTGAACGGTGTATTTGTATTTATTAACTAATAACTTGTACGCTGCGTGTACCGTGTATTTGTATTTATTAACTAATAACTTGTACGTTGAATGTCCGGTGTATTTGTATTTATTAACTAATAACTCTACGTTGCGTGAACGGTGTATTTGTATTTATTAACTAATAACTTGTACGTTGCATGTACAGTGTATTTGTATTTATTAACTAATAACTCTACGTTGCATGAACGGTGTATTTGTATTTATTTTATTAACTAATAACTCTACGTTGTGTGTACGGTGTATTTGTATTTATTAATTAATGACTTGTACGTTGAATGTCCGGTGTATTTGTATTTATTAACTAATAACTTGTACGCTGCGTGAACGGTGTATTTGTATTTATTAACTAATAACTTGTACGTTGAATGTCCGGTGTATTTGTATTTATTAACTAATAACTTGTACGCTGCGTGAACGGTGTATTTGTATTTATTAACTAATAACTTGTACGTTGAATGTCCGGTGTATTTGTATTTATTAACTAATAACTTGTACGGTGTATTTGTATTTATTAACTAATAACTTGTACGTTGAATGTCCGGTGTATTTGTATTTATTAACTAATAACTTGTACGGTGTATTTGTATTTATTAACTAATAACTTGTACGCTGCGTGAACGGTGTATTTGTATTTATTAACTAATAACTTGTACGTTGAATGTCCGGTGTATTTGTTTTTATTAACTAATAACTTGTACGTTGCATGTCCGGTGTATTTGTATTTATTTATTAACTAATAACTCTACGTTGCACGTAAGGTGTATTTGTATTTATTGACTAATAACTTGTACGGTGTATTTGTATATATTAACTAATAACTCAGCGTTGTAGGTAAGGTGTATTTGTATATAACGTCGGCAAAAACAAAATGGCGCAACGAACAATTACGTATGCCAGTGCATGACGTGTACGTGAACAGTTCGTTGTTTGGATGTGTTTGTGCTTATATATATTTTTGCTGTACAAAATAAAAAATGCCGTACTGAGGAAATGTATTCTTGCCGTGTCGACGTGTGTCACATCGATGTTACGTTATATACACCTACCCACCGCGTTAAATGGTAGAACCAAAGATGGCGGTCGATTTGCGTTTAAGGTTCAGTTCGATCATGTTCCCTGTTTTCAATGTTTCGAATCAATAAATGTCGTTCATTCAAACACAGCATTCATATACAGCACGATACGCAATATCGCGAGAATTTTAAGTTATCAAAGAGCAACATTATCAACGTTGAACTAGATAGAGGTTCGTGTCGCCACACTTAGATAGGGTCGGGTCGATGCGGTGGGTCGAGATGCCCAGGGTGTCTGGGTCGAGATGTCCAATTTGGGTCGAAGTGTCTTGGGTCGAGAAATTTTTGGGTCGAGATGTCTAGAAATCTTAATTGGCGAGTTAGTAGTGGGCTAACCTTAAATCTGACGAATCGACTTTGGGACGAATCAACTTGTGGGACGAATCGACTTGCGGGACGAATCGACTTGTGGGACGAATCGACTTGCGGGACGAATCGACTTGTGGGATGAATCGACTTTGGGACGAATTAACTTGTGGGACGAATCGACTTGGGACAAATCAACTTGTGGGACGAATCGACTTGGGACGAATGTGATTTGGGACGAATCGACCGTCCCCCGTCTTATAGTACTCAATCATGTTACTTGTTCATACTAAGTTTCAATAAAATTCGCCAAGCCATGTCTGCAAAACAAACGATAACTGTTCAAATTTGCTATTTTTATTACGTTTGACAAAAATTGGAGGAATAACTGAAGCTAACATGCATCCTATTATGTCTTGCCATTGTACCAAATTAAAACATAATCTGTAAAGGTGTCTCTCAGAAATCGGTAAAAAAATGTTGTTCTTTTTCTACCTACCGATCTCCACACAAAATTAAATGGTCAATCCCTTATATATGTACCATGCTTATACTTACCACGTTTCTACCATTACATTCTGTAGCGGGCTCGATTTTGGTGTTAAATGCGCATGCCAATGGCGACCATGTCGTCACCGCTCGTTTGCCTGAGAAAGTTGTCAACAACTTTGAGACATGTTTGCTTCTAAACCAAATCATCTTATACATCTTGTACGTGATGGCAAAACTTTGTAATCGTCGCTGCTGTACAATTAGGAAACACTATCGAAAAAAGAATCCAGTCTTTAAAATTCGTGTAAAATTATGTGAGTTAATCTGTCTCACATACATCATCAGAATATGCCAAGCTCTTAACCAAGGGTGAACGGAAACTGTAAAAAAAGCGAGAAGACCTTCGCGGTCAGTGATCATATATGGGCGCATCCATGTTGGAAAGTTGCATCCTGGGACAAGTGAACAACACAGTCAGAAAGTAATATTTGTTTATCGTGAAACATAAATCTATATTTTATTTGTAGTACAAATCATCCTTCGGAATTCACTTTTACATTCTAATATTGCATCTGATTTTTGCTAAACGCGTTAGGCATGGTACACAATTTTGTTGAACTTTGACCTGAATGGATTTAAAATACAAACAAAAGAAAGCGGCAGTTTGACAGGTGACCACAGCGTTGTAGCTCAGCTGAAATCATCAACAATAACAGAAACGAGGAGAAGAACTGCGATTCTGAAATATATATCGATAAGTAAGGTTCTTAAAAATGTCCGAAGAGATTCATAATAAGGGACGAAAGAGCAAATACACAACAATTTTAGGGATATGGGGGGGGGGGGGTATACCCATTTAAAATCGGGGGTGCTGGTGTAATTTGGCCTGGATAGCCGATTGTCGTTCCCAATATTATAGTGGCGAGAGAGCTCAGCAGCGAATGGCAATTTTGTGCCAGGCTAGATAAGATTTTTTGGCAAATATTTAATTCACATTGTACGTCAACGGTTTTAGCACTCGCAACTTTCATGTAATTGATTTTATATACAATTATAAAACTTGATGGATTATTTTCATTTTTTATGCAAACTGTTATGCAAATGCATATGTATAATAATAAGTTTATTACAAGGATACCTCAAAGTATGCACTCAGACAGTACGCTGTGCATAAACCTCCACTGTGCGTCAGCCAATACTCCAGCTGCACTGTTTTCATGCATACTTTGAGGTATCCTCGTAATAACTTCATATTATCAGTCGTAAGTAGCTCGGGTGAACCTCTGTTACATTTGTATATTTCATGCGGATATTTTCAATGCTTTATTTTATCAAATGCTTTGATACTTGGTATGTGGGAAGTCGTATTTTTGGATGTAATATTTTTTATAATACCAGCAGTCCGACAAGACAAGTACTTTCAATAGTAGAACACAAGTTGTTTATTCGTGAACATAACATAGAAGAGCCCAGAAACAATTACAATGAATGCTTATATACCCTTGTGGGAATTCTGAATTTGAACGGGGAAACTTAGATACAAATATACAATACTGTGATTGGTCAATACAAATATTGTGGTGTTGCGTTCGCTCATAGCACAGTGTTCAAGGTCGTATCCCGTTTTGTTACATTCAAGCTTAGGCGGTGTAATTATAAACGATGTATATAGCAGTATAATAATATAAAACGATACACAATAGCAGTAATAATAGTAAACAATAATTCTATCCATATCTATTTCCGACATGGTATGACATTAGGGGTACACTCAAGGCTCTGCTGAAATAGCGGAGCTATTTTGACCGTCAGGTTAAATGCCTCCTCCTTCTTTTTTTGTTACCGAAAACATGATGGTAAGGAGCCTTGATTCTCAATAATTTGATACATTATTGTGAATAATCTGTAGCAATGATATGATAAATTCACTGGTATTGATTTGCTGTCACTGATTGGCTGTCTCCAGGACTTCAGTACATTACCATAAGAACTCCTATGCACAGACTAGTTTCATATGTAAGCTGCTCACAACACTCCGATTCACTACTCTAATATTCATAGATTATTCAGTAGTAGAATATCAGTGTTCCAACAAAGACTTTGAAATTTTATAGCACGCCAATTTTGGTTGTCCCTGGCTTAAGCAACATCATGTCTCTGTATCGCTTATTATACACAAAATACTACACTTAGTACAAAAAGTAATTGCTGCTCATTTTACCTCCCGTGTTGACTTTGTCGAGCAGAGCTTATCATACATGTATGTGTGATTGTCTGTCGTCGTCCGCGTCAACTTTTTTCTTTTTTAACTTCTTCTTGAAAACTACAAGCCTGATTGCTTTCATACTTGATGTATATGTACCTTTGGTAAACCTCACTTAGATTTGTTCATTTTTATGACGATATCTTTAATTCTCTAATTTTGGTAAATATTTTTGTAATTTTTGGTAAAAAGTGATATTTTTGACTTCTTGTTGAAAACTGCAGGGCTAATTGCTTTGATATTATACATATATGTACCTTGAGTAGTCCTCTCTCAGATTTGTTTTTTTTGTGATGATATTTTCAATTCTTTTATTGAAATGTGCATTGCTAACAGCAGAGCTATCTCAGTCGAAAGGCTGCTTGTTTAATCTTTTTATGGTAAATGTATCTAAATTTCTGAAAACATCCTTGAAAATTTGCTTGAAAGATGAATTCCTCTATTTGCTTTTCCTATAGGTTAACATGAGCAAGACTGGGAAACAAAAACGAAAAGACTTTAATGATTCTGAAGATGAAGATGAAATTACAGATACAGACAGTAAAAATTCATCGGACTTAATTAAAACTGTGAAACAAAAACGGAAAGATTTTAGTGATTCTGAGGACGACAATGATATCAAAGCTATGGATGACAAAAGTTCATCAGACTTGAGTAAAACTGGGAAACAAAAACGTAAAGATTTTAGTGATTCTGAGGAGGATGAGGAGATCTCTAGTGGTGTTGGTAAAAGTTCATCAAACAGGCAAAAACCACCTGTTAAGAAGAAAGGATTTTGGTTTCAAGGATTAACAGAATCTATGAAAGACCCTGATCTACAGGTCTATAAAGATGAAAAAATAGTCGTTATTACAGATAAATACCCAAAGGTAAGTGTATTCTAGATTGTAAATTTTCTGTTTCTTTGCACTGTCAGAAATTCTCCTTGTATGATAACTTGAGGGCCTGCAATAGTAGTGAATTCAAGTACACACAAGTCTCTGACTCCCGACAGCTCTTGTTTATTTCTGGTCCAAATTGTTTGCCCCTAAAGTTTAGCCAGTATTTTCCATGTAAAAATTTAGATATATTATCACATTTGTTTAAGGACTTTTATTAGCTCCCGTTGACAGTCAAAACGTGCGATGTAGTGCTATCTGTCTTGTCCTGGTATGCAGAAAATTTGTGATCGTGATATCTCAAGAATCGGTGATCAGAATCAGATGAAACTGAGCAGCCATATTCGATGGGACATTTTCAAGATCTGTTTAGCTTTTGATAAAAATCTGTTAACAATTAACTTGCATATAAATGGAATTCTTGTTTAATTGATATTACAAAAATCTCTGCTCAGATTCCCATGAAACTTAAGTTATTTGTCCCCATGCCAACCAATAGTAGCTCCACCTACCTGTATATCTTTACTACTGATACCACCCTTAAACTCTGACACCAAGCCATCAATTATGACAATAATTGCAACTGAACAGTCCTTATGAAATTTACATGTAAAGTACCCTGTATATAGCGGCCACCTGTCTAACGCGGCCAACAGCGAGGCTTCAGCTGCTGTCGCGATCAGTTGCACTGCATATAACGGACATAGTTCCCGGATGTCTTGCAGAGTACTGCCTTAAATCTCAGCCAACTAATCAGATCCAAAGATCACAAAGGACAAAGTTAGCATGTTTTCACACCTTTCATTCAACCGATGATTTCGGCAATTATGTTTTATTCAGTTTACCACGGCCAGCACACCGTACCGATGGTCTGGAAAGGCCAAACAAATACATGTAATTAAGAATTTGAAAGTGTCCTGATAAAAACATGCTGTCATTAATGTTTCATCGAAATATGTATACCACGGGAATAACTTAGACAGAAGTGCTTTGTACCAGGGGTTTTGTTCTATGAATCGAGCAACCACAACGATGACGACCCGCAAACGTTTTGTGAATCGCCCGGGCACAGTCCCTATGTGGCCGGGGTGAATCGGAATGCCAGTGGTAAATCCCCGATCAAATTGATTACCAACAAAAAAACATAACAACTCACTTGTTATTTATTCACTTTGAACTCGTATAAATATTGAGAAATACGCAAGTAACTGGAACTGATAGCAAAAGGAAAAAAAATCAACGCAACGGCCATGACTGTTGTTTTTCCATCCAAATAAATTATGCTAATTATCCTTGCGCATGTGAGTTCTTGTTCTTCCGGGGTTATGATAACTCGGGTCAAAAAGTAGAGTCGTTTCCGTTAGCCGTGCGTTAGTGTGTATCGATGACTGCGAGGGAATGTGTGTGCAGTATCGTCTCGTTGTCCAACTAAATTCGTTCAACAATTTTTTTTTCGGCCGCTACTGCCTCGATACATGCTTTTAACAATGTTGAATTGACCTCAGTTCGCCAGCCAAAAACGCCAGGCATATTTCACATGTTTCCATTGTTGCAGCAGTACAATAACATGGAAGTCGCCCAGATTTCAATTGCGCAAAGTAATGTTTTGAGGGATCAATCATTTCGCAAGTGAGGTAGGTCAGGACGATTTTTGAAGAAAAAAAAAATGTTAAGGGTATTGTGATTGGGAAGGAAACTTTCAAGTTGTCACGTAACTGGAAGGAGATCCATCACTACAATAGATAAGTGTTCTTTTCGTATATGTTGTAGGGATCAATAAAGCACTGCTAACTGTCCCTCTCCATTCTCCTTGAAAGAATTTACTATAGCCCAGAGACATTCCGATTTATTAGTGTACGGGACACAATCATTATTAAAAGAAACACACAAATTCAGAATAGCTAAACAAAGCAAGCTGAGTGATTTCTTTCGTAGGATATGATACTAAAACTGCTGCTGAACATGAACTTTCAATTTTCGATACTACTCATTATTGTGTAATGGTCGACTTTTGTGAAATGATTTTAATTTACATAATACAATTTAAAATTGAATGAAAAAAATCAACATTTTTTATTTGTAAATGTAATATAGTGTTTGGATACTGTGTACAGTAGTGTGATAGTGTGTGTCAAATGGGGTTGCCAGATCTGTTTTAATACATTGATTCAGTGCCTAATTAATATTCATGAATAAATTAGTGAACCTGTATAGAAAGGCCACCTGTCTATAAAGGCCAAAATCTCAAAGTCCCATAGGTGGCCTCTACATGTTTGACTGTACCTTGTATTGCCTGGCCTTGTAACGCTATGGAAAGTGTGCTCTCACATCAGGGCATTAAGCTTATTGCGTGGTCGAAAATGAAAGGCGATATGTGAATGTTTGAATAATAACAACAATCTACGTTGGGTCCGTGGCTAATGACGGCCAAGTAAATTTCTAATATTTTCAGGAATCTAACATTTTGGCTTTTGACGTAATTTCAATTTATGAATTTACAGTATGAAATCACAATTTAGATTTTAGCAGTGATTTTCGAAGTTATACCTGCGGTGGTGACATTTAGTTTTCAACAATATTTTGAAATGAACGATGAAAATCAGAATCCTATTTTCGAAAGGCTGATGTTGCCACCGCAAGCGTAACTTTGAAAACTACAGCTAAACATTAAATTGTGATTTCTTGCCGCCAATTCATTAGTTGAAATTACACCAAAAACCAAAATGTTAGATTCCAGAAAATAGTAGAAATTCACTTGGCCGTCATAAGCCAGGGTCCACGTTGCCGTGAGCAGACGTTGTGTTAACTGTTAATTAAAATTTGAGTTACTGAATGTGGACATTAAATAACAACAATAGTTATGTTTTCCGTAACTTAAAGTTTGGTTAAGGCCAGACTTTTTTTATTCCTTATTTCTCGAGTTTTTATAAGGCAATTTTTTTGAGGAGGGCGGAAAAAAAATAAAATTTATTCTTTTTTCCATTAGATTTGTGTGATTTTCAAAGAATTGTAAGTGAGATCATTGATCAGAGAGAAGAAATGAAATAAAATTTTATTCCATGTATAACCCTGTTTCTCATCTGCGCAATATTTCGGTACTTTGATCATGATACTCCCACGAAAATGCAACTTGGGTTTGTTATGCGGTGGGCAGAAAAAAAATGAAGATAAAAATAAGTACAAGTCGGTGGACGCGAGAAATTACGCTGAAATAAAATTTCATTTTTATTTCATTTTCGGCTCCTGTTCATTCGGCGGGTTCGCGAAACAAGGGATAATAAAAGTCTGGCCTAACTGTTAATTAAATTTTGAATTACTAACTCAAAGTTTGAATAAGTGTTAATTAAAATTACAAAATTTGAAAGTGAAACAAAACAAAAAATGTATGCTGCCCGTAACTCGAAGTTCTGTTAACTGTTAATTGAACATTATTAAGTTACAATTTGGGCGTGGTTTTGCAAAAGTAGGCGTGGTGTCAAAAATATATAACTCAATGTTTTTGTAACTCCATGTTGTAACTCGAAGTTCTGTTAACTGTTAATTGAACATTATTAAGTTACAATTTGGGCGTGGTTTTGCAAAAGTAGGCGTGGTGTCAAAAATATATAACTCAATGTTTTTGTAACTCCATGTTGTAACTCGATGTCCGTAACTCGATGTCCATAACTCCATGTTGTAACTCGATGTCCGTAACTCGATGTCCATAACTCCATGTTGTAACTCGATGTCCGTAACTCGATGTCCATAACTCCATGTTGTAACTCGATGTCCGTAACTCGATGTCCATAACTCCATGTTGTAACTCAATGTCCGTAACTCGATGTCCATAACTCCATGTTGTAACTCGATGTCCGTAACTCGATGTCCATAACTCCATGTTGTAACTCGATGTCCGTAACTCGATGTCCATAACTCCATGTTGTAACTCGATGTCCGTAACTCCATGTCCATAACTCCATGTTGTAACTCGATGTCCGTAACTCGATGTCCATAACTCCATGTTGTAACTCGATGTCCGTAACTCGATGTCCATAACTCCATGTTGTAACTCGATGTCCGTAACTCGAACAATTCAGCATCTCTGACTATAATATCAAGTCATAATATATGTTCTCTATTTGATTATTAAATATTAATAATTGTTAAACCATAGCTACTTGGAACCACCCTGTTCATTGCTTGTAGTTATAGTTTTAAATGGTGTATTTGTTCTAATAGAAGTACATGTGCTAACTATAAATATATAGTGAATAGATTTTACTTGTTCTTTTTAAGTTTTCTTTGATTTTTGCTAGGATGTCAGTTAGCTGTTTTGCAAAATTGATAGACATCTTGCTAAACTGCATTTGTATGTGCTGTGTCCTAAGTAATGAATTGGCTCCCAGCCAATTGACCTTCACACATTTGGACAGAGCTCTCCTGATAACATTAATGTAAAATTATTTTATCTTCAAAATAAGGTGTTCTCATTTTATTTGTGCTTGTTACAAATGTACTTATCTGCAATGGCCCACAAAAATATTAATGATGTATTGACTTTAGCATTAGACATCCGGGTTAACTATGTCTCTCTATCAGGATTTCTGATGCATTGTTATAGATCTGTAGATCGTAAATTACTTACTGATGGGAAAAGAAGTCTGTATGGAGGTATTTCATGCACAATGGTCATTTTTGTAACACAATGTTTTTGTAACCCAATATCTGTAACTCAAACAAGCCAGCATCTCACTTCATGCATCTCCAAACAATATGGATAATAAAGCAAATGCACTATTTATTTCTTGACTACAGGCTAGATATCATTATCTTGTATTACCACATATTAGTATACCAAACCTGAAAAGTCTGAAGAAGCAGCACCTTGAACTTCTAAAACACATGCACAAAAAAGGAAAAGATCTTATTGATAGGTAAGTTGGAACAGTCAAACAGATCATCGGCTAGTTGCGTAGTGCTTGTTACATCCTTCTCATAATTGGTGCATTTAGGTTAATCGTGATTTTAAATCCTATGTGTGGTAAACCTTTCAACTGGTACTCATACCCAGGGCAGAGTATTCACAGTTGTTTTCTAACAAGTGCCACTTTGGAAGGATTATTACCTTGGCTATGGTAATTAGTATCAGCAGGGCTGGGGCGTCTTGCCTAAATATTCCAATAGAACATGCTTTAAACTCTGATACATGATGGAGTAATTAAATTGTCATTATGATAGAAAGATTGTGTAAGATGATTCAGTACAACTGGAATAGATTAGAAGTGGACATGCAGGAATGTTCTTGTGAGAATATATTTAAGCTTGAGACAAACATACATTTGTACATGTATCTTTACAAATAGGTTCATACCTCCTTTTTTGTATTTTTAGAAAATGTTATTCTGGACACATTTTTTTATTACCTTGAGTTTCAAAAAATAAGATAATTTTTCACAATAGGTGATTTTCAGTTTACTACGAAATCTTGCATATTGTGTGAAAAGCGAACGTCTGCCACAAAAATCAAGCAATTTGAATTACTTTTTTATAGCTCAATGTCTCAATGCCATTTTTTGAATGGGAATATTGTGTAAAGATACCCTTACTTCATAAAAATTGATCATCATCAAATATTTATAGCACATTAATAAGTGTGAAAATATTTGCGTGTTTGTCGAATCCCACATGATGTTATGACATCCTGACGATGCTACATGTATGGTCTTTGTTTGTCCTGTTTCATATGTCATTTTATGCAAAATGTGGAATCTCATGGTGAACGGGAAATGGTCAGTTGAATGGGTCTTGTCTTACTTTTTTTTCACAGAATCCTGTGTATCAATTCCATAGCAGAATAAACTAAAACGCATTATTTGAAAAGTTTTAGTCTGTTGTGCCAGTTTGTTTTTCCACATATGAATTTCTATAGCAATGAGCAATATATTCACAAAATATCAGCAATTTTCAGGAAATATTTTGATAATGTATTGATCAATTTGTGAATGTTGTTTGTGGCAAAATGTACATGTACTTCCAGTTCATGTAATGCTGCATTTGCAACTTGCTCTTAAAAAGTACTCAGATTTTGCCAGGCTTTAATCTGTGAACATTAATTGTCATTTTATTACTTGTAGCCATGCCAGTTCTGGATTTGAGTTTCGAAGAGGCTATCATTGTGTTCCAAGTATGAGGTTAGTTGAAACAAAACTCCCACAATGCACTGCATTATCCCAGTCATATTTGGGAATTGTATTATTCGAGATGTTTTCTTTTGTAATTTTCAAACACAACTGTTGGCTATAGTTCTGATGCTGGAAAGTATGAATTATCATCTTTTTGGGAAAGCTATTACTTATTACACCAAGTTACAAACAACTGAAAGGGGAGAACCATTTTAAAACTTGGTGGTGGACTCAGGGTTTCAACATGTGTTATCGCCCATGATTACCATATTTGCTCTATTAGTAGTGCTTACGTAAATTGCAGTATTGTTTCTGTGTTCAAAATAAGTCATATTTTATTGATTCATTATGCAACAAATTTTTTTTATTTATATGTGCTTTTATTGAGATGTGCTTCTAATAGAGCAAATACAGTACATCTGAATGGGCAGTCACTGGGAAGGATATAGTCTAATCTGTTCATTAACCTTATGAATGTATGAAGCTTTTTGTGGGAGTGGCCATGATTAAACGTGCTACCTGTGTGTGTTCTCAATATGTCATCATATGGGATACCTTATCATGTGTGTGTGCAGAGTGTGAGCTTATGTTTCTTTCATTAGAAAGATCAAACATTGAACAAGTCAGTAAATACTGCAGTGGCCGTTTTTTGACATTCTGGTTCAAAAATTAGCTTATGAAAGTAGAAATCAACACTTTTTTGTCGAGTTGAGTAGTCAAAAGCCACTTAGCAGAATAATCTCCATTTCCAGGAAGATTGCAAGATTTAGAATAAAACCCTTCCTGTATTGTTACATAAACAACAAACATTTAAAATGATTTGCACTTTTTATTATTCACCCCAGTCATTTACATATGCATGTTATTAGTCAAGACTTCAATTCATCGTCGTTGAAAACTAAGAAACACTGGAATTCATTTACGACTGATTATTTTGTAGATTCACAAGGTGAGTTTTGTTTTTTTGTACTCTACACTGAGTGAAACCTGTGTAAACTGAACCCTTTCATGGGCACTGTTAAAATTGTTCAGTTCATAGCAGTCTTTTCTACAATGAAATCTGTGTCAACCAAACACTATCATAGACACTGTGAAAATTGTTCAGTTCAGTGGGGTGTTTATACAGTTTATAGAAGGTCTTTTCCACAGTAAAACCTGTGTAAAGCAAACACTGTCATGGCCACTATGAAAATTTATCATGCAATTGATTGAGATATTCAGTTATACAGGTCTTTTCTACAGTGAAACCTGTGTAAACCAAACACTGTCATGGCCACTGTGAAAATTGATCATGCAATTGATTGAGGTGTTCAGTTCAGAAATTATATGAAAATACAAAAAAATTTGCACAAATGTTTGCAAGAAAAATTGTGATTTACAAAGAGTTAAAAATATTTGTTTTTTTGTAGAAATCATAGATCAATTGGAGCAGTCTGGTGAAGTGAAACCAGAATCTGCAAGCAAAAGCACTCAACTTTTACAGATGCCACTGAGGTAAATCAACCGTTTCTACCAGTCACCTTTTCTTTCAGCTTCATTTACTGTAAAATACTTTATTTTCACTTGGAATTAATTTTTGCTATTTTCGCTGAAGGAATGATTCAGTGAAAATAAATATACGAATATACCTTTTTTCCCTATATTTTACATTCAACTCGTCAAAAATCAGTGAAAATAAATTCCAAACAAAACACCCAAAAAGTCTCTCCAACTAAAATAAAGTATTTTACAGTATGTCATGTCGCCTACTGATGTGGTATCCGCGAAGGCTTTTAGCAGGCGATGTGTTAAATTTGATCAATGAAATTAATAAATAAAATTACAAAATAACAAATATATTATATGAATAAAGCATTCATTATATTTTTACAGGTATTAATATTGTTTTCTTTCTTGCTTATTACAGATGCCACGTGTGTAAGCAGCCTCAGACCAACATGCCCAAGTTGAAGCAACATATTCTAAAGCATATTAAAAAATGAAAACTGCAATTAAAAAATACATATTGCATATTAAATAAGTGGGTGTTACCCAATAGGCTGTTATTTGGTGAAAAGTACACAATGTACAAGCTATTGTGTCTTACTATATAACAGAGAAGGACTAGAATCAAACGCATTATCACATGTACCCCTGAAGGCCCACAAGTTTTTGATGACCTCACAAAAAAAAAAAAACATTTTTCTTCTTATCACAGAAAAATTTAAATGATACAATCATGCAATTATTTTATTAAGATAATTTCATCCTTATGTTCGATTTATGCTTTTGAATATGTGCATTAAAAGGATTCAAAAATGTCCTCTGAATATCCAATAAACATTTCCCAATTCTACTGTATGTGGCACATTTTATCAGTGAATAGTATGGTATTGGAAAGAAAATGTGTGATATGCAGGTTTCCAACTGACAGGTGCAAAATGTGTTATGCACAGGTTTCCAACTGACAGGGGCAAAATGTGTGATGCACTGGTTCCCAACTGACAGGTGCAAAATGTGTTATGCACAGGTTTCCAACTGACAGGGGCAAAATGTGTGATGTGCAAATTTCCAACTGATAGATACAAAGTGTGTGATGTGCAGGTTCCCAACTGACAGGTGAAAAATGTGTGATTCGCTGGCTTCCAACTGACAGGTGCAAAATGTGTGATGCGCAGGTTTCCAACTGACAGGGGCAAAATGTGTGATGCGCTGGGGTCCAACTGACAGGTGCAAAATGTGTGATGCGCAGGTTACGAACTGACAGGGGCAAAATGTGTGATGCGCTGGTTTCCAACTGACAGGTGCAATATGTGTGATGCGCTGGGGTCCAACTGACAGGTGCAAAATGTGTGATGCGCTGGGGTCCAACTGACAGGGGCAAAATGTGTGATGCACAGGTTTCCAACTGACAGGAGCAAAATGTGTTATGCACAGGTTTCCAACTGACAGGTGCAAAATGTGTGATGCACAGGTTTCCAACTGACGGGCAAAATGTGTGATGTGCAAATTTCCAACTGATAGATACAAAGTGTGTGATGTGCAGGTTCCCAACTGACAGGTGAAAAATGTGTGATTCGCTGGCTTCCAACTGACAGGTGCAAAATGTGTGATGCGCAGGTTTCCAACTGACAGGGGCAAAATGTGTGATGCGCTGGGGTCCAACTGACAGGTGCAAAATGTGTGATGCGCAGGTTTCGAACTGACAGGGGCAAAATGTGTGATGCGCTGGTTTCCAACTGACAGGTGCAAAATGTGTGATGCGCAGGTTTCCAACTGACAGGGGCAAAATGTGTGATGTGCTGGTTTCCAACTGACAGGTGCAAAATGTGTTATGCACAGGTTTCGAACTGACAGGGGCAAAATGTGTGATGCGCTGGTTTCCAACTGACAGGGGCAAAATGTGTGATATGCAGGTTTCCAACTGACAGGTGCAAAATGTGTGATGCGCAGGTTTCCAACTGACAGGGGCAAAATGTGTGATATGCAGGTTTCCAACTGACAGGTGCAAAATGTGTTATGCACAGGTTTCCAACTGACAGGGGCAAAATGTGTTATGCACAGGTTTCCAACTGACAGGGGCAAAATGTGTGATGTGCAAATTTCCAACTGATAGATACAAAGTGTGTGATGTGCAGGTTCCCAACTGACAGGTGAAAAATGTGTGATGCACAGGTTTCCAACTGACAGGGGCAAAATGTGTGATGCACAGGGGTCCAACTGACAGGGGCAAAATGTGTGATGCGCTGGTTTCCAACTGACAGGGGCAAAATGTGTGATGCGCAGGTTTCCAACTGACAGGGGCAAAATGTGTGATGCGCAGGTTTCCAACTGACAGGTTCAAAATGTGTGATGCGCAGGTTTCCAACTGACGGGCAAAATGTGTTATGCACAGGTTTCCAACTGACAGGGGCAAAATGTGTTATGCACAGGTTTCCAACTGACAGGGACAAAATGTGTGATGTGCAAATTTCCAACTGATAGATACAAAGTGTGTGATGCGCTGGTTTCCAACTGACAGGGGCAAAATGTGTGATGTGCAAATTTCCAACTGATAGATACAAAGTGTGTTATGCACAGGTTTCCAACTGACAGGGGCAAAATGTGTGATGCACAGGTTTCCAACTGACAGGGGCAAAATGTGTGATGCACAGGTTTCCAACTGACAGGGGCAAAATGTGTGATGCGCAGGTTTCCAACTGACAGGTGCAAAATGTGTGATGCGCAGGTTTCCAACTGACAGGGGCAAAATGTGTGATGCACAGGTTTCCAACTGACAGGGGCAAAATGTGTGATGCACAGGTTTCCAACTGACAGGGGCAAAATGTGTTATGCACAGGTTTCCAACTGACAGGGGCAAAATGTGTTATGCACAGGTTTCCAACTGACAGGGGCAAAATGTGTGATGTGCAAATTTCCAACTGATAGATATAAAGTGTGTGATGCGCTGGTTTCCAACTGACAGGTGCAAAATGTGTGATGCGCAGGTTTCCAACTGACAGGGGCAAAATGTGTGATGTGCTGGTTTCCAACTGACAGGTGCAAAATGTGTTATGCACAGGTTTCGAACTGACAGGGGCAAAATGTGTGATGCGCTGGTTTCCAACTGACAGGTGCAAAATGTGTGATGCGCAGGTTTTCAACTGACAGGGGCAAAATGTGTGATATGCAGGTTTCCAACTGACAGGTGCAAAATGTGTTATGCACAGGTTTCCAACTGACAGGGGCAAAATGTGTTATGCACAGGTTTCCAACTGACAGGGGCAAAATGTGTGATGTGCAAATTTCCAACTGATAGATACAAAGTGTGTGATGTGCAGGTTCCCAACTGACAGGTGAAAAATGTGTGATTCGCTGGCTTCCAACTGACAGGGGCAAAATGTGTGATGTGCTGGTTTCCAACTGACAGGTGAAAAATGTGTGATTCGCTGTCTTCCAACTGACAGGTGCAAAATGTGTGATGCGCAGGTTTCCAACTGACAGGGGCAAAATGTGTGATGTGCTGGTTTCCAACTGACAGGGGCAAAATGTGTGATGTGCAAATTTCCAACTGATAGATACAAAGTGTGTTATGCACAGGTTTCCAACTGACAGGGGCAAAATGTGTGATGCACAGGTTTCCAACTGACAGGGGCAAAATGTGTGATGCGCAGGTTTCCAACTGACAGGTGCAAAATGTGTGATGCGCAGGTTTCCAACTGACAGGGGCAAAATGTGTGATGCACAGGTTTCCAACTGACAGGGGCAAAATGTGTGATGCACAGGTTTCCAACTGACAGGGGCAAAATGTGTTATGCACAGGTTTCCAACTGACAGGGGCAAAATGTGTTATGCACAGGTTTCCAACTGACAGGGGCAAAATGTGTGATGTGCAAATTTCCAACTGATAGATATAAAGTGTGTGATGCGCTGGTTTCCAACTGACAGGTGCAAAATGTGTGATGCGCAGGTTTCCAACTGACAGGGGCAAAATGTGTGATGTGCTGGTTTCCAACTGACAGGTGCAAAATGTGTTATGCACAGGTTTCGAACTGACAGGGGCAAAATGTGTGATGCGCTGGTTTCCAACTGACAGGTGCAAAATGTGTGATGCGCAGGTTTTCAACTGACAGGGGCAAAATGTGTGATATGCAGGTTTCCAACTGACAGGTGCAAAATGTGTTATGCACAGGTTTCCAACTGACAGGGGCAAAATGTGTTATGCACAGGTTTCCAACTGACAGGGGCAAAATGTGTGATGTGCAAATTTCCAACTGATAGATACAAAGTGTGTGATGTGCAGGTTCCCAACTGACAGGTGAAAAATGTGTGATTCGCTGGCTTCCAACTGACAGGGGCAAAATGTGTGATGTGCTGGTTTCCAACTGACAGGTGAAAAATGTGTGATTCGCTGTCTTCCAACTGACAGGTGCAAAATGTGTGATGCGCAGGTTTCCAACTGACAGGGGCAAAATGTGTGATGTGCTGGTTTCCAACTGACAGGTGCAAAATGTGTGATGCGCAGGTTTGCAACTGACAGGTGCAAAATGTGTGATGCACATGTTTCAAACTGACAGGTGCAAAATGTGTGATGCACTGGTTCCCAACTGACAGGTGCAATATGTGTGATGCACAGGTTTTCAACTGACAGGTGCAAAATGTGTGATGGGCTGGTTCCCAACTGACAGGTTCAAAATGTGTGATTTGCTGGCTTCCAACTGACAGGTTCAATATGTGTGATGCACAGGTTTTCAACTGACAGGTGCAAAATGTGTGATGGGCTGGTTTTGAACTGATAGGTGCAAAATGTGTGATGCGCTGGTTTCCAACTGACAGGTGCAAAATATGTGATGCGCAGGTTTCTAACTGACAGGTGCAAAATGTGTGATGCGCTGGTTTCCAACTGACAGGTGCATAATATGTGATGCGCTGGTTTCCAACTGACAGCCACAAAATGTGTGATGCGCTGGTTTCCAACTGACAGGTGCAAAATGTGTGATGCGCTGGTTTCCAACTGACAGCCACAAAATGTGGGATGCGCTGGTTTCCAACTGACAGCCACAAAATGTGTGATGCGCTGGTTTCCAACTGACAGCCACAAAATGTGTGATGCGCAGGTTTCCAACTGACAGGTGCATAATATGTGATGTGCTGGTTTCCAACTGACATGTGCAAAATGTGTGATGCGCTGGTTTCCAACTGACAGATGCATAATATGTGATGTGTGGTTGCCCACTGACAGGTTCATATTGTGTGATGCGCTTTTTTTCTAACTGACAGATGCAAAATGCTTTAAAATGAGGGACATTCAGCTGCTTCAATTTGACCACAAAACAGAAGCATATGCATAACAAGTATGACATGATTTATGATGAATGTGTAAAGTTTCAACATGATCGATCAAGACATGTCAAAGATCAAAACAAAATGACCTTGAGTTGGCTGTTTTTAATCTGATCTGCACAAACAAAGTGATATTTCCCATTATATTCAATGTACATACCAATTGTGGACTGGTTTCAGACTGACAAATGCTTTTGCTGAAATTTTAGAACTAAATTTATTGCCATTGTAAATCGAATCCCAAAACGAATACATATGAACCCCAAGATGTACATGTTGTGTGAAGCAATCAGGAGCCTGGAGGAGTACTACATGATTGCCAGGTCTCTTTGTTTTGTCTCTTGGTAGTACAGTGGTAGTACAAAAAGGTCCATAAGAAACTAGCCTGTAGTCAGCTACTGAGATTCATTTCCAGTCTAATCACTAATATCACAACTTTTGTGCCCATTCCAACCACACAGTTAATTTTCCTAACATTTTGTCTGAAATGAGTGGTGTGTGTATATACTTGTAGGTCCTTTGCTACTCTTCTTTGTGCAGGTATAACACATTTTGAGTACCAAAGTTCAATTTAGTCACCTTTCACAAAATGATTTAACATAGAATTTTCCATAGGGAAATCCGTTATTCAAAGTAAAAGAAATTCTAGAAAATTTCATAAAAATGTTCCAAACAGCAAAGAATTATGGTGCTCAATTCAAAATAAAAAAAAGAAATTTTAGAAAATTTCATAAAAACATTCCAAACAGAACAAATTATGGTGCTCAATTCAAAATAAAAAAAAGAAATTATAGAAAATTTCATAAAAACGTTCCAAACAGAACAAATTATAATGCTCAATTCAAAATAAAAAAAAGAAATTATAGAAAATTTCATAAAAACGTTCCAAACAGAACAAATTATGGTGCTCAATTCAAAATAAAAAAAAGAAATTCTAGAAAATTTCATAAAAACATTCCAAACAGAACAAATTATGGTGCTCAATTCAAAATAAAAAAAAGAAATTCTAGAAAATTTCATAAAAACGT
Organism: Saccoglossus kowalevskii; assembly: GCF_978046115.1. NCBI lineage: Eukaryota > Metazoa > Hemichordata > Enteropneusta > Harrimaniidae > Saccoglossus > Saccoglossus kowalevskii. Next base: position 20,658,677 of record NC_140641.1, read on the forward strand.
TCCAAACAGAACAAATTATGGTGCTCAATTCAAAATAAAAAAAAGAAATTCTAGAAAATTTCATAAAAACATTCCAAACAGAACAAATTATGGTGCTCAATTCAAAATAAAAAAAAAGAAATTCTAGAAAATTTCATAAAAACATTCCAAACAGAAAAAATTATGGTGCTCAATTCTAAATAAAAAAAAGAAATTCTAGAAAATTTCATAAAAACGTTCCAAACAGAACAAATTATGGTGCTCAATTCTAAATAAAAAAAAGAAATTATAGAAAATTTCATAAAAACATTCCAAACAGAACAAATTATGGTGCTCAATTCAAAATAAAAAAAAGAAATTCTAGAAAATTTCATAAATATGTTCCAAACAGAACAAATTATGGTGCTCAATTCAAAATAAAAAAAAAGAAATTCTAGAAAATTTCATAAAAACATTCCAAACAGAACAAATTATGGTGCTCAATTCAAAATAAAAAAAAGAAATTATAGAAAATTTCATAAAAACGTTCCAAACAGAACAAATTATGGTGCTCAATTCAAAATAAAAAAAAAGAAATTCTAGAAAATTTCATAAAAACATTCCAAACAGAACAAATTATGGTGCTCAATTCAAAATAAAAAAAAGAAATTCTAGAAAATTTCATAAAAACGTTCCAAACAGAACAAATTATGGTGCTCAATTCAAAATAAAAAAAAGAAATTCTAGAAAATTTCATAAAAATGTTCCAAACAGAACAAATTATGGTGCTCAATTCAAAATTTAAAAAAAAGAAATTATAGAAAAAATGTATAAAAACGTTCCAAACAGAATAAATTATGAGGCCCAAAGTCCTAAGCAGATAATAAATGCCTATTAACTAACATCACCATTAAAAAGCACAACACACATTTTGTATGCCATGTACCATCTTAAATTTTCAAGGTATAGTGTTTCAGCTTACTACCTCCTCATATTGAGAGAGAGATAAAGGAATGCCAAACTGGACAAGTGCACGATGGCGTCGTATAAAAATGTGTCCTTTAATTTATGTGTATCTGTGTGATGCAATAATTGTCTACATGCATGGTGTTCATTTCAACATTTATGGAAATCCATAGTTCCACAGTTGACATGCAGTTTGAAAATTGCATGAGATCCATTTTGAGCAATAAGTGGAGTGGTGACTGTGGCGCTTCAATAGAAATCCATTAATATATGACAGTAAAATTAATATTCAGTGTTGATGTATACTGTACAGCTCTGAGTGTCGACCAGTCATAGCAATTTAAAGATGTATATAGCAGTGAACTTGACAGAGGTACAGAGTAAAAAGATAACATAAAGGTAGAAAAACTGTGTACATTTTTTTTTTCTTTTACAGGATTATGTTGCTGTAATTTTTTTTGCTTTTCTTCATTTCTCTGTACAGTATATTCATTGATTTCATTCATTGTCTGCAGTTTGGATACATTTGTGTTCACAGACCGTTTAGCTTCTTGTATTCATCAACTTTTTTTTTAAGTTCGGTTTCAGATATTACCTCTTCAAATCCCAGTGAGTACCTGACTGTAACCTCTGTGGCTAACTCCTCGCATCTTGCATTTCTTAACAAATCAAGTAATACATTACTTTTGGTTTTTGACAAATGACCCAACATTTTTAATTTGTCCAGTAAAAAGTAGGAACCATTTTTTTTAATTTTCTCCCTATCTGCTTTTTTAATACTTGGCTCGGAAAGTCCTTCTGTCAGATCAACCATTTTTACAAATTCCTCTGTGAAAACAACAAGTGAATAATCTTAGATTATTGTGAGTATATTGCAAAGAATGAACAACATCAGTACTGTGAGACTATAGACTGATGAATAGTGGAGATTATGTGACCATGTACTGTCTGAGTACAATGCTTAGATGAGAAATGTCTTTGTATTTGTAGGTAATGCTATCTCACCTCAGGTTAAGGTGAATGGTCTGATGGTTGGTTAACCTGCCATAGTACAATGCTTAGATGAGAAATGTCTCTGTATTTGTAGGTAATGCTATTCCACCTCAGGTTAAGGTGAATGGTCTGATGGTTGGTTAAGCTGCCATAGTACAATGCTTAGATGAGAAATGTCTCTGTATTTGTAGGTAATGCTATTCCACCTCAGGTTAAGGTGAATGGTCTGATGGTTGGTTAAGCTGCCAGAGTACAGAGCTTAGATGAGAAATGTCTCTGTTAGTACTTGTAGGTAATGCTATCTCACCTCAGGTTAAGGTGAATGGTATGATGGTTGGTTAAGCTGCCATGGTACAATGCTTATATGAGAAATGTCTCTGTATTTGTAGGTAATGCTATCTCACCTCAGGTTAAGGTGAATGGTCTGATGGTTGGTTAAGCTGCCATAGTACAATGCTCAGATGAGAAATGTCTCTGTATTTGTAGGTAATGCTATCTCACCTCAGGTTAAGTTGAATGGTCTGATGGTTGGTTAAGCTGCCATGGTACAATGCTTATATGAGAAATGTCTCTGTATTTGTAGGTAATGCTATCTCACCTCAGGTTAAGGTGAATGGTCTGATGGTTGGTTAAGCTGGCATGGTACAATGCTTATATGAGAAATGTCTCTGTACTTGTAGATAATGCTATCTCCCCTCAGATAAAGTTGAATGGTCTGATGGTTGGTTAAGCTGCCATATTACAGTGCTTAGATGAGAAATGTCTCTGTATTTGTAGGTACTGCTATCTCACCTCAGAAGAAGGTGAACGGTCTGATGGTTGGTTAAGCTGCCATGGTACAATGCTTAGATGAGAAATATCTCTGTATTTGTAGGTAATGCTATCTCACCTCAGGTTAAGGTGAGTGGTCTGATGGTTGGTTAAGCAGCCATGGTACAATGCTTAGATGAGAAATGTCTCTGTATTTGTAGGTAATGCTATCTCACCTCAGGTTAAGGTGAATGGTCTGATGGTTGGTTAACCTGCCATGGTACAATGCTTAGATGAGAAATGTCTCTGTATTTGTAGGTAATACTATCTCACCTCAGGTTAAGGTGAATGGTCTGATGGTTGGTTAAGCAGCCATATTACAATGCTCAGATGAGAAATGTCTCTGTACTTGTAGGTAATGCTATCCCACCTCAGGTTAAGGTGAATGGTCTGATGGTTGGTTAAGCTGCCATAGTACAATGCTTAGGTGAGAAATATCTCTGTATTTGTAGGTAATGCTATCCCACCCCAGGTTAAGGTGAATGGTCTGATGGTTGGTTAGGCTGCCATGGTACAATGCTTAGATGAGAAATGTCTCTGTATTTGTAGGTAATGCTATCCCACGCCAGGTTAAGGTGAATGGTCTGATGGTTGGTTAAGCTGCCATAGTACAATGCTTAGGTGAGAATTATCTCTGTATTTGCAGGTACTGCTATCTCACCCCAGGTTAAGGTGAATGGTCTGATGGTTGGTTAAGGTGCCATGGTACTATGCTTAGATGAGAAATGTCTCTGTATTTGTAGGTAATGCAATCCCACCTCAGGTTAAGGTGAATAGTCTGATGGTTGGTTAAGCTGCCATGGTACAATGCTTAGATGAGAAATGTCTCTGTATTTGTAGGTAATGCTATCCCACCTCAGGTTAAGGTGAATGGTCTGATAGTTGGTTAAGCTGCCATATTACAATGCTCAGATGAGAAATGTCTCTGTACTTGTAGGTAATGCTATTCCACCTCAGGTTAAGGTGAATGGTCTGATGGTTGGTTAAGCTGCCATATTACAATGCTCAGATGAGAAATGTCTCTGTACTTGTAGGTAATGCTATCTCACCTCAGGTTAAGTTGAATGGTCTGATGTTTGGTTAAGCTGCCATATTACAATGCTCAGATGAGAAATGTCTCTGTATTTGTGGGTAATGCTATCTCACCTTAGGTTAAGGTGAATGGTCTGATGGTTGGTTAAGCTGCCATGGTACAATACTTAGATGAGAATGGCTCTGTATTTGTAGGTAATCCTATTCCACCTCAGGTTAAGGTGAATGGTATGATGGTTGGTTAAGCTGCCATAGTACAATGCTTAGATGAGAAATGTCTCTGTATTTGTAGGTAATGCTATCTCACCCCAGGTTAAGGTGAATGGTCTGACGGTTGGTTAAGCTGCCATGGTACTATGCTTAGATGAGAAATGTCTCTGTATTTGTAGGTAATGCAATCCCACCTCAGGTTAAGGTGAATAGTCTGATGGTTGGTTAAGCTGCCATGGTACAATGCTTAGATGAGAAATGTCTCTGTATTTGTAGGTAATCCTATCCCACATCAGGTTAAGGTGAATGGTCTGATGTTTGGTTAAGCTGCCATAGTACAATGCTTAGATGAGAAATGTCTCTGTATTTGTAGGTAATGCTATCTCACCCCAGGTTAAGGTGAATGGTCTGATGGTTGGTTAAGCTGCCATGGTACTATGCTTAGATGAGAAATGTCTCTGTATTTGTAGGTAATGCTATCTCACCTCAGGTTAAGTTGAATGGTCTGATGGTTGGTTAAGCTGCCATGGTACAATGCTTATATGAGAAATGTCTCTGTATTTGTAGATAATGCTATCTCACCTCAGGTTAAGGTGAATGGTCTGATGGTTGGTTAAGCTGGCATGGTACAATGCTTATATGAGAAATGTCTCTGTACTTGTAGATAATGCTATCTCCCCTCAGATAAAGTTGAATGGTCTGATGGTTGGTTACGCTGCCATATTACAGTGCTTAGATGAGAAATGTCTCTGTATTTGTAGGTACTGCTATCTCACCTCAGATTAAGGTGAACGGTCTGATGGTTGGTTAAGCTGCCATGGTACAATGCTTAGATGAGAAATATCTCTGTATTTGTAGGTAATGTTATCTCACCTCAGGTTAAGGTGAGTGGTCTGATGGTTGGTTAAGCAGCCATGGTACAATGCTTAGATGAGAAATGTCTCTGTATTTGTAGGTAATGCTATCTCACCTCAGGTTAAGGTGAATGGTCTGATGGTTGGTTAACCTGCCATGGTACAATGCTTAGATGAGAAATGTCTCTGTATTTGTAGGTAATGCTATCTCACCTCAGGTTAAGGTGAATGGTCTGATGGTTGGTTAAGCAGCCATATTAGAATGCTCAGATGAGAAATGTCTCTGTACTTGTAGGTAATGCTATCCCACCTCAGGTTAAGGTGAATGGTCTGATGGTTGGTTAAGCTGCCATAGTACAATGCTTAGGTGAGAAATATCTCTGTATTTGTAGGTAATGCTATCCCACCCCAGGTTAAGGTGAATGGTCTGATGGTTGGTTAGGCTGCCATGGTACAATGCTTAGATGAGAAATGTCTCTGTATTTGTAGGTAATGCTATCCCACCCCAGGTTAAGGTGAATGGTCTGATGGTTGGTTAAGCTGCCATAGTACAATGCTTAGGTGAGAATTATCTCTGTATTTGCAGGTACTGCTATCTCACCCCAGGTTAAGGTGAATGGTCTGATGGTTGGTTAAGGTGCCATGGTACTATGCTTAGATGAGAAATGTCTCTGTATTTGTAGGTAATGCAATCCCACCTCAGGTTAAGGTGAATAGTCTGATGGTTGGTTAAGCTGCCATGGTACAATGCTTAGATGAGAAATGTCTCTGTATTTGTAGGTAATGCTATCCCACCTCAGGTTAAGGTGAATGGTCTGATAGTTGGTTAAGCTGCCATATTACAATGCTCAGATGAGAAATGTCTCTGTACTTGTAGGTAATGCTATTCCACCTCAGGTTAAGGTGAATGGTCTGATGGTTGGTTAAGCTGCCATATTACAATGCTCAGATGAGAAATGTCTCTGTACTTGTAGGTAATGCTATCTCACCTCAGGTTAAGTTGAATGGTCTGATGTTTGGTTAAGCTGCCATATTACAATGCTCAGATGAGAAATGTCTCTGTATTTGTGGGTAATGCTATCTCACCTTAGGTTAAGGTGAATGGTCTGATGGTTGGTTAAGCTGCCATGGTACAATACTTAGATGAGAATGGCTCTGTATTTGTAGGTAATCCTATTCCACCTCAGGTTAAGGTGAATGGTATGATGGTTGGTTAAGCTGCCATAGTACAATGCTTAGATGAGAAATGTCTCTGTATTTGTAGGTAATGCTATTCCACCTCAGGTTAAGGTGAATGGTCTGATGGTTGGTTAAGCTGCCATAGTAAAATGCTTAGATGAGAAATGTCTCTGTATTTTTAGGTAATGCTATCTCACCCCAGGTTAAGGTGAATGGTCTGATGGTTGGTTAAGCTGCAATGGTACAATGCTTATATGAGAAATGTCTCTGTATTTGTAGGTAACGCTATCTCACTCCAGGTTAAGGTGAATGGTCTGATGGTTGGTTAAGCTGCCATGGTACAATGCTTAGATGAGAAATGTCTCTGTATTTGTAGGTAATGCTATCCCACCTCAGGTTAAGGTGAATGGTCTGATGGTTGGTTAAGCTGCCGAAGTACAATGCTTAGATGAGAAATGTCTCTCTTAGTACTTGTAGGTAATGCTATCTCACCTCAGGTTAAGGTGAATGGTCTGATGGTTGGTTAAGCTGCCATGGTACAATGCTTAGATGAGAAATGTCTCTGTATTTGTAGGTAATGCTATCTCACCTCAGGTTAAGGTGAATGGTCTGATGGTTGGTTAAGCAGCCATATTACAATGCTCAGATGAGAAATGTCTCTGTACTTGTAGGTAATGCTATCCCACCTCAGGTTAAGGTGAATGGTCTGATGGTTGGTTAAGCTGCCATGGTACAATGCTTAGATGAGAAATGTCTCTGTATTTGTAGGTAATGCTATCTCACTTCAGGTTAAGGTGAATGGTATGATGGTTGGTTAAGCTGCCATGGTACTATGCTTAGATGAGAAATATCTCTGTATTTGTAGGTAATGCTATCCCACCTCAGGTTAGGGTGAATGGTCTGATAGTTGGTTAAGCAGCCATAGTACAATGCTTGGATGAGAAATGTCTCTGTATTTGTAGGTAATGCTATCTCACTTCAGGTTAAGGTTAATGGTCTGATGGTTGGTTAAGCTGCCATGGTACAATGCTTAGATGAGAAATGTCTCTGTATTTGTAGGTAATGCTATCTCCCCTCAGATAAAGTTGAATGGTCTGATGGTTGGTTAAGCTGCCATATTACAGTGCTTAGATGAGAAATGTCTCTGTATTTGTAGGTACTGCTATCTCACCTCAGATTAAGGTGAACGGTCTGATGGTTGGTTAAGCTGCCATGGTACAATGCTTAGATGAGAAATGTCTCTGTATTTGTAGGTAATGCTATCTCACCTCAGGTTAAGGTGAGTGGTCTGATGGTTGGTTAAGCAGCCATGGTACAATGCTTAGATGAGAAATGTCTCTGTATTTGTAGGTAATGCTATCTCACCTCAGGTTAAGGTGAATGGTCTGATGGTTGGTTAACCTGCCATGGTACAATGCTTAGATGAGAAATGTCTCTGTATTTGTAGGTAATGCTATCTCACCTCAGGTTAAGGTGAATGGTCTGATGGTTGGTTAAGCAGCCATATTACAATGCTCAGATGAGAAATGTCTCTGTACTTGTAGGTAATGCTATCCCACCTCAGGTTAAGGTGAATGGTCTGATGGTTGGTTAAGCTGCCATAGTACAATGCTTAGGTGAGAAATATCTCTGTATTTGTAGGTAATGCTATCCCACCCCAGGTTAAGGTGAATGGTCTGATGGTTGGTTAGGCTGCCATGGTACAATGCTTAGATGAGAAATGTCTCTGTATTTGTAGGTAATGCTATCCCACCCCAGGTTAAGGTGAATGGTCTGATGGTTGGTTAAGCTGCCATAGTACAATGCTTAGGTGAGAATTATCTCTGTATTTGCAGGTACTGCTATCTCACCCCAGGTTAAGGTGAATGGTCTGATGGTTGGTTAAGGTGCCATGGTACTATGCTTAGATGAGAAATGTCTCTGTATTTGTAGGTAATGCAATCCCACCTCAGGTTAAGGTGAATAGTCTGATGGTTGGTTAAGCTGCCATGGTACAATGCTTAGATGAGAAATGTCTCTGTATTTGTAGGTAATGCTATCCCACCTCAGGTTAAGGTGAATGGTCTGATAGTTGGTTAAGCTGCCATATTACAATGCTCAGATGAGAAATGTCTCTGTACTTGTAGGTAATGCTATTCCACCTCAGGTTAAGGTGAATGGTCTGATGGTTGGTTAAGCTGCCATATTACAATGCTCAGATGAGAAATGTCTCTGTACTTGTAGGTAATGCTATCTCACCTCAGGTTAAGTTGAATGGTCTGATGTTTGGTTAAGCTGCCATATTACAATGCTCAGATGAGAAATGTCTCTGTATTTGTGGGTAATGCTATCTCACCTTAGGTTAAGGTGAATGGTCTGATGGTTGGTTAAGCTGCCATGGTACAATACTTAGATGAGAATGGCTCTGTATTTGTAGGTAATCCTATTCCACCTCAGGTTAAGGTGAATGGTATGATGGTTGGTTAAGCTGCCATAGTACAATGCTTAGATGAGAAATGTCTCTGTATTTGTAGGTAATGCTATCTCACCCCAGGTTAAGGTGAATGGTCTGACGGTTGGTTAAGCTGCCATGGTACTATGCTTAGATGAGAAATGTCTCTGTATTTGTAGGTAATGCAATCCCACCTCAGGTTAAGGTGAATAGTCTGATGGTTGGTTAAGCTGCCATGGTACAATGCTTAGATGAGAAATGTCTCTGTATTTGTAGGTAATCCTATCCCACATCAGGTTAAGGTGAATGGTCTGATGTTTGGTTAAGCTGCCATAGTACAATGCTTAGATGAGAAATGTCTCTGTATTTGTAGGTAATGCTATCTCACCCCAGGTTAAGGTGAATGGTCTGATGGTTGGTTAAGCTGCCATGGTACTATGCTTAGATGAGAAATGTCTCTGTATTTGTAGGTAATGCTATCCCACCTCAGGTTAAGGTGAATAGTCTGATGGTTGGTTAAGCTGCCATATTACAATGCTCAGATGAGAAATGTCTGTGTACTTGTAGGTAATGCTATTCCACCTCAGGTTAAGGTGAATGGTCTGATGGTTGGTTAAGCTGCCATATTACAATGCTCAGATGAGAAATGTCTCTGTACTTGTAGGTAATGCTATCTCACCTCAGGTTAAGTTGAATGGTCTGATGTTTGGTTAAGCTGCCATATTACAATGCTCAGATGAGAAATGTCTCTGTATTTGTGGGTAATGCTATCTCACCTTAGGTTAAGGTGAATGGTCTGATGGTTGGTTAAGTTGCCATGGTACAATGCTTAGATGAGAATGGCTCTGTATTTGTAGGTAATCCTATTCCACCTCAGGTTAAGGTGAATGGTATGATGGTTGGTGAAGCTGCCATAGTACAATGCTTAGATGAGAAATGTCTCTGTACTTGTAGGTAATGCTATCTCACCTCAGGTTAAGGTGAATGGTCTGATGGTTGGTTAAGCAGCCATATTACAATGCTCAGATGAGAAATGTCTCTGTACTTGTAGGTAATGCTATCCCACCTCAGGTTAAGGTGAATGGTCTGATGGTTGGTTAAGCTGCCATGGTACAATGCTTAGATGAGAAATGTCTCTGTATTTGTAGGTAATCCTATCCCACATCAGGTTAAGGTGAATGGTCTGATGTTTGGTTAAGCTGCCATAGTACAATGCTTAGATGAGAAATGTCTCTGTATTTGTAGGTAATGCTATCTCACCCCAGGTTAAGGTGAATGGTCTGATGGTTGGTTAAGCTGCAATGGTACAATGCTTATATGAGAAATGTCTCTGTATTTGTAGGTAATGCTATCCCACCTCAGGTTAAGGTGAATGGTCTGATGGTTGGTTAAGCTGCCATAGTACAATGCTTAGGTGAGAAATATCTCTGTATTTGTAGGTAATGCTATCCCACCCCAGGTTAAGGTGAATGGTCTGATGGTTGGTTAGGCTGCCATGGTACAATGCTTAGATGAGAAATGTCTCTGTATTTGTAGGTAATGCTATCCCACCCCAGGTTAAGGTGAATGGTCTGATGGTTGGTTAGGCTGCCATGGTACAATGCTCAGATGAGAAATGTCTCTGTATTTGTAGGTAATGCTATCTCACCTCAGGTTAAGGTGAATGGTCTGATGGTTGGTTAAGCTACCATATTACAATGCTCAGATGAGAAATGTCTCTGTACTTGTAGGTAATGCTATCCCACCTCAGGTTAAGGGGAATGGTCTGATGGTTGGTTAAGCTACCATATTACAATGCTCAGATGAGAAATGTCTCTGTACTTGTAGGTAATGCTATCCCACCTCAGGTTAAGGTGAATGGTCTGATGGTTGGTTAAGCAGCCATATTACAATGCTCAGATGAGAAATGTCTCTGTACTTGTAGGTAATGCTATCCCACCTCAGGTTAAGGTGAATGGTCTGATGGTTGGTTAAGCTGCCATAGTACAATGCTTAGGTGAGAAATATCTCTGTATTTGTAGGTAATGCTATCCCACCCCAGGTTAAGGTGAATGGTCTGATGGTTGGTTAGGCTGCCATGGTACAATGCTTAGATGAGAAATGTCTCTGTATTTTTAGGTAATGCTATCCCACCTCAGGTTAAGGTGAATGGTCTGATGGTTGGTTTAGCTGCCATAGTACAATGCTTAGGTGAGAAATGTCTCTGTATTTGTAGGTAATGCTATCTCACCTCAGGTTAAGGTGAATGGTCTGATGGTTGGTTAAGCTGCCATGGTACTATGGTTAGATGAGAAATATCTCTGTACTTGTAGGTAATGCTATCTCACTCCAGGTTTAGATGAATGGTCTGATGGTTGGTTAAGCAGCCATAGTACAAAGCTTGGATGAGAAATGTCTCTGTATTTGTAGGTACTGGTATCTAACTCCAGGTTAAGGTCAATGGTCTGATGGTTGGTTAAGCAGCCATAGTACAGAGCTTAGATGAGAAATGTCTCTGTTAGTACTTGTAGGTAATGCTATCTCACCTCAGGTTAAGGTGAATGGTCTGATGGTTGGTTAAGCAGCCATATTACAATGCTCAGATGAGAAATGTCTCTGTACTTGTAGGTAATGCTATCCCACCTCAGGTTAAGGTGAATGGTCTGATGGTTGGTTAAGCTGCCATAGTACAATGCTTAGGTGAGAAATATCTCTGTATTTGTAGGTAATGCTATCCCACCCCAGGTTAAGGTGAATGGTCTGATGGTTGGTTAAGCTGCAATGGTACAATGCTTATATGAGAAATGTCTCTGTATTTGTAGGTAATGCTATCCCACCTCAGGTTAAGGTGAATGGTCTGATGGTTGGTTAAGCTGCCATAGTACAATGCTTAGGTGAGAAATATCTCTGTATTTGTAGGTAATGCTATCCCACCCCAGGTTAAGGTGAATGGTCTGATGGTTGGTTAGGCTGCCATGGTACAATGCTTAGATGAGAAATGTCTCTGTATTTGTAGGTAATTCTATCCCACCCCAGGTTAAGGTGAATGGTCTGATGGTTGGTTAAGCTGCCATAGTACAATGCTTAGGTGAGAATTATCTCTGTATTTGCAGGTACTGCTATCTCACCCCAGGTTAAGGTGAATGGTCTGATGGTTGATTAAGCTGCCATGGTACTATGCTTAGATGAGAAATGTCTCTGTATTTGTAGGTAATGCAATCCCACCCCACCTCAGGTTAAGGTGAATAGTCTGATGGTTGGTTAAGCTGCCATGGTACAATGCTTAGATGAGAAATGTCTCTGTATTTGTAGGTAATGCTATCCCACCTCAGGTTAAGGTGAATGGTCTGATAGTTGGTTAAGCTGCCATGGTACAATGCTCAGATGAGAAATGTCTCTGTACTTGTAGGTAATGCTATTCCACCTCAGGTTAAGGTGAATGGTCTGATGGTTGGTTAAGCTGCCATATTACAATGCTCAGATGAGAAATGTCTCTGTACTTGTAGGTAATGCTATCTCACCTCAGGTTAAGTTGAATGATCTGATGTTTGGTTAAGCTGCCATATTACAATGCTCAGATGAGAAATGTCTCTGTATTTGTGGGTAATGCTATCTCACCTTAGGTTAAGGTGAATGGTCTGATGGTTGGTTAAGCTGCCATGGTACAATGCTTAGATGAGAATGGCTCTGTATTTGTAGGTAATCCTATTCCACCTCAGGTTAAGGTGAATGGTATGATGGTTGGTGAAGCTGCCATAGTACAATGCTTAGATGAGAAATGTCTCTGTACTTGTAGGTAATGCTATTCCACCTCAGGTTAAGGTGAATGGTATGATGGTTGGTTATCTGCCATGGTACAATGCTTAGATGAGAAATGTCTCTGTATTTGTAGGTAATCCTATCCCACATCAGGTTAAGGTGAATGGTCTGATGTTTGGTTAAGCTGCCATAGTACAATGCTTAGATGAGAAATGTCTCTGTATTTGTAGGTAATGCTATCTCACCCCAGGTTAAGGTGAATGGTCTGATGGTTGGTTAAGCTGCAATGGTACAATGCTTATATGAGAAATGTCTCTGTATTTGTAGGTAATGCTATCCCACCTCAGGTTAAGGTGAATGGTCTGATGGTTGGTTAAGCTGCCATAGTACAATGCTTAGGTGAGAAATATCTCTGTATTTGTAGGTAATGCTATCCCACCCCAGGTTAAGGTGAATGGTCTGATGGTTGGTTAGGCTGCCATGGTACAATGCTTAGATGAGAAATGTCTCTGTATTTGTAGGTAATGCTATCCCACCCCAGGTTAAGGTGAATGGTCTGATGGTTGGTTAGGCTGCCATGGTACAATGCTCAGATGAGAAATGTCTCTGTATTTGTAGGTAATGCTATCTCACCTCAGGTTAAGGTGAATGGTCTGATGGTTGGTTAAGCTACCATATTACAATGCTCAGATGAGAAATGTCTCTGTACTTGTAGGTAATGCTATCCCACCTCAAGTTAAGGTGAATGGTCTGATGGTTGGTTAAGCAGCCATATTACAATGCTCAGATGAGAAATGTCTCTGTACTTGTAGGTAATGCTATCCCACCTCAGGTTAAGGGGAATGGTCTGATGGTTGGTTAAGCTACCATATTACAATGCTCAGATGAGAAATGTCTCTGTACTTGTAGGTAATGCTATCCCACCTCAGGTTAAGGTGAATGGTCTGATGGTTGGTTAAGCAGCCATATTACAATGCTCAGATGAGAAATGTCTCTGTACTTGTAGGTAACGCTATCTCACTCCAGGTTAAGGTGAATGGTCTGATGGTTGGTTAAGCTGCCATGGTACAATGTTTAGATGAGAAATGTCTCTGTATTTGTAGGTAATGCTATCCCACCTCAGGTTTAGGTGAATGGTCTGATGGTTGGTTAAGCTGCCATGGTACAATGCTTAGATGAGAAAAGTCTCTGTATTTGTAGGTAATGCTATCCCACCTCAGGTTAAGGTGAATGATCTGATGGTTGGTTAAGCTGCCATAGTACAATGCTTAGGTGAGAAATATCTCTGTATTTGTAGGTAATGCTATCTCACCTCAGGTTAAGGTGAATGGTCTGATGGTTGGTTAAGCTACCATATTACAATGCTCAGATGAGAAATGTCTCTGTACTTGTAGGTAATGCTATCCCACCCCAGGTTAAGGTGAATGGTCTGATGGTTGGTTAGGCTGCCATGGTACAATGCTCAGATGAGAAATGTCTCTGTATTTGTAGGTAATGCTATCTCACCTCAGGTTAAGGTGAATGGTCTGATGGTTGGTTAAGCTACCATATTACAATGCTCAGATGAGAAATGTCTCTGTACTTGTAGGTAATGCTATCCCACCTCAGGTTAAGGGGAATGGTCTGATGGTTGGTTAAGCTACCATATTACAATGCTCAGATGAGAAATGTCTCTGTACTTGTAGGTAATGCTATCCCACCTCAGGTTAAGGTGAATGGTCTGATGGTTGGTTAAGCAGCCATATTACAATGCTCAGATGAGAAATGTCCCTGTACTTGTAGGTAATGCTATCCCACCTCAGGTTAAGGTGAATGGTCTGATGGTTGGTTAAGCTGCCATAGTACAATGCTTAGGTGAGAAATATCTCTGTATTTGTAGGTAATGCTATCCCACCCCAGGTTAAGGTGAATGGTCTGATGGTTGGTTAGGCTGCCATGGTACAATGCTTAGATGAGAAATGTCTCTGTATTTGTAGGTAATGCTATCCCACCCCAGGTTAAGGTGAATGGTCTGATGGTTGGTTAGGCTGCCATGGTACAATGCTCAGATGAGAAATGTCTCTGTATTTGTAGGTAATGCTATCTCACCTCAGGTTAAGGTGAATGGTCTGATGGTTGGTTAAGCTACCATATTACAATGCTCAGATGAGAAATGTCTCTGTACTTGTAGGTAATGCTATCCCACCTCAGGTTAAGGGGAATGGTCTGATGGTTGGTTAAGCTACCATATTACAATGCTCAGATGAGAAATGTCTCTGTACTTGTAGGTAATGCTATCCCACCTCAGGTTAAGGTGAATGGTCTGATGGTTGGTTAAGCAGCCATATTACAATGCTCAGATGAGAAATGTCTCTGTACTTGTAGGTAATGCTATCCCACCTCAGGTTAAGGTGAATGGTCTGATGGTTGGTTAAGCTGCCATAGTACAATGCTTAGGTGAGAAATATCTCTGTATTTGTAGGTAATGCTATCCCACCCCAGGTTAAGGTGAATGGTCTGATGGTTGGTTAGGCTGCCATGGTACAATGCTTAGATGAGAAATGTCTCTGTATTTGTAGGTAATGCTATCCCACCTCAGGTTAAGGTGAATGGTCTGATGGTTGGTTTAGCTGCCATAGTACAATGCTTAGGTGAGAAATGTCTCTGTATTTGTAGGTAATGCTATCTCACCTCAGGTTAAGGTGAATGGTCTGATGGTTGGTTAAGCTGCCATGGTACTATGGTTAGATGAGAAATATCTCTGTACTTGTAGGTAATGCTATCTCACTCCAGGTTTAGATGAATGGTCTGATGGTTGGTTAAGCAGCCATAGTACAAAGCTTGGATGAGAAATGTCTCTGTATTTGTAGGTACTGGTATCTAACTCCAGGTTAAGGTCAATGGTCTGATGGTTGGTTAAGCAGCCATAGTACAGAGCTTAGATGAGAAATGTCTCTGTTAGTACTTGTAGGTAATGCTATCTCACCTCAGGTTAAGGTGAATGGTCTGATGGTTGGTTAAGCAGCCATATTACAATGCTCAGATGAGAAATGTCTCTGTACTTGTAGGTAATGCTATCCCACCTCAGGTTAAGGTGAATGGTCTGATGGTTGGTTAAGCTGCCATAGTACAATGCTTAGGTGAGAAATATCTCTGTATTTGTAGGTAATGCTATCCCACCCCAGGTTAAGGTGAATGGTCTGATGGTTGGTTAAGCTGCAATGGTACAATGCTTATATGAGAAATGTCTCTGTATTTGTAGGTAATGCTATCCCACCTCAGGTTAAGGTGAATGGTCTGATGGTTGGTTAAGCTGCCATAGTACAATGCTTAGGTGAGAAATATCTCTGTATTTGTAGGTAATGCTATCCCACCCCAGGTTAAGGTGAATGGTCTGATGGTTGGTTAGGCTGCCATGGTACAATGCTTAGATGAGAAATGTCTCTGTATTTGTAGGTAATTCTATCCCACCCCAGGTTAAGGTGAATGGTCTGATGGTTGGTTAAGCTGCCATAGTACAATGCTTAGGTGAGAATTATCTCTGTATTTGCAGGTACTGCTATCTCACCCCAGGTTAAGGTGAATGGTCTGATGGTTGATTAAGCTGCCATGGTACTATGCTTAGATGAGAAATGTCTCTGTATTTGTAGGTAATGCAATCCCACCCCACCTCAGGTTAAGGTGAATAGTCTGATGGTTGGTTAAGCTGCCATGGTACAATGCTTAGATGAGAAATGTCTCTGTATTTGTAGGTAATGCTATCCCACCTCAGGTTAAGGTGAATGGTCTGATAGTTGGTTAAGCTGCCATATTACAATGCTCAGATGAGAAATGTCTCTGTACTTGTAGGTAATGCTATTCCACCTCAGGTTAAGGTGAATGGTCTGATGGTTGGTTAAGCTGCCATAGTACAATGCTTAGATGAGAAATGTCTCTGTATTTGTAGGTAATGCTATCTCACCCCAGGTTAAGGTGAATGGTCTGATTGTTGGTTAAGCTGCCATTGTACAATGCTTATATGAGAAATATCTCTGTATTTGTAGGTACTGGTATCTCACTCCAGGTTTAGGTGAATGGTCTGATGGTTGGTTAAGCTGCCATGGTACAATGCTTAGATGAGAAAAGTCTCTGTATTTGTAGGTAATGCTATCCCACCTCAGGTTAAGGTGAATGGTCTGATGGTTGGTTAAGCTGCCATAGTACAATGCTTAGATGAGAAATGTCTCTGTTAGTACTTGTAGGTAATGCTATCTCACCTCAGGTTAAGGTGAATGGTCTGATGGTTGGTTAAGCTGCCATGGTACAATGCTTAGATGAGAAATATCTCTGTATTTGTAGGTAATGCTATCTCACCTCAGGTTAAGGTGAATGGTATGATGGTTGGTTAAGCTGCCATAGTACAATGCTTAGATGAGAAATGTCTCTGTATTTGTAGGTAATGCTATTCCACCTCAGGTTAAGGTGAATGGTCTGATGGTTGGTTAAGCTGCCATAGTAAAATGCTTAGATGAGAAATGTCTCTGTATTTTTAGGTAATGCTATCTCACCCCAGGTTAAGGTGAATGGTCTGATGGTTGGTTAAGCTGCAATGGTACAATGCTTATATGAGAAATGTCTCTGTATTTGTAGGTAACGCTATCTCACTCCAGGTTAAGGTGAATGGTCTGATGGTTGGTTAAGCTGCCATGGTACAATGCTTAGATGAGAAATGTCTCTGTATTTGTAGGTAATGCTATCCCACCTCAGGTTAAGGTGAATGGTCTGATGGTTGGTTAAGCTGCCGAAGTACAATGCTTAGATGAGAAATGTCTCTCTTAGTACTTGTAGGTAATGCTATCTCACCTCAGGTTAAGGTGAATGGTCTGATGGTTGGTTAAGCTGCCATGGTACAATGCTTAGATGAGAAATGTCTCTGTATTTGTAGGTAATGCTATCTCACCTCAGGTTAAGGTGAATGGTCTGATGGTTGGTTAAGCAGCCATATTACAATGCTCAGATGAGAAATGTCTCTGTACTTGTAGGTAATGCTATCCCACCTCAGGTTAAGGTGAATGGTCTGATGGTTGGTTAAGCTGCCATGGTACAATGCTTAGATGAGAAATGTCTCTGTATTTGTAGGTAATGCTATCTCACTTCAGGTTAAGGTGAATGGTATGATGGTTGGTTAAGCTGCCATGGTACTATGCTTAGATGAGAAATGTCTCTGCATTTGTAGGTAATGCTATCCCACCTCAGGTTAGGGTGAATGGTCTGATAGTTGGTTAAGCTGCCATAGTACAATGCTTGGATGAGAAATGTCTCTGTATTTGTAGGTAATGCTATCTCACTTCAGGTTAAGGTTAATGGTCTGATGGTTGGTTAAGCTGCCATGGTACAATGCTTAGATGAGAAATGTCTCTGTATTTGTAGGTAATGCTATCCCACCTCAGGTTAAGGTGAATGGTCTGATGGTTGGTTAAGCAGCCATGGTACAATGCTTAGATGAGAAATGTCTCTGTATTTGTAGGTACTGCTATCTCACCTCAGGTTAAGGTGAATGGTCTGATGGTTGGTTAAGCTGCCATGGTACAATGCTTAGATGAGAAATGTCTCTGTATTTGTAGGTAATGCTATCTCACTTCAGGTTAAGGTGAATGGTCTGATGGTTGGTTAAGCTGCCATGGTACAATGCTTAGATGATAAATGTCTCTGTATTTGTAGGTAATGCTATCCCACCTCAGGTTAGGGTGAATGGTCTGATAGTTGGTTATGCTTCCATATTACAATGCTCAGATGAGAAATGTCTCTGTACTTGTAGGTAATGCTATTCCACCTCAGGTTAAGTTGAATGGTCTGATGGTTGGTTAAGCTGCCATATTACAATGCTCAGATGAGAAATGTCTCTGTACTTGTAGGTAATGCTATCTCCCCTCAGGTTAAGGTGAATGGTCTGATGTTTGGTTAAGCTGCCATAGTACAATGCTCAGATGAGAAATGTCTCTGTACTTGTAGGTAATGCTATTCCACCTCAGGTTAAGGTTAATGGTCTGATGGTTGGTTAAGCTGCCATAGTACAATGCTCAGATGAGAAATGTCTCTGTACTTGTAGGTAATGCTATCTCACCTCAGGTTAAGTTGAATGGTCTGATGGTTGGTTAAGCTGCCATAGTACAATGCTTAGATGAGAAATGTCTCTGTACTTGTAGGTAATGCTATCTCACCTCAGGTTAAGTTGAATGGCCTGATGGTTGGTTAAGCTGCCTTTGTACAATGCTTAGATGAGAAATGTCTGTGTACTTGTAGGTAATGCTATCCCACCTCAGGTTAAGGTGAATGGTTTGATGGTTGGTTAAGCTACCATATTACAATGTTCAGATGAGAAATGTCTCTGTACTTGTAGGTAATGCTATCCCACCTCAGGTTAAGGTGAATGGTCTGATGGTTGGTTAAGCTGCCATAGTACAATGCTTTGATGAGAAATGTCTCTGTACTTGTAGGTAATGCTATCCCACCTCAGGTTAAGGTGAATTGTCTGATGGTTGGTTAAGCTGCCATAGTACAATGCTTAGATGAGAAATGTCTCTGTATTTGTAGGTAATGCTATCTCACCTCAGGTTAAGGTGAATTGTCTGATGGTTGGTTAAGCTGCCATGGTACAATGCTTAGATGAGAAATGTCTCTGTATTTGTAGGTAATGCTATCTCACTTCAGGTTAAGGTGAATGGTATGATGGTTGGTTAAGCTGCCATGGTACTATGCTTAGATGAGAAATATCTCTGTATTTGTAGGTAATGCTACCCCACCTCAGGTTAGGGTGAATGGTCTGATAGTTGGTTAAGCAGCCATAGTACAATGCTTGGATGAGAAATGTCTCTGTATTTGTAGGTAATGCTATCTCACTTCAGGTTAAGGTTAATGGTCTGATGGTTGGTTAAGCTGCCATGGTACAATGCTTAGATGAGAAATGTCTCTGTATTTGTAGGTAATGCTATCCCACCTCAGGTTAAGGTGAATGGTCTGATGGTTGGTTAAGCAGCCATAGTACAATGCTTAAATGAGAAATGTCTCTGTATTTGTAGGTACTGCTATCTCACCTCAGGTTAAGGTGAATGGTCTGATGGTTGGTTAAGCTGCCATGGTACAATGCTTAGATGAGAAATGTCTCTGTATTTGTAGGTAATGCTATCTCACTTCAGGTTAAGGTGAATGGTCTGATGGTTGGTTAAGCTGCCATGGTACAATGCTTAGATGAGAAATGTCTCTGTATTTGTAGGTAATGCTATCCCACCTCAGGTTAGGGTGAATGGTCTGATAGTTGGTTATGCTTCCATATTACAATGCTCAGATGAGAAATGTCTCTGTACTTGTAGGTAATGCTATTCCACCTCAGGTTAAGTTGAATGGTCTGATGGTTGGTTAAGCTGCCATATTACAATGCTCAGATGAGAAATGTCTCTGTACTTGTAGGTAATGCTATCTCCCCTCAGGTTAAGGTGAATGGTCTGATGTTTGGTTAAGCTGCCATAGTACAATGCTCAGATGAGAAATGTCTCTGTACTTGTAGGTAATGCTATTCCACCTCAGGTTAAGGTTAATGGTCTGATGGTTGGTTAAGCTGCCATAGTACAATGCTCAGATGAGAAATGTCTCTGTACTTGTAGGTAATGCTATCTCACCTCAGGTTAAGTTGAATGGTCTGATGGTTGGTTAAGCTGCCATAGTACAATGCTTAGATGAGAAATGTCTCTGTACTTGTAGGTAATGCTATCTCACCTCAGGTTAAGTTGAATGGCCTGATGGTTGGTTAAGCTGCCATTGTACAATGCTTAGATGAGAAATGTCTGTGTACTTGTAGGTAATGCTATCCCACCTCAGGTTAAGGTGAATGGTTTGATGGTTGGTTAAGCTACCATATTACAATGTTCAGATGAGAAATGTCTCTGTACTTGTAGGTAATGCTATCCCACCTCAGGTTAAGGTGAATGGTCTGATGGTTGGTTAAGCTGCCATAGTACAATGCTTTGATGAGAAATGTCTCTGTACTTGTAGGTAATGCTATCCCACCTCAGGTTAAGGTGAATTGTCTGATGGTTGGTTAAGCTGCCATAGTACAATGCTTAGATGAGAAATGTCTCTGTATTTGTAGGTAATGCTATCTCACCTCAGGTTAAGGTTAATGGTCTGATGGTTGGTTAAGCTGCCA
Organism: Saccoglossus kowalevskii; assembly: GCF_978046115.1. NCBI lineage: Eukaryota > Metazoa > Hemichordata > Enteropneusta > Harrimaniidae > Saccoglossus > Saccoglossus kowalevskii. The sequence goes on from NC_140641.1 coordinate 20,679,009, forward strand.
TAGTACAATGCTCAGATGAGAAATGTCTCTGTACTTGTAGGTAATGCTATCTCACCTCAGGTTAAGTTGAATGGTCTGATGGTTGGTTAAGCTGCCATAGTACAATGCTTAGATGAGAAATGTCTCTGTACTTGTAGGTAATGCTATCTCACCTCAGGTTAAGTTGAATGGCCTGATGGTTGGTTAAGCTGCCATTGTACAATGCTTAGATGAGAAATGTCTGTGTACTTGTAGGTAATGCTATCCCACCTCAGGTTAAGGTGAATGGTTTGATGGTTGGTTAAGCTACCATATTACAATGTTCAGATGAGAAATGTCTCTGTACTTGTAGGTAATGCTATCCCACCTCAGGTTAAGGTGAATGGTCTGATGGTTGGTTAAGCTGCCATAGTACAATGCTTTGATGAGAAATGTCTCTGTACTTGTAGGTAATGCTATCCCACCTCAGGTTAAGGTGAATTGTCTGATGGTTGGTTAAGCTGCCATAGTACAATGCTTAGATGAGAAATGTCTCTGTATTTGTAGGTAATGCTATCTCACCTCAGGTTAAGGTGAATTGTCTGATGGTTGGTTAAGCTGCCATGGTACAATGCTTAGATGAGAAATGTCTCTGTATTTGTAGGTAATGCTATCTCACCTCAGGTTAAGGTGAATTGTCTGATGGTTGGTTAAGCTGCCATGGTACAATGCTTAGATGAGAAATGTCTCTGTATTTGTAGATAATGCTATCCCACCCCAGGTTAAGGTGAATTGTCTGATGGTTGGTTAAGCTGCCATAGTACAATGCTTAGATGAGAAATGTCTCTGTATTTGTAGGTAATGCTATCCCACCTCAGGTTAAGGTGAATTGTCTGATGGTTGGTTAAGCTGCCATAGTACAATGTTCAGATGAGAAATGTCTCTGTACTTGTAGGTAATGCTATCCCACCTCAGGTTAAGGTGAATGGTCTGATGGTTGGTTAAGCTGCCATAGTACAATGCTTTGATGAGAAATGTCTCTGTATTTGTAGGTAATGCTATCCCACCCCAGGTTAAGGTGAATTGTCTGATGGTTGGTTAAGCTGCCATAGTACAATGCTTAGATGAGAAATGTCTCTGTATTTGTAGGTAATGCTATCTCACCTCAGGTTAAGGTGAATTGTCTGATGGTTGGTTAAGCTGCCATAGTACAATGCTTAAATGAGAAATGTCTCTGTACTTGTAGGTAATACTATCCCACCTCAGGTTAAGGTGAATGGTCTGATGGTTGGTTAAGCTGCCATAGTACAATGCTTAGATGAGAAATGTCTGTGTACTTGTAGGTAATGCTATCCCACCTCAGGTTAAGGTGAATGGTCTGATGGTTGGTTAACCTGCCATATTACAATGCTCAGATGAGAAATGTCTCTGTATTTGTAGGTACTGCTATCTCACCTCAGGTTAAGGTGAATGGTCTGATGGTTGGTTAAGCTGCCATATTACAATGCTCAGATGAGAAATGTCTGTGTACTTGTAGGTAATGCTATCCCACCTTAGGTTAAGGTGAATGGTCTGATGGTTGGTTAAGCTGCCATATTACAATGCTCAGATGAGAAATGTCTGTGTACTTGTAGGTAATGCTATCCCACCTTAGGTTAAGGTGAATGGTCTGATGGTTGGTTAAGCTGCCATTGTACAATGCTTGGATGACAAATATATTTTGTACTTGTAAATTTGAATCTAAGCCACTGTGTATTACCTTTACCAATGTTACTTGATAATGCCACCAAGTAAGAAATAAAGGGGTCCAGGTTCATTTTTGTTGATTTTCAAATCTGATTCAGCTGGTGTTGGCATGAATGTGCCTGAAGAGACAAAAAGTGCAAGGACAATTTTATATCTTGGTTAGTATTTTGTGTGTATATAAGTTTTATGAGACTGACTGACTATGAATATGTTATTCTGTCATAATTGTCTGGTACGTACCTTAAATATCTCACTCACTGCACGTCTATGTATGCAACAGTGCATGAGATAAAATTATGCAAATTAATATGATCACATGACCAAAAATGGTCATCTGTATCGTAGCATCTCTTGTCCAATGCTTTCCTTATAGCATTGGTTGTCAGTCCTCAATTGTGCTATAGATATTAGAATTATACCTATTAATGAAATCGCATGACCACATATATGTACATCTGATATATTAGACATAATTAGTAGCATATGCCCATCTGCAACAGTGTTTGAGATCTTGGCGTTATGCTTAATAATGAGGCACCAAGAATATATACGGATATTTGTTGTGTTATACTGTAAAACATGTTAAAAAAGTGACATGCAATTTTAGCGAATTGTGGTAAAATGACTTAATAGCGAAATGTTAATTTAGCAAATCTCTCTTGCCTTTGTTGATTTCCTGTTTTCACAATACTTGTCTGTCGCCTGACAAAACAAATGCACAGTTTCACCTCCATGAAAACAAAGAAAAACTGTCAAGTATAATAAGGAAGCGCTACAGATTTTTACGTTTTCTGTGTTGTTTACAATGTGTGTGTGAAGAAAAAGACGTTGTTTGGCGGCCATTTTGAAATTATAATGAAATCATTAGCGACATCTTAAATAAGCAAATCAGTTTTTATGCTAAATTCGATAAAACGACATGCTCGCGAAAAAGACATGTTTTACAGTATATCTTGTTCGATGCACTTATTATAGGTTGCATGTTCCTACCTACACATGCACTTGAAATATGAGTTATACATATTGATGCGGTATATATACCAGTATATATGGCATTCAATATTTTAATTATGTCCCCTGTTTAATGCCTGCATTATATAGTTGCTTTTGCAATAATTCTAATTATGCATATTAATGAGGTTGCATGACCATATATGGTCATGTGATATAGTCATGCCTTAATAATCGAAATATGATAACTAGTTAAGATATCTGTGAAAATAAAATTACAATTATTTATGTGAAGTAGATAATAATGTAATATATATTGACAGATTTCAATCAAAAACTGAGCTGGGTTGAGTATTGTTCCCAGATACCTATGCATGAAGTTCAGTATAAAAGCTGAAAGTTGACTATTATGCAAATTAGATGATTAATATGCACAGATTTTAACCCCAAACTTATCAGGTCAAAGAGCATATATCTACTAAATTCCATTTTAGTGCAATGATTAGTTCTTGACTAATTATTCTGCTAATTAGGTAATTGATATAAATATCTTTTTACCCCAAACTAATCGGGTCTTCAAATTGTTCCACATCATCCATATTTCAAGTTACATTGAAAAATAAAGATGGGTTTTTGAGATAATAATACATACAGGCATACACACATGACACGAAGACAGGGTAACCGCAAAGATTCCCATTGTGTGCTTGGCACACAAGAATATAAAATAAATTAAAAATAAACAAACGAAAACTAATTATATATATTTTTTTTAAAATAAACAAAAATTTTCACAAATGAAATAACTACCGTACAATATATTTTTACACTGATTGGCTAGTATAAATTTTGAGAACATGCTGACATATCTGTACTTGCTTGATGCAAATATGGGTATGTACCAGTGAATAGCCACAAAGAAAACTTCTTTCTTAATTTTGGTCAATTGATGGGCCATCAAATTATTATAGCCTATCCAGTTGCCTCAATTGGATATGACTGAAATGTTCGGTAAATATGTTTATAAATTGGTTATTAAATATGTAAATGATTTTTCTGAAAGCACAGTATAATATTGTTCGCATACACATTTAATTTTGTAAATTGGCCAGTGATTGAAGAAAACCTACAAAGACTGTGAGGGTTTTCTGGGGTAAATATTTCATTAATTTCCCTCACCTTTTATTAAAATCCAAAGATTATGTTTTCATTGACTATAGAAACCAATTTGTTAATTTCCATTACTCACGAGTCTTTGAATCATTGGCCAACTTATTGCCATGCATCCATTAATATACTGTGACTGGTAAAGTTGTTTTCAACCATCATTTCAAATTTTTAAACTATTCATAAATATTTTACATAAATTTTTTTGAATATTGAAAATATTTCTGCACTATTTAGCTGAGAAATCAAAGTGCTCTAAAATATATATATATATATGTCCAGACAACAACTTCACCCAAAACCTAGAGTAAAAAAAATAGATTTTCCCCACCATACAACCAAAATTACCAAAGTTGCCAAACTAGTTGCACTAGTTTTTTTGTTGTTGTTGTTGACACGATAGACAATATTGTTACCGTACACTGTAAGACGCCAAAGTAAACAATTACTAATATCGGTGGTTCCCTAGTTTTTAAAATTTTACGTAAAATAAAACGGTATCCAGGAAAAATGAGATTTATTAAAAAAAATACATTGACGTTTTTTAACAGTGCTGGGTCAATAGAATCAAGAAATTCATCAATTACTTGAAGATTCTGCTGAGTGCCTATTATTTTACAACCCGTGTTATAAAATCGACAATGTGAAATTGGCGGCAATGGTTTCATAGTGATTTTTTATAGGGGTGTAATCACATTTGTTTGGTGTGTATTAATATCCTTTTTCAGAAGTGAAATTCAACAAGGTCAAACTATTCGTGAGTGTTCTTCCACATACATTACTGGTATATTCTATCAAATGCCACCCAGAATAAACTTAGATGGTATATAACATTCCTGTACTATCTTGTTCACTGGAACACGTTCGCCACACCGCATTAATACTTCCAGGCAAGATGGAACGATCTCAAAAAGGGCACAACAGAAGGCATGGATCAGGAAATCTTTTTATCCGGTGGTGGTGTACGACGCACGCTTATGGATAGTTTTACAGACAAAAATTATCTGAGAGTTTAGTGTACTACATTCATGTTTAGATTTGTGTAAGAAATCTATAACCACATAAAACATTTTGTCTTGTCACCTACAAGAAAATCCTTGGAAATAATAAATTTCATTTATTACTTAATTTAGGCTTAATTACAGCCGCAACGGTAACTATTAGAGAATATACCAGGATCCAAAAGGAACACACTAGAGTAACATTCTCTAAGAAAAAGGCCCCGCCTAAGGAGTCACCCCCAGGGTGATCAGGTGGTCGAGGCCATCCCGTCTCAATTCTCTTTTGTTTCCAGCCCAGTTCACAGGGATATTTTTTCACTGGGTGTCTTGCATAACAAAAGAGGCAGATTACAAAACACGTTCGACAATAGCAGTTTCTACATCACGGTAAGGGCTTTTCATTATGGGCCCCAGACTCCCCTGTTTTTGTTGAATCTCTGGATCGCGCCTCAAGCAACACACACCTACTTTGCGTAGGACAGTTTCTGACACCTGGACGCTCACAGTAGTGACTCGGGGGGGGGGGGTATCAGATTCCTCGCCTGTCTCCTCCTACTGACTCTTCATCCTCCCTTTGATCTTCTACCGAGGGACGAGGTCAAGGTCAAGACGATCCGGTAGGAAGTAGCCAGCCTTCTGAAGAAAAGGCGGTATGCCTAGTGGAGAACCCTAATTTAGACTCAGGGTTCTATTCCCATATCTTCCTCGTCCCCAAGAGTTCGAAAGATGCGTCCTGTCTTAGACCTCAGTCAGCCAAATGGGTTTGTGGAGGGTACCGGCTACGGTGCTTCTGTCAGTGCACTCGGGCGATTGACTGGCGTTACTGGATTTGAGCGACGCATATTTCCACATTCCCATTCACCACTCTTGCAGCCGGTTTGTGCATGGCGCTGTACGTCTTCACCAGGGTGTTAAAACAGGTGACCTAGGTGCTCCAATGGTCGTCAGTTTATCTGAACTCATACAACAGGGAGGTAAACATGCGATTAATGCAAATGCTCCTCCATGAGTTGAGCTTTTTAATAAATATTCGCAAGTTCATCCTCATAATGCCTCGTAACCTACTGTACTTCCCCGAGTATAAGCCCAGGGGCCTGAACATGTAAAATCGGGAAAATTAGGGGGTGGGCTTATACTCGAGGACCACCTCAGAAATGAAAATTTTTTGGGGGGTTAAAATTGTAACCATCTTCCCAACCACGAAAAATTATCCAAATTACATTTTTTGTTCACAGCGCCGGTCTCGGAGAAATATTACGTCTTTTTGATTTCCACAACACTTTTACAATGAAGAAACAAACATGTTCATAAAAATACACACATTTTATTACAATATGGTTTACATACCGTCTGAATTTACGATACAAAAATGCGTAGGGTCTGTGGGAAAACATTCAAAAGCAAGATCTTTATCATTCTCTTCGTTGTGGAATGCAAATTCTCGATACAAAGCCGCCATGGTGTTTTTCATCTTGATTTGACCTGAACAACTTCTTTTAACCTAACGGGTCACGTCTTTCGTTAACCAATCAAAATGCTGTGTCGTACAGACGAAGTTTTCCGATTATTGACATCATTTTTTCAACGCAATGCAGAAGTGAATTACCGCGATGTTAAAATGCGGTGATTTTTTTCCCTAAAGATGTTGATTTGCAATTTTTGAATGATAAACTGAGGGTGGAGGAAGTATTCAAACTTTTCACGGTCGCCAGCAAGTCATGTCGAAGAATAGTTTGCTCGTTCACATTCCATTCATGAAAGTCTCAATGGATTATTCGGAAAAGTAAAACGATGTTCAATGCCCAGGTTTCACGACTTGACGATCACATTTTTGGCGTTTCTAAAACTACTACTCAAATAACATATGGATTACTTCAGTATTGCAACATCGGGGTTCATCCTGAGTAAATAACAGAATAGAAAAGGTGCCTCGGCGAACCATGTTCCGTACGTTCGCATGCATATTTGTAATAAATTTTGTTGACTCCCGGTAAAACACCCTGGGCCTATACTCAAGGATACCCTCAACCTGTCAAATGTCTAAAAACAGAGGGTGGGCTTATACTCGCGGAAGTACGGTAGTTAGACACAGAGCAAGGGCTTGTCCGCTCCGCTCAGGCACGGTGCAACTCCCTTGTGGAGCTGGCCAGCCAACTCCTGCCGACGGGATTGGCTTCTATTCGCGAACTGATGTGTCTTATTGGCAAAATAACTTCAGTTCATTGTCTAGTTCCGTCAGCAGCTCTCCGGTCTCGTCCGATTCATAGGTGCTTACTCAACCACACTGCCCATATGTGGAATTTGATGTTCAGGGTTCAATTGTCGGACCAAGTTCTGGAGGCTGTCCCTTGGTGAAAGGATGCCGGGAACTTGGAAAGGGGAGTGCCCCTACATCCAATGGCTTCCTCAGTGACTCCCATTACAGATGCGTTGCTCCAAGGGTGGGGCGGCCATCTGATGGACCTTCAAGTCCAAGGTACGTGGCTGGCCACATATGTGGGCCGCCACATCAATTGGCTGGAGTTGCAGACCGTCCTACTGTCTCTGAAAATTTTCAGGAGGTCGCACACCACCACAGAGTCCTGCTTCAATCAGACAACACCTCAGTAGCATCGTACATTAACAAGGCGCATTCCCCCATGTTGTGGAAGCTAACAGAGGAAATCCTCCTTTGGTGCCTGGAGAACCAAGTGGAGCTAACGGCTCACCAACTTCCAGGGATACACAGCAGCACCAAGGACAACCTCTCGCGACAAATTCAGTTTCAGAACACAGAGTGGCAGATCCAGTGGGTGGCGGATTGCTTTTTTCGTCTCTGGGGCGGCCCCCGGATAGATCTGCTAATCACCAGAATACCAAGCTCCCGACTTATGTGTCACTTCTCCCGGGGATGAGCGCCTTTGCAACGGACACTCTATCGATCTCTAGGAGTCACATGAATGCTTATGCCTTTCCACCCTTCCAACTAGTGCACCAAGTGTTGGAGAAAGTGCGACTCAAGCCCACCTGCCTTCTGACACTGGTGGTGCCCAATTGGCCAGTAAAGTCTGGTTCCCAATGTTGCTGGACCTTCTATTCGAGTCCCTATTGGAGTTGCTGGATCTTCCGGATCTGTTGTCCCAGCCAGATGGCACTCTCTGGATGAGCCCCACATTATTCCATCTTCACGCATGGAGGCTTTCGATAAACTTGTGCAAGCGCAAAGCTTTTCTGTAGAGTTGTCCAAGTTCTTTGCTTTGGCAGATGGCTACAGACGTTTGTATGAGTCCAGATGGAGATTCTACATTGATTGGTGTATTGGAAGGGAGATTGATCATCTCAGTCCCTCTATTAGCGAGGTAGCGAGATTGTGCTTGTATTTATTTCATCAAGAAAAATCTATAACAACAACTCTTGGATATCGGTCAGTTTTGTTCCCAGTCTTATCAGAATCTGCTGAACTGAAACTGGCCTCGAGTTCGGTTATGCAACAACTGTCATTCTGCTCGAAGAGGCCGTGCACCAAAGGGCTAACAAATCCTTCAGACTGGGACTTGTTGGTCCTGGCGGCGCTATGACAACCCCCCCTTCAAGCCTATGAGAGAGGTGGACATGAAATATGTCACTATAAAAACAGTTTTTTTCTCTTGGCTCTGGCGTCAGGTAGGCAGTGTTCAGAGATAGAGGCAACTTGCAAGTTGTTTTGAAGACTCAGATAAGCTATCTTGCCAAGAATCAAATCCCAGAACATAATCCTGAACCGATCGTCATCCCACGCCTTACTAACATAGTAGGCATGGAGAACTGCCAGGAACGGATTCTATGTCCTGTCCGAGCTCTGAGTTGAGACTCAGTTGGTAGCGAGAAGCACATGTTTGTCTGTCTGTTATGGGCGGGGCAAGCAATACTGTCCTGCCTTGAATATCACCATTTCACGGTGGATTGTCGATACGGTCGTGGAAGCGTACACTTTAACGGCATCTTCAGCGACCAGTTTGGAGTGACATTAGGTGATGGCACACAAAGTGTGCGGGGTAGCCAACTCTTTGGCCTTGATGTCTGGTGCCTCCCTTGAACAGGTGCTTTGAGCGGGGTTTTGGAGATCTTCATTAACTACTACTTGAGAGACCTCCAATCTATGGAGGAGGGTCGCTACAGGTTGGGACCAGTGAAGACAGGTCAGACAGTGTTCATGGACCCAGCCCGCACCACCGTGCACCAAGCGGTAGCGCGATGGCACCCTCAGCCGAAATCAGCCTCTTTATCTTGGCGCTGGTGGTTTCGATCTGCGTTATCTAACCCAGTTTTTTTACCATTTCTGCATTTTTGTGTTAAAAAATTTGCATTTCAGCCGTCGGAGCTTTCCCACCCCTGGTGACAAGCTACTTTGCCTAGCAAGTAATACTAGATGAAATTTATTTTTTCCACGGATTTTCTGGTCGGTATGATTATGTAAACAAACGGGTTTGTACAACCCTTCTAGTCTCTGGTATATGACTATGTTTTCGTGGGTGGCGACACAGCGTTGTTAACGCGATATCTGTTTATTTATGTTTAAATAACAAAGTAGTCAATTTTGCGGTGCATCAAAGAAAAAAAACGTCGTTCAGATATGCGTAGTTTGGCAACTGCTAATTTTGGTTGTATCATGTATCACAGTAAAACACTCAATTATGCAATTTGTTTATTTATTGTGTTGCTTTACACCCATAAACATGGCTTCTATTCTCATTATTGGCTAGCTGCCAACTTTTCTAAAGCTGAAAATTTGATTACCGGTATTTACGTACAATATTATTTTGTTTTTCTTCTGGTCCCTGTTCATTTCCCACATATGACAGACCGGAGTAAATCATTTTTTTCAAATTTACATATAAATATCGGAGACGGGTCATGATTTTTGCGAATATGTTATTAGAAATTCAAGGTGTCACGCAAATGAGCATATAGTTTTGTGGACATTGAGTTATAGTTGGCTCCATTGTCATACTCACGGAATCGCTCGTTGGTCGAATTACATTAGCACCATTGTTATACCATAGACCTTCTAAGGTCTATGGTTATACTTACATATCGCTCGTTGGTCGAATTACGTTAATACCATTATTCTACTTACACAATTGCCTGCTGGTCGTGCGCCTGATGTTGTGCACATATGACTGTTGTTACCGTCGCGTTGCCCGGTACTCGGGGATTTCGTAGAAATGAAACTTTGGACAGTTTTTCGTCCGTAAAGCTGAGGGGTCCACCACCAAAGTAGGAAAATTTCTCAGTATTTTTAGAATTGACGCAAATGATGGGGAAAACCCGACTGTGTCGCTAATTGGCATGTTCGAGCCATTTTAAGTTCGAACAGTTAATCTGGCATCCAGTGTCAGTTTGCGCGAATATAGCATTTTCGTTTTATTAGTTCGCGCCCGGAAAGAGTGCCTCCAAACTTTTTGAGTTGCAACTTTTCGAACGAGATGTAAGACTTCTCTCCTCGGTCTTAGTGTTATTTTCCCCAACAAAAATCAAACTTCGACGGTACATTCTCATTTTCAGAGCTTTAGTGTACAACTAACGTTCGTTTGATGCAAAAGGTGAGTGAATGGTAATTACTAGTATCTCCGACTCGGAACTTAAAAAAAAAAATAGTACGTATTTATGATAATTGCTTTTTTTGGAACAGTCACCGCCCAGGAACTTTATAGTGAAATTGCGGGAAACGGAAACCTCGGAAACTAACCCTCGTCTGATTTTTGTACCCCGGTTTATGGATCATAGAGGCGTTAATGTTTTCGGAGATTTCTGTCCATGTCCACATGCAAACAGAAAGTCGTCCGTATAATTCACCGAAAAGAGGCACATTTCATGGTCTTATTTTCAGAGCGTCACTGCTCTGCCGACGTTGCTTTGATGCAAATCCTAGTCGTTTACAAATTGAATGGTTAGTATAACTACTTTTCGAACTTCGTAATAAACTGGAAGGAAGTATAGTGGATATAATCACAGTCCCTCTATGGACCGCGGGTCATCCAGATATCGTACAACGAATAACCTCAGATAACAAATCAATTGTTATCGGAGGAACAACAAGGTGGTTTCTTATGCGAAAATAAGGCTGAAATTAGACTTGCTTACGTGTGAACACGAACATAAATATAATACCTTTGTTCATTTTTATTTTTGGTAACAAATGTTATTTTTTACTTCTTCTTAAAAACTACCATCTCAGTTGCTTTGATACTTGGTTTGTAGGTACATTTGGTGGATCTCTGTCAGATTTGTTCATTTCATGATAAGTTCTTCAATCTCTTTTATTTTTAGTAAATATTTTTGGTAAAAAAAATTCTATTGTTGACTAATCTTCTTGAAAACTGCTACTTGAATTGTTTTCGGATACCTTCATTTGATTAGTTCCTTCTGTGACATTAGGAGAACACTCCAGGCTCTGCTGAAATTGCACTTGTTCGTAATTGCAACTGTGTCATTAAAAATGACTTGTTTATTCTGTTTTTTTGACCAAACTTAAGTATATACAAAATGTTAACAATGCCAGTTAGATTACTTTATGTATTGTATTGTATGATATTTTAATTCTACACTGACAAAATAAAACAAAAATTATGAATAAAAATTAATTAAGTTTCAAATACTGTTACAGTAGATTGAAAGACAAAAAAAGGGTACGAGTGATCTATTGACCCACACCTTAAATAATGTGGTCAATGCATGACAGGAATTTATGAGATTTATAAATAATTTTAATTATTAACTAGAATGATAAGAATTATTGCACATGTAAACTAGGACAGGTCATAGAGGTCAAAATGGACAGGTAATGTCCCATGCAGACACCAGTCTGTCACACATTTCACCTTGCAGAAAATCTGATCGTAATACAATCTTTTTTTGAAAGATGTTTTTTGACTCCTGTGTGCGTAGCATATAATGTGAGTCTTTGCGATTGTGCATCTGTGTGTATGTTTGCGTGTCTGTTACATTGATATATCAAACTTGGTATATAAATGCTCTGGGATAATGCTCACACCTGATTATTTTTGGTTGAAATATGTGCATATTAATTACCTAATTTGCATATTAATTTTAAGCATCTTCACTTTTTCTCATGTACTATTCATCAGATTTATCTGCTCCACAGATAACTTGAGTACCGCTCATTAAATTTTAATGAAACTAGGTACATAGGTGCTTTTGGTAATCCTGATTACTTCAGGACTGACATTTGTGCATATTAATTACCTACTTAGCATAAATACTTTCATGCGTCCTTCTTAATATGCATAACTATAATGTATTACTCACTGCAATAGATATTCTGCAACCAGTTCTATAATGAAGGCAATGTGATATGACCAAAGAATCAAATGACTATATATGGTCATGTGACCTTAATAATATGTAGAACTGTAATATTTTAAGTACTGTTACAGATAGAGACATGCAACTGGTGCTATAATTCTGTTGTCTGACAAGATATATGACCAAACTATTTATATTCATAGTTATTAAACCATAGCTACATGAAACCACTCTGATCACTGCTTGCAGTTAATATATACAGTATGTATTTAAATACCATATTTGCTCTATTACAGTAGAAGCACATATGCTTACTGTAAATATGAAGGACAAAGATAAGTCTATGGTTAAAATAAGACATATTTCAATGATTTTGCATGCAATAAACACAATTTTTTGCTTTATGTGTTTCGAAGATGTGCTTCTAATATAGTAAATACAGTATTTTTTATTTATACTTCATGCCTCCAATACCTTAATCATACAAGAGTTCTTTCTAAGTATCCTTGGATTTTTGTTTATTTTTTTAATAGCAGCTGCCAAAACCCACAAGGTGTAGTGATATTCAAAGTACAAATAAAATAAAATTTTAGCCATACTGACTATATGTATTAACGCTGCCTGCGACTTTAATAGATTTATTGAACTTAGGAATGTCAGACTTGCATGGCAGTTAATTATTTTCTATTTTTCTGGAAATATGCTGAAGGGCAAAAGAAATGCTCAAACAGGTGATTTGATCATCCAATAATGCTAAAGACACAAAGGCTCATGGGTAGATGCTTTGACACGCTATGGCCATCTGACGCATGCGCAGGTGACGACTCCCCCCACTTTAAGAGATTTAACAGGCAGTTGATCAATACATGTTAGTTGCCAAGCCTGTGATTGAACACATTACCATTTGAGTGGGTGCCATGAATTGTTATTTGAAACATTCCATTAGTTTTGAATCTCAGTGGTCAACTATTACCATATTTGCATTATTTGTAGTGCATGCACTTATTAAGTATTAATACAGAGGCATGTCTGTTGTGTTCTACCATGCATGATGTCACACTTGAGATTTGAGATTTTAATCTTTCAGAGGTTAATTAACAATTACATTGTGAACATAGAACTCACATTTGACCCTTTAAAACTTTCCCTGAAAAATGTGTTTGTTCTACAGAAACAGCGAAACATTGACGAGTTACATATACATTTCAATGCATTGACATATATTTCTTGTGCACTTTTATAGAGCAATAAGGCAAAAAAAAATTAACATATTCTAAAAAAAATCGAGCTCAAATCTAAGCGAAGAAAAAAAATCACTTTCCAACAACTTCCCCTTTCATAGTCAAACCCTAAGTTTATTTTTATATAATAACAATCTTGCTTTCTTACTTTTCAGGCTTTGAATTTGATATTCTCAAGAGCTTCTAATCCAGTGTTACAAAATGAACCCCTTCATTTCTTACTTGATGAAATTAGCACAAGATATCTCAACATCTGGTAAGATATATAAATTTATATTATCATTCGTGTGAGTGTGATGTCCGCTGATTTGTTATATTGTTTATTGTCATAGGAGGGGAAATATCACATAGTCATGCGATTGGTGTTATTTTATATTCTCACTCTGGCTGGAATTTTTTTTGCAATTGTCATGGAAACTGGTGTAAATAAATGTAATTCATTTGAATTACTTGCATTAGTTTAAATTAATTTTAGAACAAAACAGAAGTTAGCAATGTACCTCCAGACTTCCAGTAACCAACAGTACTCTTATAGCTTCATCACCCCATTGAATTAAAGTCTCTACTTCTAGAATTTCAGATTCCATTGCTGTTTCCAACACAACGGCACCATATAATAACAAATCACTGTTCTCTCGATCCACATTTAGTGTCAGGACATTTATAATTTAAACATTTCTATCAATTGCAAACCAAGCGAAAGAAAACATGTATGTCCTTATGTTATTTATGACTTTGTATCATGGCTGTCACATGACTGTTAATAATTACTTAGCAATAATGCTGACAGTCACTAAAAACTGGATGTAACTTGTCATTAACAATGATTTGTTTCCTATATTACTTCATCTTAGGCAGAAATTATAACAAATTAACAAAGAATTTTTATTTAAGTACTAAAACAGTCTTTATTAAAAAAAAAAAAATTATTAATTTTTAATTTTAATATTACATTCATATGTACATTTTAACAGATTTTGACAAGATGCTTAATGCATCTAGAGGACTAAATCCAGAAATAAGAAAAGGTGAAAGAGAGAATATTAAAAATCCTTATAAGCTACTTATGAAGTTGAAAGAAATGAATCACCTATCAAAAACCAAATACAATGTACTCGTTGAATTACTGAAAGAAGCACAACGAGATGATTTGGCTTTGGAGGTTGAAGTCAGGTTTCAATTGGGATTTGACCAAGACGTATCTGACAAGGATTTCCAGGCTGCAGTAAAGCGAAAATCACACGAAATAGAGCGAAATAAAGAGTCATCAGCAGCAGTGCAGGAAACAACTATGTCCTCAATGGAGACAAGAAAACGACAATTCCTTCATCAGCCAATTGTACATACACCAAGACAAGAATGTGGTCCTACAAACACCAATTTAAGTACGTAAGATTCTCAGATCTCTTTGCATTCTATTCATTTCTTTATATCATTTCACATGTTTTTTGTTGGCATACGAGAAAAATAGATGTGCAAAACATTACACCAACGGGGTTTAAAAATAGCAGAGTTTAAATCCCCTTAAAGGCATGGGGGGGGGGGGGTTACGACACCGGCGTAACTATATTACATACCCTTAGCTTAAAACAAATGAGAACAGGTTTTGCTGAATTAAAGGGGGTTACTAGGTATACTCGATTACAAACGTACACAAAGAAACATTATATTGCATATGTCAGCGCCATTGTGCAAATAAGTTTGAAAACCTTCTGTTCAAAAAGAAGTCATCTTGTGTAGATTTGTTTTGGGTCAGTATATGCACAGCTGAAGAAAAAGAAGATGTCTTCATGCAGAAGAAGGTTTGAACTATAAACACACTTTCTATACAAATAGGGTCTGAAATATCTTGGAAGTAGCAAAATTTGCTAACAATTGGTCTAGGGTGAAAATTTTGCTTGGTACGTGGTATGGAATGAAAAAGTCATACATTTTCAACTAATTGATGTTTAATTTTAAAACTATTTAACTTTTAGACGATTCATTTGTTTTCAATTAAATTTTCAGGGGTGATTATTCAGGTCTATCCTAAGTAAATGGCTTCAGATGGTTTCACTGTCTTCACTGGAACAGAAACAATGAAGCTGCCAATTAGTGGCTATGTTAATTGTGAACGATTCATAGAATTTGAATGTTTCAAAGAGCACTGTGTAAAAACTTTTCAATGGAAACACTAATAAACAAGCCATTTTGTTTCTGGTAAACAGAAGTTTCAAATAAGTGTTTTAAAATCAAAATCAGGGTCTGCATTTAAAAGTTAAATAGTTTTAAATGCTCTTTCACCTAAAATGCATGATTTTAACCCAAAATCCACAACACTTAATATGGTATCATAGTTCATTATTGTAAACCATAAAACTAGAAAGTTTAAATAAAGTTCTTTCAAATGATATATATATAACTTGATGGGTAAAAAGTATATTTTACTTTTGTAATTACAGTAATTAGAGCCAATTAAAAATATAGTCTCCAACCTGCATCTCTACCTTAAGTTTCCATTTGATAGTATTTCCCGAGTATTTATTTTATTATATTGCGATAGTAACATGCTCAGTATAGTGCAAATTCAATTTAAGATTTCAAATTATCCAATAAATGAACAAAATCTTGTAAAATACTCGTCACATAGCCTAGAAATAAGGCACAAGACAAAGGTCTTATAATTACCCTGTCAGAATGAGAAATGTTTGACTAAATAATGATGGATTCTTTGTTTGTTATTTCATAAACCTTAAATTTTTTGATAGAATATCTTTAAAAAAAAAAAAAAACTATGCCATTTAATGTTTTGTTATTCATTGCACAGTGTTTTGTCCTTGTTATGTTTTAGACCATACTTGGTGTATCCTCAATGCACTTCTTGCGTCAAATATTCTGTTCTGTTCTAAACTAATTTACTTTTAATAATTCAGATAAAAGTCTTGTTTTTGTTGCTGGCTCTGATTCGTCATCGGAATTTGATAGGGTGAAAATTACTGAACAGATGCTGACAAGTGCTACTGCCAAGAATGGAATACCAACCTACTTAATAACCCTTGATGCGAAGGATGAAGAAATCAGCAGAGATGATGAAACTGGTGTTTGTATGGTGAATCCAAAGAAGAGAAAAGTAGACTCGCTTGATACTAATCGTCCTAGTCTTGATTGGTTGATAACACATGATTCAATGTATTCTCTGAATCGTATAAAAAATGTAGGGGGTGTCGTTGGACATATAATAGGACGTGAACACAAAGCAGCCTCGGCTGCTAAACAAATCCAAGGTGATATTGCATCTAATGGAAAACTGATGTTAGTTAACCATACGATTCCTGAAGATGAAGGAGATATTGACATGGAAGATTTGGCTATTGATAAAGCTAAAAAGGCTGATTATGTATTGTCCATTGGTCCCATGGTTTATCAGCACTTTAAGACGAAATACAAAGGATCTGGACGGGATATGGAAAATCTCCACAAGTGTTACTATCCATCCCTGAATGAAAAGTTTTTCAACATGGACAATCTGTCTTGTCCTGATGAGAAGTCAACAGTCTATGTTTTGTCCGTAGCAGATGTCAATTGCACAGAAGATTTTCAGAAGTACACCTTGGCTGCAATGGCATTGGGGAAGGCTGCGACATCTGCTTTTAAATTCAGAAAGGTTCTGATGAACTGGATTATATATGGGGTTTTGAGCAGTATCAAGACAGAATTTGTCAACTTCCTGAATGAAAAAGCAGATTGTAAAGATTTGATCATAAATACTCATGGTCCAATCTCACTTGAAGATTTCAGAGAAAAGATGCCAACTGCTGCTTTTCTTCTTGCTCCTGAACAGAGAGATTCATTCAACTTTCCAGCGTTTTTCGCCCTTCAAGCTGGATTTCCTGTACTTGTACCATCTGGCTCAGGAATTCACAGTTTTATTGGTAAGCTTTTCCCCAATAAAGATTGGAAGACATACATCTCTCTTCCAACTGCAAACAATAAACGTGAAGAAAATCTGAGGCATGATAGTGAAGAATGGGAAAAACAAATCATTAAAAGAGTAAACCCCAAAGATCAAAAAACTGCTTTCTTCATAGCAGCAGATATCAAGAATCAGCTAAAATTGCATCCTGAATTCAAGCAATCAGAGAAGGCCTTCATCAAACAGTGCAAATATGTACTTCAGCGTAAGTATATATGCCATGATACCTTTGAATTATTATTTTTTTTATGTACAGGCACACATGCAGTGACAGACATCATCCTAAATAAAAAAATTAACTCAAAACCAAAAAAAGAAAAGAAAAAAACAATTTGCACAATTCTTCAAATAATCTACTCCTTATTCCAAAAAGTTAAGAAGCAACGAAAGTTGCACTCCAAAATCCTGCATGATGTTTTTGGGTCTATTATGCCAAATATTTACATGTCTGAATTTATGTGAATTGCAAGCAACATTCTACATGTACATGTTTAAATTTTAATGTTCTTTTAATAGCTGATCTGAAAGTTGTTGATCATTCCTAAAATTTTTATTCACTGTTTGAATCATATTTGCTACCGCACTTTTATATTGTTTTGGCCTCCATGGAAAAACTCAACACTAGATGAACAGAGATGAATCCAGGCAAATCATAATATTTGTCAAACTAGTCCTGAGATTCAAATGAAACTGTATAAAATATATCAAAGTATAATTTTCATATGTGGAAAAATAAATTAATACAAACATACATTCTGATTTAGGAAATGATGAGCTAATGGATACTACAGATTCTGCAAGTCCACCGGCCTTACAATCAGGTAAGAAAATGCACACTGAACCATGCGAACAATTTTATCAGAGTACAACACGATATATTGAATAATAATTAATAAAGTCATACTTTCCGATTTAGGAATTGATGAGCCAATGGATACTACAGATTCTGCAAGTCAACCACCCATACTATCAGCTGTTAGTCCATCCACTGATGATACAGATGTGTCAACAATGAATGATAGTACAATCAGTTCTGACACAAGCTCTTCTATTGATTTGAGCATGCCTAGCTCAGTTTCAGGAAATGCACCAAAAGATGCAAAGGTGAATGTTTGATTTTTATTTGACAAAATTAGCCACTAATCTTTTGAGTGAAGACTGAAAAGTTACCAAAATTAGGGTTTCCGTAAATACTGAAGAATATAAGAAAAAAAGTGTATACAAATTTTGGTGCAAGTCTGGAGGTGAAGTAAGGGTTTCTTAATTCAATATATCCTCCCCTCTCTAAAAATGATATTTTCAGAAACCATTGGGCGAGTTATTGCGACGTCACGGCGTAAAATATCATTTTTACGCCGATGACACACAGATTTATTTATCGGTTTCTGAAGATGATCAAATTCGCGCCCGGGTGATACTTCAGACATGTATTCAAGACGTTAGCGATTGGATGTCTTGTAATTTCCTACTTTTGAATGTGTCGAAAACTGAATTTGTGTGCATGTCGTCTCGGAGATTCTCACAAGACTCGTGTCCTTTGTCTAGTATCGCAATTGGTGAAGAATTGGTTAGTGCTTCGTCAAGTGCTAGAAACTTAGGTGTCTTGTTTGATTCGCAGCTATCTATGGAAACACACATTTCTACTATTTGTAGATCTGGATATTCCCATCTAAGAAATATTAATCGTATTCGTAAATCATTATCCCAATCTGATACTGAAAAGTTGGTACATGCATTCATATCTTCTCGCTTAGACAGCTGTAATTCATTATTGTCTGGTCTCCCTGTAACTAAGATAAAACCTCTTATTCGTGTACAAAATGCAGCAGCCCGCCTTGTCACTCGTGCTCGAAAATATGACCACATTACAGACATTTTTATTAAACTTCATTGGTTACCAGTTGTACAAAGAATCAATTTCAAATTACTTTTACTAGTGTATAAATCTTTGTATGGTTTTGCCCCAAATTATCTATGTGAATTAATCGAATTTTATGTACCTAGTCGTAGTTTAAGATCTGAATCAAAGTTTCTTATTAAAACTCGTCAGGTGTGTAGTAAAAAGTCCAAGGTGTTATACAAAGACCGTGCTTTTGAAAATTTAGGTCCTAAACTTTTTAATGAATTACCTCTGTCTGTTCGTTCTAGTCCTTCAGTAGACATTTTTAAATCCAGACTGAAAACGCACTTATTTAAATGTGCTTTTAATATTTGACTGATTGTTTATTGTATCAGCGCCTTTGATCTTCATATGTTGGAATTGTTGCGCTTAATTAAATAAAGTTATTATTATTATTATTAAAGTTATTATTATTCCCTGTTCAGCGAAGCATTCGTTGGAAAGCTAAGCTCGATGAGTTACGATCTCTTGATGATACTCAATGTGAAAGGATTGCTGGGAACGTGAAGATTTGTACAAAAAGTGAAGAGTTTCGCATTGCATGTGGGTGAGTGATAATGGTAGATGTTTTGTTTTTTTAAATTCTTACATTATTTACTTTAGTTTGTAAAACAAAATGCTTATTATTATAGGGATTTGTAGTGGTAGTTCAAATCACATGTCATTACTATTATAATTAGTGAAGGTGAGTCTCAAACTAATAACTCAGCCCTTCGACTAGTTATATCTTTAAAACAAAAAGTGAAAGTAAATAATTTCAGATTAATTAATTGTTGTTGAGGTAAAATGCTGTGGCGCCAATAATTGACCCAGACCAGACAGCTGAAAAAATAAATGCAGTGTGAAAAGTATACTGCCCTCTAAAGATATGTATGAAAAAAAATAATAGCTTTCTGTGTGCATATAAACAGATGTGAAGGAACACAAGTGTTTCTTGGTGTGAATGATCAAGGTGAGGAATTCGCTGTGAAGAGAGTTGTTTGGATCGACAAAATGAAGAAAGCCATAGATCAAGAATTATCAGTGTTAAGAGATCCTGACCTCATAAAAGATAATCTCATCCAATTACATGTAAGTATGTTTCTTCTCTATTTTAAGCACACATACATCCTGTTCGATATGGGACTCATATCGATGTATACAACGCGTGTAAAATACATTACATGAAATTCAAACACACAAAGTTGTAGATTGTTGCAGCGAACACTTGAAAATTTTATTCCCTGCTACAGCATGACAATTCGAAAGTGTAAAAAACATCCTAGGTTACCAAAACTTCTCTTTTCAAGTTGAAATAAGAATGTCATTTTATCCAAAATTTAGTTCAATATGGCTGCGTAAGGAATCCAATGCTATAAGGAAAGTCGTTGTTACCCACATGTTAGAGGGAAGCAAGGGGCCGGGGGAATAGCTGGTACAGGTTACAGGAAGGAAAAAAAGCATTTTACATTTTTACAGGAAATATAATGAAAGTTACAGTAAAAAATAGATTTTTACACTTTACAGATAAAGCAAATTCTTAATTACATTTTACATTTTTATAGTATATTTGATAATTTGCGTTTAAGAATCAAAATTAGAAATTGCGTACGAATTACGACATTTAATGTGGAAAATGCTTTATACGCTTACAAAAAATAGGATCTTTGTACAAATTACGGACGAATAAAATAGCTGATTACATTTTTCACCTTGCCAATGTCTACGAATTTACATTTTTTATTTTTTTAAATTACATTATTATGAAAATAAAAACAATTGATTACAGCTTAGGAAAAGACCCCTTGCCGACCCTCATGCTAGATACCATATGTATTTGCTCTTTGCCCTCGTTGTTTGATAAAATATCAATAATTAGTAGGATTTTAAAATTTAAATCATAATGTTACCCTTGTCGTTAAATCATGCAATGAGATTTGCTATTTAATGACTCCAATTGGGTATTGCAGCACTGTAGATTTTATTGGCACTTGTGTACCGAGTACAAAAGGTGGCCAATACCATACTGATGGTACCGATGTCTGTTCGTCATATGTGTTGTCAAATCTTGTTCTACAGATATCTCAGGAGCTACGAGGAGGAAATTATACAATACAATATTATGAAAATCACATCTGATTGATTATAATCTGTCCATATTAATCTGTCCATATTTTCATAATCATTAACTGTCTTTAGCATGTTTTTTTTTTTTTATATTCTAACAAAGGATTTCTGAGATGGATTAATACTTGCTACACTGTTTTTATAGTTGAATGTTCTTTGGAATTAATCTACATATGCATGAAGAAAATTGTTTGGCATAAATCTGTGCATAATTAATTTGTTAATTTGCATAACTGTTTTAGTAATTTAATTGAGTATCTTTGCAGCAGTTAATACAACAAAACTTAATTTGTATCATTGTTGTTTGTATAGATGAGTATCAGTTTGTGCCATTCATCATAATAGCAGTTAGTTTAAAGGGTTTTGAACATTTTTTCTGACAATATCTGTGAATATTAATTAACTATTTAACAGCGTTTGTTAAATTGCAATGCTGTAAATTGTTCAGTAAGCATAAAATAATTCCGAATTCACTTCACATGGGAGCATGTTCGAGCCTGTTCAGTACTCTAAAGGAACATCTATATGTACTGATCATGCAACATCCTCAAGAATTAAAAGGATTATTTATTGAATCAGTGTATTTTAACAATAAATAAGTTGTCCAAATTATCTCCCAGGATACTGTTGAAAAGAATGGCTTTGTTTACATGATATTGGAGCTGTGTGAGAGGAATTTAGATGAACACATCAATGATCTGAAATCTAAAGGGCAAATCAAGAATCAATGCAAGAGCTTAATTACAGATATGTTGAAAGGTCTACAAGTACTTCACAACAATAAAAGACAAGTTATCATTCACCGAGATCTAAAGGTAACTAAATGCAACAATTAAAACACTTCACATAATAAATGTTTTATCTTTCTATTGTTCAAATTTGTATGCTTTTGCCTTACAAACAAAAAGTAGTTTATTTTTTATCTTTATTGTCATTAAAATTTGTAACAGTGAAAAGTCAGTGCACATAAGTGGAATATTCTAAACATAATTTGGTTGAAGTTGTATGTCAAGATGGGTATCTCTTAAGAGATATCTACGAAAGCATTTCACTGCCATGACAATAAACAGATTTAAACAATGTTTTGTACATTGATAAACATTCTAATACTGTTTTTTGCTCATCGGTTCAAAGGGCACCTGAGCTATAGGGTTCATAAAGCATCCAGCCATTCGTGGATGACTTCTTCTCCAAAATCGCTGATCCTTTTGTTCTGATTTTTGTTATAAAAATTCCTTATTGGTTAAAGATTTAATTTGTTTGAAAATAGTGGTTCCATCAACAAAACTGGAAATTGGGTCAAAAAAGCTGAGATTGATATTTTTGTCAAGTTCTGAAAACTTCTCAATTTCTCAATCCTCTGTATGGCCTGTTGATGTGGTAGCATTATCTTCAATTTTAAGTGAATTTTTAGCTCAGCTGTCGACTTTATCGAGCAGAGCTTATCATATGAGTGATTGTCCGTCAGAGTCCGTCGTGAATGCTTTGATATTACAAATATAGATACTACATGTGGACCTCTCTCAGATTTGTTCATTTTGTAATGATATCTTCAATTCTCTAATTTTGATGAATATTTTTGGTAAAAAGTGATATTTTTGATTTCTTGCTAAAAACCACAAGTCTGATTGTTTGATATTATACATATAGGTACTAAAATGTCATTAAATTTCATAACACAACTATGACACTGAACTGTTTCTTTGTCAACAGCCAGAGAATATATTAATAAGTAGCAATGGTAAAGCAAAATTGGCTGACTTTGGAATCAGTCGTAATACAGATCCTACAAAAACTACAATGAAGACAGATGCACAATGTATGTTTGTATGAACAGTTATCTTTGTCTCATGCCTATGAATAGGAAGGTTATAGCAACTTTTGATAGCAGACTGTTTTCAGTCAGCATCTTTTATCAGGATATACTAGGAAAAATAACTTTTACTCGGACACTTTGTGTTTTGTAGTTTGTCTGTTCTAAACAATATACCAGTTTACTAGGCACAGATTTTTTTATTTTGTTAAGAACTGTTTGCATTTAGTGAACATACTGTTTCTAAACAGGTATGTTTTCTGATATAATTCAAGTGGAGAATACAACTTTCTCCTCACTATTTAAAAATGGGACATTATTTTGAACAACCTTGATTTGAACCAAAGAACTGTGTGCATAAATGCATTAATTGTCACTACTGAATAAGTTGAGCAGGTGATTTGTGATTCATAAAGATATTGCATTGTTCTTCTAAACAAAAGAAGTTACACAAGTACACTGTGACAATTAACACACAAGCCACAATTGCTACGTTCACACGACAGCATTTTATTGGAGCCCAACGGCTGGAGCCAGCAAAATTGGCTGTGTATACGCATTCGGCTCGAGCCAAGTTCGACTCCAATAAACCCTCAGGGTTGAACTCCGATAGGGTTGAGCCCCGACATGGCCCGACCGTGTATACGCATCAGGGGCATATTATCGGAGCCCAAATCACGCCCTCGATCGTCTTCTTCAAGTAACCTCCCATTTCAATTATAGCGGAGTCAACATCTTTCGTGGTTTCATGCAATTTCCGGCTTGACGAAGAGGTACGCGTCCTAATATATAGTAACGAATTATTGCGATAGATTGATAGCTCAACAGGAAACTGAAAGAAATGGCATACGAAATTATGCGACAACAACTTGAAAGCACGACTGAACGGAAACTTTTTGAAGACACTAAAGAAGTGATCACGGTACGGTGACGTGTTTCTAGTAGGTTTAGATTCTTCCACAGTCCCTCTATGATAGATAGAGAGGACAGAGGGACTGTGATTCCTGGTAGTTTAGATATCACTACAGTTAAATAGTTACAAAATGGTAATTTTGCATGACAATAACTTAAGCGAATAGGTTCAGCTCCCGACCGTACGAACGCATTGGAGATAATCTCCTTTTAATCGTGGGAGGAGCAGTAGTTCGGCTTTGATAGAATGCTGCCGTGTGAACATAGCAAATGATTCTGCATACAAATTTGCAGTAAAACTTTAGTATAATTCCCCTACCCTTACGTCATATAGCCATTTTAGGAGCCTTGGTAAGGAAATTGTAGTTGCCATTCCACACAAGACATTGGTTAGCTGTTAACACTTTGAATCCAAAGGTTCTTGAGATTTCTTGTCCAGATAGACATAATTTCATATTGGCTACAATTCTTAATGAAAATTCTATAAAAATTTTGAAAAAAATTGTATTGATTACAAATTTGTAAATGATGACAAAAATTAACTAAAAATTAATGCATGTATGGGTAATATACCAGGAATATAATATACATAAGTAATTTGATAAGTTTTTCATTAGCTTAATTATTATTTACAAGATGGTTTATAAGATGGGCTTTTCATAATTTAGTAGGTACTTTAGGGTGGCAGCCACAAGAGTTGATGGTATCAGGACCTAAGGAAGTAAGCCGTCACAGTGATATTCAGGTGATTACTTGTTAGAAATTTCAGTTTCTATGCTAGGATTACAAAACAGGTTATTTTATTTGTTTTGCATGGGGTCATATGTTTTGACTTCCGTGTGTGCATCTGTGTGTGCATCTGTGTGTGCATCTCTGCATGTATCTTGAATGTGCCTGATTCATATTCAAACTTTAAAATCAGAATTAAAAATGGCAGATTGGCGGCCATTTTTGTGCTAAAATTGTAATTGTCTGATGATGTTAATGGCAGCTATTATAAATGTTAAACTCCATCAAAATCAAGTATGTTGGCGGTTTGTTTTCAAACTTGTTACAAACAACTGGCATAATGGCCATGCATGTAATTTTGTTTTCCAAATCAGATTCAAAATGGCTGCATGGTGGCCATTTGTTTAACAAATTTGGTTTCAGAGTTGTATACATGTACATCATACATCATGTTGCACACATGCACATGTATTCAATCTATAATGGTGTCCAATTTAATGGTAATTCATGAAATTCAAGCATATCTGCCATTCTGCTGCGTTCTAACAATATGGGACCCTGATGCGCATCTGTTTGTTTTTTGGATGAAATTCAAAATAGTTGTCTTGTGGTTATTTTGTTTTAATGATTCATGATGGCCAAATTGCAACTGATTTAATGTTAAAAATTCATCAAAATCAAGCATTTCTGCAATTCTGGATCTTGGTCTAAACTTAGTCGATATACATTGAACTCTGTCAGGTCTGCCTCAAAATGGCCAACTAGTAGCCATTTTGTTTTAATGAATGCAGTTTTGGAGTCATACAAAAATGTATCTCTGAAATTCTCTGACGATTAATGTTCAAACTTTGTATATTTTTTAAACCTGATAACTCATGGGGACTAAGTAGCAATTACTTGTTATTCCTGATAACAGGAAATTGGGCAGAAGCATATAATTTATTTTTATTGGATTAATTATTTTCGCTGATTTTACCCCTTCAGTGAATATAGTAAAATGTTAAACAGTACAAGAGTCGCATTGCTCTGACAATGAAATTCATATATAAATTATTATTATATTTAAAGGTCGCAGGAATGTTGGTTGCATACATTGCATCAGGTGGACATCATCCATTTTGGGACCCAAATCCCTATTCAATTCCAGTAAACATCAGTAATGGAAAGTTTGATTTGAGTAAAGTCCAAGACCCAGTAATAGAACATCTTGTTAAATGGATGATACAGACAAAACGACGTGATCGTCCAACAACAGACGAAGTTCTTAGGTAAATAAATTAAGTAAAGTAGCGCATTTATTAGAAATAAATAAATCTTGTTACTGTACAATACAATACATCATCATCTGGCACCATTAATTATCATTCATATCAGCAATCCATAGAAGTTCAAAGCAGGCGATGTGTCAAGGATGACCCCCATGCTTGTTTACACTTATATTCAAACCTTTGTTTTTTGTTGAAGTTCAAATTAGATTTTTAATGTTAACTACATCTAGCACTATAATTTAGGTTTCTAAAAATTAAATCTATTTTCAAATAAAACCATATTTTTTTCCACTTTTGGAATTTTTCACTAAAAACTGTACTATCAAAATCAAGACTGTTATATATTTGTATTTGATTTTCTGTAATACTCATTCAATGTATTAATTTTTTACCAAATCACTGATTTCTTTCAATCAAGAAAAGTTATCCAATATCTAAGACATGATATATTAGCAATTGTGTGTGAAAATTTGAGACAGATCAGTTAAAGGCCGATGGTTGCCGCGTATTCGAATTTCATGTAAATAAACAATGTATTTAACGCAAGTTGTATACGTCGCTATGAGTCCCATATCAAACACACCCTTTAAGGCAATGTTCAATTTTTAGCTTCACAAACCTTATCATAATACTGATCATTCATTGTTGATTTTCACTTTACATTTTGGACTTCTATTTGAAAATTGCTCGCTTAATTTAATTGGTATGTTGGGTAGACAGATTTGTTCATTTCATGATGATATGACATATGATCCCTTTGATATCTAATATCTAGTTACCTTAGGTGGTATTCCACATAGTATGAGTGTACTTTTTGAATAAATTATGCAAATTATAATTTTTGATAATTTGCATAATTCCTG
This sequence comes from Saccoglossus kowalevskii, assembly GCF_978046115.1. Lineage (NCBI taxonomy): Eukaryota > Metazoa > Hemichordata > Enteropneusta > Harrimaniidae > Saccoglossus > Saccoglossus kowalevskii. Next base: position 20,705,900 of record NC_140641.1, read on the forward strand.
TGTGCAATGGGAGTCTTTGTTGGCGATCCGCTCCGCTAGGATTGCCATTATAATCACTTTTGTCGTTTTGTGTGTGTGTGTGTCTGTGTGTGTAAATTTCCAGTGTTTTCATGTATGATTTCTTCTGTGATTTTTTTGGCTTGGCCAATTTCTTTTAAACTTGGCAGGTAGGTCACACCTTCACCCTAGTTATTCGGAAAAATCTGAAAAAAATTTTGGTCCACCGTTGCCATAGCAACAGCCAAGAAAACTGATTTTTGGATAGCTTCGCGCCAAATGTATCTCCTCCTACAAATTTGGGATAAAACACTTCAGACATAGCTCATTCTACTCAGCTTGAGTGTGGGCACAAAGTTACTATTTGAATTTTTGATATCTTTTTTCATTACCGAGAAACCCCAAAGTTGGGGTAACTTTTCACCAGCAATGACTTTTAACTCCTCTGTGATTTTTTCGGCTCGGCTGGTTTTGTTCATACTTCACAGGTAGGTCGTGCCGTCACTAATTGGAAAAAAATCCTGGCCCACCACTGCCATTGCAACATCGAAAAACTGATTTTTGAATACTTTCGCCCCAAAAGTATTACCTCCTACCAGTTTTGTACACAGTCAGCTGCAGTGGCGGATCCAGCAAAATGTATTGGAGGGGGCCAAGCTACGCTTAAAATTACGGAGCGTAAATCGCAGAGAAGCTATGCGTAATTCAGATGATATGAATCGTCATGCATTTGGAGGGGGCCTTGGGCCCCCTGCCCCCCCCTCTGGATCCGCCACTGGTCAGCTGGCATCGGTGTCGCGGGGTATATATGATAAAGGGAAGTTGTGCAACCAAATTTGCCGAGTTCGCAGTTTTTCGCCAATAAAAAAATAGCTAAGGTTTTTCAGCATTTTTGTAATAAAGACATTATTCTCTATAAATAATCCGCCCAAAACAGGAACATTTCTACTAATTCTTGTGTTTTTTCGATGTTTTTTGAAAAACCTGTGATTAGGCTGCGAAAGTAGAACATTCCGGAGGGGGTGAAACGGAAGAGCCAAACTTAACGTAAAAATAGAACGCGTATTTTGACCTCTATGCGGTCGTTGCTAAAGAGCCCCGTGTCCATCGCCTGGCAATGCTCTTCCGTTTCACCAGTTGCGTTTTTTTGACTAAAATTTGGGCAGTACTGTCAATCACTAAAATTGATGAATAAATTAATACACATAAAATATGAATCACGGGCTAATTCAATGGTCACCGAACACTCCACTATTAAACAATCTGGCGAGATTGTAGCGTACTGTATATTTGACCCAGATTTGACAAGCGTGGTACAGTTTTTTGCGCGTGTCCGTAATAACACGCACAAAGGATTGTGGGACAGAGTCCTTTATTTGCTGGCATTCTTGACTTTTGACTGCAGTTCTTTTTTTATATTTTAGAGTGAATGCTTCTGATATGCTCTTAGGTTGCTTAATATCCGTCTGAAATTCTGGACTGTGGTCATATTTTCCGATTATGAGGTGTATGTTTAAATAACTGATAAATAAATAAATAACCGTGACTAATGTTTTGCATAATATGAAGTATATTATTATGAAGGTCAACACACTGTACTTTAGATTAATATTTACCATTTCGTTATTTCATTATTTACAATGTAGCTTTCCAGCATTTACAGGAAACGCTTCATTCTAGAAAATTCTATCGCAAAACGGTTGGAAATAATAAATGTAACAGCAGAATACGTCCTAGCACAGTCACTCTACAAGTAGAGTGACTGTGGTCCTAGTAATAAACTAAGTGACTTCTAAAGACTGAATGGTGTTTTCGAACTTCGTATTGTTATAAACCGACGTTAGCTTCACGTTTATGTCACCATGGAAACAGTCAAAAACATATTGCTTGTTTTTGAGCGGAGCGGATCGCCAACAAGCCTACCGGCTTGTAGTTATTGTGTGTGTACTTGGATTGCTATATGTTGCGAGGATATACATACAGATATATACCAACTTCCGAGGACCTTTTTCATAGTCCTCGAAAAACATAATTTATATTAATAGTTAATTCGATTATTAATACGTTTTGCGTAGCTTAGGTTTAGTATCGGGGGAAGGTATGGTTCAGTTTATATTAATATTAATATAATTGTACCATACCTTACCTCGATACTAAACCTAAGCTTCGCAAACATTTCTATGTTCAGTCACGGGATATTCAACTCTTGTTTATTAAACTTAATTAAAATGCAATTCTCCATTGTATTGCATTGTAATTGAGTTTAATTAAACTCCAATTAAAACGCAACCCTATATAGGAACGCATTTTAATCAAGTTCATATCACAACTATATTAAAAGTTAATTTAACTATATTAAAAGTTAATCCAATGAGGTCCTCGGAACATATAGCAATACAAGTATGTGTATGTGTGTGTGTGCTACAAAAGTTGTGACGACTTCAATTTAAATTTACACCGACTTGTCACGACAGGACCTACATTGTGACGACCCTTACTATTTTCATAATTCATATTAATATTTAATCAAATTTAAGTCAAGTTTTCATTGCTTAGGTTTAGTAAAGGGGGAAGGTATGGTTCAATTTATATTGATATGTTCAGTCACGGGATATTGAACTTTTATTTAATTAAACCTAATTAAAATGCAATTCTACGTTAACTTGCATTGTAATTGAGTTGTTTAATTGAACTCCAATTAAAACGCAACCTTATATAGGAATGCATTTTAATCAAGTTCATGTCGCAATTATATTAAAATTTAATTCAACTATATTAAAAGTTAATCCTGTGTCTGTCGTACCAGACATTTGTACAAATCCAGATGGAGACTGTACATTGATTGGTGTGACAGAAGGGAGATCGATCATCTCAGTCCCTCTATTAGCGAGGTAGTCGATTTTTTCCTATATTTATTTGATCAAGGAAAATTGATCAGTTTTATTCCCAGTTTTATCAGAATCTGCTGGACTGAAACTGGCTTTGAGTTCTATTACGATACAACTGTTTAAGTCTTTCTGCTCGAAGAGACCATGTGCCAAGGGACTAACGAATCTTCCTGACTGAGACTTGTCGTTGGTTCTAGCGGCGTTACGACACCTCTCTTCGAGTCTATGGACAAGGCGGACATGAAATATGTGACTATGAAAACAGTTTTTCTTTTGGCTCTGGCGTCAGGTAGGCGGCACTCAGAGATAGGGGCACTGTCCTTTAGTGACGAATGTGTCTCTTTTATGAACTCACAAGTTATTTTGAAGCCTCGGATGGGCTTTCTTGCCAAGAATCAAATTCCAGGGTGTGACCCTGAATCGATTGTCATATCACACGTCTCACTAACTTAGTGGGCACAGAAGACCGTCAGGAACAAATTCTATGTTCTGTGCACGCTCTGAGCTGGTACTTCGATCGCACCAAGGTGTCTAGGGGCAGTAAGAAGCGCATGTTTATCTGTTATGGGCGGGGCAAATAAAGCCACCCTGCTTCGAATATCACAATTTCATGGTGGATTGTTGATACGGTCGTGGAAGCGTATAACTTAACTGCTTCTTCATCGACTCGCTTGGAATGTCACCAGGTGAAAGCACACAAAGTGTGCAGGTAGGCAATTCGTTGGATTTGATGTCTGGTGCCTCGCTCGAGCAGTTGCTCCGAGCAGGGTTCTGGAGATTTCAGAACGTCTTCCAAGCGCTGGAGGAGGGTCTCTACAGGTTGGGACCAGTGGTGACAGGTCTGACAGTGTTCGTTGACCCAGCCCGCAACACCAAGGTACTCTATGCGCAAAAGTGTTGGGTGCGATAGTGTCTTCAGCCGAAACCAGCTTCCTTTGCTTGACACTGCTGGTTTCAATCTGCGCTATCGAACCCCAGCAATACACTGTTTTTTACGCATTAAAATTGTTGGGGCCCTATTTTCTTGTTCAGACGACCGGCTTTTGTGTCGAAAAATGTACATTTCAGTCGTCAGAGCTTCCCCACCTCCGGTGAGCGTGCTACTCTGCCTAACGAGTAATAAATGAAATTTATTATTTCCACAGACTTTCCGTGGAAAAAAACCACCCACCACCCCACAAGCTTCCGGCGGCCCGTTGGTGCAGCGGAAACGTTTGTGAGAATAAATGGGTCAGGCCTCGATTGCGTGATCACCCTGAGGGTGACCCATTAGGCAAGGCTTTTTTCTATAGGGAATACTACCCTAGGGTGTTCTTTGTGGGCCCAGGTATACATGTATTCTCTAATAGTTTCTGTTCTGTATTCTGTAATTAAGCCTAACAAGTAATAAATGAAATGTATTATTTCCACTGACTTTCTGATAGGTATGATTAATAAACAAACTGGTTTCTACAACCCTATTAATTTTGAATTAATTTTTATTTTTAATGTGTCTTGAATACAATGTACTATCAGCACATGGGAGGTCTTTCTAATCTTTCTTAGATTTTTATGTGTTCCATATGTATTGGAATTTCAAAAATTGTTTCAAAAATAAAGCCACTGCATAGTGGATAATTCAGAGAGTAAACTGATATTTTGATCAAAAATGTCATACAAACAAAGACTCTCATCCGAATTATTTCCTGGGTTTTAAATTTTCTACCTTAAGTCATATAACCTGAAAAAACATTGAAAGGTTTAATGACTGTGGTATTTTGCAAGCTTGCAAACCTAAGTGATGAGTAGAAATGCCAATTTTTGGTTTATATGTCTTCACCAAGGTTAAAATTCTCTTACATGTAATTTTTTTGAAGATGAACATCAAATGGTGTACTTATGGTAATGCAAAGTGTTGGCATGGTTGTGGTGTTTTGAATTCTTAATTTATGCTTTATTTAATGCACATGCACTTTTTTTAATTCATTTTTTTAGACACCCTTATTTTTGGAAAGATAATGAATATTTTCAGTTCCTGGTTGCCGTAGCAGCAGAATTACAGCATCCTATCAGGTATAGTTAAGGGGTGGGTGTCTTGATTATATTTTGGCACGTAGGTTGGTAATTTGTTAGAATTAGAATTACGTGCGATGAATTACAAATATGTGCAGTGTTTCATTTCATATGGATTGTTTATCACCAACATTATTTTTGAACATCTGTTTTTAATTTCCAGTGATGCACTATTGATGAAAGAGCTGGAAAAAGAAGTGGATGGCACTCAATGTAAGAATTGGGTGAGTAAATGCAATTTTATTATTTTTGTCTTCTAGGTTATTTTTTTACTTGATGAATAAAACTTAGAAAATACACCTTCATTTTCTGGAAGATGGCAGTAATTTATTTACATGTATTTTCTTTTCATTGTTGTTCGAGTACATTGCAAAAATGGTTGCTACAAATTAAAGCGCAGTGGTCGTCGCGCAGCGCGTGTCGAATTTCATGAAAATAAACAATGTATTTTACTTTAAATTTTCTTTAAATCATGATTTAAATACTTCGGTAAAACGGCCATGCTTTTAACTTGCGTCTTAAGTGGAGGAAATAAATTTACTTGTGTTCTTCTTGGATCAAATATTGGTTGGTTTTTGCGTCAATGCGTCGCTTTGTCCATCCAGCACTATCTGTCTGCTGGGGAGAACCCTGTCTTTGGGTCAGCAAAACTGCATATTTACCATAGCTGAAGCTGAAGTCATAATTTATATATAATGTTCTCACAGTTTAAGGTTATATATACCGGTATATTTTATTTTCTATTATCAGAAAGAAGTACTCAAGAATGAACCGAAGTTCACATTTGTGAATAGATTTGAAGATGGATTATCTGGTTTCATTGAACTGATCAAATTTTGTGATACTAGGTATGTTGTAGACTAGCATATTTTCAATATATATAATTACCTATATACTGTACCTCTCCGGTCATAAGCCTCTCCTTGGGTATAAGCCCATGCACCCAGTTTGTTTTTACAGTGTGTCGACAATGCATGGGTTTATTATCTTTCACGATGCACTATGCAACATGGTAGCAATCTTTCTGTAATTGTTACACAAGATGAACCCAATTTTGTAATACTGGAGTACTCGTAATCTGTATTCCTTTGAGTGATTGGAAGCAGGTTACTTTCCATTATGCAGAGAATGTTACCATGAAATTTCCGGAAAATGCATCAGTGTGACCACTCTGATTGGTTATTTATTTAAACAGACTTGACCTATCAGGTCAGTAGATATTGTTTCAAATAAAATCGTAGAAAAAAACATCATGTCAGGATATCAAAAACATTTCACGATTAAGATAATGAGGAGGATATTGTCTACAAGTATTGTCCCACAGACTCTAAAAATGTTTATACCATAAATTCAAATGATATTGGTAAATAAAACTGTTACTATATAAAATGACTTTTTTTGTGTGTGAAAATGTTTGCCTTTGTTAATTGTTTTTTAAATACTTCCTCCACCCTTTACCTTTTGAAAATTGAAAATCAACAGCTTTTAGGAAATAAATCACCTTTTTTTGGTTGAAATCAGTGTTAACAGGTCGCATTTCAACATCGCGGTAATTCACTTCCGTATTGTGTTGAAAAAATTACATTGTCAATAATCGGAAAACATCATCTGTATAACGCAGAATTTTGATTGGTTAACGAAAGATGTGACCTGTTAGGGCAAAAAAAAAGTTGTTCAGGTCAAATCATGATGAAAAAAACCATGGTGGAAATTGCTTTTTATCAAAGGTTTGCATACGATCGAAAACATTTCATAATGAAGATAATGATAAATTCAGATGGTATGTAAACCGTATTGTAATAAAATGTGTCTATTTTTATGAACATGTTTGTTTCTTCATTGTTAGCTCATTTTGCATTTTTTTCATCAAAAAGATATAATTCTCCGAGTCCGACGCTGTGAACAAAAAATGTAATTTGGATAATTTTTTTTCGGCTTATTTTATCATAGACTCTAAAGATATTCATGATTGTATATTATTTTCAAACATTTTGATCAAGATTTGTAGTCACTGGCAAATGTGCTTTTATCTCATTGCTGACTATTTGCGATCCAATCCTTGCTTTTGCATTGATGGAACATATCGATGATTGATTGATTTCTTTCACCAGAAAATATACAACAACAGAAAACAAACAATGTGAGGAAGAAAGAAAAAAAAAGGATGTTTGAAATTTTCTGGTTTGGTCCAGGGAAAATAGTTTGTCTGAACTAATCTAGTCCAAGAACCAACTTATTGTATGATATTATGGTAATAAAACTGGTTAAATGATTAAATAATGATTAGAATAATTAAATTAAAATGGAGTTAGGTAGGTGGGACTTTCAAGATAGTAATATACAACTTATAGAAGGAGAAAATAATAAATAAAATAACAAATGTGATGTGTAAAAAACATATTGATAAGGTAAAAGATTTAATTCTGTAGTAGGTAATGCTTTAATGTGTTTTTGAAGTTTGTTCTATTATGGAATATTTTAAAGACGGCTGGGAGTTCCAATGTTTAACAGATGCAAATTTAAGATTATACTGAAAAATAGTCAGGTTAACTTTTGGAATTGCAAGATTGCTTTGCAATATTGACTTCGTTGGATAGCTATGAGACAGATCATCAAAGTAGTGACTCAGATTATTGGAAAAGCGACTATGTTTAAGGTCAAATATAAATAGACAAGTGTAAAATTTGCAAAGTTTATAAATATCTAGTATGCCGAGTTGATGACAGTTATGTGCAGTAGGTGCAAAAAAGTCTGAAAATATGATTAGTCTAGCTACTTTTTTTTGTAAACGAAGTATTGGTTCCAGCAATGTAGGATATGTATTCCCCCAAATTTCAATGCAGTAGGTTAAATGTGGCACAATTAGTGTGTTATATAGAAGGATTAGTATTGATTTAGGGACATAGTGGCGAATGCGAGAAATTATGCCTACATTGGGGCTGATCATTTTCTTAACTTTTTCAATGTGAGTTTTCCCATGTCATTGATGGATCAATGCTTACCCCTAAGTAGGTGACAGAAGGTACGCCCTCTACAGGCAAACCGTCAACGTCTAGACAACCTTCCAACTGGGTAGGTTTTTGTGGAGTTTTTATGATCATATAGTTAATTTTTTCCACATTTATTGTAAGTTTGTCAGCTTGACACCATCTAACGACTTCACTGAAATCTTTATTAATATCAGTAAGGTTTATTTTATTAGTGTTCAAGAATTTAAATAAGTTTGACAAATGGTACATTTTGTATCAGTACAAAGAAGCCAAAAGCGAGGCTTAAAACAAAAATAAGTCAGCAATGGCCGCAAGATGATAAAAGTTAATTACGCCAATTTGGTCAGAACTATATTAAAAATTAATATTATTAACATCTTGCACCAATATTTTGGCGATAAAAAGGATTAAATTCTTCTTTTTTTATATATTTATGTATCAGGTGACATTGAATGTCACTATTGTCTTCTTTCGTTGGAATATGTTTCTCTTAGAAAAAGTAGACATCAAATAGAAGGATATCATGTTTGTTTTACTATGAGTTTTAATATTTTGTATTTTCAGTGAAGATCTGGGAATTGATCCAAGCACAGTGGTTGTCAGTACATTACAGGACATATTTCTAGCAATGTATAATGTGATTGTGAAAAGTAACAAAGCACAGGATGACATGAACTGGACACTAAGACACAGACTGACTAGTTTTTTCCCTGAAAAAAAAAAGTCCAACAAAAATCAGTGATTAGCTCGTTTCAATAGCAATTATCTCAGACAGTTTCATTACAAATTATTGCGTCAAAAATGTGATTATTATCAAGCAATTGTATCATTTTGTCATGTATTTTTTAACGAAGGATTGTGTTGGCCTCATATTCAATTTCCTGTGCTAAATAAGGGAGCTCATTTGCATACAAGAAAGAATTCTATATGAATCATCTCTTCAGCGAAAAGCATTTTACAGTATATACAGCAAAAAATGGTTAATTTCTCCGCTACACAAAAATGCAACATAACTCCTGAATTTAATACCAAAGAGGCAGATAGAAAGAGGGAAATAACATTGATGTCAGCTTGGTTTTATATTACCGCTTTCAATCATTTTGAATTGTTTTTTACCTCAGACAACTAAAAATCAGTTTAGAATTTTCAAATTTCAGATTTTTTTAAATTCCTGCGCAGGATGTTAAACGATTATAAATCATAGTTTCTAAATTAAAAAATAAATCAAAATCTTTGTTGTCACATCACTTTTGAAAAATTCTCATCATGTGATATATCTTTTTTTTCTCTTAATTATCAAAACTTGTATACACAGATTTGTTTCTTTATCTTTAAAATTGTTGTTAACGTTTTAACGTTTTATAAAATTTATGCTAATGCCTACCACAATGACATTATTGCAATTGTAATTCTGTAGGATTTATTCCAATACTAAAGTGTCAAGTCTAAAATATTGAGCACTCTACAATAAATTACAACATAAAAATTAAAATTTCTAGTGTGACTGCCAGTTTTTGCTGATTAGCCACAAAATGTAAGTGAGTAAAAACAAAAAATGTTGATGGGAAAATTAGAGCCTTGAATTTGCAGTATTAAAATTTTGTTTTTCATCATTCATTTGTATTTTACCATTTTTGATATTTCATACCAGTTTTAATAATAATAATATAATAACATATATTAATATACAGATGTTTTTAAAACAAACATGACTATATTTTAAATAAGTGAAAATGCTTTGATTTATTTGTATTTTGATGAAGCAGAATATATTTTAGTTTGTTAACTTGAATTTACAATAATGTATGTATGTTTTTTACTGGCAAAAATTGTGTGAAACACATTTATAATAACAATATTATTTTATACATGTATGTTTAAAATTATTGTGTAAAACACACATTTTTGAATATATTTTCAATTATTTGAATCATACAGAATTTATGAACATTATTGAAACCATTTTGTGACATTGCTGTACACATTCATATGATATCAGTATACTCTGTTGTATATGTACCCTAAACTTGCATAACATTGTAAATTCAGCTTCAGTAATGTAAAAAAATCATACAACAATTCCAGTGTTAAAGCAGGGGAGTCGTCATATGTGCATGCGACGGACTGCCACAGCGTGTCATTGTTTACAGACAAGCATCTACCCATAAGCCTTTGTCTTTTTAGCATGCATTATTATCGTCGCTTGGAACTCAATTCCCGGGCATGCACAGCTGACGACCCTTCCGCTTTAAAAGATTTATGAATTAAAAATAAAACTAATCTACATAAAGAAGGTGAAAACACATCATATGATGAATGTACATATCACCTTTAAATTTTAAATGTGACAGTGTGCAAACAATAGGTGCATATTTTCTTGTGGGGAGCTCTTCATGTGTACTTTAAACCTATGGTATGTCTCCTATTGACCATGTCTTTTGTTATTGTAGAGAACATTTATTGTGGTTGTTTAAAAGTCATACGAGTTACAATGACATTTATAAACCCCCAAACAAAAATGTTGAAATTTTAGTAAAATATTAAAAGTTTACTCATGTTTATATACGTTTTACATTCATTCATTCATATATATAATTATATATATACTGTAGAATACTTTATTTTCGCTTGGAATTTATTTTCGCTATTTTCGCTGAATATATGATTCCGTGAAAATAAAATCCAGCGAATATACTTTTTTTCCTATATTTCACATTAAATTCATCAAAAATCAGTGAAAATAAGTTCCATACAAAACGCCCAAAAAGCCTTTTCAGCGAAAATTAATTCCAGCGAAAATAAAGTATTCCACAGTATATATATATATATATATATAGTTTGTTGTTTGAAGGTGATTAACAGCCTGAGAATATGCAATATTAATACTTGCAAATTTATTTGTAGTAACTGAATACAAATACTTGAATTTATAGAGTACGATATTAGTGTTTTTATGTGTTATGTAATTTTATGTGACAATGTGATTTATGCATAAAGTAGGATGCTTATTGAACCAAACACTGCGGTGTTTCAAAGAAGTCAGACAGAATTGAAGGTTATAATGTCATCTCCTGAATTTTATTCAGTGACATGAGATAAAAAAGTTCTATATTATGGATATGAAACTTAATATTTTTTTCCACAAAATAATAATTTAGTGAGTTTCTATGGTGCTAAAAGTTTACCATTATATTCACTGAGCGAATCTCTCTCATAATTCATTGCATATATGTGTAATAACTTTTTCACTATTGCAAAATTTGAATTCACCTCTGATGAAAAATATATATTCGAATTTTGTAATATTAATTGTGTAAATAACAACTTGATATGTTTTCTGTGTGTGTGAAATAAAATCCAAGTGTCTTGGAGAATCTTGTTTTAACTCGTTCTTTTGGGGTGGTTTGGGTATATAAAGTCATGCAGTGTTTATTGAGTTATGTGAAAATATATGTTGTTTTAGATCAGTGATGCTTGAATTTTGGGTCTATAGTACAGTCTCTAAATTACGATATTTGCTGAAAATACGAGAGAATACTGCTCTTTTTTCACTCCTTGTAAAATATTAGAGCGCCCTCATTCGGTGCAATGAACATTTCACACTTCCTTTGTTTTTGTTTTAAATCTAACTCCTAGTGAACATCGCCATCACGAAAATTTTCAGTTAGTAACACTGGTGCATGCGACAAAGAACGCTGAGTCCAGGAGCATTATCTTTTCTCACTATTAGCTTAGCCGACTAATTTATAAAACTGTTACGTATTCGTGCCGTAATTTTTCAACATCGTAAAATGATTGTAAACCACAGTCACTTGGGGGCTGAAAATCAATAAATTCTCGTTTTTATTTTTAAAAATCATCCGCTATACTCATATAAAATAAGTTGTGAAACATGGTTTCAAATTTCGATTTCTTACCAAGCTGCGGTTTCGTAGCTCTTTGGTGCGACATACAATCGAATTTTGCCTTAACAATTTCATTCGGACGTCTTGTTTTTATTTTTGTAGTTGTATGTCGTGCCGGCCAGAGTCTGTCACGTAAATAATGCGGTCGGCAACATAGGGCTATGATTCCACAGCTATTTCTTACCCTAAAATGCGAAACAAAAAGTTTAGAGGGGGTCTGGTGTTACGTTAATAACTATTGTTCATAATCGCTAACTTGGTTTTATTGCAAACTGCACAAATCCCGCGTTTTCTGATGATATTCGACGATTTCATAAACGAAAATGGCCAGCAGCCAGAATCAAGGGGGATTCGCACAGAGTTCTGGGTAAATCAAGGAAATACTCGCTATTACGGCAAGCCTGATTGGCTGAAAATGAGTATGCGCACTTGATTTACCCAGAACTCCGTGCGAATCTTCCTTGATTCTGATTTTACTTGGTGCCATATTTCACAACTTGTTTATTTATATGCGTATAGCGGATGATTTTTTTTTTAAATGAGAATTTATTGATTTTCAGCCCCCCAAGTGACTGTGTTATAAACCGGGTTTGCGGCGTGCATGTCAAAATCCCTCAAAGAACAATGAGTTCATAAAGTTGTACACAACGTCTATGTGCTTGTAACCGGGAGCGTTTCTTATCGATATCTGGCCAGGTAAAAGTTAATTTAAAGCGTATGGATCGTCACTTGCGCACGCGTGGGAATTGAGTCCCAAGCGATGATAACAACGCATGCTAAAAACGCAAAGACGCTTGTTTGTAAACAATGACACGCCATGGCCATTTGACGCATGCACACGTGACGACTCCTGGCCCCGGTCAATAAATCACATAATCGGATATTATATTGTCAAAAGTGCATAATGATTTCCGTGTTTCATGATGCTCATTACTGGAATATATAACATTGAACCCTTCATTACCATGACATATAATTATGCGAGGAATTGATCAAATAATGTATGTTTTTAATTCGAGATCGCAACTAAAGTTGGCCTACATACAAAGGCCAAAACAATGTAAATGCATTTTGGTATGTTGATCGAACCAGGCATTTGCTATAATCATGCATAGCATAACTTTTGACCAGTTTTGACCAAGATTTTGACCATTAGAAAATTCGTCAATTTTCATGTACAATCATGGAGCTATTGTCCAATAACAATAAAATAGCATTTTGTGTGTGTTACAGTGGCGTTTTTTGATAAAACTCGTGGTAATATTTTTTTAGAAATCGCCATTTTTAGAACAACTCCATGTTGAAGAAAAATGACATTTTTCAACATTTTTTTAAAACTCATTTTTTTAATAATTCAGAACTACAATAATTATCCCTTTTTACCGTGTAACCAGCCTACATTTTATGATGGCATAACATCCGAGTCGCTGCCATAGCAACCTATGGTAAACGCGTTATAACACTGACAAAATGGTCACTATCTACTCAAAATACAACCAGCATTTTCTCGAAAATAAGGCTGAACCCCCATTTTTTTAAGTCAATATTCGTATATTGCCCGGAAATACAAATTGAATAAATTCTAGGTAAATTCTAGTTCATATGTAGGCTTCTACCTTAAGACTCAAATCCCGCGCATGCGCAGGTGAAGACTCGTCTGCCAACTGCTGTTACTTCAGAGCGTGTATCGAAATATCTTGACAGCAGCCTATTGGTAATATTTTGCTATGGTCCTGAAATTTGGGAATATTGATATTCACATTGTTACTGTTGTTCACATGCGTTCACAAGATGGCGAAATATGAAGTGTTTAGTTTTGTTTCTCTGGGTCGTGACGTGTTTGGTAGAGTGTAAACACTGAAGCAATTTTGGGAGAATGTTACTGACATCTATTTAGCTGTACGTAAATGTGTTTCTTATGAGCTAAATATTGTGTCACGTGACCCGAAATAGTGTTAAGGAGAGTACTCAAAGCCGGTAGAAGAACACTCAAATTTCCGACATTGGAAAATATTTTAGTAATTTAACGCCATTTCGCCAACAAATTAAAGATTAAAATAGAATTTTCAGCTATTGATGTTCCAAGGTTGAGATATCGCTCACCAATTAAGTAACAATGAAGTTCCCTATTCAATCTCAAAGGTTGGTAATGGCAATTAGCGAGATTTCGTAGTTGAACTGCCAAAATATTTGTTAAACCGAATTCGTTTGTTATGTAAAATAAGTGGGAATCTGGTATTGCAGTACGAATATAATTTCTACCGTGCTGCTGTCCAACACATAACAGTCACAGAATGGAATTGAATACTAATAGTATCGGATATAGAGTCCTTCGTACGTAGAAGCAATAGCACTGATGACATCGAAAAATCCATCGGAGAATATGAGCCGAACGAAGCCCTAGTTGTACTGACGACAGAGTAGTATCAATATCGAACACGACACGACCCGATGACTAAGTCCCTTTAAAGTTTTCATGCGAATGAACCTTTGTCTAGTTTGCCTCCCTCGCGTTTCAGTAAATGACGGGCAGTGACCCTATTTATGAATAAGAAAGCAACTTATTATTATGTGTTATTTGCCCGGTTATTTGTGGCTCAGACCACTGAAAGAATTTGTGTTTATGTGGCTTGGCGGCTGCAGACTTTTGTTCGTTATAAAGGGACTATTCAGTTAATAATTTTATTTATTTAGTTTGACGCTGCATTCTAACATACATCGTACGCGTTTCAATTTCATGGTATGTAAGTTCTATCTAGTAAAGGAATAAACTATTAAAACGCAATAGCTACTTTCGTTGAGCTTCCGTGATACCCCTAGAACGCCGTTCGTCAAATGCCGGTTTGTTCAACAAGTTTATTTGTGAATATGGATACCAATGACGTCTAAAGTAAGCAATTTATGTAGTTAACGAGGGGGCAAGGGGGGGAGGGTAGCTGGTACGGGTTACAGGAAATAAAAAAGGCATTTTACGTTTTTACAGTAAATAAAATGAAAGTTTCATTCACAGTAAAAAATAGGTTTTTACACTTTACAGATAAAGCAAATTCCTAATTGCATTTACATTTGTATAATATATGTGATGATTTATTTAACATAGAAAATGCTTTATACGCTTACAAAAAATAAGATCTTTGTACAAATTACGGTCGAATAAAATAGCTGATTACATTTTCCACCTAGCCCATTTTTACGAATTTACGTTTTTTATTTATTTAAATGACATTATTATGTAATTTGATTACAATTGATTACAGCCTACGATTGTAACGTAATTATAATTGATTATAAGCCTTGCTGACCCTCATTAGTCTCATGCGTAGCTGTGCTGTTTCAAGTATAACAGGAAAGAGGGCGCCTTTTATCCCAAGATGGCGAAATTCAAATTCACTGAGTGAAATACACGCCCCTTGATTTTATTCGATTTGGTTTGACATGTATATTCTTTATTAAAGATGGAATGTGATGTGGATAACTGAGCATATATAAACAGCTTTGTTTTAGAAAAAATCACATGTTTGCTGTAACATTGAATATTATAATATTCTGTCAATAAAATACTGCAAAATACGTGTTCAATTACGTGCACGTAAATCAACATATTTTATAAAACGAATACTGCTGTTTATGGTGAAACAGGGGATTTATTTTTTTTATGAAAAAAGTGTTTATCAAGATGCAATATCAAAGCAACAACTACTTAAACATATTCTAACATACACGTTATTTGAATTATTTCTTTAAAGTTCCATACATACAAAAACATACCCCATGCCTATCCTTATAACTGATTTCGTTGTCGTCACTAAGATGATTAATTTGCCTCCAAAATGTTCACTCCCCTGGAATGTTTAATGCGTCCCTAAACAATGAACTCAATAATTGTCACGGCTTTTTTTTTAATTTAGAATTCATGGAGGATTTGAAGAACCAAGAAGATTTTTTATTTATTTTTGTTTGCCGCAAGCACAAGAGGGTTAGATTTAATTTAATACATCGGAACAACTATCTAAATTTGCATGTAAATGCTGAAAGGATCCAGAATTAGTCTTCTATTTCCCAACACCTTTGACTATAGCATTGTTTATGTCACTGTATATAACGATCTCACGTTGTGGACAATAAATACATTCAAGGACATCATTTTAGAATATATGAAAATATGAGAATATATGTAAATATTAATGGAACACTCAGACAATGACATTTCAATGTAATGTATATGTGAACTTGGGGTTTCGTCAGTGATCATCGCATTTATTCACCACTGTGACTGTGTATTTTGCTGGCACTCAACAGACTGCACATTTGTTGTAGATCTGTAACTAATATCTAACAAAATTCATATTTGGGACTGCTGCCTCAACAATTTGCCAATGATGATCAGAGAGTATAGTAGGTGTACCGACATAAACTTTAACACAAACTTTCGAACTATACCAGTAGTTTTTTCGTTTCAATTGTTCAACTAACGTGTGTAATCTTATAACATTATTAAAGTGCCTGTGAAATGGCTGCTATTTTCACGCCTAAAATTATCCATTGATACATAAATATTATTATTTTTTATGTTTCTAAGCATAAATATTTTTTTTAAGTGAAAAAATGTGTTTAAACTCAGTCTACGGAAACTTTATTTTTGCGTATTTTAAAACGAGGCTCCTCATTAGCTTCTCATTTGCATACAGAAATTCCCCTTGTGACGTCAGAAGGGGAAGTCGCTGGGCAGCTTGCATTGCCGATACGTGTAAATAAGGCAAATTTCTTGTGCTGTTTTCTCGTCTTTGACTAAATTGCCACTTATGTACTTGTTCGTCGAGGAAGAATGGACCATAATGAACACATAATATCAAGTTTGTTGCATGGGGTTGAGTCAGATGCGAAATATGTCCGGTCTGCTGTAGCTAGTCACCGTGGTCGTTACCGTCACCGGGCTGGACTCCGGCATTGGACAAAATCAAATTTGACGGCTGAATCGGCTTGTTATTTAGCAGGTTACTAGACACTATTGATTTATAAAATAAAGAAATAATTTAAAAAAAAAAAAACGACAAAACACAGTTACTAAATAAATGACTGCCGCGTTGTAATGGGTGAACGCGGCGCGTCGGGTCATGAGGGTGACAAGTGCGTGAATGGTGGCGTTTAATTGGATAACAAAAATAATTGAGAGCGACTCACATACAGACAAATTCAGAGTGGATTTAGCGTGATTTTCATGATTATGACATCATATTAAAAAAATACACTGACAGCTCAAGCCCGGATTCTTATTCCGTAAATTATTACGCCGATCAAGCTGCAAGTAAAGGCAACAAACGTGTGAAACCGACATTCAACACCAATAACCGAACAATTCAGACACTTTTAGCTTGCGAAAATGAAAAAGCCTGCGTAATTTCCTGTTTGTCCGACGCTTCGTTTTCGTGTCATCATCAAAATTACTGCTACCTTTTATATAACACGGGTGGTCTCTATAAAGCGATAATCGGGATCGCAAAAAAAAAATCAAATCATTTGAAACACATACTCGACGTCTCTCTCCCTTCTGAAATCCGTCTCAGTGATCATGGGCTGGTCCGGAATCTATTTTTTCAAAAACGTTTTGTATTGTCGGCGTTTCTTGTTAAAACCTAGTTGTTTTGTCATAACAAGGACAGTTTTTCACACACACAAAAAAAAGAATCTGAGGTGAAGTGGACATTGCATATGACGCCGTTAGGAGGAAGTCCACCCCAACCTTTTCTCGTTATTTTCACGGCTTTCGTCCACCGATTTCGCACCTTCAGATCGATTGGAAACGTGTAAATACTTACACTATGACTATACGCATTACTGCAACCGCCCACAACACAACGTTTAACCATCATAAATGTTTGTTGTGAAAACAACTTCTAAAAATTCGCTCTCTCAAAAATAAAAATAAACAGACAAAAGAAACGCCGATTAAAAAATGTATATCGTTTAAAAGTACAGTTGTACGTTGAATGACACAGTGATATAAAAGTACGGCTCAGGGGTATGGCTTCCTCTCATATTTTTGCATTTGGTGGCGCACTTTCGGCGAGTCTGAAATCCGGAAACAGTCGACCGTTTCAGAATAGGTGGGCGTGGCTACAGCACGGGAAATATCTCAAATTTACTTGGATACGAGTAATCATTTTCAGCAAAAAAATCAATAATTGCCCATTTCAGTGGGGCACAGATCTAAAATGGGAAGCATGTGGGTGGGCATTGCACAGGCACTTTAATCTAAGTTTCACTTTTTGTGGATAGTTCAGTAAATAAATTACTTACGACATTAGGGCTTATCCAAAAAAAATATTTCAGACTACTAGTATATTTTTTTATGTGCCCGACTTTGAAAACTTCTATTGTCACTACCATGCCATATAAAACTTAGTTTTTAAATAGTGGGTCCTAAATAGTGACAACACCTAATTACGCGTTTTAACTATGTTGCGTACTTTTCCGAGTTTTCAAAAGAAAATTACCTGTTTTTAAAACTCATTCATTCGGATTCCCGACCGTGACGTGGCATGAGTGGTGAATGTAAGAAAAATGCTTCATGGCAAGGAAACACATATGTGTTTTCCAAATTATATAATATTTGTTATACTATATCGGAAAATACATTAACACACTATTCAATGATTACATTCAGATACGCATTTATGGTAAGCATAAACCCACAAAAAAACGTTTGCGACGATTGAGCTATTACTATTTCTGATGGAAACAATAAATAGGTAAAAAAAAATAAAAAACAGGAATTAGAAGGATCAGTTCAATGTCATCTTGTTATTCATGAGCAAATGACAAATTGTACTATACACTTTTTGCATTAATGTAAATTAATTCACGTTCAACGCTGTGCACTGGCATCGTTTTTTTATGGTATAGTGAAGAAACACTCCGACACCCGAAAGTGTAGGTTATCGGATACAACGCCATACTTTTCGCGTGTTGGGCTCGTGCGATTTACAGACACTGAGCATAAGTGTTATCCAATAACCCGTACTTTGTCGTGGTGCTTTATTAATAAACATACTGTCATAAAAAAATAGGTCAAATTACCAAGGGTGGCATAATTTGTCTTATTATACATCTGTCGCCGTAACGCCATAAGTTACAGCGTGCCGTAATTTTGCGGTATTTTACGGCGTTTTTTCACCCTACCATATTAGGAAATGCGAATTCCTCTAATAATAAAAACAAACATGGATGCCACCAGCTGAGAGTTTGACCGGACTCCACACAAAGAAGTTCACCGGTTCTGTTCTAAACATTTTGAATTTAGACATTCCCACGGTGTATCATTGGATGGAAAAGATGTATAATAATATACTTAATATTCTCGTAATAACCTTATATTTATAATGTGATTTAACAACAAATCTCTGATTCCGTCATTCGTGACTTTATGACGATATTTCGGATGAATGGTTATCGTCGTCATGAAATTACAACCACAGAAAACTAGTTTGCTGTATTTCTATAGAAAGTTACATATCAATCTGTCTATTTTGACATTTACATTCTGTTCATCCCTATTATCGAGTAATCAATGTTTTAATAACAAGCTTCATTATTGACAAAATAAATTATCAATAACTATACGTTTTTTGTTCGTATTAATCTATCTGAGACCGACTACAGAGATCCACTTCATAATTGTGCTTGTTATAACTATGTCTGGCCTTCCGAACTAAGCTTCTAGTATCATGTCGACTGCATTACCGGGTTACGTTATTTTTGGGACACATTTCTTTTTTATTTTCCGAGGAATAAGTTATTTATCTCTAAGACGACTGATTTTACTGGGCACATGTCTTCGGGGACATTATGTTAATTTATTTGTTTTTTAATCATCATTTTGTTCTTTTGTTCCACCCGAATCATCCGTTACGTTTATGACCGTACCTAAATAGTTATATTAGTCAATTCCCCCATACTGCGAGGTCGACACAATATGAGTATTGTATGCCCAAGGAAAAAATATTATGAATGAATGTTAAGCTGCATTTTGTGAGTCAAGTGAAAAATGTCATATATTGACATTTAGTAATTTTGGACAGACCACCTCAATATTTTATGACATTCAGATGAACTTGGAAATATAAGGGAGTGGTACTGATGTCAACCCAGCGAAGATTTGCTGCTCGTAGAATGAGGTACGCATGACGTTTGTAGGGTTTACCGTACATCTCAACCTATTTCAAGTGTGAAACTGCTGCACACCCACTAACCCAACCTCGTCCATCACACGTAATATTTTCTGACATATACATATCGATTTAACGTTTTGTTGTAGATATTTCATGACATTGACATTGAAGTTCGTTTCAATCACATTGTTGTAATTGGATTGAGGCTAAACATAAAATGACAAAGTTCTTGCAGAGATAACTAAGCAAACAACAAAAACTAAACACTATTGATCAATCTTAAATGTACATGTCTAAAGCATCTATTGAATACGATTTGAACCAATTTCAAGAAATAATGAATATTAGCTTTGTGTTTGTTTTTTTCAATATATTTAAAGATGATTGACTAGTGGTCATTTTGTCCAACAGTTCTTTTCTAATTACTTTCTTCGTGTTGCCATGGAGATAAGTAATTATCTAAATGACAAATATAAGAAAATCACATGCAATTGTAAATCTTGTTAGTTCCTTGCTTGATTGACAGTGACTGAATATCATAATGTGGAAATCATCCCCCACTCTTCTCGACTAAATCTAATTAGGCAGTACAATAAACTCGCACGTTCCTAAGCGTCGCGCGCCGTCTAAGAACGAAGCGCCGCGTGACGTAAAATGACGTAGAAAACAATGTTTGGAAGTGTAGTCGTTCATAATTTAGAATATTGTAAATCTATCAAAAACCTCATTGATTTTACAGCAGAATGCAAATCAATACGACAATAATATAACGGCCTTCTTTTCACTCATGACGTCCCTGACGCGTTCGCCGCTAGAGGGCACAACTAAAAGGACAGGTGTATTGTACTTAGATTGGATACGACTTTATTAAACTTGCTACCCCTTAGATACTAGTTCACCACAAACTATTCATTATATCTGTATGTCATGGGAAACTTACAGCTTCATAAATACAGATACCCGATTTTATCATGCGTGAAAATATCGAGGGACATCCGCAAGTATGTTTTGTCTGATGATAACAATAACCGATAACACAATTCAGTATGGCGAATTGCCCAAAGCAGGCATTAAGAACGATGTTTATATATATAATAAATGAGAAAATACTACATTCAAATTATATATATTATATATATTTATTAAATATTTTTGGCAAATTCCGTTTGATAACAATAGCCTAACTTGGCGGTCATTATTGTTACCAAATTCAATAAATCACAATTTATTTACAATTTTTTCTCAGATATCATGGCGACCTGAGAAGCTGACACACTCGTGACAATGCCATGGTTTTATTTTTTACAATTGGGCACTTTCCATTCATTGTTATATGTATTACAATAGAAATTATGGGCGTCAGGACATGAATGAAATAATTCTATTGGCTGAGTTCACGACCGAGTAACTGAGTTACTTGTGGAATACAATGAACAACTATGTCAATAGGAGAGTGTATGATGGAGATAATAATGAACTTGTGATCGAAGTTATAGATAATCATGGCAGAGAAAATTACGCAATGTAACAAACATCTTCTTTTTTTTAATATGGTAAATTTCCCCTTAATGATTGTATATAATCATAGTTCTTTAACAAAATTGCCCATTGATTCCAACCCTGCGTTAGCTTTTCAACCATATTAATTACTATAAAACACGTCTTTTTAGCTAGCATGTCATTTTAGCTAATTTAGCTAACCTGTAATTTCGCTAATTCAAGATGTCGCTAATTTAGAATAAAGTATATTATAGCTAAATTATGATTTTGTTAATTCATGCATGGAGTCAAATTCGCTAAAATGGCATGTAGCTATTTCAATGTGTTTTACAGTATTCAATTCTTGCGCGTTTCCCGTGTGTTTGGCAGGCAGTACTTTCCCAATTTGCGAAACGGGTCATAATATCATACCAACAAGCATTTTACATAATAAGCTAATTGGAAGTGAACTGTGCTTACCTTGGAAGGAGGCAGTCAGATTTCAGGGAATGTTAAACTATTACAGTTAATATTTGTATTCTACGTAGATTGATTCTAAAATATGAGACAAAAGCGGTAGACTTTAATTGTCTTTTGATCGATTTTGAAAAGACATTTGACAGCGAGGTTCTACGAACTGGATAAGTCAGATATGAGGGGTAAAATTTTAAAAATATTATTCACGATAATATATCAATGCCGAAGTGTTTGGTAGAGATGTTTTGACAGAGAATTTCCACATGTTGCTAGATAGGTTTGTGTTCTTTCTCCTTTTCTTTTTCCGTTTTTTTTTCTGAATGATCGCTATGACGAAGTTATTAATGGGTGTAAAAAATGGGTGGATTAATGGGTGTAAAGAAAGTCACTTGGAATTACTGTATATCCAAAATATTACAAAAACAATGCTGCAATTCGAGGAGAACGTGTGAGAAGCTATCCACAAACAGTTATATTAAAGCTCAGGGACAGTCATTGTACTCTATGCTATGTATATGCTTGGTCTTCCCGATGTCACCATCCGAATAAAGATCACCAGCTCATACCACCCTCCGTCTACACCCTTAATCATTAACAGACACTGCATGGTTTGTATCGCGTTGATACGATGACGATTATTGCGCTAGGGTTGGGTGGGATGGGGATTGAAGATAACAAAACCCAACAGTCTGAATATATTTAGGAATGGAAACAGAACAGATGAAATACAAAACTGGAGTCGCCTCGTGACGTATTGCTAATTAATTATTGTAATTTTCCAAGCGATAAATCAATTTTTAATCATGTGATGTGCGAACATTTCTACTACCTATGTGGCGATATTATCTCACTCGTCCCACGATTTGCTTGTTGTGACATGGTATGACGTCATTACTTTCAAACATCGGCATCACAGAAAGGTTCACATTGATATTATAAAAAATCCGACCCTGCACAGGTCACGTATCCTGCTGATTTGATTAATTGAGAATGTGAAATTCTACATGTTTGATATCATCGATTTCGTGCCCGAAACTTGGCCTAACACAATAATTCCTTTCCATTCTGTCTTGGTGTTTCAGACTAGAATGGGTTTAGACGTTATAACTGTTATATTATAATTGTTAAATGTCTTTGACCGTAAACTGTTTGTTTTCATTAAAAACCACGAACATTTTATTAAATTTCAGACAAGAGTAATGAGTATATTTTTATCCGTGCATCAAGTAACATGTTCAAATAAATTGACCGAAAGCAAATTAACACAATAAATCTTCGAATCGACACTGATATTATTATTACTATCGCAGTATTAGCAGTATGGGGCTGTGCCTGTCGTTTTCACGTAGAAGCTGCCTTCTGGTGATTTCGAAGTATGGAATCCCATTTCATTACAGCCGTTCAGGCCGCCACACTCATCGCATTCTTCACCGGGTTCACATGGGTATGCTTTGAACTCACAGTCATGTATGGACGCAGCGTACAGTTCGTGTGCTCTACCATGGTCGCATATCTCTGAAAACAATTGTATTATTAGTATTTGATTTCAAATTCATCATGATCATATTTTCTTTTGTCATTTACAATACCAGGCACTACAATGCTGATCATCAATTCACACAATGGTTGCTAAGCAACATATACCCTCCCAGACAATGCAAAGATATAGTATCTAGCAATTACACAAATCAATCACGATTTCCAACAAAGATCTTACCTCCTCCGTACGGGTGGACATAATCGTCACTATATTGAACCGATTCCTCCCCGCTGCACCCTGGTTGATTTTTACCACCATTCGGATAATAATCCACATGTCCACACTAGAAAAATCCATTAAAGAAAGATGTCACTGTGAATTTACTCACATACATAATTGTACTAATCGTGAAAGACTAGTTGTTGTAGTGATGACGTGGTGTACGCTGGTTTCAAGATATTTTACAAAACTTCTCCCCTGGAGAGCCCTCGTTTGCGTTTACGATCGTACAACAATGAATTTACATTTAAGTTTATCTTTGTCACTTTGTTTTACGCAATGAATTATTTTGATTCTATAAATGCCAGTTCGCCAGATTTTACTCAACTCAACAGTGTTTTGTTCGTTCGTCCAGTATTTCGGAAGTGATGTAAATGTAAGCATATGTCAAAAGTTAGCCCATTGAAAAGTATGCCCCAAAGAATAAACTCTACTGAGGTTACATTATGTTTTAACATAACACTAAGCAAGTCCCGAAATTATATAAAATACAACAATTACATGTGCACGTTATTCATCAGAATGACCTCGAACAAATGTCATTAACTGCCAAACCTTCCACCACACCAGATCATCAGTATACTACCGACGTTCGTCTGTCCATCCCCTACTTCCACCAGCCCTGACTACCGGGAAACAACCCCCTCTTAATTCCACCATTATCGACCATCAGAGCACAGCTCCCACTTTCGCAAGTCCTGACTACCAGGGAACAACCCACACTACCATCTGTCCTGACCACCGGTGAACAACCCACCCCCACCGCTTTTACCAGTATCGGCCACCAGAGCACAAAACAACATCTCCACCGAACAGCAACATACTATTATGATGTACTAATGTATTATAATGGCAACGAGATATGTTAATACAAAGACACGTCATAAAACAGTGACCATAAGTAACTATGAAGGTGTGGGTTGGGCGCTGGTTTGGCGGATATACACAGACAAATCATCCTAATGTCTCCAATAATCGATCCTTTATTACAAACAACCAAACAACATACGAATGGTGTTGGAACGAGTTAAGCTCTAACATAAATAAAACAATAACTTGCTGGATATTACATTCAATGACTTCTTTTCAACGCAGTGAACAACTTCAAACTAAGACATATATGAGCGTAGACGAAGTCATGAACAAAGTTTTTGTACGTGAAGTTTCACCAATACATAAATTAGTGAATACACGAAATTCTTGATATCAACATACTATTAAGCGAAATAATAAAAAGGTCTAATAAACTATATAAATCATCACTATCAGAATTAGCAGTTTTTATGACGTCATAACTTTACATTATCACTTTTGTCAGACTACAAAATACCCATCTATACACATACCGTTGACGGCTAGAGAAATATGAATTACAAAAAATGGCTGCCATAATCACACGATATATTCGCAAGTAAATTCTTTTCAACAAAAAACATTATCTTACCATAGACCGTCCTTTTTGATCAATATGGCATTGTGGGGGATATATTATTGTTTAAATAATTTGGTGAGGGTCCCACAAATAGCCCAGAAAAAATCTTATTGAGTTTGTGACACTGTTACGAATAAGTATATAAATGAATAAATAATTCAAAATTAACAGCAAAGATAAATCATAAAAATATTAATTTGACGGAGCGAACTGATATGGTAAAATGAAACAAGTAGTAAATAAAAAGGCGACTGAATGAAATGGGCGTACGATATAAATTACGACGAGGTCAAAGTAGTATCAATTAGTTTCGATGATTCTTGAATACGTTAGTTGCATATAAAGCCAGACACAGTACAACAGTTTCTACTTCAATGTTACGCAGATCATTTTTTTCTGCCCAATTACTTTTCTCCTAGTAATTTAAAGAGGGCAAATGTAACATTTGTGTGGTTGCACGCGATTCTCTTGACATTTATGAATCCGATAGTTAATAGGTTATTTACGATCTATTTTCACTGGGGAATACTTGTATGCAGTTTGGTGACTAAATTTACCTAAAATAAACTTGAATTTCGAAGATTCATTATTATTTCAAAGTAACTAATGTGTCAGGGAATCGCACACAATCTACATTTATGATCATTCAAAAAAAAGAAATTGTGGTAAAAATGACGCTACAAATAAGGTACTAGAGTTATTTTTAATCTTATTTATTAGGAGCGAGTACGAACATTTGACTAGCTATTGCGACAACCTTTATACGTATTTTGCCAAGTCTTCACTCAGTGAATCATGATATACTTGTTTATAAATTAAATAGTTAAGGTTTTTCGTGGTATTGTTATTAAGCTCGTCGACTCGTACTCGGTAAACAGTGGCATTGTTCAGATCGATACACGGTTACGTCTATAAGCGCTCAATTGGGTTGATTGTTACAAGAGACATTGATCAAATGCCGCGTGTTGTAAATTGTGGCTGATGGGTGTTAGCATCAACAAGTTCAACGCTATTTTACTTCACAGAAATATAAGTCGTTACTTAACTTCAATTATTGTACCTCAGGTATCGCCGTGCATAATTTAGTTTCAGTAAAAGGCATAAATAGGATTACTATCATAATAAACATCTTTGTTCTGTTTAGGCTATAATTTCAGAAGACAACATAAATAAGTTGATATAACAGTGATTGGTATTGATAATGTTTTGTATTGTTGACCTACGGTTGTTTGATTTTGTTGCAAGTAGTTATAGTCTGTAAGTGAGGTAATCATACTGATGTGCAAGTGGTATTTGTGTTATTAACCTAATACTTTATGTAAAATACTCACACCTTCCAAAATTGCCCGTTATTTTCCAATCGCCAGTAGAATGCAATTCATGCAATGCATGCAATGGTGCCTCCCCTGATACCGATATTTTCAACAGATTTGAAACTAGTTTATGACATGCAATAATAACCCACACGTCAAGTATGACCTCCTTACCACACGTGCAAATGCATCAGAACGCACATGGCAAAATTGACAAGGAATGACCGTAACCTGTGACAGCGAAAGAGAAAGAGAGCACATACAGGATGCGTGCACTTATTGTTCTGATTTATTGCAAAGTAATGGATGAATTTGAACCTGCAATTTTATATTTGCGAATAATTTTGAATGTGCACTTAACTGGAATATCTACATTTTGGCATGGAAATGCCCGTGCGTGTTGCCGTGGAACTTTATGAAATAAACAAAATGTCTTCCCGTGGGCTGCATTGCTTCTTTTGTGAAAACGTGTAAAACTACGCGAGTTGGAATGGCTTGTTTATCAGTAAGATTAAAATAAGATTCTATTGTTTTTGTTTCTATTATTTATATAATATTTTTTATATAGTATTTGTTTTTTTATTGTATTATGTATTTTATGACAGTTCTTTATAAAGTTTATATAGTCGCGAAAGCCCACGAGGATGTGACGTATGTGACGTCAATTAATTAATACAAAATAAGATGAACGTAATAAAAGTAAACTAATTTCAAAAAATAACATATATAGTACTAATGTATAAAAAACAATACACGCAGTACAATAATTCAAATTGCAATCGGATAGTTCAGACAGTATCGATAATAATTACGTGAGATTATATCATAAAATGACCAACACTTTCAAGGTTGCAGAAAAAATATGTTATAACTGGATTCCGCGTAGTGTCGTTATTATTTATTGACCCCGGATCAATAAATAACACCGTAACACCAGTGTCAACCGATATCGCGTGGAGTGGATTGAATATCCAATCATATTGCCACAGCTAAAACAACAGTTGCAAATATGATAATATTCTTTAATACGGATGAAATGCACGCTATAAACGTACTTATTAAATCGTCTCATATGTAATAAAAGATGTATTTGATGAGACGTGTTATGTTATATATATATATATATATATATATTCAGAAAGCTTTGTAATTTAGAATACTGAAAATATGGTTTATTATTTACTCGTGAAATACTTTGATTAATGCTCTAAAATCATGACACACATTTTTCTTGTGTTTCAGGTATCAAATAATAATGATGACGTCGTTCGTAGGTGAAAAGCCCAGATGACGACTTCCTGAAAATGTTAAATCAGCGGCACAAGTTTATATTGATTTAAATTGAATTATTATTTTGTTAAGCGCCATACAATTAACATAAATTTCATAATTTGCACGACCACTTCTGCCTAATACATTTGGTGTATTTTTTTTTTTGGTCAAAGGTCGTGCATGGAAAGTGTATGGTGACATTCCCCATATGGACGATTTCTACGCTCTTGAGTGAATTTCTCTAATGGCAGTTCTGTTCAAATATTCACAGCTTAATGAGACTAATTTAATGAATAACTGTCTTAATAAAGCACGTTTTTACTATCTTTTTTGAACAAAATTTACTTTTCTAATGTAGTATGTAAGTGAAATTTTTTAATGAAGAATTTCCTGATAGAACATAAGTTCCAAAAGGGAACTGGGGGAGAGATTGCGAATACGCGATATTTGATAATTAATTAGAGACTCATTAGAAAAAAATTCAAATACGAGAGAAATCATGATATTTTCTAATAATCAAATCTCACAACCCTATATCTTGGCATATAGTGTTTAGAAATTCTATTAAATCTCAGAATGATTAAAATTGTCAATCATACCTCACTCCATGCTCCGAATCCACCAACGATCAGAGGGTCTCCATCTGTGTGTATAACGTCAACGAACTTAGCATCACTTGGATCCAAACGAATTGAAGTCGACTCCCCCTCAAAAGCTGGACCAGCGGGATCCAAACCTGGAAATTATGCATTGTCATTCGTATTATTATTGTTCGCGAGTTGCAACTTCTTTGTAATTGGCACAAACAAAAAAAATGATCTAAACAAATGTTTCATTGTAGAAGCCTACTCAGAAAGTCTTGAGAAATTCGGTAAAAATGTGAGTATTAGTCAACAGTTTGCAAAGTATTTTGAGGAGCCATTATTTAACTAGTCCTAAAACCAAAACTTTAAAAAACAACAAGTATATCAGTCAGAACAAACAAATGTGACTACGCAGTAAATGTAGACATACAAAGATGTCTTACGAAACACAACAATGATAAAAAACAAACAACCACCGTTACTGTATTTATTAGCAATATCTTCTAGAAAAAAAACTTAATCCCCAATATTCTTCTATTGGCCAAGCGTACAACATGAGGAAGTTTGAACAGATTCTACATGTTTAATTTTCAACAATAAAATATATCTATTGCAAAACAAGTAGAGTATATTCATGAAAGGTCAGTGTATATCCAGGTGTATCTGCACCTATTAAAACACACATTGTCAAACAGCAGTAAATAAGAATTATCTGTACCGCCTTATGGGACATTCACTGGATGCTAAATTCATTAATTTATTTGATTAACGACCTACATATAAAACATATAAATAACTAATCAAAACACGTCCCATCCTGCCACTTACCGGAAATGCGGGCGATGTCGGGGATCCGACGACCAGCGTGCCCACTGGCATGGGCACCAAGACTAAACCCGATAAGGTGAATTTGATTGGAAGAATGGCGTGTCTCGTCGACTAGAAATTGTATGAACTCTGCAATCTCATATCCGACTTCATCGGTATTTTTCGCAGATTTGGAATAAACATCATTGGCACCCCCTTTCCAGTCAACAGCGAATACATTATAGTCATCCTGCAACAGATTTGGTAAGAACGTAAACAATTCCGAAATTGGCCAAATAAAGTTGCGTGTAAATTTTACGTCAACATCTGTATATATGTATTAAAAACAGTACAGATGTAAGTAACGTTTTCAGATGTTTGAATGTAAGGTGTTGTGGTCTAATTTGACGCCAATTTTAGCTGCTTGCATTTAGATATCTGAAAAATACTTTCCTCATGAAGTGAAATCCACAACATCTCTAAAACGTGTTTGTTGCACCCCTTTAGGTAGTTTATTCCACATATGACATCTTACAGAGGGGTTTCATGGGAACGTAATACATTATTTTTCATCCGCACTATTGACTTTTCGTTGTTATCTGACTACATGACACGTTTCATCTAATGACAATTGACCATCCATTATTCATATATAATTCCTGGGATACAGATTGTTTTGCTTATAGTAATCGCATACTAGTATACAATTTACTCTCAAGCATACTTGTTATCAGCCAAGCAATTCAACTAATTTGAAATAACATAAGCGACAGAAAATGTAATGTAAATGTAAAAGGAAGAGCCTGAATATGAATCTAAATAACAGCACTTCAAGATGGCAACTCCAAGAGAATCCCTATCCAAGGGAATTACCTAACATCAGGAGGTGCTTTTAGCGCACGTCGTCCAAACAGTCGATATTCTGCATTTCTAATCCCTTCTCAGAAATTAATATTCTGAGGATAGAATTCGACACGTGCCCGGGCCTAGTAAGATCAGGGCAGTGTTTCAAGATCAGAGACTTCACAGTCACATGACAATCCAGCCCATCCACATGGATCAGAAAATGTATGAGCTTTGTGGGAATGGCTTCATCCATGGTAGCTCTCAGAGTACATCCATTTCAGATATTAGTAGTATGAGTCCATTGGTGCTGGTTATCACTGAACACTGAATTTGCATTGATCCCACAGAGCCTTACTACTCTCAAGTGACGGTGGGGTGGGGTGGGGCCAAAATCAGCATAAGACCCATCAGCTCCAGCCATATTACTGGTCATGGATGCCTTGATAGTAGAAACGAGGCCCACCTCACGGACAGTAAACCCAACAGGAAGCGAAGCTTCACATGAACATACTAGAGATATTGGCCCTCAAGAGGGTGCTGGCATTGGACAAAGTACAGAACAAGAAGGTTCTAGACCGTTGTGAGAAGTTGACTGTGGTGGAAAACACCACAAAGCAGAGGAACGAAATCTCCTATCCTAAACAAGCTGATGGGGAGATGTTGCTCTGGGAATGGAGTTAAAAGAACTGCAAACGATGTGATGACTGAGAGCTTCTAAGTCTACCCTTGAATTGCCGATCACCCAGGGCCTGGCAAATAGCTCGTTTTCCCCATGGTGAACGTCAATGACCAACCTGTTCTTCAAGCTCAATCTGTACCTGTCTTGCCTGACAGATCCCTTCTGCATATGCAACCGATGTGATTTCAACCATTCTCATTCGCGTTGTACTGGAAAAAGTACGGGCATCATCTGCATCGAATGACATAGTGACATCAGTTATTCCGAATGTGCCTGTTATATGATTATTTCCTCTTCTTCTGTCACCTTTAGTAGCAACGTCAGTATACCTGCCATGCGACCCATCACACCTAATGCAAGACCACTATTATTATCC
Organism: Saccoglossus kowalevskii; assembly: GCF_978046115.1. Taxonomy (NCBI): domain Eukaryota; kingdom Metazoa; phylum Hemichordata; class Enteropneusta; family Harrimaniidae; genus Saccoglossus; species Saccoglossus kowalevskii. Next base: position 20,736,924 of record NC_140641.1, read on the forward strand.
CCTCACTCTTGCGAATTATGGGCAGCGAAACAATTACTGCTTCATAGTCATAGGGGAGGTACTAAACAAATATTTATCTTAATGGCCTTCCAGTCAGGGGCATCATTAAACATGTTTTTAGCTGTTAGATTTCGGCGGACGCTGAATGTCTTCACTAGCCATCACGTATCAGATTTTGCTCATAAGGCTGGCGATTTGCAATCGGTGCCTTTTAGACGCACGTTTCGTTTGGAGAGTTAAATTTCTTAGTTGAGAGTCTCAGTTCACGTGTTTTAATCTGTTGTTGTCAGCCTTTTCCCAGCTCACCAGAGTTTCTCTCAGTTGAAGAAATATGTTTTTAGTTTACTATCGGCATTATCGTAATTAACATAATACATTTCGACCCACTACATTCTATGCATTGACACCTACTGTTGACTTAGAATTCTGGCACTTCCTAATATGCTTTGTACTCTTCATTGGATAGCAGTAAAGTAAGTATGTGTGATCTTATACACATACATATTCCACTCAAGATAGTTTGAAATTCCAAATAGTGAAGTCATACCCCCGCCAGATTTCTCAGTGGCAAACAAATATAACCCGAAGTCCCTCAACTGACCGATTTTATCCGCGCCTGGGTGTTATAATTATGAAGTAAGTCATAACCTTCCAATGCTCAACATTGGACAGTGGTAAGATAAGTATAACTTCACAATTTCAAATTATTCAAGAGTTTATTTGGTATCATTTCAATATTAATTATAGAAATATACAAATATAAGTATTGTATTCTTTTTCTGATTGTATGTCAAGATATACCCTAGATAGCCTTATATCCTTCTTAGAAATTGAATTCGTTTCATTACATTGTAATATACATGTAGTAATGTGTAGTAATGCTCAAATAATCACAGTATATATCTAAAAAAAATAATATTATAATGCCTTATGCTTAAAATTTATTGTTTATGATTAGAAAAAAGATATGCTCTGTGAAAGTTTGGTATTTTCGTCCTGATTTGTAGGAATCTGAAAAACGCGTTTCACAACATGTCTCTTATTTAGTTTTATGCTGCATTCAAGATGGCGGCTCCCATATAGTAAATATCGTATTTATTTTATTATCACGTGTGCGCCAGCTGACTGTGAGCTTGACTGTAGAGACTCTTTATAAAAAACCTTTAGTTATGGTCAAGCTATAGTGAAATGTTGGTTTACTCCAGTTTTTAGTGTGGAAACACATTAGTACTTAATTGATTCTTATATTACTAATAACTCATGTACAACATTTTTCAGCAAGATGTGTTCTCGTTACCACAACGCAAAGATTGGCACAGTCTCTCATACAGAGACTTTTCCAATTTCAATGTCGTATAATTGAACAAAAGGAAATTGTGTCACAAATGTAGTATGTCGATTTTATCATATATTCAATATTCTATGTATATTATGTATATATACAACTATAGAGACATTGTACAAACTAATCATTTCAAACGTATTTGTGTTGGTGTTTCCTTAATTATCTGAAGATCTTCCAATAATATTAAAAAGACCTTCTGAAATAATATAATTCCGTATTATAGTTATTTTGAAATAGTGTGATTCCCGCGTATTTCGTTTTTTTATTTAAATATTATAATATTAACGTATTGAAGAGTATATTGGAAATTAACTATGAAGTACTAAGGGTTCCATGCTGCCATACAATTCGTTTAATAAGTGCATCTCATCGGCACGGCCTTCAGCGAGGGTATTAATTGCATGTGGATTTGTAATTTCCTTTGTTACCTATGTTTTTCATTTTTATACGATTTTAATTATGACATTTGGATAAAAACATGAATCTTTACAAAATGCACCGTGACCCTCCTTTGGTTGTAATGTGCCGGCAATCATCAGGGAAATTAGATATTCATCGTATGCTATATTAATATAAGTGTATACAATTCCCATACTAGTTGTTCTTAAAACTATTTTTTATTATATTGGATTTATTGGAAACATTTTAAAAAACTATACACAAATTATTGTTATTGTCTCAATAATCACATGTTCCCACAATGGTAATATTTCCATTCCGCTAATAATATACTCTGCGGATTTTGGTGCAAAAATCATGAGAAAAATCTATTTTTCATTTTGACCGAAGTTTTGATAATGAACTTAGATTACTGGTGTTATTTTGAATATTAAATTTTATTAGTTTATTATGCTGATTGTACTTTTAAACAACAAAAAACATTTTATCTCTCAAAACTCCATAACCCATGAAATCGTCCATTGACATGGTGGAAACGCAAATTCTTCTAGAGAAATTTCCCTTCAAGTTGAATTATGTCATTACTTTACTATTACTTTTAGAATCCTAGATTAGTGGGATAGAGTGACTCTTTGTGCTACACCTCGGTAATCTGCCGAGTGACTTTGGTATAACAAATTAGTTGGTTGCTTCGAGTATATTCGATCTATATTTGGCAGTTAAGAGCAAACAAACGTTTGTATCGCTGATACGGTGAATCAACATGCGTACATCTGACATGTAGGCTCATTGGTGAACTGTCTCTTGCCTATGTCAGCATAACATTGTGTTTGATGGTAGCTTCTGTGGGTGGGACACTAGAAGGATGAATAGCTGGGGGAAACACGCCCTGCATGGCAAATTTAGTGCTATCAGTGTCATTGTGATGTTGACCAACCAAAGCAATTCAGTAGTGTTAAATCATCGAGTGGGAAGGAAAGAAACTCCCATACCATCCAACAACATTGCATTTCAATATTGGCCGCACAGAATTTGAGTCACAAACACTGGGGCCTGTTTATTTTGATGGTTGGCGATTAGACCCAGTCCATCATTAGAAATGGCACCTGATGTAATATAGCTTCTAACAGAATATTATTGGAAAGGCACCACTGTCAGGTCATTCAGTTACTACTGTCTTTCTCATCGTCAGTGTAGAGAACCGATTCCAGTGTACATGTGTGTGTTGAATGGCAATCATTACGAGGTTACAATGTTCGGTAGTGGTGTAGATAATGATAACAACTTCTTGACTACCATGACTCCCTTAAAAATCGACATGGTCTTGCTGACATGTGATCAACGACAAATTCTGAGTATAGGTAATGAAGTATGGGTAGTATGTCATTGGGGATTATAACTACAAATAGACAAGCACGGCTCTTATAAGCGAATGATATCATTTAGTTACTTGAGTTCTTCAGTGTTTGAGTATTGAGATGCCACACCTCTTGGGATCAAAATATGCAAGTACCACGTATAATAGCATTGGGTCGCCACACTGTTCATTCCATAGTCGAAACACATGTCGTGGTTATCACAGTTAATTTTTTCAGCATCACAACCTTGGCAACCGTTTAACAAAGACCATGAAGGTTTCTCCTGTAGATGGGGCAACTTTCCCAACGAAAAAAATGTTTCGAAAATGTAACACCAATTCGAACACTAATACAAAATCAATTGTTATTAAATAGGATATGATTCTGTTGAATAAATTCAATGTTTGGATAATTTATAAACGATTCCACTGATAGTATGTCCAAGTTGTGTAACAGAATTATGTCACTACAATGATGCTGTGAAATAAAATATTGAACATGCGTATGCGTGAATCGTGAATAGTAAGTTAGTTTGCTGTGTCCGGCGATCTATCTGCTTTTTGGTGGATAACTTGTACGGTCTCCTGCTTATTGCCGAAACCTCGGGCTGTACATCGCTGTGTTATTTGGTTAGTCTTTTGTTTTAGTAAATTTGTATCGGATGGTTGCTTTTTTAGAAAATAAAGTGTCATAAAATACCAAATAATATATCTTCTTAGTCAATTATTGGGAATAACATTATCGGCTTCATTGTTTCAATATCCGTGACAGCTGAAATTTGTCTTGACGCTTTGTATGAAATAAATGAGTTTGCGTTTCCGACTTTTATGACATTGGTAATAAACTTGGATACGCAATCAATGCGTGGCATGGTGACTGCGGGTATTCAACACCGTTGTGATCCATTGCTATCAATTGAGTTTAATACGTTTTGTCAAAACAGTTGATAGTGAATCGGAATAACACACCGCACTATTCATCATGTTTCCGATATTTTGTCACACGCTTATTACAACACATACGTGTTCCGGTAAAAGTATACTAAGATATACCAGGACATTTCCGTTTCCTTAAACATAAACAGTTGGATCACGTGATACACGTTTCAGTGTATTACATCACGTATAAGTATGCCATGGACGCCTGTGATTAGCTGATCAGCTACTTACGTAGTCCAGAAGTCTGTCTTTCATATCTATAATCCATGGTTTTCCGGCATTCTCTAGATATCCGTGAATGATAAACTTGGAATCGTCACGACTATTGAAGGTAGAATCGTGCAAGCTATCTGGGTCGTTTCTATCGACGACGGTATACGAGTCACGACTGGAGTCAGTGTAAAGACGAAATTCTACTTCAAAGCCCTGTGTGCCTGTCAAGATAACGGGGATAAATTATATCTCTAAGGTAACGGGAAGGGTGATTTATTTTGTTAAATATTTTTTACAATCGAAAACACATCTTTAAACTTAGATGAATCACTATAGCAAATCAAAAAATGTGAATTTTCTGTGGAAACTACTCAAATAAGTTTTTTTGCAAACAGTCGGTGAATGATGTTGAACAGTAATGTTTGACAAATGATTATCTTTTGTTTCGTATATTTACATAACAATGAATAATAACATATCACTGCCAACATACACAATGTTTTCCCCAAATTTGCACTTCGTATGAAATGATTCTGTTAGCAGTATACAGCAGCAATAGTCAGTAAGTATTTTGTTGTTAGTAATATTTGAACAAATATCCGTGTTTTTTTATATATTTATTTGTTTATTTATTATCTATTACAGGATAAAAAAAGCAAATAACAGAGTTCTGACTGGTGTAGAGATGATTGAAAAATGAATAACACATTTTCCGTCCTAATGCACCCAATGTGAGTTACAAACATCCCACTCGCGCAACAACCCCGTTAACCCCATTAACATGCGAAATGCGTTGCTGTATACCACCCTTAGAGTATCAATATATTTACCATGGTATACTAACCATGAACAGTGAACTATTAACAATACATATTGGTACAGAACGTGTGAAATAAAGATAATTTAACATTAGTAATAACGATTCATAAATTATCATAAAGTAAGGTAAGTAAGTTATCATATTAAAAAACGTTGTGTTTAACGTTTAATATCAAGGTCATCATAGAAAGAATCGGCTTAAATACAATCCATGCAAGTATGAGAAGAGACTACAGTCAATCGCCAAGGTAAACTGTTGGTAAATTGGCAATATTATGAGAACCTCTACAAGGAAAAAAAGTATATGCACTCAGACTTCTTTGGGTGATAAATATTATTATTATCAGAGACATACGCCTCGCACATTTTCACTAGTGATCTTAAACCTCGAATAGAAAGAGTCATAATCACCATATCACCCACATACAAAAGGTGGTTCATTGCTATACCGCCTATGTTGCATCCTATCCCACATATCTTTAACTGAGTACTAAGCTGATTCATATAAACATTAAAAAGTAACGGAGATACAACGCTTCCCTGCCGTACACCATTATTAACCTTATAATTATTAGAAAGAGCGCTACTCCATTTGACACACAACAACTGTGTACGATACCAGACTGTTAAAATACGAATAATATAACCGGGTAAACCCGTATTAATGAAAAGTTAACAGTGATTGACACTGCCAAAAACCTTAACTGCATCTAAAAAACAAACACAGGACTATTATAACACTAATAATAGTTGATTATTTTTTTCCTAGCATAAATGCAAAAGTCGGTAGAGTGAGATTCTTTGAAACCAAATTGAAAGTTTTTTCGTAGCGAGATACATTTTACAGCGCTCTACAATATTAATTTAGTACTTTCGATATAAATATAGATATAGCAATCGGTCAATAGTTATTCCTTGGTGATTAGATCTCACCTGTTTTATCTTAACAAGTGGAATAAGAATAGTATTCATAGAATTACTGGGCCAAAAGCCATGACTCAATAATGCTGTAAGAAATAAGGCCAACAAATAACACAGCATATTTAAAATGTTCAGCGGCAAAATTTTCGGCAATATTGACATTACCAGTAGAATCACCGACTAACAAGTCGAACCTTCGATAAAAAATACCGAATTATAGCCATGTTGTGTTAGCGATAAAGTAGAACTATCACGTGCAGTAATTTCCATTTTCGAATTCAAATTCGGCAATTCGTTCACAAAAAAACAATAAGGGATACAGGATGGGCAGATGTTGACAATAGTCAAGCCGTGACGTAATGCCATGTGCTTCACTAAATGTAAATAAGCAGCCTTGAGAAAAAAAGCATAGTAACCATGATCTGAGCAGAACGATGCATATTTATCACCAACTAGTTTATTGGGGTGTGCAATCCAATCGCTAATCATTTACATGCTGTTAAACTACTGTCGATTTTAGTTAGATGATGCATATAAGCATTACTATTGTTCTCGCAATCTGTAGGTAAATATACACAAATATGGAGAATACTTCTATCTATATAATGCAAGTTAAGACAAGAATTATATTATCGTCATAATGTTTGACACTTACATTAAAACGATCCAAGGCCAAATTTGTCCACATAATAGCAACTCTACCATATTACCTACCTAATCTAATACCATGGACATAGAGCATAGGTGAAATACCCGATGCATAGAAATCTGCGTGAATATTTGAAAGTATCGTTAACTCGAAGTGACAAAGCCAGTGTTCCTGCAACATGACAATATCGTGAGTTTCACACAGACTTTTAGACTGGCCACAGTCGGGACGATTTTTTCAAACATAGGTGTAATTTTGAATTAAAAAAAAAATATGTTCCCCACTCGCCGCAAAATCATTTCTTTCGCGATCACGCTAGTTTTCGCGGTCACAAATAATTTGTTTGTTGTTGTAAAAATTTGCCAGTCTAACAGACTTTTGACGGCGTCATTTAGACTTGAAGCCACAAGAGTTATAAGATGCAATGCGAAGATCCATTATTGCTTTAATTTGGCATCTCTTTGCGTAAATTATCAATTTTGTTCATTAACTGTATCACAATTATTGGTAGACCACATTGCAATTTTTAAGGTTATCATTGCTTGGCACAACGAACGAATTTAGCAGTTGCTACATTTTTCATGTCTTTCATGTCACCCCTGTCAAATATATTACATTACAACGATGATTCTCCAATGAAAGCTGCGAATATGTTGGGTCTTAAAATACAATGACTTGTCACAGAATAATAGTCCGCCAAAAGCTATAACTAGTGGTCAATTACAGGGCAGGAAACACTTAAAAAAAACAGGTTTCAAAAACAGTCACACCGCATTTACATGGAATTAGTAACAATACTACCTTCCATGGTAACACTGAATACATCCCGTAAACTTCAGCCGGAAATACTGCAGTGTATTCTGGAAATCGCAAGATAAGTCATTTAACAAGGTCTGTCACGTGACGCATATATAAACAAATGACGGACAAACAAACAAATTGCTAGTGTGTTCATATGTGTTCCTCTATATCCAGGCTTCCAAACAGTATAAGAAAATGAAGATGAGATAACAGACAGAAGATTCTGATTTCAAAAATAGCATAACCTCCTTCTCACTGCCTTAATTCATATATTCATATCTTAATTACGGTGACTGCATGACATGGCTGGGTAGTAGAAACTTGATATGTTGTCGGTCAAACGTGAATAACTATGAACTGTTTTGTTGTGTGAGTTGAATGAAATGATAGTACGTTTTGCTTCGTTTTAGATACGAAAGAGTTTTTAAAATAGTTTGCAAGAGATGATCCGGAGACAATCGAGTGAAATTTAGATAGAGACGAGTAAAGATCTATATACAAATATGTATTCATACATATAATATTTATATAAATAATGCCAATACAGGCGTGTGGGCTATTAATTAATACAAAATAAAGAATTGTCGAATTTCTATCTTCTACGCCGTGCACATTGATAAAATTCAGTCGCGAAAAAAATATTTTTCACCTAGGAGAACATCATAATTAATGACTACCAGTAATATGTGAATGGTGATCTCTCTTACAATCTAAACGCCCGGTTTATATCTAAAATACAACTTCTCCTTATAAAAAATCATGAAAATTCGTTCTCAATTTATTTGGCAGTGAATAGTCAATAAAATATGTTGTTTCGATGACAACGAGATGCAAATTGATTTCTAATCGATTGGTAATTGTTTTCAAGAGCGTCTGTCCTGAAAATAACGTTGGTTATTGTTTCGAGGACAACCACTCAAGAAAAGTGTACACGAATCAATTATAACATTTTAGTTATAAATGAAAAATTGCTGTTTCCATGGCAATAAGATTTACTCTATCAACATCTAATAGATCGGCCCGTTTCAAGCACAACTCGTCCTGGAACAATTCAATGGTTTAAACTATGGTGGTTTAGAATGCTATATTGTTTTTCATGAAAACTTTTTTTTTTTATCAAACTTCGAATATGTTATTAATTCATTTCTATTTTGTTATACCGGGTGCAAATCCCAATATTGCATGTATGTTATGTTCCTTTGGAAGTACCTCTGGTATACACTGTGTCCAAGATTGACTACATAGCGTTTAGCCACATTAACACCCCCCCCCCCTACTTCTAAGGCCAGCAAGCCCAGAGTAACATATTGCAATAATATTCTTACCTGACAAGACACAGGCTATAGTTACAAGAAACGCAATAAGGTTTAACATCGTGTACGGTATGCAGCTACCAAATAACAATTATATGTATGTTTATATATACGTGTTATATCTTATCTGATCTTATGAGATCAAGATGAAGATGAAAACAGACGTTAAAAGTTCCATCAGGCAAATCTACTCTACAATATCAACACAATACTATTATGCAAATAATATAAAGATTGCTATAATTACTTAAAATATTATCAAGATTTTTTTTCTTCCGAACCATTAGAATATTTGTTTACCGGATTGTCTTATCGCTTGTGAAACATGCATTTGGCCGTGGTTGATAGCAGGTAGTTCAAGCAGATGACGTGCGCGAAGGTCAAAAATGACATGGAGGGGGGTCATTTGTGATGCAAGACGTAAAGGTCATGTGTAACGTATCATTGATTAGAATTCATGATACAGATATTAATCAAAATGTATTCTAAATGTGAGATGAAAAGAAACAATTACTAACAACTAATTTTGACAAGAAAATGCAGAAGTATATTTGGAATAATTCATAACGAAATATATTCCTTATCCCAACCAATGATAATTTTCATAATTATGGATTACATACAATATTACAGAAAAAATGGACAATGTGATATATTCTCTATAGTTTTGCATTTGATTTGTCTTGAATTATGTTCAACATAAATCATCTATGAACAGTAACTTCGGGTATAGTACACTTCGTTTGTATCCTTTTTGCAAAAACAATTATCGTGCCCTTGAATGTTCATAATCTCTTTCATTGGGTATGTTGGAAGTGAATAATATTGTTGAATACAGGGCGAATAATAACAAAATCATATCACCTGATTTACAGATGAAATTCTATGATATTAATATCCTGTATATAGTCCATCAGCTGGGTGGAGGGTAGTACTCATCTCAGGGGACCAGCTGAAACCATTTCTAAAATTATCCTTGGACACTTTCTAGCATAAAAAAGTATGATAGCCATTGTCAAATAGTAGCTTTCCATAAAATTTAAGCTATCTTTTAATTAACAGGTGAGAGAGCTGCGTCCAGGATAATTCTTGTCAAAGGTTGGCAAGAGGTCCTAATGATCTAGTAGTCATTGCTGCATATGGAAGAAATATCTTGAGCTAAAAATGTTTTTATTTGACCGCCAATAAAATTAGCTTAATTTTAAGGTTAATTTGCATATTAAAATGTGCAGGGAATTATGGGTAAATTCAAAATGGCGGCCTTTCCAGGAAGTGAAAAATTTATTTGTAGACGTTTTTTGTTCAATAATGATCATTTTTCTGAAAATTTCAACTACTATTGTAAAAAGCTGTGCTGCTTGCATAGTTATATTATATTAATACAAGTTTTGCGTCGTTACAATGATTCTTCCTTTCAGTCATATTCTTCAAAATGTTACCACATTCTTACAAGAAAAAAATGAACATGTGTTATGCGCATGTACTTTTATTATAATAAACAGACTACTCAAAACATCTAGCCACACTTAGAAAACAAATCTAAAGAGGTAAGTGTAGAGAAGCTAAAATGCAGAATGATACACTCTGAAATATCTGTGTAAAAACTGATGAACCCTGCAAAATAAAGTGTATGTACAAACAAGCAACCTTGCTTAATTCAATAGAGAAACAAAACTGCCAAAAGGCTCATAATCAACAGAAATACCAATGCAAAATTCTGCAGTGGCAGATGCTAACATTATCAGTTGCTTGCTTCTTGTAATATCAATCATTTATATTGTCTTCATCTTCGTCTTCACTATCTTTGGCATAAAAATATTCTTCTGAAGCCATATGTTCACATTCTATCCTACACATATCCGTGCATTTCAATCCGGCTCTGAGACAGCAACATGATTCCAATGTGCACTTTCTTTTACAGTCACAAGAAAGAAATTCTAAAATTTCATCTGGAGCTGGACTACTATTGAGCCATTTTACAGCTATCTCGGTGCCATTGACTTCCCATCCTTGTTTATGAGGTGTGGGAATTTCAGGACATGCCACCAAGGACCTCCTCCATATAGCAGCCTGATAGTTGGCTCGTTGAACATGTAGTTTTAATGATGATTGGCATGGAGGTAACGCTTCAGGTTCCACCTTGCCACCTGTTGCACAATGCAGTTGGTATCTCAGTGAATTTACATTTACCATCTTCTTCCCATATATTTCACATACCATTTCTTCTATGCTTGCATATGTGTCATCTGCAACATTCCACCTATTTCCTCCTTCAAAGCTTCAACATACTTTGGTGTTCTCAAGACCAAAGGTTTCAGTTTCCCTTTTCCACAGAAAGCTGAAACTGTGTCACATCCAGTGATTGCATGGAGACCAATGAGGGATTTCAGCAAATCTTTGACATTCACTTCCTTGCAGGTGCTCTTTATCTTATGAATGATCGCATCGATTTGGATTATTCGTTGTCTTGTTCCTTTGCCAACTTTCATGAACATCTTTCCTTTTATGCTACTACTGTGGGCGAGTAACAGAATAAACACATCAGTGTCATCTGCATGGATAACAATTGGTCTCCTTGTTTGTGATGCATGCTTGGCATGTAGAATGATTCTGGTGTCTGCCTCTTCATGAGTAGATGTTAGCTCTGGAACAGGCTCTGCTCCAGTCGCACACAGTTTCAAACATGCAGTACCAGACGTTGTGAACAACACTCTATCTCCAAATTTCTCCAAGAATTCCTCTGTTTGCCATTGTGAGAACCGAAATTTAATCACTTCAGTCTTATTAGAGGAGTGTTGTAGGAAGTTATGCCACGATTTAATTGGATATCCTGGAAGTATATTCTTATAAATTGTAACTGATGTTAAGCTTGTGCTGTTAGATCTCTTCCCTCTCTCTGCATTCTTGATAGACAATTCTTTATAGACATCAAATACTAAGTCAACGCTGTTACACGGATTGCTCATCACAATTTCAAAAATCTTTAGAGCCAAAACATGGAATGTGGCACCTGCTGGAGGCCTAAACTTCTGTAAAACAGCCATACCATCATATATACACACACATATACACATATATGATGATTTAAAAGCTGGGCCTTGTTAGTTTTCCTCGGCAGACTGTAGGCATAAGCCAAAGACCAAGGCAGCGGTCCAAGTGGAAAGGTGAAGACTGTTTTAAGATCAATTTTTCGGTATTGACTCAACAATGCCATTCTAGCAAACAGAGTTCGATCCAACTTCAGTGGAATTATTTTACCTTTGGTTGCCACTTTAACTCTGTGTGTTACATCTTTAAACGTTTTTAGTTTTAGCTTTCGGAGTGGAGCAAAGAATTCAACTGTAGGATCAAATGAACAACGGTTACTGATAAAATTCTTGCATGCATCCAGTCCATACCTTTTGGCATTGAGTAAGTGGTCAAGAACACCTCCTGATGCTTCAATTCCAGTGGATAAACTTGTTAACTCTCCACCTATCCATGGATTGCGTAATACTTCTTCAAGAACATCCACTACACGTTCTACAGCTTTAATATCATTCTGGATATGTGATGGGGCTAGTTCCTTGTGAACATATGTTTGTGGTTTAATGGCTAGGTGTTCTTTCAGTATCCTCTTGTGTTCACCCCGACAAGTTGCATTGAGTACCCACCTTTGTGTTGCTGAAAAGTTTACACTAAAACCAATGTATCCACCACTTGTCTTACAATCTCGATTAATAGCGTTCTCAATAGTCTTGTCTGCTTCATTCCCACTAAATGGATTTGTTTCACTCATTTGAACAGCAAACTCCCCATTCTGAAATGCATTGTGGACTGCAGTCATTGATGTTGGCAAGTCTAGCATGTCATTTAAGAATGTACCTTGCATAATTTTGCCTGTCATAAGCAAATGCTCATGGTATTCCTTCAGCAATGCAGGCTAAATAAAGAGGGTAGCAAATATTAAGTTGAGAGTAAGCTCACATAATTCAAGATATGACATCCAAAACTTGATAAGATCCCCACCATTCTTCTCAATGTCATTAAGGTATACTCCAAGTAGGCCCTGCCACTTTTCTAATTCAGTGCTTCCAAGAACAGATGTATATGTCTCTTGACACATGTCCAACTTCAATTCTTCTATCACGTTGTTATACTGTTGCATGATATCATTATCGTCATCAGAAATTGAATTTTCAAATGCATCTAACAGTAACCTCATGAGAGCTTCATATGTTATTTTATGTAAACGAATAGCTCTATTGTAGTTCTTTCCAGCCAGTGTTCTGTCTAATGATCCCTCTGCAACAACACCACTCTGAATAGCAATCTCCTTAAGACCAGCATCCCCAAACTGTACACCGATGATACCAAGTAGCATCATTAACAGGTGAAACCCACCCAACATCAAGACAAGGCCATTGAATTTCTCCTTATTTTTCCAAAAGATTACAATTGCCTTCGCATAAAATGCCAGGTCAAACACACACACAACAGCTGAGAGATTGAGTTTATCCCCAATAGCACATCCTCTGCAAAGAACTTCATATGCTGTCTTTGGAGCAGTAGCTGGACTGTCAATAGTATCCAAATAGCCAATGAGGCTCTTCACCACAACAATATTATTTCTAACTGTGATATTAAATCCTGTCCAACCAGGGACAAGTAAATTAGGATGGCTTACTAATCTACGTGATGACAACCATATCAGGTACACTAATTTTTGTCTTCTGTGCTTCTCATCATCAGACTTACTATCCAAGTCCAGCACATTTTGTAATTCCCCTGGCCCAGTTCTCTTCCCTACATGATACTCGGGGACGTCTTGCATGACCACATCAGCTGGTAACATTCTTTGTTGCTTTGGACGTGGCTCTATGTTATCATTATTATCTTGGTCTGACTCAGCTACTGATACACCTGGCTTTTTCTTCCAGATAAGAATAGAATTTACCCTATGTGAGGTCCCGCTGCCACTCAATGTAGCCTCCAGATTATAAATGTTGTCAGATACTACAAGAGCAACTTCTTGTTCTGATTCTTTGGCACAGGGAATGTTCTCAGGTATAATTACTTTACTATCTCTCTGCTTATTTATCACTTGTAGAGCATGCGCAGTGTCAAGTTCTTCAATGACATCATAGCTGACACCATGACCATGCTGGTTGATAAGTCTGACAACCTCAGTATTGTTACACAATGCTTTTATCACGGATGGCAGGAGAACACTTTTGGGTGTCCTTATGGCACCTCTGAACACACTATACACAACATCCTGTGCATACGAGTTCTTTAATGTTAATACTCTGGAACTGTCTGATGCATTTAATTTGCCTGACAAGATTGTGGTATAGAATGTGTCTAACTTTGATGGGATATACAGAGAAACTTTGTCTGGTTTTAAATCTAAAGCTGATGGTGGCCATGGTAGACGTTGTGAATTTGTCAGAATGTCGTTACGAAGGATCTTGGCTGCTTTGATTATAGTTTCTTCTTCTCCACCCACAGAAGATAGTAGTTCAAGCTCTTTTTTCAACTGGAAATTTTCGTGAATTAGTGATTCCGTTTTCAGGGTACATGGGTAGACTAACACTTTCTTGATGCCCATGCTGACAAATCGCAATTCAACAAAAGTAGTAGAAACCTTACGCATTAAGTTCTTTCTTGAAGAATCACTGAAAGTCCCACCCAGCCTATTTACTTCCTCTATCATAATGGGAGTAATTTCTGTGAACTCTGCAACCTTTGGCACAGATATAAGTTCTTCACAGAAATCAATAACCTTCTCAAAAGCTGCATCATCTATTCTGTCTTTCTTGTCACTTGTGTTAGAAGGAGAATGCGATGTGCCTTGTTCTTTATATACTATTCGGACAAAATCTCTGTAGCAAGACCCATGGTACTTTGCTTCACTTGAGATGAGATCTTTTGAACATATGCCAAGAATTCGACTTGCAACCTCTACTTTCTCTGAACATTCTTTTGTGTGTATTCTTGCAGCATTTTTCACTTTTTCGTCTGCCCTAAACTCTGAACAGTCTTTCAAGTGTTCTCTTGTTCGACTTCCTTTAACATACTTCGTCTTATGACAGAATATGCATTCGTTTGGAAGCACTGGAGAAGCAAATCGTCCATCACGACAGCTACGTCTTGTTGATGTTTCAACATGCGCCGATGACGTTTGCTTTACATTGTCCAGATCTTTCTTCATTGTAAACCTTTGACGACAGTTACGATGATATACAATCTTTGTTTCCGAAGGGTGGAAAACTATGTCCAGGAGAGGCTTGAAGCTACGAATCTGTGCTGCATTGTAAAGTGTTTTCCATGATTGTTCATCTTTAAGTTCACTAAGATTATGCATTTCATCCTGTTCTTCGCATATAATGCATATTCCTTGGTCTTGATTATTGTTAGCCATTTTCGTCATCAGAAGTAAACCTGTAATGCAAATAATGTTATTACACATGTGTAAAATTCGTAATCATTTCTTATAGAAAAGGGCTAAGTTGTGAGCTTGCCATAACACCCCTCTTTCAACATTACCTTAAAGGAGGGGTTCTGTGGTATGTTCACAAGTTACCCCTTACATTAAGTTACATCAGATATTACCAGGCCATATCAACTTTTGTCACATTTCACAAAACGTTAGGTCAAGACCTGTATACAACAAACATTTCTAATCTGTTGTAGTTCAAAATAAACTGTGAAATCAAGAAAAGTTACAGAAAATACAAGAATTGTAAACAAAAATGTTGATGAAAAAAATGGTGGCAGTGAGAGGGCTAAAAGCAAATTATTGCATGTGGCCTTCATTTCTGAGAAACAAAAATCATAAAATATATACATATATACATACCAATTTAAAAAGTCAAAGTCAAAGTAAGTACACAAAGCATATTATGAACCTGCAGCCATTCATGAATCCAAGATGGCCGCAGTGATGCATACACATACCCACCCACCAACTCACATATATCTCAAGTATAGAAACCTACTATTTATTTATTCATGTTGGTGATAATATAATATTCCCAGGGGTATAGATGTTTTAGTTTAACTCATTTGAACAGTAACATGAAGCTAGATACATACATCATTACTAAGAACAACAAAATATGCTGCAAGGAAAGCGTGTGATGTTTTGTTAAAATGTCAATAATTCCATGAAATATAACTTGATTGCAAATCTGATTGCAGATTTGTATTTGCTATAGTGCATCCTTACTTTTGATACGTGAAGTAATGAGAATACTTGAGATTATTTTTTTTCTAGACGTCATAACATAACAAATTTTTCGAAAAAAAATACATAAAACTCGTATATTTATGATTAAATTTGACATAATTAAAGAAGAACATGACTAATATAAATTTTGACTGCAGATCTGCATTCTACATTCACATAGCTTTTATTTGATATATTACACGATGATTTTGGGTGGCAATTTTATTTTAGAAGCTTAGGAATGAGGAATGGAGTATTATATACTAATTGCCAGAATTGGTTTCCATGGCAACAACTCCAAGCTACCACTTGGACAAGGCTATCGCACAAAATGTTCATGCTTAGGGCCTATAAAAGCCATTTACAGCAATTCCAGCCGGTCCCCCGAAATGAGTACAAAATCTCATTTTTTTTAGACCCAGCTGATGGACTAATATTGCAGGATCATTTTTCATGTAATTTAATGTCGTATTGTATCGTAACAAATCATATCATATCGGGTGTAAAAATTGTAAAAAACACAATTTTGTTACTAATAATTACACACGTATTCTAACTGGTGTTGTTTTATCTGAATTCAACAACTGATAATATACAACATACGGTCAAAGGTCGGATACAAACAAATTTAAATAATAATAATAATATGGGCATTAGCGGATTTAGAGGCAGCGCAGAGGGTGCGTGCCCTTCTAAACGTGTGGTTACTCATATACATATATCGCAAATGCAGTGTGGCAATTACGTCATTGTAAAGGTGTGCCAACGCTAACTAAACACCATACATCCGCCCGACGTTTAAACTTGGTATCATAGAAACTAACTCTATAAACTGTATTAAAATAAAATAAGCACTGACATACCCATTCATCTACACTCAATCGAAAATCAATAGTACTACATGGATTTAAAAAAATACAATAAACATATAACAATGATGATATTGATGGGACAACGTACATTTACGCACATACATAGGGCGATCTGTACAATATTAGATAAATTATTGTGCTACACAAGAGAAATAATCAGTCTCCGAGCATTCACACTAATTAGTGTACACGATCAAGACATGATTAATGTAAAATGAAATAGATAACTTGGGACATTTAATTTAGTAAAACAGAGTGGGGTGTGTGAAATAGTTAGGACGTTGTACATTTCATATTGAATATCTTCCTATGGTCAATCTATGTTGCATGGCCTCTTTCAGTAAACTCATTGTTAGCATACGTCTACATACTTCCAGGACTATGTAGTTTACGCTTTGAAATTATCTGCCAATTTTGTTCCTTTCGAACCGTAAGCTATATATAATACTGGTGTTCCAGTATTTCGGAAATAAGATGAGAGTAGATAACCATTTTTATATAGATAATATAAAGCTATGATCGAGGGATCTCGTCAGTTATTGCCCTTATTCGATCATAGACCATTTGGGCATAACATAAAAGTCGATTCATGGGACAGTCGCCTTTGTGACCGGTTTACACAAATAATTAACATTCAAATTTAATTCCATTGGGAAGCGAGGTTCAGACAAAACGATTAAAAATGTTATTGCTTTTTTTACATTACGTTGTAACCGCAATCATAAATTATATTGATTGGGAGACGATAGGTTTGGACATGCGCAAATCGATATACGAAACACTTGTTTTTTTTCTGCATAATGAGAATTATTGTGTTTAAGGCTGGACGAATAATGTCCTGTGTGACATACTTGTGTATATTCTAGACACACGAAACCTATAGCAACGCATGGGCCTCGTGTGTCGGGGTGACCTCGTAATGCAAAGCGAATTTTTACTTTAGAAAATTTATATAACGTCCTGTTTTAGAGAGCTGTTAAAAACAAAAACAAAAGTGAGTGTCGTAATTTTGTAATAGTTTAGAATGTTTGTGACGATAAAGTACTAATTATGCATGTGCGCTTTACAACTTAACAGCAATATTAAGGTAAAAGCCTACTCATAATTTTTGAGAAAATTGGTCATAAATCACATGACAATGTTCATTAGTTTATTATGTAAAACGGTGAAGCTAATGTCTCATTGCATCAGGTAATGGCATTCTTTCGTGTGTTACAGTGACTATTTTGAGAAATGTTTAGAACAATTCTATAGAGTATAATGTTAAAAAAAATACTTTTTAAAACCCCGATTTTTGAAATAATTCAAGAAAATAAAAAGTACCCCATCATTAACAATATATTATTTTTTAGCCTATGTCACCAGCCTACAATTAAGATATGACATATTGTCTCTGCCATAGAAACCTATGGAAAAAACACGATAATCTACCAAAATGGCCACTATCTACTAAAATACAATCATCATTTCCTCGAAAAATAAGCTGGTGACCCACAACTTTTTTTAAAACAACATTTTTATATTGCCTAGAAGTAAAATATATTGAAAAAAGGATTAATTCTAAGTAATTGCATTCATGAGTAGGCTTCTACCTTAAATGTAAAGAAACGCGGTGTCCAGTGTGTTCGGTGCGTGCAGTGTTTTATGGTGCACGCGGTGCGTATGGTGCGCGCGTTGCGTGCGTGATAACCAGCCAGAGAATAGAAGGACAATAAAAGAGCAGCATAATACGCGCATGCGCAGTTCTGAGGATAACGTTCCTTGAACAAAGTATTCAGAATGAATATAATGAACAAATGAATATAACCATTTCCGTACTTCACAATGTCACAGTCGTCACGCCGCGCCGTGTTCGATATGGGTCCCATGCGACGTATGTTAAATATATTGTTTACACTAAATGTGCACGGGTACTGGGCGCCAGCATTGGTGTATTTATTAAAAACCGTAAACCGAAAAAAAAATCAGAAGAAAAATATAAACTATTAGTTTTGATAGGTAAATCAATACTGAAATGATGAGATTTAAAAAAAAATAGAATTAATGCCTAAATAGTCATGTTTATTAATAAGATGATATTTTATTTTTATTTTACATATGCAAATGAGTTTAAAACATTTTTTTAGTAAATCTCAATGTCTTTGCCTTTGTCTGGGAAACTCGAACACCAAGAATTCATTATTCAAATTACCAGGAATTAGCTTTGTCTTGGGATTTCTCCTCTCAATCTTTTTCGTTATTTCAAACAAAAACGCCGGTATGGTCATAACATATTCTTAAACGGGGCGCAATGTGAACATCAGAATAACCAATTTGCAATTTATGGAAGTAGGGCAGAAGAGAATTCAGTAGTTCGGAAATAAATATACAACGAGGCAGTGGTAAGGTGTCATAGACGAGACTACGACCATACGATAACTGCTTTATTCAGTAAAACTTAAGACTATAAATACACTAACGTCAGATGGTTAGATTATACATGACATGATATGCAAATTACTATTAAATCTGGAATCTATCAATGAACGTGATCTTGTAATTAAAATCCCCCGGAAATTACACCCCTTTCCGTAATATTTGGGATTCTCAGACTTGGTGTCTATTTTACAGTGTCTCCCGACACAATTGAATCTCGCACCAAAATGATGGTCAAGACATTCTTGACCCGAAGCCTTTTCGCATCTCAGTGAACGTATGAATTAAAATTGTGAATTTTAATTAAAATGGTAGAAGTTAATACGTCGGAAAAAACAACACACAAACTGCTCACTGATTTGTCTGACTATTTTGCAAGTATTGACTTTATTTTTGAAGATCTATATCACGTTCTATATATATTTACTAAAGGTAAATTGTTATATTGTTTCTGCTATGAATAATACATAAATTATGTTATTAATTCCTCTAAACACTAAAAGAAATCAATCGATCTTCGTTCTGCCAATGCTAAGTGTTAATAACCGTGGCGGCAATCTTATTTGACATTAGTTTGCGTACATAATTGTTCAAAACTTGAAAACAAATATGCAAAAAATTATACTATTTCGTCTTATTACTCGACTGTAATTGACACATTGCTTGATGAAAAAACATCAATCACAGGTACAAAGCGTATGCGCCATTGTGATACAATATCTAGTATTTATCGAGATATGCGAAGACGAAATACAATAATAATGTCCATCAGGGTAAAATATCACGAGAAATTTGAAACCTGAAGTCATCGTCCAGGTCACACATACTAGTTCGTAGAAGGTAAATACGGTATATATTACATATAAAACAAAACTTCCATGATCAGAGTTATATATGACAAAATAGAATGGATAGCGAAGGCTATATTAAAATAATAAATTATTTAAGATGATTTATTCGTCTCTAATTTCGCGACATTTACATATAAATTCTGTGCGCAGATGATAAAATGTTCAATCTTCAACACATCTAAGTAAAGATATGTTTGTTTGCATCTAATTTATATGATTACACTTATTACTACCTTATACTAAAATATGTTTGGACGTTTAGAGTACTAACAAATTTTCACTTATGGTCCGGTTAGACTTAAAATATTCACCACGAATATTCACTTTCGAGATATAATTGTTGGTATGTGTTGATTCTTTGATATTTTACCTTCGTCGTCCTGTACTTCATTTAGTAATTCAAACTACCCAGATTGATAAAAACGGAGAGTTTCCTGATTTCAATATCGAAAACACCTTGGCGTAATTATTTGCTGGGGGCGGCCGCTTAGGTACGTTAGTATATGTTTATTTGTTAAAATATGTACACATTATATCTGATTGGGGTAGGTATTGCCAAGCAAGTTTATAAAATTATAAACAAATATTTTCGTAAATAACACTGACCGCGAAGTACGTCTTTGAGAAGTATTACTGATGGAATACTTTATATTGCAATTTCTTTCAATTTGAATTAGTTGTATTGCAATGCATTAGTAATATATTTATGAGTATGTCTATATTTATATACATTCCTTTATTTCATTGTTGAGACTGAGTTATACAGATTGTTAAGTACTACAATTTATCTATATTGGAAAACGGTTATGAGGATTTTTAATTCAATAAATAATATTCAACTATTCTTTGCAACACCAATAAGATCATAATGGTAATGTTTATTGGTCTTTGAAACTAGAGGCATTATCAGAGCACGGGTCTTATTTTGGAACTCCTGCCAGGATGGTATTCCCAGAATAGTGCCAGTTGTTGAAAAAACATAAAACTTTAATTCTCAACAAGGATGAAAGGACCAGTTACTGAGACAAAGCCCTACTCCCCGCGAAACCCACCAGATACGAAACCCAATTACCGCAAAAGCCACTCACCGAGAAGCTACTAGTCTACATTATAATATATATATAGCATAGAGTTCAGTTCAGTTCAGTGGTACAACTCAACCCTGTACGAAACACAGTGCTATTGCAATTGATGCATTATTTTGACAACTTGCTGCGAACTGTTGCACATGTTTGAAACGCTGCTCGACTCATACTCAAATGTACAATCACCCATGTACCTGGGATCGTCACAGCGAAAAAAAAGAATCCTGGCAGGTCATCAGCTACAACAAAATGAAATTAACGTAATGATATTGTCATCCCTGGGGAGGGTATGGAGATCGGTAATTACAAAGTCTTAAAATTACAAAACGTAGATGAGTTTTACTGGGTGATGATTAGGATTGAATGATGAGATGGCAGCTGAGATATGCCTGTGTTTATTTCAATGCCACCTGCTGCGTACCCACAACTATGATAAAGTCACTTATTTTGATATCACAATTGATTCCGGCAATTGCGTTATTCTATTCCCCGTAGACTTATCCGGTAAGTACACTTGTTGGTATATTTAATGAACTTGACTTACTAGAGTGGGTTAGGCGATATTGTAATCTGTGATCCGTCTTCGCGACTCGTTGCGCGTCTTCTTTGGGAGTGGCTAATCATCACCACATGTCTCTGGTATGTATGGCGTGGATCATTATATGAATGGCGTCATAAGTCTTACATATGGCAAGTCATTCGTCTTTGACAGAAACGTTCGTTTCAATGTATTATGTGACAACCTTCCAAATGTCATCATGGTTGTTCAGTCTATCCATAGAGAAATCGCGATACCATATCTCTACTCTGTGTAGACAATCATCGAACAAATAAACTATTTAATAAATTCTTATGGAGACGTAAGAAACACATATGTAATAAGGTGGCAGAAACTTGTTATTGTACATGACATGTGACGAGCGTGAATATATGCATGTCCGTTTGCCAGTAAAAATTGGTTAATACGTGAACAAATTATATGTCATTCATTTTGTAAAAACTATGGTGATCAATACTAGGAATTAATGCTCACACTATATAACTTGTTGGCGAGACGCCGAATTCTGAATTTAAGGCTAAGTTTCGTCGGTCTGTCACGGTCATATATTGTAAGTGTTTCAAGATTTTTTATCCAAACATTAACATATATCATGGAAATATGTTCTAAGAATTTGTGGCAAACACATATGTGATTTGTTCGTCATGTATCACCGTTCAGGTTCACAGGTGACAGTCAACGTTACCATAGAAACCGATGGTCAAACATGGATATGTATATATATATATATAGTGCCAATATATAAACCGAAATTTGACTTTTTCAGGATAATAGTAATTGCAATTCAGACATATTAAAATTGTGGAAGGTTTATTTGATTTTAAACTTAGTTCTTCGCTTGATTTTGTTCAAAATCGAGACAAAGACAGGATATTTTATGGTGTTAATATGCATGTGTTTTGATTTGATAATGTTTGTTTAGTTGATGTCTATATAGTTATATTTCTTAAAATTATTACATTTCCTATAATTAGTCATCGATCAGGGGCGGATACAGGATGTTCGGTTAGGGGGCGCACCTTTTCAATGACGTTATTGCCGTGTTGTATTATGGGATATACATGTATGAGTAACTACAGCGTTAGTATGAAAAGGAGGAAGTCTCATGTTTCACACTTTCTAATGATCATTCAACTCATTAAAATTAATTGAGAATGAGTCCCTAGTACGATCTAACATTAATATCAAGTCAGTAAAAAAACAAAATATTTAGGATTTGATCATTAGAATATTTGAGTCCCTAGTCTATATCATGGAATTGAATTAGTACGATCTAACATTAATATCAAGTCAGTAAAAAAACAAAATATTTAGGATTTGATCATTGGAATGTTTTGGAGTAGCTAACAGAGCTGAAAAAAAAATATTTGAAGAGGGAACAATTCTTGTAAAAATAAAATCTGCAGGGATGACTAATAACTGAAAGGTGATTCTTCACGCCTAACTCTTAGTAAAAAAACAACATTCCTTATAGTGTATGAAAAACACAGAAAAAATACTGTGAAAAAAAATCAATACAGCAAAAAAGACAGTGAGAAAAAAAAATATATATTTTTTTTTTCAAGTTTATGTCGGTATTGTCACTTACTACTTACTTATCACCGGTCACTGCTTAGGTAGTTTCTAGCATCATGTGTGTGAACTAAATTTCATATTATTTTCAATGATCAACGTAAGATGGCAGCTGCCTCATTTGTCCTCCCGTTGTACTCAGTTGAAAATGTAAAAGCCCGGAAATAATGATTTGTTTTAATTTTAAACTCCCCGTATTTCTGTTCACTGAATGATGGTGCCTATTGTATTATTTGGATGACCTAATTATCGCCCGATTTTCTTAATTTGCAATTTGAATTCCTAATTTTGAAACGTATTTAGTCTTTCCGATTTATCAGTAGGATTGTCACTCGTGTTAAACTTCTTGAACACTGCTTTCCTCTATATCCAACAACCAACACTGATCCGTTGACACAATTTCTACTATATTAATTAAACATTGCCATAGAAATCAAAGATGATCCAATAAAGATGTTTTTGAAACTTACAATTAAATTAAAATTAAATTTCGGCATAGTCGGGTCAGTTAATCAATCTCTCCTGTCTCGAATTTCAATCCCCATCAACCAATCGAGTTGTTAGCGCCCTTTTCTTTAGACCACGCTGTACATGTCCAAGTATGATATGGTCATGTGATATGATATGTCAAGTTTGAGTTACTAATAGCTGTATTAGATTCTCCAGCAGAGTAGAGATGTGGTTATTATATATTGCACGCTCGGTAGGGGTTCCCTGTTTATTTAGTATTGAAATTAAAATTACCTATCAGAGGTTCACTTTTATTTCGTTGTATTTTCCCGTCGTGACAGCGTGCGTCGGTAAACATAAACTGAGCGACTGTAATTGCGAGTACGGGTCAGAACTCCCCATCCATTTCTAAGAATAATTACACAAAAACAAGACTTTCATTTTGAGAATGTGTGCTCGTCTGTTTGTAGACGGTGGCAATCAAGTCTCAACTGGAATGAGGCTGGAACATGGTGAACGTCGGTATGGGGGTCGAATCCGTCCAGCGTTTTACCCTGCTTTCCCGTGTACTATAAATCCGAACACGGTCCAGCGTTTTACCCTGCTTCCTCGTTTACCATGATTCCAAACACGCGCACAGCGTTCTACCCTGAATCCTCGTTTACTATAAATATCCCACCCCTCTATCCCTTTCTCTGCCTTGAAGCAACATGCTAGTACTGGTAAAGCATATATTATCTTCTCTTCGTAGTAGACTCCTTGGCTGTCATTAACTAAATGGTCTATCCTTATTTGCCTCACTTGACTTCAAATAAATGGCTTTAAAACCCCTCAAAAAACAACGTCTTAATCGATGTGTGTTTTTTTAAAATTGAAAGCAATTACGTACGCACATTGCGATGGCGTGCTACAGAATGTATCGTGTTGTACCTTTGAAAGCTTTATAATAGTGTTATTTTATTTAGAGTATATATCTAATACTATCGGTGTCTATTTGACCAGTTATTCGTATCAAAGAAACGTTTATATTAAATAATTCTTTATTATATATTTTTACAGTGTATTAAATAATTGTGTATTGACTATATTCATTGTAAGTACATCTTTACATTTTCCAAACTACTGCATATCAAAAACAATAACGTCTTTGTTTATGAATTATGTATATACTATGCATGACATCATTGGTGATAAGATTTTGTTGATGTGTTAAAACTCTTTTGTTACATAATACACGGTGCCAATGATCTTACGGAAATTATTTATTAGTCATTGTGTGTGTACAATGAATATGTTTCCATGACAAAAAGTCGATTGGCCAGCATTTATTTTCATTATTTGGGCAAAAATGCAAAATATCTAATGAGGCGTGGTCACCGTACACAACGAGAGTACGTCAACGAGAACTGTCTCTGAATTCCGAGGACAGCTTTAAAACTAACTGCGAACAAAGTGCGTCAGTGTAGACTTATACCAGTAAAAAAAAAACCGCGATGACAACTTCCGGTCTCAGTATACAATTGTAATACCGTGTAAAGTGAGGCGCTATCGAGGTACTATGGTAACGACCGTTGCTAAGTAATTCAATGTTTTTAATAGAGAGTTATACATATCGACTAGTGCATTGACCATGATTTGAGCAGCGATGCCCGAGGCCTATGTTACAATCATGATTTATTTTTTTTGGAAAAATTCAAAGTCAATCATTTAAAAAAAAAACGAAGGCACTACTTTACTCGTGGCTAACTCACGAAAAGTGGATGTTCGGATTTACAGGGAAAAGGGTCTGCTATAATTACCGATCGCCTTTGGCGGATAAATCATGTACTTATCAACGAGCATCTACTATCTCGAGTGGCGTGCACAAGGAGAGGTGCATCTTACAGCGTTCTGAGACCATGACATTTTCATAACCTGTTCCAAATATCCTACATACATAGGCAATCTGTTACAGACCAAATTTGCATCCCCTTGAAAGCTCTTTATCGAAACCATTGGTTTAAAGCGTATGTAGGATAGAAATATACATACGAGCGGCTGGAATTATAGTTATGATGTGTATTTCCTTTTGAAAACATGTGGGTTTTTATTCTCGGAAGTCAATAACAGTATAACACTTATTATTAATCGCGTTAATAATTTTAGTTGATGATTCATACGTCACAGATACTAAACTACCAAGTGCTTGATACGGTCTATATCCTTTGTCGATAATGACGTATAATATTAAAATACGTTATTTGGGGACATTTAGACGTCACTGCTTCAAGTACATGATTCATGAGAGAAATGTGTTTATTAATGTCTAATATAAAGCGGATATACACACATATCTTAATTTACTACGAGCCCCATTCATCGACTAATGCAACTTGGTTACATCATTTCCTGTGGGTTGGAAATAAAAATTGTCTTGCTCAAAATCAAGTAGCAAGGCTTTGTAATTTATTGATCGATTGAGAAGACCACGTAACATTGCTTCTTCGTGGTGATTAATGCATTGCACCTTGGGAATTATGTATTGCAAAATATGATTAGCTTATATCAAATAATCATCATCGTCATCATCATTAGCACCATCATCATTGAGATACGTAAATAACCTGCGGCTATATGTATAACACGTTGTACGTACACTCAAGTCAACAGCGAGGAGTTGAAATAAGCGTGGGACGCACGTCAACCATTTAGTTCTGAGCCCCCCGGATTACACTCGTGTTTCCACTGGGTAATAGAAAGTTGCGTCATAGTATTTATGTTTGTCAACTTCTCCGAAGATATACGCGTGTCAAATTTTTGACGACACGAAGGAAGTCGGGCAATTTGTTTCCACTCTGTCGTGTCATTTGTGTGACTTCGCGACATTACCTTTATAAGAGTGGAGCGGAAGAGCTTTTGGGGCTTAACGCACGAACTGTCACTAAAGACTTTGATCTATCTCATTTCCATAGGTCTCTCCGCTGTCAAGTATACAGTATGTACGAAAACTCTGTTCGCCTTGCTGCATGCGTTGTGCTGCTATGTTTTGTTCTCCCCACGGCGGTATACACCACGGACGGCAGGCTGGTGCGTCATGTTGAAGACTTGTCGCAGGAATTCAATTCTTTGAAAATTGAGTACTTGAACATGCTGCGAAAAATTGAAAAATTGGACGTTACCCTAGCAACGCAAGATGAAGCTTTACAAGACACATGGTTCAAGATGGGTAGACTAGAAGAGAAGGTAGATCGACAAACCTCGGAGTTACAGGAGACAAAGGCTACGATAAAAGAGCAAAAAGCTAGAATCGACTACTTGGAAGAGGTTGAAAATACTCGTAGGCTCATGCATTACGGGAATGGCGGCGGGTTTACCCGGAGCAAGCCCATGCGACTTCACAGGCCCGAAAAAAGAACGAACGTTATGAGGGAAGTTGTCAAGAAACAAAACACCGGTATGAAATCACTCAATGTTATTTCTATATATGTTTTAGTTCGGCCTCACGCCGTTGTTTCATGCCCTGTAATATATTGCCATAGGGTAAAAATGATTACTTAATGGAACTGACCCGACGTATTATAATTTGAACGAGAACAACCTTTGACACGCTGACATTGGTTAATTATTGTCACAAAGAATGATGTGACTGAAGGTGTACAACTTGCTATATGAGAAATATATTTGTTGTGATATAAGTTGTACTACACATAGTAGAAGGCATGTCTGTGATACGCCACTCAAAGAAATAAGGAGTCAGGTGACACAAGGATACTTCTTAATATACCTGCAAACAATCTTCAAAAAAAATTATCAAGATAATTAAACCATCGTTTAAAAATAAAACGATTTGTAACATGCACTATTGGTTATGCGGCAAATGGGATGATAACCATCTGTATATTTTTAACGAAATCGATGTGAATTTGACGTCAACAAAAAAGCCAATCGATTCGAATGATTCTCCTGATGATATGCCGTTTAGTACGGATTCTACAGTCTCGCTGTATTCTGTTTGACTTATCGGTCTTCAATAAGCATTGCGGAAATTACTTTTTTTCTTTATTTTACATCCAATTTGAATGTGGTAATACAATGACAATTAAATTTTAAGAGAGAAAAATATACGTCAAATTCGCGGCGTGATTAAATAGAAACAGTCACGCGGTGTAAATCCATTGACAAGTTCGTGTCCGTGATTGGATGAAAACAGTCATGTGATGATTTTCATCAAAGTACTTGTAATTTAGCTTTGGGTGTACAAAGCGTCAAGTTTTAATCAAAATTTACATTGAGGGGTCGTCACGTGCCCCGACAGCATAAGACGTCATCCTTTTTCTGAATATCGTCAGTAAAACGATTTCTGAAGGTTACATTAGAAAGCCTTTAAAGTACTTATTCCGGTGTAAGATGTCAGTCGAGTCATTTCAACACAACTGAGCAGTCGATGACGTTTGTAGCTTATTTGAAGATGTTGTATTTTTAGCTTCAGTAGAACTGTCGTCTTTTTAGCCTCGTTCTCAAGTATGTAGTAGTAGAAGGCTCAGCACCCTCCTCTCCACCTCCTCCTATTCCAATTTCATCCCCCCGGGTAGAGTATGTTGATGGATGAATTATGATTTATCACGGACGAAACACGGTGTTCTTGCAACACATTAATAAGTATTTGATCGATTTTCAAATACGCATGCGCATTGATTGTTTTCTGTGCCTACAATAGCAACCATAGCACAAACGTAATAATATTATTTCATTTTCCATCGAACGAATACTGTTGTGCATGTCACAAAAGCACTATTTTATTGTATACGACAATTCGTCAAACAATAATATTTAAAAAATTAAGTTTCCATCCATATTGTAACTTTAAAACTAAGATGGGTACCAATGCGTAAATCAGTAAAAGACAGATGAATCCAAGTCCTGATGTTTTTCTTCTTTTATTCGTGTACGCGACGTATTGTATGTAAGGTTGTCGATTTGCTCATAACATATACATGTACTATATGATTGTGTTATGAGGAGAGCGATGTAACCGGGGTAACGCATAACTGAAGACATTAAAGAGGTTGTATACTACTACAGAAAAGCATATTATATGATATGAATTATGTGTTGCGTTTCTTAGATGTTATGGTTAGTCTAGTATATTACATTTGTATGGGATCAACTCTTGGTTGTATAAGACAATTTCTTTGATTCAAATTCTTGTTTGTGCATGGGAATTTTAATTGCATAGTACCAATCACAGTCAGCTGGTGCACACGTGATAATAACATAAATGCGATATTTAGTATATGGGGGCCGTCATCTTGAATGCGGCATAAAACTAAATAAGAGACAAGGTATCTTATTTAGTTTTATGCCGCATTCAAGACGGCGGGCCCCATATAGTAAATATCGCATTGGTTTTATTGTCACGTGTGCGCCAGCTGACTGTGGTACCAATATGTGCATAGTTGTGCAAATCGGGAGGACGGTTATATTTCCCGGTGTCTTACTGAGTTTCGAGAGTAGGCGAATTCATTACAGCTCAGCATATACCTACCGGAGTTTCTTTTTTGAACAAATATCCTGGGAGGGTGCACAACACATCTCTGTGAAGGTCACGTGTCTGTCTTCCACCAATCCCTAGCATTTACGATTGAGCAGGCTCCATCAGTCGTTAGACTATCATGAAAGACGACCCAGACAAATAACCAACTAAATATAAAATCTCTTGCAATGGTAGAATCATATTAAATCTAACGAATTCTAGGAAGTTAGGATGGAATATCAGGATTCGATTTTTTTTTTATATAGCTGTGTTTTGCTGCCCTCAACGGTGGACATAATTTCGTTCTCGGTATTCGGGAAATCTGCTTGTTTCACGGGGAAACAGTATGGTGATGCATTAGACAAAAAGACTTTGTATTTACATGCAAACTTTGGTGTTTTCAGTTTTGAGTGATGATAAATTTGAAAACAATATCTGCAAAGAAGAAAATCATATGAGAAAATATAACTGTAAAGGAGTAAAATACACAACAATTTCATCCCGGGATTTCATCCAAAAAATGCTCAAAACTATGACTGTAACACAGGTAATTTCACACCGCTACATCGCCTCCTGCCCTCAGTTTGAAATTAATTATAAACACGTTGTGTTAAATGTTGTATTACATATTGTTATGACCGTTACTAAAAAACAATATCCAACATTATAATAATAATAATTTTATAACTCAACAAGTATCATCTGAGGGTACTGCATGGTAGACAAAAAATAAAATACATTTCACAGACAAAAAACAAATAATACATTATGAGAAACTATTAAAAAAATATATATATATTAACAAAAAAAACAATTGTTTTTATTTAATTTGGTATATTGTATTTTTTAAATATTTAGCCAATGCTATACTACAATTGAATAATTATTAATTATTTATTCTTTTCTTTTTCTGGTTTCTTCAAATAAGATTTTCCTTTCCTCCGATACAGTTGACAATCTAGGATGAAGTGAATTTTATTCTCGGCTACATCATTTTATTGCATTTTTCTGGTTTTCTTCTTCTACCTAATTCTATTTCCAAATTTTAGTCACAGATTCAAAAGTTTGTCACAATTCCATGACCAAACAAAAAAGTCATTCACTGCCAAGTCAGCTAACTACACATGCGGCACCCCCCCCCCAAATAATTCACTGAAATAACTAATACTATTCTGTACATTTAGTAGTGGGGGAGTATGCTATATTATAGCGTTCATAATATAGAAAATAGCAAAACGTGGAATGAATAGAGCATCATGGGTATTTTCTATTTAACTACAAACTTTATTTGTTTACAAACTGCAAAATGACGAGTGGCTATACCACATCATGATTGAAATCGCCTTCCATCGACCATTCAACATAAACATCTACAGTTTATAACACATATAATGTAAAGTATATACCTTCATTCACAATTCTGATCATGACAAGTATTTCAATGCAAAATTTTGTAAATTTTAGTTTTCTGGGTATTTTTTGTTTTGTTTATGTTCCAAAACAGGCAGAGACACAAATAGTTTCACATTTTTGCGCTGCTTTTAGAGTAACTCGCTATTCTATGTTACTTTTTCCTTGTTTTTTCCTGTTATATATTCATGACCACATCACCTTGCCTGTGTGTGTATACAGTTTTGTGTATTTGGGTACCAGTTAACGAGCATGGGTATGGGGGAGGGGTTGTTCCCTGATTAAAGGCTCAGAAGTGAATGACCTGTTTGATTGTTTTTAACCATATTACTATTGTGTCATGTGTATTGGACCCTATATGAATTTAATATTGAGAAAGAGATTATCCTGCATGAATAACAAAATTGATATTATTTTGTTTTGCTTTCAGGGAACGTGGCATTTTCGGCGACGCGGACATCACCGCTCTTAGGCGATAGCAGCGAAGCACAGAACATAACATTCGACCTGGCGTTCGTCAATGAGGGTGACGATTTTGACCTGGATACGGGAATATTCACTTGTGAAGTTGAGGGGACATATTACTTCTCGTTCACGATGCGTTCCTACGACGCAAAACACATCGGTGTTATCTTGATGAAGGGCAATGAAGGCGTAGTTTCCATGGCTACCGACGCAGACGACAGGAGCGTCATGCAGACACAAAGTGTAATGTTAACGCTAAGTGTCGGTGATCTCATTTATCTTAGATTGACGCCATCAGAGGACTTTGCGATTTATGGAAATTCTTTCAACTATATAACGTTTAACTCCTTTCTCGTATTTGCGTAAAAGATGATTATATTGTTGATATTTACATTTTTTTTTTTTGATTTTATCAAAATGGCTATAAATTCGAATCTTTTCTTGTGACAAAAATGAAATAGCTCCAATCACAATAAATTAGTTTTTGTTTTCTTGGGCTTTGTTTGAACTAATGATAGAGTTATTGTTGAGAGATTTGGGCTGAGAATAATCTTTTTTTTAAAAAAACAATACTGAGATGTTTACTGCAAATATGATATATTTCAATTTCAATATCGGTTGGTTTTCACTAAAAAAATCCACTTATCCATTGGAGGTTTTCTGACATGATACATAAATAGCGACCACGTCGTTCAATCGCGTCGTGTTTGATATGGTACCATGCAACGAAAATAACGCGTGCAATAATACATTGTTTGTTAACGCACAATTCTGAACGCAGTTTGCAATATAGACGTAATACACGGTAAACAAGTTTAAAACATTAGTTTCAAAATAAATTCAGTGTCCAGTGAGTTACGCTCTCTATCGTTTACAAATACGCCTATTGAGGGCGCACGTTTGTAAATTTGAATGCAGAATTGTTGTCTTTTACTGTCTTATATACGTTTGGTGTTCTTTGCCTATTATTCATAAATGGAATGTAGCTGCACTTAGGACGTAGTTTGTAGTGACCGTACGTGGTACCATCTCTGTTCCAGTCCATAAAATTATATCATGTCTGACGGTAATTCGGGAATCGGGTTTCTTCATATTAGTCTTCACAAACAGCAAACAATTTTGAATACGTTTCGGCAAGCATATACAAGGAACGTGTTAAATCAGATTGTTATGCAAAGTTCCTGATCACCGTGCAAGAACATGCACCAAAAATGTATGTATACCAAAGTGCATTTAAATCCATCGAGTGGTTCTTCCGATATGAGATGGACACGATTTGACACGAACTCCGAACAGTTCGATACGTGTCACTTATCATCACTGCACAAAGCAGCTTTGCATATGACTCATTTGCATATTCGAATGTGTTCGAACAACAAGAACCTCTGCGGTTAATACAGTTATGCGTAAATCACCTGTTTACTTTAATCAGTTTAATACACAACGTTTTACGCTCTGACTCCGAATAAAATGTTCTGTTCATTGAATTAAAATATACATGAATTGCGTTGGAAAAGTGCTTTCAAAAATGTAAGATTAGTATTAGATTATACAATAAATGACCAACCCTATAAACTGACTAGAAGCTTGTGTTCTATGACTGTCAGACGCGAAAAATCGAAACCGTTCAAAACAGAAATAATATTGAAATATTCACCGGAATACAAGATTAAAAGGGGATGTTTGGGAATCCCTTTGAGTGAAATTAGTGTTTAATGTTTCTTTCCCAACTATGTACATAAGCAGAACGTGTTTCCCCCAGTTTTAGTTTATCACGTGTAACATTACCTTGCACAACGTAGTCCGCGCTAAAATTGTTCGTATTTACGCCTCCGCGGAAATCAGGCATTAATAAATAGTTCGGTTGTCACAAACATTTTTTTCTACTTTTTGTAGTACGTTTTCAGGTAAAACAACTGCGAAAAAAAATACCGTGCGTAGTCGGGTGATTGACCACAAAATTGAAGGCTGCCTGTGGCAGAGGTACTATTGCGTAACACGCACTGGTAATGGGAAGGAGATTGGATTTGACACAGACATACAGTTACGACATCATCTCCTGTTTGTGTTCCAAAAGGCGGGAGCATGTGACTTGGTAAACCCTGAATAACTCAATCAAAATGTCGATGGTCAAAAATGGTTGTAACATGTATGTTAGTTCCTATATTTATTGATTGAAGGCGCGTGTATGTTTTTTTTTACCGAAATATATTCGATTTTATAATAGTTAATATAATATTGATTCTTAGTGCATAATTGAAACACATGTTGGTTCTAAAAATAAATTACTATGTTAAAGTTCAGATGAGCATGGATACACCCGACATACAATTTCGTGTTATAAACAAAAAGCTACGATAGTTCTATATCTCTTGCTTTCGCTGTGTTTGTTATCGACGACTTTGATGTTAAGAATACATCGATGAATTCGGTTAGATAGTCGCCATCTTGGATTAAACTTCACAGCAAGTAACCTTGCATAGTTTTTTGGAGAAAAACAAAACAATTTCGGACCATCTATCTCTAAATACATGGCATATTAGTTTTTGTTTCTATGGAACGTATGAATGATAGCTAAATACTATTCTAGAAACTCCAGATATTGAAAACACAGTCTGTGCTAAGATAATCCGTAGTGTGTTAAAGGACGCAGCTGGGAAATGTCACATGATTAGATCAAATAAAAGTACTAAGCGCGACCAACTAATATGGTTTGATACAGAATTCACTTCATATAAAAAGAAACAACATAAACTATTGCGAAGATTCCACCAAACAAATAATGTACACCATTTACGCGAATACCAGGTTGTTCGCAATAAATTCAAAAATATATGCAGGAACAAAAAACGTGAATACTTGGAAAACCAAAGAGCTAACTATTTGTCGCCTCAAACAAATTCTAAGCTGTTTTGGTCAACAATTAGACGCAATAGTACAATCAGTAATAACATCCCACCTGCCATACAAGCAAACCAATGGCATACTTTTAAAAACTCTTTTCTTGTGCACCTATAAGTAATGAATTCGTCTATCAGAGCAAATCGTTAAGTTACTTGGAGTCTGTGAATGAATTTAATTATGCAAATGAAATTGACTGGAACGTATTATATAAAAGAAAGATAAATCACCAGGACCTGATGGTTTGCCTGGCGAGTATTTTAAATCTTCTGTAAATATAATATTGCCATATCTACACGTCTTGTTCAATAAGATCTTTGATTCTGGCGAAATACCAACTGACTGGTCAAATGCAATCATTATACATATATAAAAATGGGTCGAGGGTTGATCCAGGGAGCTATAAGACAATTTCACTACTTGATATTTTTGGGAAACTTTTTACGTCAATTCTTAATGTACGTTTAAACTTTTGGGCAGATGCGGCGGGTTTTCGTCATGGATACTCGACAACTGACAACATATTTATCCTTCAGGCAATTGTTCATAATATATATAACCAAAAAACCTGGTAAATTATACTGCGCCTTCGTGGATTTCTCCAAAGCATTTGATAATGTAGAGAGACAACGTCTTTGGTATGTCCTACTTAAAGGGGGAGTAAATGGAAAGATGTTTAAGGTATTACATAATATCTATGCAAATGTAAAATCATGTGTCAAAACTTTAACCGGATATACTGAATACTTTCAGTACCCTATGGGTGTTCGCCAGGGTTGTATGTTAAGCCCATTCCTGTTCTCCTTCTTTATCAATGAATTATGTAATGAGCTGAATAATTCGGAGCGCCACGGTGTTCAATTATCTCTAGATTTAATTGAATTATTCTGTCTTCTATTTGCGGATGACGTTGCAATTGTATCAGATTCAGTTGTCGGACTCCAGAGGTTATTAGATAAACTAGAATTGTATTGTGAGCGCTGGAGTATGTCTATAAACTTAGACAAGACCAACATTACTGTTTTCAAGGGCGGGGGACATTTATCAAGAAACGAAAAGTGGGTTTATGGAGGGTGGAAGTCCACACCGTATCATACTTTAAATATCTTGGAAATATGTTCTCCTGTAGACTACACTGGTCAATGGCAACAAAACTATTTGCGCAGCAAGCAGGGTCTTTGATACAATGATATTACCAATACTAACGTATGGGGCGGAAATCTGGGGTTTTAGAGAGTGTAAATGTCTAGAACGAGTCCAATATCTTGCCTGTAGAATGTTTCTTCGTGTTTCAAATAGATCACCAAATAGTAGTATTCTAAGAGAATGTGGGAGATATTCTATCTATCTGTACTCAGCGAAACGCTGCATTAAATATTGGGCAAAATTAATTTCCATGCCAAATTCAAGGTACCCCAAGAAATGTTACAATATGCTATACAATATCGAAAGGTCGGGAACCAGAACAAAACACACCTGGATCAGTGACATCCAAAACTTACTTTCCATTTGTAATATGAATGATGCTTGGCTTGCACAAGAAGTTGGAAATGTTAATGTGTTTATAAATACATTTGTGGAACGATTCAAACAGTATCTTTCTTTGGTATGGCGGGCTGACTTATGTACTTTAGACAAGTAAGATACTTACTGCCAATTTAAAACTACCATAGAACCAGAAAGATATTTGTTTTCTGTTCATATTGGAACCCATATGCAATCACTATCTCGACTACGATGTTCATCACATTGTTTACGAATTGAAAAAGACAGAGGTCATCTAGAAAGAGATCAACGTACGTGCGAGCTTTGCAATATGGATTCTATTGAAAACTAGTTCCATTTTTTATTAGTTTGTAATTTTTATAACCACATTAGATGTCTCTATATTCCACACTACTACTGCACCCCACCAACCGTAAATACATTTATCGAACTACTAAAAACTCAAAATGATGTACTTCTACAGCGTTTAGCTGCGTTTGTATTTAATGCTATGAAACTTAGGAGGGAAGCCGCTGAAATATTGTAAATAATTTAAATATTTTGTATTTACTGTTTTGGGCCGATGGCCATGTATTAGTTAATAAAGATCCTATATCTACAAAAAAGGATAGCTGCGATCTAACTTAATAACCTGCCCGTTGATTCGGGCTGACTTGGTTATAGTTTGGTCGGTACAGGGGTTTGTATATATAATAGCAATTTCATACAATTTCTTATTCAGGAAGAAAAATGCGATCAATTACACAGTAAATGAAACTGATCATAGTAGTTGGTCAAATATCATTGTCTGCCCACATGATTACGCATTCGTTCAGACATTTATTTTTCAAGATGGTTTGATTAACAAGTTTATTCACGCGAGTGACTGATATAGACAAATTAACAGATCTGTACATCAACAGAAATATATAAACAATACTATGAATAAGTAAATTATTAATTACATGTTCCAATCTAATAACTGGCAATAACTAGGTGGACTACATTATCAACACATCTGTCAAATAGTTAAATGCTTAGTAAGTAAGTAACAGCAGTTCGTGAATAGTCATCGCATTGCAGTCAATGTGTATTGAAAAATAAAGGCTCGTGTTACATTTGTGAATTCATGATAAAATTGGTTTTAAATAGAAAACAAACCGGGACACAACTCGACTGCATTCTTAATCGTGTCAACGAACAGTAGCTGCTAACATATTAGTTCAGGGGTCAAATGCTCAAAATGTTCGTTCTGTTGCGCCCACTGTTAGAAATAGTATGTCAAATGTGATAGTTAAATGTGACATTTGCAGTTACAAAATAATGCGTGTTGTGAAGCTGGGTTGATGACAGATCTGAGTCGAGCAAATGACGTAAATGTTTTAATTACTAGTAGTTGATTCAGGTCGAAACCAACTTCAAGAAAACATCGTGTACTATATGTCGAATAACATATATTTTAATGTGGAATTCAATTCTAAAATAAAATCATTGCTCGAATGAAACTTGATGATTTGTTGATTTTTTTATGAATTACTTTTTATGAACAACATCTTTGTCATGAATCCACAATCTACCCAACATACAAAAAATGTATTATAAAGACAGATTTACAATTGGTTCCCATTGGCAATGGCTACATATAGTTGCAATTAAACCGCTCCTAATTTCTTTTGGTATCGTCAGTTTTATTATATTTTTTTCAAAATGAAAATATGAATATGAAAACCTTAATAAGTTGTGGGTGGTCAAGCCCTAATTTGCATATTCACCTGGATGAATGACGTAATCATATCAATTGCTTTATATTCAGAGATACAATGTTGTATATCAAATAAAGGTATTTTAATGTAGAATGATATTCTGCAATCATATTACAGACCGGAGATGACAATTATTTTGATATTATTTCGCGATTTTTTTAATTTTTAGGAATTACTAAAATTGGATTTATTTGCACTATGCCCAGTATTGCAGAGTGTTGTATATACAAATCAAGACAGTGCATGTGAAAATTGTGTTCTGTGATCAGAATATTTAATTTCATAACGAAAACAAGGATGTCGCAAACATTTTAATCAACTCTGATCAGTGATTATATTGCAGAATTGAATTCTGAAATTGAAAATATTTTCATTGGATATATCATATGATCTCTAGTTTTGGAATTGGTTGATTTTTTTCGAGCTGAATGTCATCAAATTAAAACAGCTACGTATTTGTTGGATTTTAAAAACTTGGAATCTCTATCAATCCAGCTCATCAACATGCATTTTTAGAACGACAACTAACTTTACTGTACATTTTCTCACAAAGGGTTCACCAGAAAGAACTGGTCACTGGACTAGGTTCGTTTCACGTAATTAAAATGAATCCGATTGTTAATATATTCACGTCCAAATAAACTACTACTGAGTTACTACAAAAACAGATGATTGCTAAAATTAGTACATGATGATACATAGCAGGTGACGCAATGCAATGCTGAAGAATGCTTGTGATTTTTTTACATTTAACTAAACCGCAAACCATCCCTAAATGTCGACGCATTATGGGTAACCATATTCAGAAATAACCACACACTCAAGTAAGCTGTGGCTTTTGTCATTCGAACTTCTGTGGTCAATTAGCTGATTTGTGAACTGATTGAAGAGTTCCCTATCTTAACTCAAAATACAAAATAGATTCTATATCGATGAAAATAAAGATAGGCAAGGGGTCTTAATCCACATTTTAGACTTCTGGAGCCAAGAATAGTTATCGAATATGATTATCATTTTCTTCATCGTTCTCCTTCGAAGTACATGAAATCCTGTAATTTAAAAAAAATGACAGGTTGTAGTAATGATTCGATATCGTACCGGGAGATTTGTTTTTTGCCATAATATAACGAACAATACAAATAGTAGTTGACGTGCACTTACAATTAGTAGGCTGGCTGATAATACCAACATCTTTGCTCGCACTTCGAGATCTTTGGGAACTGAAACATATACGCATATAAAGTAAATTACATGTGAAATCAAGAAAGTTCTATTTTTCGCGCCGCGCGATGCGGTGGGCGAGGGCGTGCTAATATATATTTACATAGCGTGAAGAATTGTGTCAATCATAAAGCGTTTCAACCATTTATTAGAAGAAAAAGTGTTGGTTAGTTCATACTCAAATAATTCTGAAATATGTATTACATGCCTATCTTGTTAGCGTGTATGCGAACCGCGCCGCACAATTATGATCCTACTATAAAAGGGCCCTGATCGGTGATCCATACTTAATTAGTTAGGAGAATCATCTCTCTTTCGTTTTTCACTTCAAATAACAACAGAAGATGGCCTTTTTCAGTGAGTGACTAAGTGGAAAAAGAATCAACAGTTGATGCGAGTCCCACTTCGTTTTAGACAGTAATTTCATTTTCCTGCCAAACGATTATAACATTATAATAAATCATGATACATTTATTTACCCTTCCTGTTACTTAACAGTAATTGACAAGTGCTTGAGAGATTTCTACTTTTTTCTTCTCTGCCTTCGAATCTAACCGGGTTTTCAAGAAAATATTGGCTAATGTTCAAATCATTATAGATTTGGCAAACAATCAATACGACGATATCCGTAGTAAAATGCCGAAACGGAAACGGACGGATCTCGTAACAAGAAAATGAGGTACACTGGATCTTTTGACAAAGATTTTGCATGTACGCTGATTAGCTAACATTATGATTGTCTTTCTTTCAGATCTATTGTATAGGCAATATGGGAGGTAAGGGGGGGCGTTCGTATACTAATAGACCACTTGTTCATGATTCAGTGTCATGTGTATATTTTTCTCGTGTACGTCATCAATAGTATAGCAATCCTCATTCGTATGTAGTTATATTACATGTACAATTAAAACAGTCTAGCTGTGATACTTGGACTGGAAAATAAAGAAAATATCGCGAAATTCAGGAAAAATATGTAGGTGGATTGTAGCTCTTGGTTCGAATTTTTTAAATAAGACTGATACGTATCATAGTATATGACGTCATGTATTTACTTTGTTCTGATCCATCACGCATTACGTAATACGTTGTGCATCTGCGTTTTTAATCTTTTCTGGTGGATTGATTCATCATTAGTCCAGAGTTTTTTTTTAAGTAGGTAATATTAAGTAGTGTTACATGAAGTTACATCTGCGCTCTGGTCGAGATCCCACCACTCAATCGATGGTTTACATTTTAAAAATGTGTTACTATGGAAATCATGACAAGCAGCTTATCAATTTGCAAATAGAAAAAGTGCGTGATTACGTAATATTGTCGTCATAAGCTGTGAATAACTCTTATCCATG
Organism: Saccoglossus kowalevskii; assembly: GCF_978046115.1. NCBI lineage: Eukaryota > Metazoa > Hemichordata > Enteropneusta > Harrimaniidae > Saccoglossus > Saccoglossus kowalevskii. The sequence continues at coordinate 20,776,797 of NC_140641.1, forward strand.
CCGCTCGGTAAAATTAATTTTAATTGAAGACAACGACGGTGCAAAATATTCAAGTGATTAGCACAAATGTTATTGAACTTTGCTGAAGAGTAAGACTCTTAAATTATTGCCTAAAGCCGACGGATGTGACGTATTTGACAATTATCCTAATTTAAAGCTGTAATCATTGACGGAAGTACCTGGAAATGCCTCTAGAAATCCCGCGAGATGTACACCTGATTCAATGAAATACGTATTAACGAGGTCTAATTAATTTGAGTTTGCTGACGGTAACGCGCCGTGTTGAATTAACATTCACCCATTTATGGTCAGTGTAACCGTGAACCGGGCATCGCAGTATATTCTACTGATATGATACAGTCAAATATATCTACTATATTGAGTTTAAGATCATCCAATCTCTCTAATTGATAGTGCTAAAAAATAATAGCAATGTGTCCTGGAAACGATCTACCACATAATATTATCCACGGTCTGTGTTTATTCCCCTTTTATTCATAATTTGTTTTGCGTTCTTGAAAAGCGCCCGTTAAGCACTCTTGGTTATTTTTTTATTATAAACGAATATATTTAATATTAATATTATTATTCGGTGGCGTTTATCTTTAATCAAAATAAACTCCGTGAAAGCTCTAGTGTTGGGACACCTCCCATGCTAATTATGTTTATTTTTTTAAACTTAATATCAACGTCCAATAACTAGCTATGGGTTATTAATATGCAAATTGTGGTGATGCAGCAATTTCGAATGAAGCTCTTACATTTATATACTAATATCTTATCTACCAGATATCATGAATTGACATCGAAGATTGTAAGATACCGGTAAAGAAGTCAATTATTATGATTAACATTGATACCCTTGTTTGTGTTGCAATACAGTCAAGGATTCCGAATCTGTGTGGTATTAGTCCAAACATTGTATCAAATACGAGTTTTTGAATTATGATAGAAATGTGAAAATAAAATATATTTAATACAATTAATCTGCATTAAATGCACACACATTTGTCTGCAATCATTACAACTTATTCCTGCACGGTTAATAACTTACCTATTCGGGATTCAGATAAAAACATGCAAGAACCCTCTCACTGTCTAATTAATGGCAAGAACCCTATCCCGTTTACTTAAAAATATGCAAGAACTATCTCATGATCGAATTAAAATGCAAAAACTGTCTTATCGTCTAATAATTTTACAATTGTCACCAAATAATCAGGTATGTGTATAGTCGCATAGTGTAAATAAAACGACAGTTTTTAATTCAACAGGTGGTTCTCGAGACATGTGGGCACAAATATGAAAATGATGAATACAAAGGCTCTTGTTGAGTATAGCGATGAACCACAGTGTGTTACCTGTATATGGGTCACGTGACAATTTCAGCCAATAGTCACGGAGTAATGTGACACGTTCCAGTAACACGGAATCATGAAGACGTTTAACTGCGGATGTTGTTCAGAATAACTAATAAATTAACTAATTAACTAATAAATTATATGTTGTCTGAGTTCAGACTGATGAGTTGAAATGATTATTTTTGGCAGATTTAAGAAGAAGGGGCAAATAAATGATTACTAAATCGCAAACAAAAAAGGGAAGGTTGGAATGATACTTACACGTGACAACTAGACTCTCAACATAGGGGTACAGTTCATCGAGTGAATTATCCCATTCTTTGCTTATCATTCCAATCTCATCCTCGCCGTCTTTGCTGTAGACCTAATGGTCAAAGGAACAGTAAGTTTAATTTTCTGTTATTATCAGCTGAATCGTTTCTAATGGTGGCAGCAAAATACAAACAGACGAGGCGTTGTTTGTATTGGTAAACGTTAACATTAAAACGGGAGGGGGTCTTCACCTGCGCACGCGCGGGAATTGAGTCCCAAGCGACGATAACAACACACGCTAAAAACGCAAAAGCTCATGGGTAGACTCTTGTTTGTAAACAATGACACGCTATGGCCATCTGACGCATGCGTACGTGACGACTCCCCCGCTTTAAAATCAATAGCCGCAAATGCTTGCAAGCGAGAAAAGGAGAGGGTCAACGATATAACGTCATAGACGATATTGGGGTATACTGAGTAATATTGATAATATTTAGGGGATAATCATAGAGTTCAATGCCAGAATAATGAGTTGCATCTAACTTTCACAGTTTAGCTGAACGGTAACTAAAAGTTCGCTGCTCTATATTGAGATTTGTGGATATGGCAATCTTGCAGATTTACTGATCGTGTCATATAATTATGTACATCGGCTTGGGTAAGAAAATAATACACCTATACAGGTGCATCGAAATTCAAACATTTAAAGCGCGGTAGTCGTCGCGCTGCGCATGTGCGAGATATATGGGTCTCATATAAATAAAGATGGAGACTTTGACTGTTGCGCAGATCAACGAGTACGAACTGAGACGTTTCCAAGCTTTAATTAGGTAATTTTCAATCATGTTATTCGAAAGTATCGAAGGAGTCACCGGCGGTAATCAGTGCAAGTCGTGCCCACGTCAAACCTCATACTTGTGATTTCCATTTGAAGAGCGCATTGGATTGTGGGAAAATCGATGTTGAACAACAAAAATCTGGCACATGCGCAGCGCGACGACTACCGCGCTTTAAATGTAAGAACGACAATGAAGTAAACAATACGCTGCCTGGTTGACATGATGTCAAAAGGTAAATAACAAAATAAATGAAGCGTTCTATTCTTGAAAACATATATTTTATCAAGCTATTTTGTTGTTGTATTTCACAACACAACAATAGTCCGATGCAGATTGTATCGGGCCGTTCGGCTTTGAACGCTGAATAAACCCAATTAACCTCGTTTTTCCATATTTTTTCGATAATCAAGATCTAAAACCAATAGGAAATTATATCCATTTGATCAAAAATACATTTTATAAACTCAACATGTTGAAATCAACAAAATTGGTGGGTAAGGGGTGTTGAAGGCACGGCACTGCCAGTGTTGGGGTGGATATAATCGTGCAAGATTTCGGTTTTGACATTTTTTAAATATTCGTTTCTGTATATGTGCCAACTTAACAAATCAGTTTATTCTATGTCGTATTTCGAATAAATGTACACCCCAGTGCATGTTCCCCTGGATGTAACACAGACTCATGCGCACTGCGGCGTAAACTATATTAAGTATTTACCGGAAACAAGATATCATGGTAGCATCTGAACTGACTGTACGGTCCATGAACTCTGAGGATCACTTCGTCATTGCTATCGTAAATAACGAATCGTGGATGAGTTGGGTGCCATCTGTACAGGGAATAAAAATAGATAATAATTCATATAAATCTAGTTGGATTCCAGTATGAATTTAGCCATTTTTTTCAAGTATTTGCAGAATCCTAGCGTACGTGAGCAACTTGTAAGGTACAAATGGTCACTGTTATCGTACGCACCAACAAATACAAGTAATTTTCCCCATGATTTCTGAAAACAACATGTCGTATATTGCCGGCCATGTTAATTGTGTATGCATCTGTCCATATCGTCTCTTTTTCACAAATTACGCAGGGATTTTGCCGAGTTGACACCATATGTTATAACGTTCTCCACTACTGTGTGGAATGTATTATAATCCATTTTGAATGGATATGATTTTAATGTGTGCCTCGTTATTTTTTAATTTACTCACAATTGTTGGACGACGCCGTAAATCTCTTCAGTCTCTGTCCCCGAGACGTTCATTCTCATAACACAACCCGGGAACCAGCAGCAGTCGCAACTCGCTGGGTGGTCAAGTTTTGTGATGTCAGTTGCCTCGTTGTCGACAACTTTAATTACAAATTTCCGAGTGTCTGTACAGCAGACGGTTCTGCGACAACAGTTGACCTCTGTGTAAAATGAAATGGTAAGTAAAAAGCTAACAAAAAATGTCATATAAGAATGGTTGTCGCCGGGGGGGGGGGGTCGTAATTTTTTCGCTGTTTGGTCTTGAATGGGGTATAGATTTGCTTGCATTTAGGTCCAATATCAGGTTTGCCTGTCTAAGATGGGGCCGGGGGTGGAGTCTGTTTTTTTTAATTTCTATGTAGTTACCCGAGTTTCAGTACTTTTATTGATGAATCCAGGTGATTCAACCTATACTTGGATACATTTAGTGACAATGTGGTATCCAATGAGATATACACAATCACTATTTGGTCTATAGTGGGGTATGGTTTTTGAAGTTAAAATGGTGTATGGTGGGGGTCTGGGGTTTTATTTCCCGGCCGCATACCCCTCCAAACTGAAAGGCCAGTGACACCTTCGAGGAGTATTCGCGAAACCAAAGATTATATAATTATTGCTACCCGCCCCTTCAATATATGTATTTTTTACGCGTTGTCACGACCACCGGCCTTTAACCCAAATTACCACACCTAACTAACCTTAGGTCAAATTCATAACAAAACTCAGCTGACTAAAATAAGTAGAGACCATGAAATCGACGAAATACAAGAGCATGAAATCAAAACATTTTAAAGTTTACAACAATGCGTGATGCAGTAAGTTAAACAGATTATTTTGGTATTACTATCAAGGGGGAAATTCTTCTCCACGGGGTTCTCCACACGTGTCAGGGGGGAATCTCGTCTCGTCTCTATATCTCGTCCCCTTGAGGTATGGGATCGGGAAAGTCACTTAAGCTTTACAGTCAAATAAATAAGACACACACAACGAAATACGTTTCAACTCCCGTCTTAGTCGGTTTTTTGAGCACTCTATAAGACACAGCGCCCTGGGGAAAAGTCCCCAAGACTATCGCAAGGCTGACCCAAGACTCTCTTAGACTGCGTCAACACTCGCCCCAAGGACTGGACTGCGTCTGTCGTGCTGTACTCGCCAAGACCAACTCAAACTCTTTTTATTCATTTTCAAAACTCTAACCAATTACAATGCAGTAAAAAGACTCTAAGGCGCAACCTTCAATCATACAGCCAGTCAAACTAAGTACTGAACATGTCATATCTTTTGATTAATCGTTCACTACATTAATAACTACCAACTGTCAGAAATAATAGTCTGAATAGCTACGGTTATCTCGTAATTAGTTGCAAATCACTGAGCCAAGGTCCGTCCAAAACTTCAAATAGGCCTAAACGATGACAGACATAACACAGCAATTCAGCTAATAATCAACTAATTAAGTCGGTCAACAGATACGCGTAAACTAATTCATGACATTACCTTCGTAGGCAAACAAAAACTGATCCCCTTCTTCATTGGTTAGACGGTACTTCGATCTTATATCCGCCCCCAAATTCACTGGAAATAAAAAAACGAGTTGTGTTAGACAGAACGTGTACAAGAAAACGCTTATGTTTATAAACTCGCCTCAAGAAATCACATTGTGTGTATTACCGTTATCGGAACAGTGCTGACTCCTGGCGGGTGTTCTCTTATTTGTGTCCGTTAATTAATGAATTAATATGTCAGCAAAAAAAAACGTGTAAGAAACACGTCACCATTTCGTTTCGCTTTTCTTTTTCATTAGTTCCTAAAAAGATCTGTACAGACAATTTCAGGTTGGACAAAGTGTTTGTTCTTAAATTTAGTGTATTAATGATCACAATAATTAATGCACGTTAATTAACCATTTATGGATGTGTTCAAATAACTAACGCGAATTGTTTTAAATGAACGATACTGATTACTAATTAGGATAATATTACAATTAAAAAACAACGCATTATTCGTTTGAAATGTGCACGTTACTGACGTGCGGGCGCAGTTATTTTATAAACTGCACAGTTAAGATTACGAATAATAATTTGTGAACACTTGATTTTTTTTAATTAATAGTATATCTTTCGTGTTTTGTTAGAAAATGAACTAATTTACTTAAAACATTTTCCATAGTTATTTCTTACATCTCCTTTTTCATTGAAATTATCGATGGCTGACATTCGGTCTTACAAATCACGATATTAACGGGCAAGATTGTGTTTTTTTTTTATTTGTTTCACATTTACTATTATATGGTGGAAAGTCGACGCCAGGGGAATAAGCCTAATCACGTCGTGGATACACTTGCATAATTGTCAAGGTTTTGGTTAATAATGTTGTGCAGCCTTGTACCAAACAGTTTTCATCAAAGTTGGTGTACACAAATTTGACCCAACAACAAATTGAAAAACCTTATGTTGAATATATGTGGTCTAACAAGTATGATATACCAGCTGAATATTGGAAACATATTTGGGGGAAAAGATGTATGTACACTACTTATGACAGAAAACTGTCAAATTTTATATTTAAATTTATTCATTGTATCTTGCCAAATGGATATAATCTGTACAAATGGAAAATACGAAACACACCATTCTGTGATAAGTGTTTTGTCATTGAAGACAGTCTCCATATATTCTATAATTGTATTGATGTACGAAATTTCTGGGACAAAATCAGATGTTTTATCTTTATCTACTTTGGCACTGACGTAATGTTAAACATGAGAACACTTATTACCGGAACAAACATATTAATTATCGACTAAATTCTAACTATTGCCATGCACTCCCTCTTTAAGAGATGGTGCCAAAATAAATGCGACCCAAGAACGAATTTTGCTTTTTTTATGTCCCAGCTCAAAACAACCATTAATAATGAACTACATCTAAATTATGAAAAGGCAAGTAAGAAATGGACAGCATCATTAAGTGATACGGTTGAACCCGTATAAAGTGTTCTTCTGCAGTGTATAAAAATATTATTATTTAAGTAATGTATTAAACTGAACTGATATGACGATAATTAAAAAAAAAACAGTTTTCATCAATGGTAAATCTCGTATAGTAGATTACATCTGCGTTTGCTGTTTACGCATGGTGATACCGAGGACACGCTTGTTACCATTACCAACCGAAAAAGTCGTGGAATCAAAGTACATCCGTGCATGTGAATGCATCTCATTGCCATTGGCAAAACTGAAGTTTAAGATTAATCTTAGTTCATATTTAACTGTGGTTATTATATCGCAAAAATACTATAAAACTGCCTGAAAGGAATAGATACAAAATAATTACAATTTTGGGACAATTGCCGTAGGAATCCATGGCGTGTTTTCATAACAATATTGTGTGTTATACAGGTAGACAAGGATTTCCGGCGAAATTTTAGATGGCAGCCAGCGACTTTAAACACCACTGCAACACTGCCTTAAACACCACTGCAAGACAACACTGCATTAAAGACCACTGCAACACCAACACTGTCTTAAAGACCACTGCATGACAACACTGTCTTAAAAACCACTGCAGGGCAACACTGTTTTGAAGATGCTACCTTAAAGACCACCATTGAGGGACGCATGTTTTACTCATATTGCTCAAAATTCTAAGATGTGGAACTTACCTTCGATTGTTTCTCTTACTTGGACAAGATGAACCTTATCAAGACCAACTAAGTACTCTAAACCATATGGAACCCCGGGCATTGGGTCCAGTTTAGGCGCAAACGGAACCATAAATTCGTTCTCCGAGTCAAAACTGCTTCTTCTCCTTCTGTCATATTTATTATGCTCAGGCTGAGTTGTTGATGTTGGTTCTTCCTTTCCAGACTGAGTTGTTGATGTTGGTTCTTCCTTTCCAGACTGAGTTGTTGATGTTGGTTCTTCCTTTCCAGACTGAGTTGTTGATGTTGGTTCTTCCTTTCCAGACTGAGTTGTTGATGTTGGTTCTTCCTTTCCAGACTGAGTTGTTGATGTTGGTTCTTTCTTTCCAGACTGAGTTGTTGATGTTGGTTCGTTCTTTCCAGACCGAGTTGATGATGTTGGTTCTTCCTTTCCAGGCTGAGTTGATGTTGGCCGTGGTTCTTCATTTCCAGGGTGAATTGTTGTGATTGTTGATGTTGGTTCTTCCTTTCCAGGCTGAGTTGTACTTGTTGAGTGTGGTTCTTCATTTCCAGGCTGTGTTGTTGTACTTGATAAGGCTGGTTCTTCACTTTTTGTTGTTGATGATGATGTTAGCGGTTCTTCATGTTTAGCCTGAGTTGTTGCTATTGATGATGGTTCATCATTTTCACAAAGTTCCTGGTTTTCGATAATCAGTTCTTTATCCATGCTCACCTTGTCTGGTGCTATGAGTGACTGAACGTTATCCCAAGTCACAGAGAAAAGTGGTCATCGACGATGAAGAACTATCTAGTGCAATGCACTTTATACACCGTGACGGTCACCCTTTGCAATTTGCGTTATTATTATTGTAACTTAGGGGGTTTTGTTCAAAGTCGCATCCCATGTATTCAGTCATAGGTCCATTTAATATCCCCGATGACGTAATGATTCATTCAAAACGTCTACGATCCAGTAGTTTAATCGTCACATGTACGAATGTAACAGATATGGTTTTTGCCCATTCATGTGTAATTTTGGGTATTTTTTAAAAGTTTTTGCTTGATATGTTAATGCACACACACGGTATTATGATTTATCGTAAACCGAATCATTTATTTGTCATCAGAAATAATTACAAACTATCATTGTTTAATTACATTACATGTATTTTGAATTAATGGTACGTACAAGTAATTAAAAGCTCACGGGTGGTTCATTTCTTTCATTTTTTGCGATCAAACACCGGTCAAAATCATGATTTAGTATCGTGTATATCGCTGAACGATATTCATATTCATATTGCGTTTATAATTGGCAATATGGATTACTTTTTGGATTTTTGGGGTGCTTTGTGCTTGTTTCTATATATCAGATTTTCGTTGTCCCGTGTCGTTGTTATTCCAAGCACATTTCAATCACCACTCTCTAATACATAATTACAAAAATAATCAATACATTTATATATAATCTGAAGAAAGGAACGTATATATTATTTGTATCGTCGTAAAAACATACACATAGCCTGGGTAACCATGGTTACTATAACACAGACCGATTTTACTGGTTAAGCTTATGTACCTAGCGACAGAAACTATATTTATCCTATTGCCTCGCTGATTACGTAGCATCGCGCTCATCTGATGATAAAATCAAGTGTAGTATTTAAAAGTATACATTCACGTCCACAGTGACAACTAATTAATTAAACGCCGATGATGTTGCCATGACAATAACATAGATACATGGATTTTTGAAACGCATTATATTCCTAAACTCTCTTTCGTAATATGTTTTGCATGATACAGATTGTTATCAATGAAATATAGCTGAAAAAAACGTTTTTTTTTATGATTTCTGCCACAAGAAACAGCGATTTTCGATAAAGTATGCATGTTTAGGGCTCATCTTCCAGACCGAAAAATTACAGACTTCGTGGTTCAAAAAACGGACCGTATAATTAACAGATACACTTCCAACGGAAATAACCACCGGCTATTAAATATATTGTAAACCAACAAGAAACTATCCGCGGGCTCAAACACGTAAGCAGGGATTCATAATGAAAAACGATACTTGCGTCTGTCAAGAGGGTGTACAAGTATACGTTGCCTCGTGTGTAATTGCGTATGACGTCATGGGACTCTTCAAATCTTAAGCCAGATATCTAGCACGGCTTAAATGTTAAGTAATCAGCTATATGACAAGATACTGTTACGCGAGAACGTCGTAAACCGTCGCGTCTAATTACAGACCATGTTGCCCACAGGCCTCTATTGTTATTCGCATGATTAGCGCCATAATACTTGTTACTATGAATGTAATTGACAGAAGGATGTCGCGATTATCGAACTGACAAACAAGTGCAAACTTACTCTGTAGTATAGTAGTTTAATACCATAATTATTTTGTGTATTGTGACCAGCGAGAACAAGCTGTGAAATATGAATATTCAATCAGCTACAATAAACGTGAATGCTGCTATAGGGAGAGAGATGTTTCTGAAAGTATTAGTTAATAATCAATTCAATATGAAGACGCGTCTGAGATTTAAATTAGCTTTTTTTTCTTGTAAAAAAAATAGAACGTTGGTTATTGATCCCAAAAAAATAAATTCCAGCCTTGCTCTTATACATTTACATGTTGAATAAACACATCAATATCACGTGTATATTTATATGCAACAAGTAATTTAAATTATCAACGCATTAATGAAAATATTACAATATTTATTTGGAGGAGAATCATGCTGTTTTGGTTGAGACATTTTAATAAGATTGCGCATATATTGCATTTGGTGTGGCTGCCCAGACTGGGATGGTGTTATACTATTTTACCTACCTTATTGACATTGTAAATATTAAAACATAGGCTTAGCAATGATTATATCGTGAAACACTATTATTAATCAATCGTGCTTGAATTTTTCTCGGTTAAAATGTGTGTACAAACAATGAACTTTAAAGGTGTTGTATGCGTCACATGGGAAACACATGATCAAACACGTGACTGTGGCGCTTTAATTATAAAACACTTTTATTATTTGTTCCGGCTTCAACCCACATATTTCGGTCGGACGGTTCATATTTTGGGTCAATAAAAATAATTCCAATAATTGGGACAAAGGAAAAGAAATAGGTAGTTATTCTATAAATATTAGGAATTTAGTTGCTCAAATCATGGAAGGTAATAAGAGTGGGGACTGAGAGGGCGCTATTGACGCAAATGAAGTAGAAGACGATTACCATTTTACCTTTTTTACAACGATCAAAGAAAGAAATTATACGTGAAGCCGGGAAGCAAATAATTGATTTCACAAATTTGACAGAAGAGATCAAACTTATAAAGATAATGAAAACTAAAAACATTGAATATTGAATTGGCCAAATTTATTAAAAAGAAAAAACTTGCTCATGAGACAGCAACACCTCTTGTCGACTTAGCATAACCACAATCTTTTTAAACATTGAATTGAAATAAGGCCGCAGTATAATTATTGATGCATTGTAATATATTTTCGTGTGTTAATGGAGAGTGAATCGTGTAATTTTAAATGCAATTTGTTTCCATTCTTTCATCTTTAACTGTTAATCATTTTTATTGTCTTGTAGTTTTTCAGTGACCTTACTTTCAAAAGTCAGTGTTGTGTCAATAAATATATATTGCTACGTACGAGATATCAGCACGTACTGAAATTATTAATCATTTGTCTTTGCAGAGGGATAACACCAGTTGCGTTCACGTTAGTCGGGACCCATTTGGGACCAACTCGGCTTGTGCTCTTCCATGTTCTATCGCTTTGATTTATTTCCTTGGTAAAATGCGATTACATGAATAAATAGCATTCAGGTCAGCTCGGAAACAGTCGGTGTTTTACGGAGATAATTTGAAACCAAAATCACTCAATATGGCTAAATCACATATCTTTACAAAATATTCACAGTGTTCCTATTTGATATTCTAACCCAATAACATGTGTCCATGGTCCTACCAAGATGCCAGCATCATACTAGTATTTCATACACGCAACATATTTAAAAGTCAGTTTCTCATGAATAGACCGGACACTATCATTGCGCAAAAATAAAGTTGTTTTTTCAGCATCGCACGTGTAATCGACTGAGCTTATCTGAAAGTGTCTGGTTGGACTTTTCGAATACTCCAAGAGACAACAAGACGTTTTCAAACAAAAACAATTTTACTACAGGAACGGAGTAGTCTATTATCTACTCCAACAACAACGTTAAAGGGCGGTCGTCGCGCCACGCATGCGCGAGATATTGGTCTCATATAAACAAAGATGGCGATTTTGACTGTTGCGCACACCAACGAGTACAAACTGAGAGGTTACTTAACTTTAATTTGGTATTTTTTTGGTGATTGGAAGGTATCGAAGGAGTCGCCGGCGGTAATAAGTGTCGCCCAGGGCAAAACTCGTCCTTGTGATTTCATTAGAAAAGCGCACTGGATTGTGGGAAAATCGATGTTTATCAACACAAATGTCGCACATGCCGCCCTTTATCTAACAAGTATTTCGTTTATAACGTCATGTACATCGTTCTGCGCATGCATGCTGCTGCCTCTTTTCCCATGCGTATATGAAGTTGCGGTCGAGATTTTTTGTTCAAACTCCAAAATCGTTAGTCCAACCCGTTTTGGGGAGTAATAATCGGAAGTGATGGCGGGTAAAACAAACAAATAAGGCTTGAAACAAAAGAAACAAAATATATAAATCTGGATTAGAACTCGTTCTCGCTCCTCCCCTTCCATAACTTCCATGCTCAAATTCAATACTGGCACCTATTATATTATGCACAATCCGTACTAATTATCTCAACTATCAAATCGAGTAATTCTCATGATTCGAATAATTATCGTCATATAGCATTGTCTAGTTGTTTATAAGTTTTTACAACGGTATTAAATAGTAGATTGACTAATTATTTATATCATAATGGCCTAGGGGCTGATAATCAATTTGGTTTCAAGTAAACCCATCGCATCATCGATTGTATTTACGCTTTGGAGACTTTAATCTCTAAATATGCCAATAGCAAACTTGAGAATTCAGGTAATTACCTATTTTCTTTGTTCATTGATTTCTTCAAGGTCTTTAATTCAGTTTGAAGTGAAGGCCTGTTATTCGAACTCTTGAAATTAGTGGTTTGGTAAGTTTTGTGATATTGTTAAGGCTATTTACAGCAATACCAAGTATAGTAGTAAATTGAAACAGGGACTCGCATCTTACTTTTTGTCTTACTGTGGTGTGAAAGAAGGATGTAACCTCAGTTCTTGTCTATTTAACACTTATATAAATGGCATTTGTGAAGAAGTGAATGGATTGTATTTGTTATGAATATCTTTTTTTTTTTTTTTATTATTTTAGTCTTGTACTGATGTATTTTTTTTTTGGACATCGTTTTATTTTTGTTTTTAAATAAAAATATCATACCCTACTGAAAGATAATAACAACCCTGGCATGATTTGTTTACCCTGATCTCCTGTTTATTTTGTGTAGTTAGGGCTTGCTACTGAGTATTCTGTGGAGAAACTTGTTATAAATACAATGTATAATGAAAACAAAAAAATATGATTTATAATTCTAGCAACAGACTTTAAAAAAAATAAAACTTCCAATTAGTTAAAAGGACGGTCGTCGTCGCGTCATGACGTAATGTGACGTCACCGAGCATTTGATTAAAGCCTTCCGGACTTTGGATTTAATGATGACATATTTTATTTTTTATGACTTTCGTGGAGAAAAACGTAAAATACGAAAAACATTTGCATATTATATAATTGCAGTCTCAAATACAGTAGAAATTATTTATCAATTATTGTTTATTATCAATATCCTAACGTACCGTAAAAATGACACCGTGAAATGAAATCGTTTAATGGTTGAAGGGTTGAAGGCCGCATATATGATTGACTAATCTTCAAATCAATTTTCATTGCCAGTTTGTGTAGAATGCCCTCAGCGGTATGTGTTTGCCATGACACTACGCCCCTTCACTGTTCCCCGGCGTTTCTTGCGAATGGCACCTTGGAAAATCAAATGTTGATCCTGAATGGGGATCTAATAAGAAATGACTGTATTTGAAGTAATTTCCATATCATTACACTAGTACAAAACCCGCTCAAAAACACAAGACAATGATTTCACTATTTGTTCACTGTTCAATGTCCAACGTGAACACGTGACGCACTTTCCATTTTGTTTTTTTCGAGTGCATCCCCCGCTGTCAATCAAGTTGGCAGCCGGAATTGAATCGGTGGCCTGACATTCCAATTTCGTTCAAGAGGTAGCTCAACGCTCAATTTGAATGCAAGAGTTGTAGTCTGACAGTTAATGGCCAAGAGGTTCATGTGCACCCTTTCGCATGTAGTGCTTGAGAGTAAACCCACCCGGCTTGGCGACGAGGAATGAAAACAAGTATCGATACAATGTTGTTCATTGCAACTGCGATGGCGAATAGAAATTGATTAGCAATCATGCACATTGTTGATATTTGATAAACTAGTCTTTAATAGTTTCGTTTGGGAGCATCCGTTCTGAGATTCTTGACATCTTTGTTTTAGTTTTACAACGTATACTCAGAAACCACCGAGAAACACACATATCGACCCATAGTGGAGTTAGAGCCCGTAAAAAAAGCGCTACAAACCGAAGTCATGCGAACCAGGGCTAATCCAATATTATCGTCCGAATCGCACGGTTGAAAAACAAACATATTTTATTTATTTTTTACAGAACATAATTAATTAAAACTACAATATTGAAATATGAATATATCCTCGGTTTGAGGATCGACAGATTAACCTACTGCAAAATGTGATACAATAAACGACCGGGATTGTGTGCGTACTGGGCTAACATTAAATCACAGTCCCTCCACTGTGATTAAATTTGATGAATTTACTTGTGGGACGAATCGACTTTGGAACAACTGCTTATCAACACACGTGTAACACGACGCACGTGTAACGCGACGACCACAGCTTTTTAATATCTTGTGACGAATGCAGTAACTTGTGAAGTTTCAACTATATAGACAAATTTGTATATTTAGGAATATTAATGAGCTTATTCGGTGCTCTGCTCCCTTTTTTTTGGGGGGGGGGGGGTCACGTCACATCCGGACCGTCACCAGACTAACGACAAATTCACACAGAAAATATATTTTTTTGTCAGTCATTGTATCAGTTTTTTGTGTGTGCGCCCTTGCCACATTAGTGATTTCATTTTTATCCATATTTTTGCAAACCCAGTGAACAGCTCTTTTCAAAAGAGAACCAGGCAAACAACATAATGCTCTCGGACGACGTGCTAACAATCGACAATTACTAAATAACAACGAATTTCATTGGCTTAGAAGCTTCCACCCACGCAGGATACGGGACAATGGTAGGTTATAGTATGTTTCAATTTAGCAGCGATAATTTACGCACTTTCACAGCTACTGCGCATGCACGTGATATGTGGCTCGTTGGTGGCGTTGTCGGTAAGGTTTTTCACACCATAACGGGAAATCTTGAGGAAAAAATACAAATAACGTATAAAGTAGCTGAATTGAACTGCTTAATCACGTGACCAGGAATTATTCTGTGCCATGACGCGCAATGCGTAAATAGGAGCTAAGATATCAAAAACGTATCACCAGAAATTTAAACTCACAAAAACGAAACCCTAATAACGGATAGCTGGAAAAATGTAAGTTTTTAGTTATTCGACAAGTCACTATACACTAACTGAAAGTTTCAGTGTGTTGTTGAAATT
The DNA here is from genome assembly GCF_978046115.1 of Saccoglossus kowalevskii. Lineage (NCBI taxonomy): Eukaryota > Metazoa > Hemichordata > Enteropneusta > Harrimaniidae > Saccoglossus > Saccoglossus kowalevskii. The sequence continues at coordinate 20,791,919 of NC_140641.1, forward strand.
GTAATTTTATGCAGCGAAGACGTAACGCAGGTGTGCTTCTGGTTTCTGACGGTTGTGATGAAAATTAGAGAATCTGTTGACAGGGAAATTAGGTTGACCTGGCTTAGTACTCAAAAATAAAAATAAAACAGCAAGTGTATAAGTATAATAACACCACTGCGGTGCTTTCTTAAATTGTATACAATATGCCGAAGATATGGTGTCGCGTACTCTATGAGGCTTAGACAACGGTATTACGTGTAGTAAACTGAATGTGAAACTAATTAAAACAGAAATCATGATTTTTTATTCTATCAAGAAACTTTTAAAAACAAAACTTTCAGTATGATAATAATGCAATTACAGTGATTTACTCTATTAAGGAACCATTTTAACTAATGAACAGTTTTTTCAAATATTTTCACACTAAAAATGATTCGAAGTAATATATAGCAATTCTGCTACATGACTCTGAAGTATAGCAAATAGACTGTCTGGTGAGAAAAATAGTCTAGAACAAGTTTTCAAGCACTTGCATTGCTTCATCATCCGGGTCAGTAAGATGACTTGAATAATTGGAGTAAAGAGATAACTAGGGTGAAGTCCTATAAATATCAAGGCTTCAGTTGCACAAATTAGATACTGGCGTCGTTTCACTCAGCTCCTAAACAATAAAAGAAGCAATCAAAATGAATTTAAATTGTAAAATATTGGTGAAGGAGTTGTCACCTTAGACAATTTTTTTAATAGTATAAAAAGGTGGTCATTAACAAAGGTTTGACTGAATTAGATTTTGTGGATGGCACAGAATTCTGCGTCATTACCGATTGTCTGTCTTCATGACTTCTCTACATTACCATGGGAACGCGCATGCACACACTGACTCTTTCGTAGTGGCAGTCGTGGTATTTTTATTATAGTATTACTATGTCTGTGTCTTCAGGTCTCATGCCACTAATCAATTTAAATGCCTTGCAAGAACCAATGAAATTTTTTAAATATTGTTTTCTCATGTGCTCCCTGTTTGAGGGCGTGATCACCTGGGTCAAAGGTGAGACTAACATGTGGTCTTTTGTTTACTACTTAGCAGCTGTGTACCTGTGGGTTTACTCTGTGTGTATTTTGATGTCCTAATCTTGGTGTTTTTCCAGTGATTTCTCTAGGTGCAATCCAAATACAGTAGGTGTGTCTTGTTTACCTGAGATTTGCAAGAGTTTGAGCTGGCCAACAATAACAAGTGGTTGATTACTGGCATGTTGATTTCTCATTTTTGAGCCATGTTTTCAACTTTGCTTATCATTTTCCTATAGCAATCTCGTCATCTGTTAACATTGTCGTCTATGGAGTTTCAGTTAGTGGTATATGAGCCCTTCAAAATCTAGCCGCAAGGAACTCTGGGGGACTGGAGGCGAATGGGGTCAGAGGTCACTGGCCTGAGTGCGAGGCAACGAGGACGAGTGTGTATGTGAATCTGGTTCGAGGATCTATCCGGTCAGTTATTAATGTTGTTGAAATGGCTGGAAAAAATTATTTCAAAGTAGCTCACCCGTTTTGGATTGTCACGATTGGATTTGGAATTACACTGACGGGGGTAAGTCTAGTGTGTAGATGTAGTGGTCTGAGATTTCTGAATAATTTACAGTAGTTCTAAATCCAAATGTAGTAGGTGTTGTGGCAAATGACAGAAACTATAGAGATTGGGCAAACACGACATAGGTGTTTCCATGCATGCCCCATCGTCTGAGATGAAAACTGACCTTTGAACGCGCTGTTATGTGGCAATTCTGTAGTATAATTTAATCGAGAAGGCTTAATACTACAACGCTGTTTAATGTTAAATGTATAGACGGGGTAGACCCAGCGCCTGTGGGGTATACCCTTGAATATTGAATCACACACATTGAATTCGACCTGTATATCCTCTTCTCCAATATTGAAATATACAATTATTCTATTTTCGTCTGAGTTCATAATTGTAGTTTGCCAATGATTACACGATGTGGCCATAGATTACAAGGTCAACAAACTTTCATAAAGTGTAGGCAATGATGATTTTTTTTCTCCGAAAATATTGAAGGAACGTCAGTGAAATCTTTGCTGCAATACAAATATTTTGCAAATTATTCATGTAGAAAATTTTCTTTCACAAGTTTTAAGTAATGAGTACCTGAAATAAAATTGCTTTATTATGTGTGTTTATTAAAAAAGAATGTATACAATACAGTGTGTGGCACAAACCTGTACATTTATAAGTATTTGTAAATACCAGCCCTTGACTTTCATTCAAATTCATATGTAATTGTGATTGGCTCGTGAGTTCAGCATTGTCTACATCTATACTGCCCACACATGCCTTCTATCCTATATGGATGTACCGTAGTATCTGCAACCACCCGCTTATTTAAATTTTTGCTGATTTGATGATGTTGAACTCATTAATATTAATATATTCTTACTATGATGTCACAACACCATTGTTGGATTGGTTATTTTGAATTCCAACACCTATTTTTATATTTACGTTTGGTTATAAAGGTTATAACTATAATTGCAACATGAGCACAACAAATGCGGCACATGTCAGGGGAGGACGTCAAAGTTAATTTCAATTATCATGCACAAACATTGCACTGAATTGTTTTAATTTTTGCTTGCACTATGCAAACTTTCATTCAAGAGGGAGGAGGAGGGTTGAATTAAATTGGGGAGAGCTGGAGGGTAAGTGTAAAGCTAGAGTTAGGAGATACAAATTAAAGCGGGGGAGTCGTCACCTGCGCTTGCGTCAGGTGGTCATAGCGTGTTATTGTTTACAAACAAGCGTCTACCCATGAGCCTTTGCGTTCTTAGCGTGTGTTGTTATCGTCGCTTGGGACTCAATTCTTGTGCGTGCACAGGTGACGACCCTCCCGCTTTAACTCTTTTCCTTATCTTTACTATTATTACAGTACAAGAACGTGGTAATGCGTAAAGATAAAAAAATTCCAAATTTGCAGTTGGGGATAATTTGCAAAATTCATGCAGTCCTTCAAATATGATTTTTCAATTCATGGAATTTTTACCCATATGGATGCTTCCAATTTAACAAATTGCACAATTTCGAGCTGGAATAAACATTTACAATTGGATTCCTGTAAACCACTTGAACACCAAAAAGTATGTAATCCTTCCCTGTGTATGCCAGGACTCGACGGTGATGTTAATTTTAAAAAGCCACATACATTGCTGCAGCTTGAAACCTTGTGTTCAGGTCTGTCATGCAATAGTCTTTCAACTTTCCATAAGGCCAAAAAAAAAAATTGTTTTGTTGCCCTCAGCGACTGACCGAAAAATATGAAATATCGGGTCTCGTTTTTTTTTTTCGTTTTTTTTAATAGACCCAAATATTAAAGACTTGCCATTTTAAGCAGTAAAAAAAGTGTTTCCTCTAAAAATTAACGATCCCGGACCGTTGTTTTGTCCCCGGGGGATAAGTGGCAACTTTGAAACCTGGGTTGATCTGTATTTCTCTGACATGTTCCAAATACTATTAAGGCTATATACCTCGGCTATTTACGATACCCTTAGTTTTCACAAGTTTAAAAAAAAAAAAAAAAATCCGACCGACGACCCAATTTTTCAATTTTATGACTTGAGGGCAACATAAGTTGTTTGTTTTTTTGCCCTAATGTCATCATGATAAGAAGATGGTCACACAGACATGTCATGTAGTCCCAAACATGGACTTTGCTTTCTGAGCTGTTAATTAATTTTGTGATGCGAAGAAAAAAAGCCTGAAAAAACGGTTTCAAACATTGCATGTACATTCCTTATTTGGAAATAGTACCTCCTAATAAGATACGATGCAAAGAGACTACTGTGAATTTGATGTGCAACAGAATGTCATAGTACTGTAAAAGGATTAATTATTCACTGGGTTTTAATTTTCCTTATTTCGCTGACTGGAAAATGCGCTAAATTAAATGAATATGTAAAATTTTTATCATAGAACACATTATCTAAATGATAAAACTGTGAATTTAAAACCCACTGAATATGCCTGAAATGGTAAATCAGCGAAATTTAAATCCAGTGAAAATTACCGGTAGTCATTTTACAGTAAACATCATGTGTTATATTAGGCATATAATACTGTATTTGTTGTAATATATGCATCTCAAATAGAAGTGCATTAAAAATCACCTTTGTTGTATACTAACTATCTATAGTACCAAACGAAATGCCCCTTTTGATGGTTTTTTGTTAAGATAAAATTTGACCTTTACCCTAATTTTGATTACTCTTTTCAGTTTGCAGCATATAGACCAGATTTAGTGCCTTATCACTATCTTGGACCACTGGGGACATTGACAAAGTATCTCGTAGATAATCACAGCGTTGCATTGTCAAGAGGGTAAGTGTTGAAACCTTAAACACCATAAACTATTAAAGTAAACAGTCAGTGCAAGATGTGTGCTCAGGCTGTTCAACCCAAAACCTAAATTTGAATTCAAACTTGTGAAGACTGCAGGTTTGTATTCACTCGGAGCTGAGAAAATATTGTGTCTATGTGTGTTATTTAAGGCAGCTATGAGAGCATGCTGTTAGGATTTCAGATCTCTTCCTTCAACTGAAACGTATTTAAATCTAAAGATGGAAAAAATAGAGTCAATGTTTGTGTATTAAAATAATGTGCTTACCAGGTAATCTGTTTCTAGTTTCTAGTCACAGATAACTAAAACGTAAAAGGAGTTTTGGATTTTGTACTTTGAAATAGTTGATCTGAATCACAGGTATGCTTATCTGCGGGCAGGGATTTTGGTTTGGTTTCAACTGTGCTACTTAAAAACTAAACACACTATGCAAAACAAGACCATAGTTTTGCAGATAAACACACTAAAACATTGTGCGAAAGACAGATAACTTATCAGAGAAATAAATAAGCAGACTAAAAATAATTTGCATCTGCGAGTAAACCGGTGTAAAAGGAATATGATTTATCAATTATGTATTGTAATTTCAAAATCTTATTATCAGTAAACCACTATGAGCTATATGCATAGTGTTGCAATCTTTCTGTGGTTTTAATTTGAATTGCGTTTTGTTATCAGTGAAATAAGCAAAAATTAAAACGCAGTGAATAATTAGGAATTCTACAGTATGTTGGTTTCTTTGATCATAAAACTCTTGTATATTACAGTGTCGTACAGAAATGAGGTGCCACAATGTGAGAATGATCTTTTAATGATATGCAGTGCACTCTATTACCAAGAGAACCATGTACACCCACATTAAAAAATGTCTTTAATATTGTTTCTAACCTTTGTGTTCTCTACTTTGCCGTAGATTTCCTATAATATGGATAATTCATGGTGTAGAAGCTATTTTAACTTTGCCTGTGTGTAGGTAAGTCATAGAAGTCCTCAATCCTGTCTATCACATTGTATGGAAGAATGTTATTTTGTGAAGGATTATTTACATCAATAATATTATAAAACCTAATTTTGAGAAGATCCATGCCTACATACATTTGTGCGATATTTACTCTATTATTAAGGGTGTTCGTTGCATACACAGCAAAATTATTATTCTTAACACCAAACAGGGATTTTTCTAGAAAAAAACTGCAAGAGGGAGCACTGCAATTCAGCGGTGCCACCATGTCAGGGAGATATGGTTCTCCCTACCAGGGTGTGGAGTTTTTGACATTTCTAAGTTAAAATGGAACATTCTATGGCTTCCTTGGGGCCAAAATTACTATCAGACAGGTCACAGTTGAAGACTGTGGCCACATGTGATCCCTGATCATTCAGAATTTTATGGTTGCATGAGGGTGCTGCGCCTCTGTTCCCTTGTTTTAAAAAAAACTGCCAAACTTGTACTGATGTGTTATGGATTTAAAGTGTTTTGTTTTTTTAACTTTTAGCTGAAGGGCTTTTACATACATGTTTATTCTATGTATATATCTTTGTAAATATATTTTGTTTAATTCCCCTACTCAATATTGTTCCCAAACTTCATTCCTTAAAAAAACAGAATGTAAGCATTTTTTCATCACAACACTAATTGTGATTGCTGAATGATAGTTAAGTTTTGTTCCTGAAAGGAGGATAAATTTCAATGTAAAAATCATCAACTGATTCCCAGAGCACAAGAAGTACATAAACTGGCCACTAGAGGGTGCTGTACTGTGAGAGATATTTGTGTTTTGACTGCTATAAAATCCAGTGATTATACTTTTTTTCCTATATTTTACATTCAACTCATTAAAATCAGTGAAAATAAATTCCATATAATACACCCGAAAAACCTTTTAAGCAAAAAATTAATTCTAGCTATTTTACAGTATACACCAATGTTCACAAAAATGAACAATACAAAATTAAAAAGAGCTTTTATGCATACCATTTCTCAGGTAATCATAGTAAGACGAACCTGCACTGCTGTAAATTTTGTTGTTGTTACACTAACCTCAGATTAATAGAATACTTTGCACAAATCATGTAAAAGATGATGATTTCAAGTTTTCATCAATATAGAACTTTTCCATCATTGAACTTGGTGGTTATATTTCTCCCATGATGCATAGGCAGTAACATGCTCAGTAGTTGCTTAACATAAATTTGTCTTAAACTCAGTCACAATCAGATCCCTTACAGCAGACAGGACATTTTTCTAATCCCCTGCACCAAACAACCTAGATTATGTTTAAAATTATGCAATTTTTAAATAGAACTGGCATTTGCTGTTGGCAAAATAAAGCCTTGGTCTGTAGTGTGAAATATTTGTAACAATAGCCAACTACATGTAATTTAATGTCTTTGTACACAAGCAGTGAACAATTGTGTGAACAGATCAAATGTGCTATATCTCGCTTGTCATGTCTCTGTGTTAGGTCATCGATTGGCACGTTACAAATTTAACCAGAGAGAGTTACGATATACATGGCACAGCTGACCCAGAAGTGAACTTGTTTTTCGGTGAATCATTAAGAAAATGACAGAGATACAGATTGTAACCAAAAACAAAACACCAAACTAAAGGATAGTTTAACGAGCAGACATTTGATATCAAAATAATCCATGACGTGAAACAACTGACAAGTTAGGAGCTGAAATGAAAATTGTTTGTCACTGTAAATGTGTGAGATTGTTTGTATAAGAACAAACGCAAATGGGGATGCCGTCGGGACGAGTTCTGTAATGTCCCATAATGCATTGCTATATGCTCAATAACATGCTCAACATTAATTTGGCTTGAAACCATGCATTGTTATAAGCAACATTTTTATCTCCGCTGTAATTTTTTATGACACAGCGAAGATGTTCATATTACTGATTGTCTGCCCGTCTGTCCATTTTTCCATCCATGCCTTTTCATCTTCTGCTTGAAAATATGTAGTCTGAGAGCTTTGATGTTCAGTATACAAGTACTTTGGGTGGTAAACTCCTAGATTTATCCATTTCGTGACAATATTTCATATTGTATTTTTTGTCAAACTGCTTCTCCAAATCTGCCACTCAGAATGATTTCAAATTTAGTGTATAGGTGATTTTAGGTGGTTTTCTCTCAGATTTGTTCTTTCGGTCGATATCTCAAATTTTGTATTTTTTGGGTAATTTTTGCCCAAAACTGATATTTTTGACTTCTTTTCCATATCGGTTACTCAGAATAGTTTTGGTATACAAGGACCTTGGGTGGTCCTTGATTGCTTCGATACTTGGTACCTATGTAGGAACCTTTGGTGGAATGCTATGAACTTTTTAACAAGATGATAAGTCTTGCAATTGCCGAACAAACTACCTTGATTGTGATATGCCGAAAACATTGTGGTAACAGTAGCCAAGAAAAATAGTTAATATTTCATTGTACAAAACATCATTAACTTCGTTTTGAGGAAGATAGACCCCAATTACAGCTTATAATCTGTTTTTTATTATATATGCATGATGATTTCCCTAGATTTGCAAAATAAATTAATATATGATTTACCTTTTTTTTCATGAGAACAGAACAAATTTTTATCTTCTTCGACATTATACATTAATTAACTTTGTTTACTTTTGTTTACAGTATGAAGGGCATCGGCGGCTCTGCTCGTATTAAATGGTTTCTACAAACATTCGCATTAGGAATTGCTTCATTCTATAATTTACTTGTATACCACCCACGAAAACTGAAGTAATTGAAAAAAATTTTATATAAAATATATACAAGCATAATAAAGTTTATGGATTTTCATAAATTGGTCTCGTATTTATTTCATTAATGTATTATTATGACATGCTCTGCACAAAAAATTGATCAAGTAACTTTTTCCCCAAACAGGATTCACTGGATCAGGAGACAATCACTCAATATTGAGACATTTATTGAGAGAGAATTGAATTGAGAATTGTTCAAGTTACGGACATCGAGTTATGGACATCGAGTCAGAAAACATTGAGTCTGCCCACTTTTGGAAAATCACTTCCACTTTTGCAAAACCACGCCCAAATTGTAACTCGATGTTCAATTAACAATTAATAGTGCCAAAGTGGTTTCCCAAAGTGGGCGTGGTTTCTGAAATATGGGCATGGTCATTTGTGTAACTATGTTTTCGTAACTCGGTGTTCGTAACTCAGTGTCCATAACTCAAACAATTCTGCATCTCTTTTTGACAACCCAAGAATGCACAATTTATAAGGTCTGTGTACATTAAGAAAATAATTGACCAAAAATCTCCTGATTGGGAAATATTCTAATATTTTAACCTAATGTGTTCACACCTATGTAAATATTTTTGGTTCTTATGAAATAAGTGTGGGTTATTTTGAGTTGTGAACTTTGCTCGGCTGCAGAGCTGACGTGTAGGCGTGAGTGGCGCCTTTTCCGGCCGAACGTCATCAGACCTCACTGTGACTGGTTTGAGGGACTGTGGAGGGAGCAACTCAGACGACCTTGTCAGGCTAAATAGTAGCCAGTACCGAAAAAACTTTTTCCTCTCACTCGAACCACATCGTCCGTATCGCACAGTTTGTTCGTGCCGACTTATAGTTTGAAGGGGTGACCCGAAACAAACGTTCCTTGGCGAGAGAAGATGCCTGAACCAAAGACACTAGGAAATATTTTCTAGTGTCTTTGCTCGAACAAGAACAAGTGGTGGTGAATAAACATTGCATTGTCTTGAGTTTATCTTTGAAACTTACTAGTATGCGCACATAGATCAAACATGTACTGTTTATTTTTGCAGATACTATTTGCCTTGTCTGTCCTCAGAAATGCTGAATTTTAACCAACTTACGTGACATTATATGTTATTTCAACTTCAGCATATGAAAGTTGATATCACTCTCCATCAATTAAAAAAAATTTTAAAAACCTAATTTTCAATGCGAATAATACTCTTGCTACCTTAATCGCGATTTATGGCAATATAATAACATGTTCTATGACGTAAATCAATCTAAAAATGGGTGATGGTTGTTCAGATTTCATGTAGACACTGTTTCACGCGTGTGGCACGTGGCGTGGGACCCATATCAAACGCTGTGCGATTAATAACACCATTTAATTGCGTGCAATCTGGTTATTATAGGTTATAGTTAAAAATCAGTTTATAGAAAGCTAGGAATGTCCATGGACAAACGTCAGGGTCTTGTCGTTTTTAATCTATCGCCTAGCTTAAGAAGGAAGATGTACAACGGCGATTTGAAGGAAGGATCAGTGGATCAGGGGATTATCATGATTTCAACAGCTTGCTGCTGACTCGCACTGTTCATCACATCTGCTGATTCCAGTCCTGAATTTAGATGCCGGTTAACTCAGTATTCGTCGATATAACGAAAACTACTCTTCTTTCCCGTAGTTCTCTGCATTATTTCATATAGAGCCATACTTAGTGCATCATCGCCACCCTTGTCACCATAGAAACCATATTGAAGAAGATGTGCAACTTGGCGTAGTTTATCCTGCATCTTTTCGATGCGTTCTTTTGGAACTTTTGCTAAGTAATCAACTATGCTTGTGTTTGTAGTTTCCAGTTCGTTTTTGTCAACAAAAAGGGAAAATTCGTCATAATTGATTCTGTCTTCGAAAGGATATATAACGTCTTTTAGGAATCGCACAGGAATACATCCACTGAGAACTGAATCGTAGAATGACTTTCGGGTGGGACTATCTCCCCAAGGCTGAAAAATGAAATATTCCAATTAATTTAGTAGAAAAATCGCGCAAGACATATTCAGATATTGTATTCTAGTAATTAAACTAGTGTCCTCTATATCGTAATACGTGTTGCTTTTGTATGATTTATTCATTAATGTGAAAATAACTCAAATATGCTGAATCAATGTCGTACAGTTTCTCTGTTTGCGATGATCTCAACCCCTCTCAAATGTGGAAACCCGTATATAAAGACACCACATCACATGCAACACTGTGAGATGCTGTATAAACAGCCATGCGTGACAATCATACCTGTAAACAGAAGACTGACTGTTGCATGAAGTCAATAACTTTACGGGACGTTTCCTCCATACACTCCCTTGTGTGAAAGTATACTCCCCTGTGTCGACCCGTTGCATTTTCCTCTTTCTGGAGGTCTTGTCGGAGCTTAACTCGGAAGCTTTGCGTACGTCGCACACCTGCACACATCAAGACCAAAATACTCCGCGATACGTTGAAACGCGGAACAGCGTCCTCTGTGGTGAAGTGTGCATAACTTGGATACGGGACAACGATTACTTCGTCTTCGTGACCATCTCGTTTAAACGCCACCCTCGATCGGCGACGCTGCTCCTGTTCAATCATCAGATACAGAATATGTTTCGAATGAGCACTGCGAAGTAAAGGACATCCACTAGAGCAGTGTTCTCGTTCAATTTTGCCCAAAGCCATGAAATGGGGCTTGGTTTTGATGAACGGTAAATTAAGCGAATATTCCCAGAACTTATTGTTCAAATCTCCAGCTGTTACGCCAGGCGTGTAACGATCGTGGCAGAAACACTTTAACCCAGCGTAGTATGGCAAATAAAACAAATCAGCATCGGACGCATTCAGCGTTCTTTGAGTGCTGTTTAGCAGTTTGTGGTGAATTATAGGTTCCAGTGCGAACTGGTGTGTGAAGTGGTAGCTTATGTTATTGTCGGTCCATAGCATTTTTCCAAAACCACCATCCTGTAAGTGTATGCATTCCCCGCGAACTTTAGTATGTACACAGTCCAGAATATCCTCGTTAAATGCAGCCGGCATGTCATAAACATATATTTTAGCCCCGCTCGTTTGTATGCGCGACAAGCTCCGGGTCGTCACTGGATCATTCGAACGTTTTCGGTATATGTTAGTATCGTGTTTTATAGTGTTTCTAGCTGGGGGAAACTTGCGTCGGGGTCTCGGAAATTTCACTGCAAGTCCATTTCCAAGTTTTATAAACCTGAATAAGAAGGAAAATAGGAAGAAAAAAAGATTCAAAGAATGTTGAGTGCATGTGTGCTTAATAGTGTACTCCATGTTGATGAACACACTGGAATATGATTTTATCGTAATATAAACCGAACACAAAGCACACAAAATAGTGAAAAAATGAAATGGACTAATACACATGCGCATTGCTATCGCATCTGTACGTACCAACAAAAATCGGCGCAGACGCACATGAGTTTTAATTGTTTCATCGATCGAATATATAAGTTGTGTTCACGGTGACTCATAATTCCATGCTTTATTCGTCATCAACAGGTAGTATCAATGAACATTATTAGAAATTACATATTCTCATCTACATTGTATATTTGAGTAGACAAATTAATCGGCGACGGGATTTTAATCGAGCAACGATGGAAAATTACATGTCTCGCGAGATCTCATTAACCAACTCCAAGTATACTGTTCACATTTACCTTGATTGGCCAAATTTATCGCGATGCCGGCTACTGACATGCCTCCTCTGCGAACCATATATAAGAAGAATATTAGTAAACACACCAATGCCACAGAGGATAATTATCCCAAGGACCCATAGTTTGAGTTTCCGTTTGCGCATCCTGTATGCATACACAAGAAAAAAGACCATGCAACTTCAGCAATTAGACAAAGAAACAAGATACACATAGTATTTCATGATTCAGTTCACGTCACATTCCCTGTTTTTTTATTTTAATTGTGCTTTTAATGGTGGTTGTATATTGATATATCTGAATGAGCACTTAGAACTATTATAAATTACGGGGACATTAAGAACATGTAAACACGCGACGGATTTCGAACTCCCGATCACAGCAAATGCGCCTCGTCGGTTTGAGTAAACGAGAACCACTCTTACACCAGAATAACCGTTTACCCTCTAAAGTTATGTCTAAAGTACCCACAAGTTGTCGAATACCTAATATATATTATTATTGTTATTACTGATTACAATTTTTTGAGCTATTTGTCTTTTTAGTGTTTTACCTTTGAGTCTTTGTAACATACTGTTTACAAAAATGTTTACGCCACACACGTCTGCATTCTTGTGTGTCTCTATTAGAAACTTATAAACGTACCATCGGGGATCCATTTGATTGGATGAGTATAAACGAATTCAAGCACTGTGAATATTACGGCTGATACTTGCAACGGAGTGTTTTCGCAAGTGCCATGATTATTATAAACGTACCAAGTGGAAGGCAGAATATGTCAATTCATTGAAAACATTATTACAATCGGTTGAAATTCTATAAAATTGTCTATAAAATCAAATTTCAGCTATGGTAAGAATTTTACGATTTACGGTCATTATTGACAGCAAACGTATCTCTGTGGACTCGATATCGAACCTATTAGCGCATATATAACACCCAACGTGTGGCATATGTGTAGAATTACAATATGGAAACTTAATGGTTTGACACTAGCAGTTGCACTATCCATCAGAGACCACATTACGCAGGATCGAACGATATTAGCGGTCATCATCAATGTCACACATATCCAATTACAATTAAGCTGCCCCTAGATAGATATGGCCACAATTGCCACTAAAGTCAAAGTAGAATTAAAATCTGTTTTTATGTACGTGTAATCACAAGTCAGCAAATTCAAATATTAAATTAAATAATATAATTTCGTCTGTTTGAGTATGCTAAACATACGGCTAGACTGAACTAAAACACTAGATATATGGAGTAATCTTATAATACGTATTGACTTTACTCTCCGGGGGTCGCGTACGTGACTCGCGTAAGTGTAGTTTACACGCGCTGCATCACAGTCGCCGGTCTCGGCGGATTCTTACGCCATGATGAAGACTGAGCTTTATTCAACCGATACTTTCGAGCAAGGCGAACAATGATTATTCAGAATGATGGTTAAAATAATATTATACATATATAAATAGTTTCGTATTTATCGTACACGCGTCGACGTCCTCTACCCCAACCCCTCAGAAATTATTTCTTTTCGCATTTCTCAAGTGGACAAGTAAGGTTTGTGTGTATGGATATTATATGAGTCAGTATGGTCAACCTTAGAGGCGCGATAATGCAAATTATACTGACTTTATACTATGACAAATCTGTGCTGAAATTAGGTTGATTCGATTTATCAGAAGTGTAGTTATATTAATTAATTTTGTTTTTCTGATTTTGTATGTAATTGCTTCATTATATGCGAGTATTTAACTATAAAATAGAGACCAAGTATATGTGAGTTCATTTGAACGTTACTTCGTCTGAAACTTCCCTTTATAATTACATGCCTAAGATTTTAATTTTTGTTATCATACCCGGGCCATCAATGAGTTAACATGTAACGATGATATCACTGCCGCCCGTACGTGCATGGAGCACAGTTACTTTCCATACATCTACACAGACAACCGTGCCTGAGGCTAAAACACAACATACGTAGATGGAGATACTGATGGCGAAGTGCAATTTCCTGCGTGTGTGTGTGTGCTACTAGTATCTGATATCTTGAAGTAAAACGAAGCCAGAAAAGCGAATCAACTTGGCACATTGTACAGATTTGGACTGAACAAAATGTCTCAGTGATTATTTTTCTGCGATATTGAATAATATAATGATCCATGCTTATTGCAATCCGGTGTGTATTTGTCGGGTATTTTTTACGAAGGGCCCACGGTAAAACATACGTCTAACACTGCATCAAATTTTAATACTGACTCGGTGAATGATCAGCCTGTTGCGACCTACTTCAATACAAGCAAAACGTTTCTACTTAATGATCTATATCAGAGGACAGAAAACCGCTCGAATCCTCGTTTCTGTACGTATTGGTTTCAGCTTTGATGTCGTCTCTTTGCCGTGTTAGATTGTATTACAGTAAACACATTATGTCTAATAATTATTACGCCGAATAAAGCATACGAAGAGGAGTACGCTATATCCATGTTTCCTTATATATCAAGTCAATATAATATAATTTTTAACTAATTAGTTTCTTGATTACAAATCACAGAATTTCAAAGACCGCCGGAAGACGTTTGCGACGAATAAAACGCGCGATACCGCCTTATCGACAGAAGAAGACTTTTTTAATAAGTCCGAGAAGACGAAGACGTGCATATTAATAATTGTTAATAACAAAGTTATAATAACGGTAACAGTGGTGTATTCCTGTTGATGTGTTGTATAATGTTTTTGTTTAAATATAATATTATAGAGATATTACCTGGATGATCGAACTGAGTCGTCTCTTCGTTGCCAAGCTGCGCCGGGTCTTGGTCTCGACTATCTAATTACATACATATTGTTAGAAAAAACCCTATACGTGTAACACCCTCTGCTATAGTAGTGCTTGAAATGACGGCTAAATTATATGTGACGGAATGAGGCGGCACAAACAAACTATTTGGACAATGGGAATCTATTGTACGAGCGTGAAGTTAGGGAAGGATTCATGTTGGATTCACGTCCCATTCGCGTCTGATTCGGGACACGTGAACGACATATCTGTTTTACACAGGTCACAATTTATTTAGATATCGGTTGCTTAGAAAATGAAACTGCACAGTATCATAACTGATGTTGGAGATTATTATTTTAACTTATACACTCACTCTTGTGACTCATAGATCACATCTGAGTTCAATGTCAATCTGAAGTACATCAAGTGAATTAGGTGCGGTAGAAATGTTATGTAGCATAATTATGTACCTCCATGGTAGCATGAATAATATAAACTATATTTGTTATGTACTGAGAGTTTCGTTGTTTAGTTTGTAAATCAAATGTCACGATGATGCGACCCCCCCCCCCCCCCAATGAATCTGACACAAATCGGAATCTTTACTCTTTTTAGATTGCCGACCAATACAGGTTTGTAATTCTTATCAGCGCGGCGATTCCATCTTATACCGATAACAAATATTCACTACAAATCAACATCTGAATTTTGTAATCCGCAGATTCAAACTACATTGTAACTAAAATTAATTAACATTTCCAGGCCAGAATAAATGTGGATATTATTAGTTTGCCGAAACAAATGAAATAAAAAACGATCTCAGGTCAAGATTTTTTCTGCAATTATTTCAACTGTGTATTCTTGTAGCCAATCGGGAATGAGACATATGCCAACCACGTGACGTTAATTGGCTCATTACGAATGTCCACAAACAGTTAAAAATATCGCTTTCATTTTAATTTACGTATCCCCACCTCCAACGATAGTTTACATGTCAACAAGTACCGGTAATTGAACTATAATAGTATTTCATTTACAGTTAACGCTGCGTAAAGTAAAACTTCACCTTTGTATTTTAGAAATATTAAGCAACGTGCATTTCCGTGAATAATATTTTTCTTGTGTGTCAAGCAATCTATATATGTGACGTATTGTATGTTTCACTGACAGGTCTGTACCAATGTCCCTTGCCAATATTATGTCGTAACCATCGCAGGTTAGAACTCTGGCTTTAGTGTATCCGATCGAATAAATGGGCACGATGCACGCTTGCGCACAAATGGCAGGTGGTGCGCTTCTAAATTACTAATAATTGGGTATACTAAAGCCCATTTGCGTCAACAGTCAACAATGACTGTAACGGTAATGATACGTAGTAAATGAGCTGATTTGTTATACTGAACTAAAATAACGCATTGGGCAAAGATAAACATCTCAACTGTCTTTATGACGTGTAGCCATCTTGCAAATCTATGCATATTAATTAATCTAATTTGCATATTGAATAGCTAGTTTTGACATGGAACGGAATTCGATACACAGATTACGGAATACATAATTGTTCGGCCAAACGTAAATTGCGACAACCTTAACGAAATATGCATATTTAATTAACGTAAATTTCAAAACGGCCCACTCACATACGAGTGAAAACGTATTAGCATTACTAAAACCACAACTAGAAAAAACGGGTGTATACTAAGTATCACGTGTCATTAAAAAGCGGATTTCGACTGACGATATGCCAATTTTAATCACGTTTTGATTATCAAACGTCCTTTATGTCTTCTGAACTGGTGAAATTTGATCAAACGTCTAGTTGATTAATCATACCTCGGGAACTAAGTATTTGAGTGAATTTCAATCAATGTTCTATTGAATTATCAAGGGTATTAAAATCGACTTTAATCTTATTAAATACAGTTGTAAAGGGTTGGAATGTTAAAGTTTACATTGCTTCGAAGTTGAGGGATTGTGAGTACATATAAGATATTCATCACTCGATAATAACATTTGGGAGGGGGGCTACCATAATACTAGTAGTTATCTCGGCATTGGTAATGTCCGATCTGTATCTGAATTAACTGACTTCCGCAAGTGGCAGTTGAAGGACGGCTTCGTATACGAGGCCGTTAATTATTGGGTATGGGGACGCTTACCGAATTAAACTCTATCGTTTTAATACTCCAATACTTGCATACAGTCTCTTGCTTTTTTGACTTCCGTGTGCAAGGCCCAAAATGGGAGTCCTTGAAGATGGCCCGTCTGCATGTCCGCCTGTTTCTGTTGGTTTTTAATGAACCTTGATGCATAGATGCTCTAAGCTAATGCGCAAATTTGATTAGGTTTTGCTTTAAATCCATGCATATTAATTTGCAAGATAATTAGTTATTTTTTAGCTGTTCCATGACTGTTTCACTGATATCTAAAGAACCACTCATTGGATTATGATGAAACTTGGGACATAGATGCTCTAGAACTACACACAGACCTGATTAGTTTTGAATACAAATCTGTGAATATTATCTACTGATGGTCTGTGACATTGCGCAAACCTTTTTACATTAAAATCTGTGTATATTAATTACATGATTTGCATAATAATTAGTCAGTTTTAAGCTTTTCTATCAATATCTCAATAACTTATTTCAATGAATCTTGGTACATACGTACTCTAAGACAATGCAATGATCTAATTAGTTTTGGATTTATATACATCCATAATAATTACCTAATTTGCATAATAATTTACTTATTGACTTTCCCTCGATTTTCAAAGAAATAATCATCACATTATAATGAAACTTGGTAAACATGTGCCCTGAAACAATACACAGACCTAATTAGTTTAAATTGAAATCTATGCGTAATATTTTTTATATAATAATCACAATTTTTTTCAAAAAAACAATTCAAAAAACCAATTATTGCATTTCATGTATACAAGTGCCTGGAAATAAGCTTTAGTTTTGAATTGAAATCCGAGCATACTAATTGCCAAATTTGCACAATCATCACATTTCATTGAAATTTTGTTCACAGATGCTCTAGAGTTCAATAATAATGCATATTGATTATCTAATTATTATTATGAGCCAATTTCTCGAAAAATCAGATTTAAATTGAACTTGTGGTAGATGCTCTGGAATAACACTGAAAACCACACATGTAAAATCAAATGTATATTCTGTAAGTAATATAAAGTTCAATATATGGATCACATTGTTTTCACGATGTATCGGTACATCTCAAATAGCAGACAAATATTAGTTGTCAAGCTTTATTTTTTGGAAGGCAAATTAAATTTTAATAAGTCTCCGATACTCTCAGCACACAAGACTTATTTCTAAGCTTTCTTTGATTCTTTGTTTGGTGTTTTTCAATTTAAAAATATGTCAAGCAATTTTCTATGGTAAAAAGGTTGAATCATATTTCAGAATTTTGTTTGGGTTCATATAGTGATAAAATAATATGTAGTTATAGGACAGGTTCTTATGTTTCTCCTTAACTAATGGGGAAATTCTGACGAAAACTATTTTTTTATGGAATAGTTATAAAACATTACATTTTTGTATGTTTTGAAACTGGTTTTCTCTAAAGAGATACTTTGCACTAGGTAAAAAATCCTAAAAGTCGATGACTGTCGGAATCAATAATTATGTAATTTTTTGAATACATGTAACACATTTTCAACGTTATTTTACTATTAAAAGTTCAACAAATCTTTTTCTTTGATCTCACTACTTCTGAGCGATGTCATTTCTTCTCTCACTACGTTAACTTGCTTGCTATTTGGACCCCGCGTATAGTAACGAATCCCTGTAATTCTGTGTGGTACACAGTATACGACACATCCTGGAACAGCACGAGGATTTGTGATCCGCGACGCCGAATTCTCTCATACAAGTGTCATTTTTGCAATGTCAGATATCCTACAACTTCCTAGAACCAAAATTCCCATGCACCACAGGTCATACTATTATTGTCCTCACAGCTTTATCAATGACTAATTGACAAGTCATCTGATATTGCAATGTTGCATGGGTTGTCAGTTTTCTGTTTTCGAAGCCTACTGTACCAAAATGCAATAGAGACACTTGGTCAGCCAGAGAACTAATTTAGATCAATTTTCAGTTGAACTGTAAAATCCTGGATCACTGACTCTCAGACTTGACAGGGTTGCTCAATAACCTCTAGGTACCTGTGTTTGGATACATGGTGGTTCCCCTAGGCCCTGCCATATTCCAAATTCTATTAGCAGAATGTTTGAATTACTGGCAAATTACTCAGTTTTCTCACACCGACATATCATCTTACTGCATTGCCAGAATTTCAAATGGTGTAAATCTGTACTTAAAACGATATATTGTACTACATTTATCCAAATAAACAATTAGCTTAAAAAATACATTTATTTAAATTCCACCTGACAAGCCATAAGACTAACTCAGAAGTTATTGATTATTTCAAGATTTCAAAGGAAATAAAAGCAATAAATGTTCTCGTCATGTACATTATAAGTATTTGATATCAAGAAAAACATGAAAAAAGCAAATAACCAAAGAATACAGTGTTGTTGAGTGAATCATCTTCAATGCATATACAAACAATAACTTGATAATAATGAAATGACACAAACTATTTAGTATTTAGCATTGATGTATCTAAGGTAACGGTATGATAAACCACCTGGAGGATGAAACAATCTATGCCTATGGTTGTTGCTACAATGAGAAACAACTCTTAGAGAAAATTGTCAATAAGGGACACACATATATCAATTATAGGTTAGAGTTACTCTGGCTAGGTTACTGAAAACTGGATGTGTCAAATACAGTTTCATCTTTGGTTTAATTGATTAATAACTTGATGTGATCTTGATGATGGAAGTGCTCAACTTAAAAATTCAATACTAGAACCAGTAAATTGCAAAACAAAATCTATAAATAAAATGTATGAGTGTCTTAGATATAAAATAAACATCACAAAACGAAATGACTTCTGGTCAACCATATTACCTAAGATTGGCTAATGGATAAAACAATACTGAACTTGTATAAGGAATGGGTAATGATCATAGTGGAAAACGACCATGGAGGATCCAATGCAACAAATTGAATAAAAATTCTTTTGATCTTTGCCAAGACTGTCTTATTACAATTATGTATTCTACAATTACTTCTTTCCTTTTGTCTTTGAATAAACAAGTTCTTTGAAGTCACGAAGAATCTGCCCTTCCCTTTTAGTTCTCTCGTCTTTGTTGAATGAAGCTAGTGCCCTTTTTTCATCAGCACTGTAAATCTGGTTTTCTTTACGGATACGCACAGCTTCCATACGACGATGCCTGAAAAGAAAAAGAGTTAAAGTTATACATGTGTAACAATTTAAATTTCTGAAACAAATTTACCGTAATTAACACACCGCCTGCTCAAATCATCACAGACGTACCAAAATCAAGAGGAAAAAAAGGTGATGTGTTAAAAATGCTACTATTAAAACATTTAGTTTATGTGTGTGATTGGATGATTGGTTTGTAAATATATCGTTACTTTGTTAATAAAGCTCTACAAACATGCATAAGTTCATCTACAAGTACCACTGAATGCAGAACTCTTTCATAAAGTGCCAACCCTTTTTTGTCATTTCATTATACCGTAGGTCAAAAGGGCCTCTGTGTATGACCATTATTCAGTAATCCTGGATTTGGTGTTACCGGGTACTCCATGCAAAAGTGTGCTGCAACTCTCTGATATCATAGGAACAAATAACTTGGATGGTTAAAGTAAATGTACAAAGCAGAATAAACCATTTTATTATACACAGATTAATAGTTTTTACTATTTGAACTTACCTGCTGCCACTCATTACAAAACCAGTGTCCTCAAAACTGACGATTTCCTCACTCGTCAGGCCGATTTCTCCTCTTCTTGGGATACGCTTACCATCCTGTACATAGGCAGCCATGGCAGCACCTTCACCAGGCAGCAATGCTTTGCCAAAACTGCAATAGCACAAAAAATTAATCAAAGAAAGCTTAGAAAGAACTCCCATGTGCTGAGAGTATTGGAGACGCATTAAATATAATTTGAAATTACTTAGCTGAAAACTAATTATGCAAATCAGAAAATTAACATGAACAGATTTGATTGTAAAACTAATGAGGTCTGCGCAATGTAAAAAAAAGTCTATGTACCAAGTTTAATTGAAATGTGATTAGAACCAAAAAATTATGAATTATTATGCTAATTAGGGAAATAATATGAACAGAGTTTTACCCCAAACTAATTAGGTTTTTACATTGTCCTAGAGTATCTTTGTACTAAGTTTCATTAAAATGGAAATTAGTACTTTAGATATCAGTGTGAAAGCTTAAAATTGGTTAATTATGCAAATTGGGTAATTAATATGTACAGATTTTAACCCACAATTATCCAGGTCTGTCTATTGTCCTACAGCATCCATGTATAAACATTCATTGATATGTGATGATTAGTACCTGAGATATCAGTATGAAAGTTGGAAATTGGTTAATTATGCAAATTAGGTGATTAATATGCACAAATATTTACCAAAAACTAATTGGGTCTCTGCATAATTCTAGATTCATTGAAATGTGATGATTAGTACTTTAGATATCAGTAGAAAAGATGAAAATTAATTATGCAAATTAGGTAATTAATATGCACAATTATTTACCCTGAAACTAATCAGGTCTCTGCATAGTCCTAAAGGATCTATGTACCAAGTTTCATTGAAATGCGATGATTAGTACTTGAGATACCCGTGGAAAAGCTGAAAATTAACTAATTATGCAAATTAGGTGATTAATATGCACAAATATTTATCAGAAACAATCAATCTCTGCATAGTCCTTGAGTATGTAAGTACCAAGTTTCATTGAAATGTAATGCTCACTACTTATATCAAAAGCTGAAAATTAATTAATTATGCAAATTAGGTAATTATATGTACTGATATTACCATAAAAACTATCAGGTCTGTGCAGTGTCATATGACATCTATGTACCAAGTTTCATTGAAATGTGATGATTAGTACTTGAGATATCAGTGGAAAAACCGAAAATTGACTAATCATTATGTAAATTACGTAATTAGTATGCACGGATTATTACCAAAAACTAATCAAAACCTAGCATTAGTTCAGAGCATCTATGTACCAAGTTTCATCAAAATCCAATGAGTGGTTCTTTAGATATCAGTGGAACAGTCGTAGAACAGCTAAAAATTAGCTAATTATCACGCAAATTAGGTAATTAACGAGCATGGATTTTTACCAAAACCTAATCAAATCTGCGCATTGGCCCAGAGCATCTATGCACCAAGTTTCATCAAAAACCGATGTATGGTTCTTGAGATAGCAGTGGAACAGTCGGACACACATATACGGACACACATACACACACACACACACACACCCACACACACACACAGACACACTAACTGCAAAGACTCCCATTTTGTGCTTCGCACATGGGAGTCAAAAATGAACATCCCCCATATTCAGATGCAATGATGGTACCGGGTAAATCTGAAATTTGTCATGTAGACTTTGGAAAAATAATAAGAGGTCACCAGGCCTGATTTGAAACTAAAACTTCCCCCAAAATGTTACAGAAGGTGCAAACGAGATTAGTATGGGTAACTTACAACTTCCTTGAGAAATTCCTTATCAATGTTCCAATAACCCTAACTCTCTGTATGAATCGTGTTTGCACCCACTGTAACAAAATGGTTGACGTTTTGGAGATGAATCTAAAATGTCTTTATTAATAACCAAACTGAAATAATAAAGGGAATGTCCAACTACTAGTAATTTGAAAAGAACCAATGGCATCTACAGTGTAGAAGGAACAGAATTTAGATGAATGGACTTACTCTAATCGTGAAGATGTGGTTTCAAATGACACCTCTGGTAAAGGTCCAATTATCATCTCACCACCAGGCTTATTACCTGATAAAACAACAGAATTTACACTTGAGTACATACAGGTAGGTTCAGTTATATATAATTCAGTTATATCTAAAATACACATGGTTCTAATCTAGCGACCCCCATTACAAATAGTCCACCCATGACTTACGTTTGGCTTCAACCCACATCCCTTCTGACTCAGACTCTTGACTTGTATCACTATCAGAATCTGATGTAGCATATTTCTTCTTCCGCTTCTTTTTACTTTTTTTACTAAAAATACAAATATATATTAAATGTTACGTAAACATCATGTTTTAAACATTTATTTGAAAATTATATATAATTTTAAATCTCACTTTCATCACTGGCAGTAAATGCCATCATAAGCTACAGCATCTTAATAACACATGCAATATATATATATATATGTATATACTATATGTACATGTTGGAGAGAATACATGTACGAGAGAATACATTTATAAGAACACCTTTTCTTTTTCTTATTCTTTTTAGACTTTTTTCTTCTCCTGTGCTTCCTTTCTTCTGTAATATATATATATATAAAAGATTGATTAATTGTGATAAATTTGAATTTAATTGTTATTATGGTACATAGCTTTGTATCCTTGCATTCAAATGCACAAACATTTTTATATTACACCTAGCAACAAGACCTCTCTTGAAACTAAACAGTATATCATATTTGCTCTTTTAGACGCATGTCTTTATTAGAAGAGCATACAAAACAAAACTTCATTGTATACTGTAAATTACAATAATTATTATTTTTGATTCAAGGGCATTCCAGATGGTAACATTCTGGTAGTCATTGTGACCCCTCTTGTTAAATTGTTTACTGATACAATATTTGCTGATTTTTCCAAGAAATTCACAATTCTCTTGTGAAAGTAAAGTGTTTTTTTATCATTTTAAGTGCATTCTGTAGATTCTGACAGAGATTTTAAAAATATGTATACCGTATCTTGCTCCATTAGAAGCCCACAAAAATAAACAAAAAATAAAACAAATTGCTTTTACAGGATCATTAAAATATGACTTATTTTAACCAAAGACATAATATACTTTGCTATTGACTCCTACCTTCACTGTCAGTATCGTTGTCTTCCGAATCATCCATACCTTTCTCAACAGGACTAAATTCATCAGAGCTGAGATAAAAAGGAAATAAAACTGAAGAATAATTATCTTTCAAAACAATTTTCTGCAAAATTCAATGCAGTTCTTTCCCAAAAAATAATTCCCTCTGCAGATTTGTCGCTTGTAAAATTTTCAAAGTTATTTCGATTTGGGTGATAGTAGTCCAGTTTTGCTTAAAAGTGATGAAGCTTACCGCGATCACGGTACAATGACATGTATATATAAATAAATAAAACATGGTTGCATGTGTTACAGTGAAACTTGTCTAAATAGAACAGAAAACTATACGAACATAGACTGTAGAATGGGTTTGATTTAGTTAACATATTAGATTTGATGAGACACTTACTCCTGTTCAGGCTTCTCAGGTGATGGACACCAAACTTCAGGCACACCAGTTTGGCAAATAGTTTCTCTCTGATGTCTCCTCCTGATACAAATGAAATAATCAAATTTAGTGAACAGAAACCAGATTTTTCAAATAAATGACAAATAGTAGTAGAAGTACTGGTATCGTGTTTTTGTTTTATAACAAAAATACTGATTACTTCCGGTAGTCAACCAGGAAATTGCGTTTTTATGCTAACTTTGAAGCAAAAATGGAAAAGACTTTCTATTGTATCCTCAACCTAACTCAAACCCTCCAGCCCCCAAATCAATTGTATATGTTTCTCTAGGTAACTACAAGTGTCCTCAAGAGGGGCATATACAATTAATTTGGGGTGATGGGAGGTAGGGATAGAGTTGGGATTAGGGGTGAAGAATGTGTTGTAAAATTAGGTTCTTGTTTTTTTTTCTTGATCGCCATTTGAATGGCTTGACTGGTGCATTTAAGACCCAGCCTTGATGCTCAGAAAAAATATGGATTACGCTACTAAAGTATAAAGATTTGATTATCAACAAATAAACCAGACCTTTCCATGAACGCATCTTTTTCATCATCTTGTTTCTTTTTAAATTCCCGATCCTCGTGAGAATTTTGATGTTTTCCATAGCGGTTTCCGCTTCTTGAATAATAACTTTTCTCATATTCCTTGTATTTCACTTCATATTCACTCCTGTCATTTGTATTGTGCTGACTCGAGTCAGACTCAGAGTCATCGGCGCTATGTGTATGGCGATGATTACCAGGTTTCTCATGTTCGCGATAGTGCCTACTGCTAATACGTTCTTCTGGGTACCGTTCATCATGTCTTGCATTGCGACTATAACGACTAATTTCTCGTTCGTGTGACCTTGATCTACTCCGACTCCGTGATCGCGAACAACTGCGTCTACTATTTCTAGACCGTTTCCGGTCGTTGTGTTCGTGTCTGTATCTTCCGTTGCGATATTTTGCAACAGGACTACGACTTCGAGATCTCGAATATGAACGTGGGGAATTACCGCCACCCATGATTTACTTTCACCAGAAGCGGGTCTTTGCACCAGACGACACAATTCGTCTGAGCTCAGAGATTTCCGGAAGAGAATGCACGCAACTTTCCTATCAAGCAATGACTCAAATGATGAGTTTTAGCATTATAAACAATAGCTGATATTGGTATAGCAAAGTCACTAATTTTGTAAAAATCTGAAAAAGAACAAATGCAGATGAACAAGCCAGTCATAGAACGAATAACTGATGTACAACGAGCTTCCACACTCAGAACTGCAGCTCAAAACAAAAAATGGTGGATTCCCTGTGACGTCACTTCGTCGTATTTTGCCTCAAAGCATGCTGGGTAATAATTCCTTAGCAATGTTAGAAAAAAATAAACATCACACTTTAGGACAATAAATCCATATATTTCAGATAAAAGGTCTCTTTAAATTTAAAATAAATTAATCTATAAAATTTCGCACTGAGGCTAGCGTCTTCGTTAAAAATCGAAAATCTTCGGCTCCATTGTAAACAATGTTTCTATGGCAAAGTCCAAAATGGCGGTGCCCGCTGGAGTGAAGTTGGACGACGGCACGGGGGGTTATGCCGCCAATTGCTTCCCCGTTAGGAGTGTTATCAGACCATCGGACGAATGTAAGTTTAATTGAATAATTAATGTACAATCTCAGGTAATTTTAATTATAATCAATGCAATATAACTCCTTTTCATGAGAAAAATATGAGCTTTGATCACGACAAATAATACTCGTGAATGACGTTGACATGTTAATTTTAACCGTAGTTCTAATTATCATCAAACACTGAGAATATATAATTTTTGTTTAATGTCTAGGATTGTTAAGATTTCTTACTTAATTAGACCAATGAAATATTTTGCTTGAATTCCATGGATGAGACCTCATGTTGCTGCTTTATTTACATTCGAGATTATTAACCTGGAATGTAGTGACGCAAGCTACTACAGTATTCTGTGCAAAACAACTTCAACAAAAATGTCTGGTTTCGGTGTGCATGGTTATTATATGTCAAGCCTTCGGAGCTGAAGTCACCAATACATTATATATATAATTTTTACGGTAACCGTAATGAAATAAAGCAATTCTCGAAGGTGAAAAAGTGTGAACGTTTGTGTTGTGCAAAACATAAACACGAAATATTTATAAGTTCAAAAGGATGGTTGAAAACCACTTGATCAATAAAAGTAAAATGCATGTACTAGTATAATATCGCCAGTTAGTTGATCAAACCATAGACCCTCTAAAAGAGGGTCTATGATCAAACTGTTACAGTCAAAACAAACACTTTCTTGTCAATGACCTTTGACCTATAATATAACATCCAACTTGACAGAACTGGAATTTCGCCATGATGGTGATACAAATTTTTCTGCCAATAATTCATAGCGAGCAGTTCAATTAAAGTTTTTTTGAAATAATTTGTTGGATCAGTAAATTGGCATGCTTAAAGTTCGCATTCCTACTTTACATGTATGCTGAACATTCTCCGCTGATTATTGTGATCATCAATGAGGTTGACCAAATCAAACATTCAATTTTCGTTGTTGTAATTACTTATTTTATTTATTTTAGCAAAACTTTAAAAATTCAATTTCAGGATTCTGTTGAATAAAATTTCAGAAATACTAGTAGTTCCTTTTATACCCAACCCCCATCCCTAACTTTAACCCCACTCCCAGCCCCTCCCAATTCAATTGTACATTGTATATGCTCCCCATTAGATAACTATAGGGGTGGGGTACAAAAGAAACTTTCTTAAGAACTATACAAAATCGGAAGCCCTTATGATGCTTACAAGGGTCAGTAAGAGGTTTTCTGCGAACATACAATGTGGAAATGCAACTTTAAAGAAATAATTCATTATTGGATGCCCATGTGTTACCTTTATATATGGATTATGTGTATTCACATACCTCTGCATTCATTTGCTGTCTAGTTGGTGGAGCCTGGTTGGTTTCACATCGAGCTGAACAAAGGAGACGTTTCAAAGCAATATTATGCACAAAACCAAAAACATACGATGATCTCAAACAGGAGCGTAAACAGCAAGAAAAAGAAGCGAGAGCGAGGGCACGGGCGTCGGCATCTAGTACTGTTGCAGGAGAAGATGATGAAACTCCAGGTTTGCTGGATGGATTTTTCCTTGTAAGTTATGCTCATTGCCAACTCCATTGGAGTCTAGTGTGGGTTATGTTTTTTTCTCTGTTGGCATTTCAACCAACCAATCACTGAGGGTGTCTTAATGAAGTGAATTGCATTCTAATGCACAGTTGTTTGTAACAAGGCTGCTAATTGATTGAATTTCTACACATTGTATCATGTATAGTTCGAGGTGAATGAGAAATTTTTTATCAGATTGAGTCAATACATGATAAAAATAGAACAGCTCCTACATGACTGAAGAATAGGATACCTCCTAAACCACCTCTGACCTGCTGGCTTTTAGCCAACAACGTGTTTACCTAATCATTTTAGGCAGACACTCTTTTAGACAGGTTCAAATTTTCAGTTGACAGGCTACAAACTTGTCCAAATCTGATTGCAAATTACCAGTAAATGACAAAATAACCATAAATACTTAAAAAAACAAAAGTGATTGCAAGTCTGTTGTTACAGACAAGGGGCTGCTGTGTTTCATTTCGATGAAGTTTTCAGACGAGCACTTTCTATTTTATGTCTATAACTCTGCTGATTGGTCAAAAGTATGTAATTAAATATGTACGAGTGTTTTGATTATTGGTGTTTCCCTATCTAACAATAGAGTAGACCCAGGAAAATCTCCTCCAAGGTCTATGATCTAACATGATATTTATTTGTTGTATCAGTTAAGACATTGCTGTGTGGAGGACCCTTCTGATCTTTGCTCTGTCAATATCATTGGTCAAGATTTGAGTGAGGTCAGAGAAGAGGATTTCCAACTTTTTGATAATGTAGCCTATGTGAATGCGTCGGAAAATCTGTTACCATTTGGTGAGTATGAGTGTGATGGTTAACTCATTTTTCTGCAACATTAAGTAAATAGGAAACATGATTGATAAAAATAAAAATGCAGTTGATCTTGGTTATTTGTGTGTGGTACATGCCCTGTACTTACTGGAATAGAATCCCATTGGTCCAATGTTTATATACCGTACTCGTCCGCGTTAGCGCCCATGCCCGGTCAAGCGCCCACCCCCCACTTTTGCGCAATTTTTATATTCGGGGTCACATTCAGCAAAGCGCCCACCTCCTCAAAATGCCAATAATATAAAACTTGGTCTTTGATCATTGCTTAACGAATACTGGTAATCGTTTTTGTATCATGATACAGTGTGGATATAGACTGCCGTGAATATGTTGTGAATGCATAGACTACGGTATAAATCGTGCGTAAACTACGCTTCGACAACGACCTGTTAATAAAAGTATAATGTAGTAAATATTTCATGTCGTATTCAGTTTACCGATAAAAATTGCTTGTTACCGTTTAAAAAAAAAAAACGTGTCGTTTATTCGTCGAAATCAATTCCAACAGATCGTACTTCGACATCGATAATTCACTTCCGCATTGCGTTACCTGAGAGTCTTCGGGAATTTCCAAAGAATTGCGTTGGTACCACACAGCATTTTGATTGGATAATAACAGACTTGACCCATTAGGTCAAAAGTCGTTGATGCAGGTCAAATGCAAATACACCATGGCTGAAAGTGCTTTTTATCAAGAGTTTGCGTATGATCCGACACATATGTCAGTGGCGATAATGATGAAGATTTTGACTTTGACTGTGTTCCAACAGACTCATTGTAAGAGTCAATGACGACGCACCTAATTTTGTAATTTTATTTTCCCTCAAATCTTCAAAGACGTAATATCCCCGCAATCTGTCAGCGGTGAATTAAAATTGTCAGTTGCACTCTTTTCCGAGGGGGTCCTCGGGTAAGCGCCCACCCCTAAAAAATTCTGATTTTATGAGTTGAAGACCCTGGGCGCTAACGTGGTCGAGTACGGTATGTGTTCAAAGCCAGATGTATGTAGACAGTTACATGCTTTCAATTCTGGTCACCAGTGACATTGCCTCTACCGTACTTCTGATCACAGGCGCTCGGAACGTTTCTTGGCTAATAAAAAATGACCTAAAGTGGGATCGGCATAGTTAGTCAGTCGCCGGTAAATTCCCCTACTACTCTTATAATATTTTATTATATGAGTAGTAGGGGAATTTACCGGCGACTGACTAACTATGCCGATCCCACTTTAGGTCATTTTTTTATTATCCAGGAAACGTTCCGAGCGCCTGTGCTTCTGATCACATTATTGTCCAATAATTGGTTGAACTTGATTTGGACAATCGTTTGGTCAGACGTAGAGGCGATGTCACTGGTGACCAGAATTATATTTTAAAGGTGAAAAAACCTCTACCTGCAAGGGATTTTAATCAGATGTATGTATCTTTTAAAAAAAAAAAAATAACACTAGCCTGTGTGTTTTATTCCCACAGAGGCATTCAATAACTTTCCAATTATACGAGAATTAGAAATGCCTATAAATGGACTTCGGAATTTAAAAATTGATTTAGACGACTTTCCATGTCTGGAGGTAAGTTACGTAGTATTGGACATAGATAGGTTATGATAGAGGAAGACACTGTTTACTTTTTCCAATATTAGAAGAAGCCCATATAAACAAACAATTGCATTAGCTGTATACTAAATTATTAAAATATTACTGTTAGTGTAATTTACATTAGCACATGTGAGCTACTAATAGTGTGAATAGTAGTGTGGCAGTTACTCTTATCAGTGCACATCATAAACCAAAATGAACAGAATAATTTATTTATAACCGTGAGTGAAGATAGGACTTGTATTGACCACTGATAAACTGATATGACGTTTGGCTGGATTTTTTTTTGTTTCAGGTTTTAGATTTATCATATAATAATTTATCGCAAGAAGATATTCTAACACTTGGACTTCTAGCGAAACTTAAAGTACTGCACCTTAGTGGCAATAACCTCCGATGCTTACCCTCAGAGATGGCCCAACCTGTCAAGTTTAATGTAGAGTAAGTTATTTCCAAAAATATTATTATATTGGTGTTGATAAGCTTTACAACAATGTGTATTAAATACAATTATTCAAAAATGAGTTTTTTTTAGTTTTTAGCCTTCTTAATTTGAAGGATACCAGTGGTTATACCTTACTCTTGCAATGTTCACTCCTGTCTAAACTCTGTGGATATTTGATTGTAATGGCACATGTATTTTTTAAAACCGTCTGTCATAATCTTAATGCAAGGCAAACACAGATTTTGTGTACAAACAATGTACTGGTATGTGTAATACACTCATTGTATACGTTGTATAGAACCCATGTGGAACAGGGCGCAATGTTACAACTTTGGTGCTTTGAAAGTTGTTTATTAGGTATTCCTATGTCATCATTGCATCCTTTCCAACTTCGACTGTGCATGATAGCATTTGGAAAACATGTTTTGATGAGGAAGGATATGATTAGAGCCACCTCCACAAGAAGATGCCAATAGACCATTTTCCGTTCACTGCGAGAATCACGCGTTATGCGTGAAATCGAACGTAAAAACAGGACAAACAAAGGTCATAGCGTCGTAGTCGCGTCAAACATCGCGTGGGATTCGACAAACGCGAAAGTATTTCGGGGACATTTCCATGCTTAATAATGTGCTGTCCACATTTGATGATAGGCAATTTCGATTAAGTAAAGGTATTCGGAAGCAATATTCCTCTGTCGAAGATCGGCCGGTCAATGTAAGCTACGAAATAAAGAAATTCTCGTTCAAAATCAAATCGTTCGATTTTTGCGGCATCTCGCGAGATCTCGCAATTGTACGGAAAATCACCTATTAGCGTTTGCTTTTCTAAATTTAAAATTGAGATTTTAAAATAACCTCACTATTTCTCATTTCCTACTATTGATTTGGCATTTGCATACAAGTCAGACACAGCCACTCACTTCACTGGAGTAGTAGATTCCCATGTCATAACCTGCTCTGACTTGTAAGGCATATTGCTGACTGGCTTTATATTTTATGTATCCTAAAAACGAATTTTCAAATTATTGTGTTGTTTCTGTCAATAGTGATCAGAGTATTGGTAAAAATTTATCTCTAATGGTCTCAACATATTTCTGACATAGACTAATTATCACTTTGACTGTATTGGATGTTGTTCAGTATTGTGTCACTGAGGGTTGACTTCATTAGCAATTTGTTGTATTGCATCCAAATTACTGTTGATGTCAGTCCCCTGGTTGCATAAACATAGACTCCACTCTGTCATCAGTTCTGTTTAATGAAATTCTGACTTTTGTATTGAAAATTAATAAATTCATGTTTTTTATATATCTTGACACTTTTTTTTTCCCAGTGACTCGTCCATGAAAGTGACTAGGTTTGCAAATTTGGAGATTTTATTCTTGGATGATAACAAGCTTACAGACTTAACAACATTTGCAAATCTAGCTGGACTAAGGAAGTAAGTATTGTATTATTATTTGTAGCAGCAATAGTTCATGTAACAATTTCTTTATTTAACCCATACACGGACAATGTCAACTTTTGACATTTTTCACAAAATAGACCTAAGCAATTTTTCCCACAATTTTTTTAAAAACTAAAATCAAACTTAATTAAACTCTAATGAAAACCTAAAGTCAAAAATCTAAGCAAATAAAGAATTTTGTCAATTTGATTTAAAATGTGCAAAATATTGCAGCAATATTTTGACGGGGAAAAATCAGCCATTCACAAGTTTACCGGTTAAATCCTTATTTTCAAAATTTAGTGTATCACAGGTTACTTTTTTGACCTTGTTAAAGTTCTTTTCAACTGCGAATTTGGGATGTTTTGTAGTACATTTATTTTGTTTCTTTGCAAACTTTTTTATACAAATGTATGTGAAAGGCAGTGATCATTGAAGCGTATTAACTATTTGTGTCAGCTGTAAGTCTTGTCTTGTTTATTTTGTGGTCAAAATACCATGCTATAGGTATCGGTTAATGGTGAAGTGTCACACTTGAATAAAGCTCATCTGACGATTTTATTTCTTGTTTCCATTCATTACACAGACTAAAAAGACTAAATCTTGACAAAAACAGTATTTACTCCGTGCCACATCTCAAAGCAATGGGAGGCAAAATGGTGGAAAGCGAGCCGCCATCATTAGCAACAACACCACGTCATGCGACACCGCACACGGCAGGGGACAGCGCAAGTCTACCTTCGAGTAGAAGATCAAGTAGGGGGGCTACAAGTAGAAAAAGTAGCAGAAATGAGTTAGAAGGTAAACAGTCTGTCTGTCTGTCTTTGCATAGGTACATTTCTAATAGTGTAGTATCTGAAATATACTTATTCATTGCTCTGTTTCTATTTGATTACCTCAATGTAGTGATAGGAATTGGAACCGTATCGCCGGCCATATGTAGAATTCTTAGTCAGGATCTTAGCTTGAGCAGAAAGAATAGTGTAGGTAGTACAAAAACTAAAGAGACAGGCAAGAGTGCACAGCCGGACTTGGTAGATGAGAATAGTGGCAGTAATAAGAAAGGTAGTAAGATAGGTGCGTATTGAACTAGGCAACAAGCTCGTATATGTGTAGATCAGGTTCTTTTTGACTCAGGGTTAGTTAGAGGATCACTTTGTGATTCACTGCTTTCGATATACACAGTTAAGAATTTGTTCTTGTGTGTTGTTCTCTAATTTGAATTGATTTATTATAATTCAGTTTTAAATATTTAAATTCACTCAAGGATGAAAAAAAAAGTCTTTGCATCAGTTGCAACACCTATCAGCTACATTTGTTCATTTGTGTCCTATTTATGGCAATTGTTTGATGATTTTCGTGGCTGTTTGTTGTACTTTTTCTCAGAGGAAGTAATCAACAATCCCAGTGCATCGCTTATAGAATCAACTTTGAAAGAGATTAAAGAGGAGGAAGAAGTAGATGATAATTACAGTAACCATAGCACCAACCAGACGACGCAATCAAGCGAACTCTTCACAAGGGAATCACCTCCTCCATTCCCAGAATTAGAATTCCTCAGTCTTGCCTATAATCAGGTATGTTATACCCGATCGCACACTTATTTGTAATGATCAATCAGTGATAAGTGTTCAACAGTGGTGACAACGATTTTCAAATTTTTTCGGAAAAACAAGAATATCTGATGTCTATCTTATGCATAACTTGGATGTCGAAGTGTAATTTTTTGCACATTTGTGTATGTTCTACTAAGCTCAATCAAAACGACATCGTTGTGTGCATGAAATTTCCCCTAAACCTGTCGATGCTCACACATGATTACACACTTCATACCCGGTATTATTTGTTTTAAATGTTTGTAGATCGCTGAAGAGGAAGGGCTTCTGGCGGTAGCTGCTTGGCCAATGTTGACAGAATTGGTTATACATAATAATCCACTTACAACACTGAACAGCGGTGACCCTCCGTTATTGAAGAGATACTTGGTAGATCGGTTAGGTATTCATATTACACGACTCTCGCCACAGAAACCGCAGAAACCTGGGCCAAGAGTGCCTATCAAGAAAGATAGAAAGGTAGTATGTCTGTTTCACTTTGGGGGTCTTTATGCTTTATATATATTAATGTACTTGTCACATTCAGGTGATGACGCTTCTATTTTCATAAAACGTCTCTCCAGTGTGACCATAAGCCGTCTCAAATTATAATTTTATGCCAGTGGTGAACAGACGTTAAATATTTGTTTCTACTCTTCAGGTGTCCTCACACGTGCCAAAGGTTCCAAAAGTCCCTGTCGAACAGCTCATGTTGGAAGGTCCGTCCATATTCGCCTTACCGTCCAGTGAACCACCCACACCTCAACCACATCCGCCACTACGGGCGAGATCAGCACCCAATCCAACCATGGAACATTCCAAACCACTACCACCAATTACACCAACACTGCCCCCAAGCAAGCCGGAGGTTGATGAGGACGACGATGAAGATAAAATGTCTAGGACCCAGACTTGGATGGAAGAAAACTTCCAGAAAGAGGATTCAAACGCTGATGATCCTGTTTTCCTCACACAGGTAAGTGGTAGTACCGGTAACCAATTCTGCATCACTGTGAATATATACAGTATAATGTTAAAATACAAAGTTCATACCAGGTACTACTTTTTAAACTTTGTACAAACAGTAACTTGAAAGCAGGGCTGTTTTACATATAGAGACAAAGAGTTACTGTGGAATACTTTATTTTCGCTGGAATTAATTTTCGCTGAAAAGGCTTTTTGGGCGTTTTGTATGGAATTTATTTTCACTGATTTTTGATGAGTTTAATGTTAAATATAGGAAAAAAAGTATATTCGCTGGATTTTATTTTCAGGGAATCATCCCTTCAGCGAAAATAGCGAAAATAAATTCCAAGCGAAAATAAAGTATTCTACAGTAACCGAATGCTCTCTGGATTTTGTTTAGTGTTACCATAATAAATGATATATGTAAAAACAGAGAACAAGAATTAGCGATCATTTCTATATACATCGTAATCTTGATAAATATCGTGAAAACAGGAAATCAACAAAGACAAAAGGGATTCGCTAAATCGACATTTCGCTATTACGTCATTTTACCAAAATTCGCTAAAATAGTATGTCACTTTTTCAACATGTTTTATAGTATCATTTTGATTGACTTTGATCTCATTCATTTTAATATTCATGCAAAAATGTCTTAATTACTGTACTCGACCACGTTAGTGCCCATGCCCGGTCAAGCGCCCATCTCCCACTTTTGCCACAATTTAAAACTTGGTCTTTGATCATTGCTTAACGAATACTGGTAATCAATTTTATATGATACAGCGTGGATATCGACCGCCATGAATATGTAAATTCACTAGAGAGTGTATTTGTTAATTAAAGTTTTAAATTTATTGGGACTCCCTAGGTTGATGATCAGGTGGAGGAAGATATGAACAGTGTACAGGACAAGGTACAGACACAAAAAACAAGCAAGATGAGACCAGATAGTGCTGCAGTTTCTATGAATATGCCAGACAAATACAAAGGTTATGAACTTCTCCTGGATGCGGAGGATGATCCCGATCTCATGCTGCCTAAAGGTATGCCAGGGTTTGTACGGTCCTGGAATACTAGTATACTGGAAAGTCCTGGAATTTGAAAGGTGTCCTGGAAAAATTCATTTGAGTCATGGAAAATGAACAATCAGCATAAAAAGTCTATTGAAAGCACCATTAAAATGTAAAGAAATTGTTTGGACAAGCAGTGTAAAATTCTGTCTCAATAGAGACAGATATAATTCTCAATACGAAAAATGACCAAAGTAGGGATGGTATAGTCCTGGAAAACTGATAAATAATGTCTTTGAAAGTCTTGGAATTTTATTTCATTTCAGGTGTACCAACCATTTATGTACAGGTACTTATATGTTATGAACTGACTGAAGCAGTTTATTCAAAGCTTATACTGTTTATGGGACTAAATCCAAAAATTAATACTAGTCTTTTACTGCTAGTATTAGTAATAACAGAACGATAATCTGTGTGTAGTCAGTGATAAAAATATGTTATGTGCAACATAACGAAAAAGAGTATGAGAGAAATTGATTATTATGACAAAAGTTTAAATGAAGTATACTGGAATATTGAAAATTATTCAAATATTTTGACTATATTGGCCTATCTACTAGCAGCTGCCAATGCAATTGTATGATGCCATTACTTTACTATATTGTCAGAGTGTTGATTTTTGTTCATTTAAGTTTACCGGTAAACTTTTTTTTTTAGATATTCATGGGAATGTTAAAGCATTGGAGTTTGCATTAAAGCATCCTACTGTGTACAGAGACAATACAGTGGCTCTGGACAGAATACAGAAACCGTTTGAACCTTACCAAAAAGTGAGTATTGTAAAAAATGTGATAATGAAGTAACTTTTTGTTCTGTCCAAGTGATAGTAATATATTTATGAAATGTTGCTTTTTCTTCAAGCTCGGTACACTTTGGATTCTGTCTCAGATTAAGACAAAAAGATGACAAACAAATAAACTCCACTTCGAGGAATAATGTTTATTCTTGCACTATGTGATGTGTTGGCGAAACGTCAAAGAAACCAGAGAGCTTTCACGTTTGACTTCTTGTGTATCCCGCCATTTTCAGTTACACCAAGACACTACTTTTTTAGATATCAATACACTTGGGTGATCAGGTGACATATAACACCATCACAAAAGTATGTATTCTGATGCATGCAATAAAGTAGTCACAAAAACGCCACACACTAATATTCTACTATAAGTCATGCAGGGTTGTCTTCTGTAATAACAAGACTAAATATTGGCCGCAGGGCCAGTTGGTACAAGTAGTGCTGCTTTGTTATCTCAATCTGCCTCAGTTACAGTTAACCCTGGTTGACACTCAATGGAATTATGAGACAGATATCTAATGAATCGAAACACATTTTAAACACATGTATAAATATGAATTGTCATGCGACTTCTAGAACATTTTCGTAATGCATCCATAAACATCATGAAGCAAGTCTATCCTTGATTTGCTCACAAAAATATGATTTAATAACTGTAGAAGAACATTTATAATGTGTCAAAATTATATAAATTGAATAATATGATTTAACATATATTTAAATAAAAACACGTTAGGTTACCCTGGGTTATATCAGTTATATTGAATTGTTGATATATTTGTTTACAGAGTAAAGTGGATTATGGTAAAAAACACAAGGACAAAGCAGAGAAGTTAGAAGAAATATTAGAGGACATGAAGAATAGAATCATTACACAGGAAGCTAGCTTAGCTGCTATCTTAGCTGACAAGAAAAAATATGCTAAGGAATTACCCGAAGCAACAAAACTACTGGCAGAGGTACGTGGCCCTATAACTTCACGGCATTTTTTATTCCTCTTTAGGTCATCTTGAATTTTCAAGATGAATTTCCCGGTAAAGCACTCCACTGTCACCTTGAAGTATTTCATTAGAACTATGTGCATGTGACAGTGCCCTCACAGTTCAGAATCAGATTATCAACAGCCAATCAGATTGTTTCTTTCATCAACGCGCTTGGCCAAGCTATCAAAATCCTCGGGCGGAGCTAAGTTACAAGACGGTGTATGTTGCTAAGACGCAAACTACTGTAACCATGTATTTCTATGGGCTCTGCGTGAGGTGCATTGGAAAGCCGGCCAAAGAGCTGGTGAAAATAGCTAAATTTGAGAAAACAGCACAAACTTTGAAGTAATCCTGAACAATCAAATTTATATGCATTACATACGTAGGGCTAATCTTGTTACACTGTTTAGGGGAATCTCAACAACCATCCCAAAGTACCGTTTTCTGAGAGTTTTCGGCCTTTGCAGGTGATGGTTGCCAGGCGGTGAAAATGCCTGGATGTCTGCTCCGAGAATAAATATTGCTGCGCACAGTGGAAGCTGTGTTTGCTTTGATGTCGAGGCAATACAGTGATGATATCGAGACATCATGCAACTCACAAATATTCCGACCAAAGCTATTCAAGCTATACTTAGTTTCTGATGTGTTTGTTGTCGGTCGCACTGGAAATATGTCTGAATGAAACAACAGCATGCAGGTGAAGAATGCTTTAGGTGTTTACTTGCTACATTCGGTAGCTATCGAAAACTGTTGCCTAGGAATAATAATAGAACATAGGGTGTTTCTGAATTTACTAAAATATTCACAGTTGTTTTTAATTTTGAAACTTTAATTCATTAAAATGTTCAATACACCTTTTCTATAAATTGCGCCCTCTAGTGACGGAATGCTTTATGATATAAGTGGGTTGCGTAGACTGTCGACAGTCCCTCTGGCCTTACGTGTGTGTGTGTGTTCTTTTTTATTATTAATATTAATCAAACGCCGTAGGCGTTTGCGAAATGCCGAAGGCATTTCAAGCGAGGGCCGTAAGGCCCGAGAGACTGTTATAGCCTGCAGGACTGGCCTTGCTATTAATTATGCATGCATCTCGATGACGTAGTAATAATTTGCATATGGGCGGAGTTAAACTGTTATGCAAAGGTCAAATCGCGGGTTTTTTTTATGTCACGCATGACTTTGATCGTCTCGCCGAGTATAGATCGTTTTCTGCCAAGTATTATCCAGAACTACAAGTTGCGAACGCGAGTTATCTAATTTTAAACAAAGGAAGAGTGCGTTGGTGTCTCATGATGTACGACAACATTTCGCCCAGTAAAACTCCGACGAAAGTAGTGAGTAAATTGTGCATTTCCCCCCGATCCAAGGAGCTAATTTGTATTCTATGCGGAAGAGAATTCTCTGGTAAAAAGGATGCAGAATGTCGGCGAAAGTTATTTAAAGGCTCGTCGAAAACCGTCGTATGACTTGTGATTGGTTAGCATTTTTATGACATCACTCTGCCTGTCAATCATGATGGTACGCTACAGGAGAATTTCTCTACAGTGGCGAGTGGTGGCGCAGCAGGCTATAACAGTCTCTCGGGCCTTACGGCCCTCGCTTGAAATGCCTTCGGCATTTCGCAAACGCCTACGGCGTTTGATTAATATTAATATTAATAAAAAAAAAACACACACGCGTAAGACCAGAGGGACTGTTGACAGTCTAGGGTTACGCAAAAGCTGTTCAAAGAGTTGATATTGTTTTGTTCTGTAGTCGTCCATCAATGAAGGTTATGTTTTTGAGAGATTTTATTATATTCTAGATGACTAACGACTACACAACCAAACATAGTTTGATGATTTGTCTTTGTCTGTATAACTGAACAAAGGCAAATCTATGTGATCAGATGGCTGGTTCACCATATTTCGAACGTGCTGAACATTTTAACTTGAACATCTGCTTACCCAGTCAATTATATTCCTGTTTTCTGTGTTTTTTTCTCTTCTAGATTCAAGGCAAATACAAAACAGTTCATGCTGCTTCAATGAAAGAAGACAATGAAACTGCTGTAGCCATAGCAGATACTTTAAAAACTATATCAGAGTCCAAAAAGAAATTGAAATCAGGACACAAAAAACACTCGGCAAAGCAGAGCAAAGAAGTTTAGACAAATGGGTTTAGCTATAACTCATTTTTGCTGACATTGACAATAAACAGTGAAACTAAGAATATTCTTTTTGTGCTCAACTGATGAAACTGTGCATTTTATGTACATTTTCCTGGACCAATGAATTGTTTCAACTTGGGGGTGCTTTTATGTGTATATTTTTTCAAAGATGTCCACTTAACTCACCTAATATTTGTACATATAGGGTGTGTTGTGCTTTTGTAAATAGTGTGCATTTAAATTTTGAAATTAAATTTTGTAAATTTTGATGTGTGTGTGTGTGATGTCATAGTTGAATTTAATACGACTTAAACAGTGTGTTCATAAAAAAATGGATGTTATTATTTGAGCTTTCCTTCAAAAATACTGTGGAACTGTTTATTGTATACAGCACTATCCTCTGGGGCGGAGCTACGTCACAAGACGTTCTACGTTGCTAAGACGCGCACCACTGTACATGCATTTCTATGGGCTCTGTGCACGCTGCTGAGGAACGCCAAGCAAAGAGCTGGTGAAAATTCGAGAAAACAGGAACTCGACTTTGAAGTAATCCTGAACAATCACACGTAGGGCTAATCTTGTTACACTGTTCAGGGGAATCTCAACAACCATCCCAAAGTACCTTTTTCTGAGAGTTTTCGGCCTTTGTTTTCACCGCGATGGTTGCCAGAATAGTATTACCATAGACTTCTATTTGAACACTGTATGGCGCTCTATATCATTGTATGCTACAGTAAATCTTAGTTTTACCACAGTGGGAAAGCAGAAATGTCTGGAAACTAGGTGTATATTTGACCAGAAAAGGATGTGCATGTCCACAATAACCCATGTGGTGATGTTCCAAACAATAAGTGTTGGCAATGTATACACACCTGCTCTCAATGTTCAATGGCATAGTTTATTATACAGATGACGTGCACTTTAATTTCTGATATTTCAGTTCATCCCTACAGCTATACATGTCTGTATTGTATTGTCGGGAAAATCAAATTTAAAGGAATCTGTTTTATATTTGTGTTGAATGGATTAGCAGAACAGTTCCCAAGAGTAGGAAGTCTCCTCACAGGGACACGAGAAAGTTCACAATTGTTTTAGGTATGATACAGTTCGGATTTCATGCATTACAGAAAGGTTTTGTCCAGAGGTTGTGGGCATCGTTTGAATTGATATGAATTCACCAGTCCTAAAATTGCATTACACACCCATAAATTATACCAATGCTGTCAAAAGGTATAGTAATGGACGGTTGATTAGTAAGTAACCTTGATTTAATAGTTTTGTAATATCACAACCCATTTCTGATGAGTATGTCAACATTGATACAAACACAACGATCCAATTTATTATTAATTTTTTTAATTGTACAAGAATCATAAAATAAGTACTCAAGAGTTTTAGTTATTAATTACAGAGAAATGATTAACCCTCCAAAAATAATACAATCCTGGGAAAGTGAACTCTCGTGTGGTCTTGACAAGAAACACAGAGAGATTTAAATAACTGGATAAATATAACATTTTTGTTTAGGTGTTGATATTTCACCTGTACCACACATAATAATTTACATGACATAGCTTCAGGCTGTGAAGTCCTTGTGAACACGGAATTTCAACCAACAACATTGAACTAGTGTGTACCATACCATGTGTTGGTTCTCTTCATTTCACCGACTGTCAGGCGTATAGAGTATAAATAACCATGTGAAAACAGCCCATCCTCGAGAGTAACAATCACTTCCTTTCCAAAAATAATCGCTCGTCAACTTTGACAGCAAATACTTTAATAATAACACAATTATCTATTTAGACGTAATAGCAATGAACAAAAATACACAAACAGAAAAGCTCAAGATGTGATAAAAATTATGTTATAATTTATTAGAATTTAAAAATGATGGCAAGACTGGTTATCTTTTTTCAGTGTCTGGTGTAATACAGCACAGAATAAGTACCATGGATGCATGGGTAAGCCACTTCTAGCTAACTCTGATTTCTGGGCTACATCAGGAACAAAATACCTTATCACTATATATATATATAACTTCTATAAGCACAGAGCAGAATGCGCAACCCCCAAATCTATATATACAAAATGAAAAGCAAGCAAGTGCTATAGAAATATGGAATTGTGGATTGTTTAGCTCCTAAAGCATAGCATCTAGTCAGAGTGTAACAAGTAACCACAAATCTCACGATGGTAAGTTTTTTGATACTGCTGTATCCCACAAGAGTTATTGCAGTTGTCCCCATGCTTGTTTCTCAATAGAAAACAATGCAGCTGACAACTACAGCTGTACAACACTACTAAATGGTTCAAGTTATTCTAGATATCAGCAGTTATTTTGCATGTTTTGGAAGATAAAGACCTTCCCAAATGAAGATCCGAGTCACCAACTACAGTCTCATCTCTACGGTTAAACAGGACACCTAATGGAAGATTAGCATGTAGTGTTTTTTTGTCTTGACAATAAGAATGATTTGGAAATCATTTTAATAATTTATACAAAAATAACTAATTGAGAAGAATAACTATAAAATAACAAGCAGCCTATCAGCTGAGATAGCTCCGCTGTTAGCAATGCACATTTCAATTAAAGAACTGAAGACATCATTAGAAAATGAACAATATGAATAGTATCAAAGCAATCGAACTTACAGTTTTTAACAAGAAGTCGAAAATATCACTTTTTACCAAAAATTACAAAAATATTCACCAAAATAAAATAATTAGAGAATTGAAGATATCATCACGAAATGAACAAATCTGAGAGAGGTTCACATGTAGTACCTATATATGTAGTATCAAAGCAATTGCACTTGCGGTTTTTAACAAGAAGTCGAAAATATCACTTTTTACCAAAAATGACAAAAATATTCACCAAAATTAGAGAATTAAAGATATCATTACAAAATGAACAAATCTGAGAGAGGTCCACATGTAGTACCTATATATGTAATATCAAAGCACTTGCGGTTTTTAACAAGAAGTCGAAAATATCATTTTTTACCAAAAATTACAAAAATATTCACCAAAATTAGAGAATTGAAGATATCAACATGAAATGAACAAACCTAAGAGAGGTCTACCCAAGGTACATATACACCAAGTATCAAAGCATTCAGACTTGTAATTTTCAAGAAGAAGTCGAAAAAGTAAAACATTGACACAGACGACGACGACGAACAATCACTCATATGATAAGCTCCACTCGACAAAGTCGACAGCGGAGCTAAAAAGATTATTTACACACAAAGCAAAAGTCTCTAGAGAATACAGTACCGGTAACTATCAGCTATGGCAAACGCCATAGGAACCAGAAGAGAACGACTTGCTGCATGATTTATCTTAATGCTGTATGTTAGTACAGTAGGCACGCAACTCATTACAGCAGGAATTCACAATTGCTCGCATCACAGTACTTTGTTTAATATAATCATAATTATTCTTATCTTGTATCTGGCATCTGCCGAATAACAGGAAATACCTTCAAGTGTTAAGAATCATAACCATTTTGTACTTATGTGATGACATTTCAATGTAATCTTGTGCAAAGCCAAATTATCGATTCTTAAGCGACATTACACTAAAGAAAATTTGTGTTCCTGTATTTTCCTGTGTATTACGTAACGTGTGAACTCTGTTACAGCAATTATAAGAATGTAATCACAATGGCTCATAATACTGAAACGTGTTTGAGGAACATGCCCGCATACTGAATGACAGAAATATTAACAGCTATTTCGCACGATGATGAACTAATAATTGTGCATATTTTTTGCAAAAAAATATAATTCTCGATGCATTTTGTTACACTATTATCTTGCAAAACCACTGTGCAAATGTCAGCAACCTAGTACTAATACAAGTCCAATAGAGTGGATTGTGTTTTGTCTCACCCTTGATCAGGACACACTTCGTATATAAAATATACACTAAGCAAACAATATTACAAAACAAGCTTTCAGAATTTATATATACATTGTATATAAATATATATAAACACTGTCATAGTTACATGATGAGTAATCAAAATATACTGATTTAATTAAATTATGGAAATTTCCTGTTTATCTACCCCTAAAAACAACCAAAACAAACAAAAAATTCACTAGAACTGTAAAGAAGTATCCTGGGTATAAATGCAGACACAAGAACACTTACTCATCTTAGAATCCACATCACGGGTTAAAAACATAGATTACTGTAAATGGATAAATTTATACCTAGCATTTTAGTGCTACCACTTAGGATCGTTCGCCAAAAAAAAAACACTATTTTACTAAATACACCGACTTCCTGTCTAAAGAACCCCAGTAAAATAGTCAGCGAATTGCTACAAATGTTACGATATTTATGAAAATCACGAAACTGACTCTTGCAAAATTTAAAGCAGTTAACAAAATATAACCAAATTATCAAATCAAATACCTGACTTGTGTGATTTGCAGGCAATAGAATTTTGTACACACAAAAAAAAAAAAAAATAATCACTATACATACTGATTACAATATATTGAAATAATAATTATTGCCTTGAATTCAATGATAAAAAATAATTATAATAAAGTTACAACAATTCTTGGTCCACTCGTCTTTATGCATGTAAGCAATGATTTGAATTTCCTTCCCTAAAAATAAAATCTGTTACTTTATACATCTGTAGAGTTACATCAAACAAAATTTAACAACAGAAAAGCGCAATTAAAAAAGTAGTAATTTATAAATATTCACATAGATTTTACAACTGGCTTTGACAGGATTTTGTGAGGAAGGCCATTTATAATCTGACCTGAAATCAAATCATCCATGATCCCTGGCAAAATAAAATATGTTTGGTGCTATTTATACTATACACCAGTGTGCAATCCGAGGTGGTCGTTTTACTACACCATAAAGGCTGCAAAGTATCAGGGAAAAACAAGATGGTGACCAGTTTTAAAATTTAAAAAAAAAAAAGACAGACATAATTGGAAAGCAGAAGCTGTGGATTCACTCCGATTTGAAGCCTGTGCTGACAGATTACCAAGTCACAATATAGGTTTAGAGTCTTGAATAGGTGGCTAACAACTACTAAAACTAAATCATCATTGTGGATCCTCCAGAACTATAGGTGTACATGTTGCTGAAAGAATAACTACGATAGATGCACAAGAGAAAGTTCACAATCACAGACAGTGGTAGGAATCTTGGATTCCTGGTAAGGGAGTGATATACTATGGTACCTTCTTATGTGATATGCTGCTTCTGGAAAAAAAAAAAAAAAAATTATTAGTGAAAAATAATAAAAATGTCTTGATGAATCCTTTTGAATGAATACACATAAAAATTATATTCTCATAGTC
Organism: Saccoglossus kowalevskii; assembly: GCF_978046115.1. Classification (NCBI taxonomy): domain Eukaryota; kingdom Metazoa; phylum Hemichordata; class Enteropneusta; family Harrimaniidae; genus Saccoglossus; species Saccoglossus kowalevskii. The sequence continues at coordinate 20,836,437 of NC_140641.1, forward strand.
ACACCTTAATGTATCCAAACTGCATAAAAAACTTAAACTTAAAAAATTAAACTTAAAAAAATTAAAGTGTTGAACGGATAAGGCTCGACTCGGGAATCATTTATGAACTAGTGGAATGAAGTAAAATGAACTTACTGTCTGAGTCTGTGTACAATTTGATCTACTAGTTTATCAGTAATTCCTGGACTGGATTCCTCCGATAAATCAAAGGCATTCTGTAGTTCATCAATACTTGTATTATGGTGTGTGTACTTGGATTTCAACTAGAAGTGAACAAGAAAACAACAACGACAATGACCAAACTGCATTATAAATCACATCATCTTGTATCTTTCACTTGCTCTTGATGTATAATATCGAAAAAAAATGGTTAACTGATAAAATTGTAGATCACTATGCAAATGAAAGTTTCCGTATTTGTTTTTGCATTTGTTATATACTGAATCATTGACATACTACTTATGTATTGACCATAGAATCACATATATAATTTATCGAATTGCATGTTCTACCAATAAATGTAGTAAACTTAATTTTATGTGTTTAGTGTGAATAATGAACTGCAAAATACATATTATTGTAAAATTAATTTTCGCTGAATAGACTTATTGGCCGTTTTATATGGAATTTATCTTCAAAGATTTTTGACAAGTTGAATGTGAAATAAGGGTATATTCGTCGGATTTTATTTTCACTGAATCATTACTTCAGCGAAAATAGCGACAATTAATTCTAAGCGAAAATAAAGTATTCTACAGTACATTGATGTAAATGTAACCCACTTTCATTTTCATGGGCAAATTGAGAATCTGAAAATCTTGAAATGATGTAACAGTGTACAATCAACCTAAGCATTCAGCACATCACTTGCATGGATAGCCAAGACGATTGTGAAGAAACAGCATCAGTAGACAAAATGGAATGGAATATCATCCCCTCAAATCCCAGAAAAATTGTGTAGTAATGAAAATTAAAACTCACCTCCGTCAATAAAGGCACAAACAATGATTGCAAAGACTGTGATTTGGGTTGTCGAGACATCACTTTCGTAGTATCAGATTCTGGCTCGGCTGATGCGTCCCCATTTGGCTGCATTTTTATGGTATCAAAGATCCATTTACTGTCGCCATGACTACCGTCATTCGTATCCACTTGGTTAATATCTCTAAAGAAGGAACAAACAAATGCAACAGCTACATCACAAAAAAGGATTTTATTCTCATCATGTATGTCATATTAAACAAGAGCAAAAACAATCCTGGTAGTTGAGGGCGCACTTTACAACAAGCCATGGTTAGAACATGCAACTAATTACACAATTCATTCATAGTCAACTTACATATTGTCTTCATCATCTTGATCTTCGTCTGGTGAATCATTCCCAGCTTCTTTGTGTCTTTTATAACGGTCTATTAGTTCTGTTAAGTAGGACGTCTTTCTGGCTTGTTTTATAAATTTATGTCTTAAAAGTTCTTTACCTGTGGGTCTCTGGTGAAAGCAAATGAGAACGAAGCTGTAAGCATTTCAGCTAATTATCTACACCGATACAAGGGACTATTAGTGTTCAAAGAAAACAGCCAGGTTACAGTATACGTTATAACATTATTTTAATGTTCACAGATCAAAAATCCATATTACTTGATTTCGCATACTAAATACTACAAGCAGGCTGTCTTCAGTTTCCAGATAATTGACTCTCAAAAAAATTAAAGACAATTTTAAAATGTCCTTAATTGTCATAACTGGGGAGCAATGGAACACAATTATGACAAAATTTGCATACGAGTAGTACACTTAGATATATTTTTATTCTATCAGCAATAGCTCCACTGTCAATAATCCACTGTTTTAATTTTATCAGAATGACGAAATATACACGTTTTAAATAATGGGTCCTGACTGTATTGTCGGGTATTTATGGCAGTTAGTAATTGGATCTACTATCTAGGTTAAAGGGTAGTGGTTATCGTATTTGATATGGATCCCACACACAATACATACAATTTTACAAGATTTATTGTCTAGAAACTTGTGTATTTAAAATCCAATTGTTTGGAAACTTGTGTACTCACATGTTTAGGATCTTTGTTGAGGCACGCTTCTACGAAATCTTTGAATGGTTTGCTATAGTTTCCTTCTAATGTAGGAGGTGGATTTTTTGGAATAAGGAACAGAACTCTCATTGGATGTAAATCAGAGTGTGGTGGTTCTCCCTTGGCTAGTTCAATAGCTGATATACCCAATGACCATATATCAGCCTGTTAAAAAAGAGACAATAATGTAACATTTCAGTCAAAATTTTGTCAATAGCTGATATACCCAATGACCATATATCAGCCTGTAAAAAAAGTGACAATAATGTAACATTTCAGTCAAAATTGTGTCAATAGCTGATATACCCAATAACCATATATCAGCCAGTAAAAAGAGACAATAATCTAACATTTCAGTCAAATTTGTGGATTGTTTATAGATCCTACGACCAACAAGGTCTTGTTGATAGTAAAAGAGACACTAGACTTTGCCTCTCAGGTAGTGTTCCAATCTCTCAATGTAGTTCTGCACTTAGTGTGCTCTGACTGTAGCAACAGAATTAAAAATTAAAGAATTAACAAGCAGCCTGTCCTCTGAGATAGCTCCGCTGTTAGCAATGCACATTGCAATTAAAGAACTGAAGATATCGTTAGAAAATGAACAATATGTATACAAAGCAATAGGCTGTTTTCAACACGAATTCAAAAATATCACTTTTTACCAAAAATGACAAACATATCCATCAAAATTAGAGAATTGAAGATATCATCACGAAATGAACAAATCTGATAGAGCTCTACCTGAGGTACCTAAATGTATAACATAAAAGCAATGAGACTTGCGGTATTTAACAAGAAGTCTAAAATATCACTTTTTACCAAAAATGTCAAAAGTATTCAGCAAAATTAGAAAATTGAAGATATCATAATGAAATGAACAAATCTGAGAGGTCTACCTGATGTACATACACACCAAGTATCAAAGCATTTAGGCTTGTAGTTTTCAAGAACAAGTCGAAAAAGTAAAAAGTTGACACGGACGATGATGGGTGCCGATGGACAATCACTCATATGATAAGCTCCGCTCGACGAAGTCGACAGCGGAGCTAAAAAGTGAGAGCAGTTAAAGAACTGAAAAAAGGGAAGGTATTCATCACAGAAAAACTACATGAAGAATTATTCGCACTGAGGTTTCATTTTCTTCTAGTGTATTTGAAAAGTTAAAAAAAAATCTAAATTACAATCAATGATTATTTCTGAGAAAATTCTGACCCACATATTCACTTTATCAATGTAACCTTCATAGTTCACTTTGTAATAAATCAAAGACTTCAAACAAAATATACCCTTTAAACTTTTTTAATTCTAGGAAAGCAACCTTTTTTGGGTGATAAAACATTTGCCTTCATTTGCAGTGGATCTCTGCATCAATGAAAAAAATATAAGATATAATTACCTTAGAATCATACGCCGACTGTTTTATAACTTCTGGTGCCATCCAGAATGGCGTACCTACGAACGTATTTCTCTTGATTTGCGTGTCTGTTAACTGACCCGCAACTCCAAAATCGGCTAGCTTCACATCTCCATTCTCGGATAATAGAACATTGGCAGCTATAGGAATGAAATAAAGATGTGTTTTTGTCATAACCAGTACAATATTACACAGCATAGATACAACAAATCACAAACCATAATATAATACTAAGGAAATAATTTCAGAAAGAAGACTTTTTTTCACAAGGATTATTATGCAGTCTGAAGAGTATTAGATTTTTCCTTACCTTTAATATCTCTGTGTAGTTTTCTTTCTGAATGTAAATAATCTAGGCCTTTGAGAATTTCCCTCAATATTGTAGCAATATAGACCTCGTCAAATGGACCTGCTTTCATTAGGTCTAACGCTGACCCACCTCCTAGATATTCCATAATAATCCATAGTTTTGTACCCTATAGATAGAATAATCAGATAAAGCTCAGAAAGAGTTCCAGCTCTTGCACACATTGGGGCCAACCATTGCTGAAAACGTCCATCAAGTCATTTGATTTCCCCAGTGCACAAGTAGACAAGCGCCCTCTAGAGGTGTATTTTGAAAATACAAAAATAGTAATATGTATATGGTACACAAAAAGGATATAGCAATAAGGGTATTCATGGTCAGTGGCATCTCTAGTGCACATACAGCACCACAGCTGTATACCCTTAAATCTTTTAGCCATTTTCTACAATTTTTATTCACCAACTTCATGAAATAACATTCAAGTTTAAAGGCCATGTGTATAAATATTTGTTAAAACAATTTTTTTTTTCAAACTTTTTTGATTCAATACTTTTGACCTTGGAATTATAAACAAAGTCTAATTATGACAGGATCCCATGGAGGTGAAATCTACTAGTGTCAAGGATTATCAAAACAGAACAAGCTAACCCGCCTAGGGAGTACTTTAATTGGTGAACAAATAATCTTATAAGCTGTATATAGAAACCAATTATCCTAAGTTCAACCAGGTGATAAGGACAAGTAATAAGTGTGTATCAATAACCTTACTAACCAGGCTACTACAGAGCACTGATGTATTTTCTTTCATGTGCAAACTGATTTTTTGGGGGATGAGCAGCTTTGGAGGAGGGAAGGGGGGACTCACAAACTATATTACCATAAAAACTCAAAAATTTTGACTACTAGTTTTCAGAATATAAAAATAAGTTGAAGTTTTATACTGGTTAAATTTTTAAGAGTAAAAATCAGTGATTGAAAAAAAAATTGTTATAGAGCAACACAATCACTTACAATGTTTTATAGGGAAATATGACTGAGGTTAGAGCTGTAGAAAATACTTGCGGATTTATTTTGCGCAAATAGGTAAATACTTTTTATTTGTTATTACGGTAAGGTATCATGAAAGCTGTTAAAACTCTTTAAGTACTTGTTTCACTGTCTAAAAAGTGTTGATCACCTCTTTAAAAACATCATGCATTGATATCAATGACAACGGGCTGCACTACAACTTCGAAAATAACGAATTTCTGAAGAAGATCTAACTATTGGTGGTGCCATGGAGTATTCTGATTGATTAATGGCATTCTTGACCTGTCAGGTCAAAGGACACCATACACGTAGTAGGTCAACTAGTGTTCGAGAAATATGGCGTATTGGTACGGAATCAGTCAAGTGTTTTAAAACATTCTTTCAAAATAATATAAACTTCATGCATAGCAAAACCAAAGAAATAATTTTTTCTAACCATGACTAAATAATAAGCATTGTTGTTAAAATGTCAAAAAAAAAAGTTGTTGGTAGTAGATCGTTTCTGTGATGTTTTGATTCTTTCAGTGTCTAGCACAGTTCAGCTTTTCTTTTGCTTTCAAATTATTCAAAGCTTAAATTAGAGCTTAACAATCAGTCCATGAAAAAAACATCTAAGGTGAATGAAATTTTAGAGAACTAAAAACAACACAATTTGGAGAACGGCTGAAATTTGGAATATTGAAAGCCAATTAATTATGAAAAACGGCTAAATAATTAGGTGGTCGGATTTTTGAAGTAGGGGAAATTTTTTCGGTAGTACCAATTATTCACTGTCCACCAAATGCACTATGCATTTTGAAAGGGTCTCATTGCATCAAGCATTCATATTCTGATTCCGTTTTGCGATTCTGCAAAGAACACATCTTATCCCAAAAACATAATCGTATTACTCATCATAACATTCATTAACACACACACATACATACATGTTCAAAAACACAAGTCCTCAATGATAATTCCACCTAAAATAAAGTCTTCCAGTAATTTATTACAAGTTAAGCCAATAAATGAAGAATAACAATAAATTAGACTGCCCGTCTAGCTGAGATAAAGAAACTACAACAAAACCAGAACAGTTGGCATGATATATAGAACTGCATACGTGTACAAGCACAAGCACAAACCACTGCCAGGCAGACAAACTAATCTTAGACGACAATGCAAGCATGTGTGCACATATTGTGAATGATTTAACCTTTATACATCTATGAATAAATCTACACTAGTAATACAATAGAAACTATATGGTAACTCACTACTGGGTTACTACCATGTTATTATTTATTGCTTTACAAATAATTTTATTCAAAATTCAAATAGTGTCATAATCCTCCCGCATAAATAAAAAGGAACAGAAGCTTGACCTATTAATGAACAGACGTGGATGTCATCGGTCAACAAGGAAATAATATGTCAATCTCAAACAATGTAAACACTCGATAGTAATAACTTATACTTCCACATTCTTGTAGAAAAGAAGGCTAAGGAGGGGGTAGGTTGGTGAATCACTAAATTATATGTGCAATAAAGAAAGTGAACTACTTCTAGTTTCAGGTTTTATTGCTTCCTTATTTTCTGTTTAATTTATTTCCTATTGTATTGGCAATCTATAACAGCAAGTCTCAGAAGTGTTGGGGCAGCCAATTTGCAAACTCGCTAGCGAATTGGCTAACTGCTTGGGTTTTGACTAAACAGTTGGCTTTCGAAGCTCGCTAGCGCCGACTCGTGGTCGCGTCCACTCTGGGCGAGTCTATATCGCATTAGGAAACATACACCTGGCTTTTACATAGCCTGGAACATGTTTGGATTCCCCTGAATGGTTTGCTTTGCGAGGCTTGGGAATGGCCACAGTCAGCTGGCGTACAAGTGATAATATGATAAATGCGATTACTCCACAGATATTTACTATATGGGGGTAGCTATCTTGAACACTGATTGAAACTAAATAAAGAGGCAAGTTGAGAAACAGTTTCCTATAAATCAGGGAGATCGACCCCTACTGTAATATAGATTCATCCAGAGTGGGCGTGACCACAGAACCGCGCCAGCGAGATTCGAAAGCCAACCGTTCAGTCAAAACCCAAGCAGTTAGCCAATTCGCTAGTGAGTTTGCAAATTGGCTGCCCCAATACTTCTGAGACTTGCTGTAAAAGCACTATGACAGAATCATGGGGAATTTTAAAAACATTGCATTCTTGTGCAATTCAAAAATATGCTTATATACTTGTAGAGTAAAGGTTGTATAGTACAAACTAGTCCGTCATACAACCTAGGAACATGTGCCAATCAACAGCACTATGTCAACAATAATTCCATTACACCGTTCAATGACAATAAATCAATGCCAGAAGCAAGAACTGGTACAAGTATGAATAGAAACATTGTCAGTGATTGATAGGAACATGTGTATACGTAGGTTCACTAATACGAGACCATTTCAAATAAATATTGATTCAATGGGCAGATACAAATAACGTATTTATGGTGATATAGGTTTAGTTATACCTGTATATAAACTAAAATTAAAATGTGCCTCACTGGGCAACTGTGTCATTGTAATTCCATGAATCAGTACATTTGTTGGAATTTTAAGGTCAGAAAACACACCCAATATCCGAATATAACTACCGTAGCCTGAAGATAACAAATAAATAGTCAATTCCCTCAATTTGTCATATGGTGAACTAAAATTTGTTATCTGCATATTTAAAACACATGATTTTTGGAGCTGAGTATCCTAGGCGCTAAGACTGACGAGTACGGTATTATAGTTTCACAATTTATTTTTACAAACAAAATAAATCTGCAAAAATAAATTTCAATGAGGAGGTTTTTTTTTTCCATATAAAAACGATTGATAAATCATGTGTATTAATTTAACTTCAATTTATCTTTGCTGAAAAGTATAGAATTTGGATCGCACATGTAATTAATTTTCATTGACATTAATTCCCCTAGCAAAAATTCATTCCAAGTGAAAATAAATATTTTTTTACAGTACATGCCACACAGTGATCACAATGTATTCTTCAGTACTGGATATATCATAGCGGCCATTTTGCTTTCTAACACACATATTATATGGACTTACTTTCAAATATGAACCATGGTATCTTGTAACATACGGTGAATCGCACTGGCTAAGCACTGTGATCTCCTGTTGAATATCTTCAATCTCATCCTCTGCTTCTTCCAGATCAATTATTTTAATAGCAACCACCTCATTTGTCCTCACATCCATCCCTTTGAACACCTCCCCAAACGAACCTTTCCCGATCCTTTCCTGCTTTATAAACAGTTTTTCTGGGTCAGCTTTGTAACTCTGTAGTGAATAAAAAGGAAACTCATCATTAGAAAGATGCAAATACGATAAAATCATCAAAATCAATGTATATATGTTTCTATTGGAGATGTGCATCTAATAACGCAAATACAAAATATGTAATTCCAATCCAATATTCTTTTATTCATATTTCATTGCTATGGACAAATAATTTTATAAGCACTCATTATTATAATTACAATTCAGCTAAAATTAAGAAAATTGCTGCTGTCAGAGTAAGGTCAGTAACTATATCTGCTACTCAAAGTTTTTAACATATCAAGTTAGCAAAACACTAGATCTCAAATATGAGCAGCTGCAATTGTACTTTTAATATCAAATTACACGTGGAGTTGTGGGAGAGAATACGTAGTAATAAACGTTTGTTGTAGTGCCTTCGCTGCTAAAAAATGCATCTGATATTAAGAGATGAGACTACAAAACTAGGACATCAACACCACACATTAACATTACATTCAACAGGGGTATGAAAGAGTGAATGTTCATGCAGAATCACAAACAGAAAAATTAGTTTCAAGTCGAGATAAGCAAGTGCTTGTGTGCATAATTTTGTGTCAAAAGTTTTTTTTGTTTTTTTTTACTTCAGTTCTATTTATTTTGGCTGTTTTAAAGTGACAATTGTTTTTATGACGCATGTGTCAACTGGAAGACTAAATTAAAGTCAAATACCCCTCATTTCTTTTGGAATAGTGAGTTATATCTCAAACACTATTGAAAAAAACAAGTAAATACTGAGTTGACATATAGAATATTTGTATCTTAAGTCAAAAAAAAAAAAAGAAAAAAGAAGACTTCTCGTTCAAGGGTCAATGGAAAAATTACAAGGTAATGTAATTTAGATTTTTTTTAATTATTTTTTTTTGTATTAAGATTATATTATATTAATAAGATGTTTGTTTAATGTTTTACATTTATTTAATATTGTTTTTGAATAAATGCATTAAAGTTGATTTGGGTCAACAAACACAAACCATTTCCTACATTCTACCATATCATATGTGGTATACTTTACTGGTGCACAAAAATTGCCAAACCAATTTTTTTTTTGGGGGGGGGGGGGTGGTAGGCAGTTTGAGCCAAATTCAAGTTTGTCATTCCATGTGACTGAGTAAAATTTGGAGATATAAAAAAATAATATCACCATGGTAACTAATACAAAAATGCCATTGTATCTCAAAGAATTTGTCTTTTTTAATAATAATGACAGTATGACAAAAACATGACGAATAATTAGCTCAAATTTCCTTATAAACACTCAGCAACAACATTACACCATTATGGGCTCAACATCCACATCTGCTAAGATGCCCTACGTGAATGCATAAATAAGATGTACCCTTTAAAATAGACAAACATATTCTTCACAATTCTGTCACTTTTAGAAATTTCCGGTTTGAATGAAATCAGGTGGCATCAGAAAACGCAAGTTCAAGCCTCAAGCCCTATCTGTTTCCTGTAAATACAAAATCGGAGACGACCACAGACCAAGACAAATGAGACAAAAAGACACAATAATAGTATCACTGACACCTACATTATACTTAGAGTGTTGTAGTTGAGGTCAAGTGGAACTAAATGTGGACCTGGTGTAACGTATACCTGTGACCCTCTTTAAAGCATTTTTTTTTTCCATTCAATTATTTTTCAGAACATTAAATAAATCCAGATACCACAAACATAATTGGTATAGCCCCATTAAAATCAGATGCAAAGTACGTTAATATAACATATTGTTTCAATTGTCAACAAACCAACAAAATCATCACCAAACTTGGGTTGACCATTATCGAAGTAATTGCATATATTTACCACATTTTTTCTAGTCATGTTTATGTTAAAAGCTACTTGGGTTTATGCGTGAATACACCTAGGGTATGCATGGATGGATGGTAAGAACTTTCACACAAAGACATACACTGTTTTATTCACCATTACTGCTGAAACAGAGGAACATCCTCCTTGCCAAATGACACATGCTTCATAAGAACAATTGTCACTATAAAACAGCCAATACATGAGCACACAATTCATAGTTGTGACATCATGATATTCATTTTAAATTGTATCATTTCAAACTATCATGTGAGGAAATTATGAAATGATACATTTATAACAATTTTTCATTTTTTTTTTCAACTGATGTCTGACTGGTTATTTTGAAAAGAAAATGTGAAGATAACAAAATATTTCAATTGAACATCACAAGCCACCAGACATGTAGCTTCAAATGCATGATTTTGATCAATTTTGATCACAAAAATGGCCGCCATTCAGCCATCTTGGATCTGAACATGAAGCGAATGACATGCACATGTTGCTCAAGACATGTGACACATTTGTTTGCATGAATGTGATCAGGTGAAGACGTCTCTATTTTTGGCCAATGTCCAAACAGGGACTAAATATTTTTACTACATGTGCATACATAAAAGAAAACATGCAAGGTTCAACTTTGTGGCAGTAAGTATGCATGTCCTTGGGCATAATGATATCAGAGGCATGAGTGTTATACAATGTAGGACCACACCCAACACCTGTTACACTGCAATAACAGTGGCACTGACTCACCAAATCAATATATACTACAAACTTGAAAAAAATGACTCAAAAACATGTTTAACCAGCGTAAAGTGAAAAACAGAATTACACAAGTTCAATATGGTGAAACAAATTTACAAATCCGGGATTATCGAACAAATAATACGGTGACCCACTATAATTTTGCAGAGACTATATTTTGAGACTGGGGAAAATTTAAACCGAGATTGTAACAAATCAGCAAGTCACCAACACATCGAGCTCTCTGACAGATTATTATATTATGAAGAATTAAACAGAAAATTAGACAAACCTGACAACTGTTTTGGCCTTGTAAAATGTAGCATTACCAACCATACCACAAACTGTAAAATACTTTATTTCAGGGTGTTTTGTATGGAATTTATTTTCACTGATTTTTGACGAGTTGAATGTAAAATATAGGAAAAAAGGTATACTGTAGAATACTTTATTTTCGCTTGGAATTTATTTTCGCTGAATGGATGATTCCGTGAAAATAAAATCCAGCGAATATACCGGTACTTTTTTTCCTATATTTCACATTAAATTCATCAAAAATCAGTGAAAATAAGTTCCATACAAAACGCCCAAAAAGCCTTTTCAGTGAAAATTAATTCCAGCAAAAATAAAGTATTCCACAGTATTTATTTTCACTGAATCACTACTTCAGCGAAAATATCGAAAATTAAATCCAAGTGAAAATAAAGTATTTTACAGTATACTATACACATACACTTGTACATGTACATACTGTAAAGGGGTTAATTATTTACTTGGTTTTAATTTAGCTTACTTCGCTGACTGGAAAAATGCGCTAAATTAAAACCCAGTGAATATGTAAAATTTAGCATAGAACACATTATCTAAATGACGAAACCGTGAATTTAAAACCCACTGAATATGCCTGAAATGGTAAATCAGTGAAATTTAAACCCAGTGAAAATTAGTCATTTTACAGTATTAATAATTTAACTTAAAGAGGCACTTCCAGTTAAACCTAATCTCACAACAAATTTACTTTCTGGATTAAAATTACAATGGATAACAAAAGATAGATTAACATTGTAAACAACATAAACAATAGTGTCCCATGATTCTTTGGTGCAATCCCTGGGCTTGGAAAGCTCCCCTTTAAGTGATATTTACAAAACCACACCGATTTATTTATCGTAGAATAGAATAAAAGTTGTACAACTCCTACATGTATACATCTTCTGTCTGTAGTAAATGTAAACAAGCAGCCTATCGGCTGAGATAGCTCCGCTGTTAGCAATGCACATTTCAATTAAAGAACTGAAGACATCATTAGAAAATGAACAATATGAATAGTATCAAAGCAATCGGACTTACAGTTTTCAACAAGAAGTCGAAAATATCACTTTTTACCAAAAATGACAAAAATATTCACCAAAATTAGAGAATTGAAGATATCATCACGAAATAAACAAATCTGAGAGAGGTCCACATGTAGTACCTATATATGTAGTATCAAAGCAATTGGACTTGCGGTTTTTAACAAGAAGTCGAAAATATCACTTTTCACCAAAAATTGACAAAAATATTCACCAAACATAGAGAATTAAAGATATCATTACAAAATGAACAAATCTGAGAGAGGTCCACATGTAGTACCTATATATGTAATATCAAAGCATTTGCACTTGCGGTTTTTTACAAGAAGTCGAAAATATCAGTTTTTACCAAAAATGACAAAAATATTCACCAAAATTAGAGAATTAAAGATATCATTACAAAATGAACAAATCTGAGAGAGGTCCACATGTAGTACCTATATATGTAATATCAAAGCAATTGCACTTGTGGTTTTTAACAAGAAGTCGAAAATATCAGTTTTTACCAAAAATGACAAAAATATTCACCAAAATTAGAGAATTAAAGATATCATTACAAAATGAACAAATCTGAGAGAGGTCCACATGTAGTACCTATATATGTAATGTCAAAGCAATTGCACTTGCGGTTTTTAACAAGAAGTCGAAAATATCAGTTTTTACCAAAAATGACAAAAATATTCACCAAAATTAGAGAATTGAAGATATCATCACGAAATGAACAAATCTGAGAGAGGTCCACATGTAGTACCTATATATGTAATATCAAAGCAATTGCACTTGCGGTTTTTAACAAGAAGTCGAAAATATCAGTTTTTACCAAAAATGACAAAAATATTCACCAAAATTAGAGAATTAAAGATATCAACATGAAATGAACAAACCTAAGAGAGGTCTACCCAAGGTACATATACACCAAGTATCAAAGCATTTAGGCTTGTAGTTTTCAAGAAGAAGTCGAAAAAGTAAAACATTGACACGGACGACGACGACGGACGACGACGACGGACAATCACTCATATGATAAGCTCCGCTCGACAAAGTCGACAGCGGAGCTAAAAATTTTAGTCAAATTTAGTAATAAATAAAACTATTATAATGTATGGGAAATGGTTTCCCTCTCTTGCTATCCCTTTGCAATTTACAATGTATCACATTTACTTACAGCAGTGTTCTCCCCAGGAATTTAAACCACTGTGGCGGCCTAATTTGCATATAATTTGCATATCATTTACATAATAATAGAAATTGACCAAAGCACATTTACACCCACACAATAAACAATATTTTGAAAAACAAAGTGGCAGATATTTATTTGCTTCACACAGTGTTATAAACACTTTTATTTTGGGCACTTTTGTAATATTAATGAGCTCCGTCACAGTGCAAATATTTTTTTTTTGGAGTAAAAAAATTTAGTTTTACAACTTAGAAGAGTTTGAATTTAAAAATGAAACATTCTCGAAATGCAAATGCTGCAGACTAAAAAGAAACAAATAAATTGTAAAAGGTTAAATGAAACTCATCTGAAACGTTCCAGCCAGGATTATGTTCAAGACTTTCATGATCTTATTTACTACAAAATTCTCCTTCAAAAAATCGACCACGTAATTATTTGGCAGATTGCTGGTTATTAATCCGACCATCAGCTTCTACAACGTTCACATTTACAGTAAATGAACGAACAAATAACACTTCCAAACAATCATCAAAGTTACGACGTGACATAACTTACTTCGCGATGTTATACACCGGTTATACCAATAATTCCTCTTACTCAGTCATGATGCCATGCAAACATTAAATACTTCTTTTTTTATATGAAAAAAACGTAAAATTTGAACTAGTTTTATCGGGAGAAATTACTTTTGATCACTCGATCACTTCGTGAAAAACACAGACCCGCCATGATAGCTGTGACGCGTTAGTTGACCACATGTGTCCTTTGACCCGGTGGGTCAAAAACGCCATTAACCAATCAGAATGCCGCATGGTAATGCCGGTAGAACCCGAACTTTTCCGAATGATCGTGATCATAAAAATTACATTGTGGAAGTAAAGCGATGTCGTAGCACGATGTGTTGGTATGGATTTCAGATGAAAACTGCATGATGGTTTTCGAAAGAGGTGATTAGCAATTTTTGAAAGGTAAAAGAAGTCTTGAAAGAAGAATTTTTACATGATTCACGATGATAACAATTCAAATGTATTTTACCCAATCACGCAATAAACACGTTGTTTTTTTCTTGAGTAGCGTAAACTGATCGTGAACTCCGCTTTGCCCATGTTACATCGGGGTGGAATTGATTTTGAATGAATTTTAGCTATCAATCTAAAGACTGCATCTATCGTCAGAAAATATTTACTTACAAACAAAGAGGTGCTAATTTTACAAAATTGATTTGTATTGTTTAAAGCCGCTACCACATCGCACGACTATGTCTATTGTTTACAAATTATTATCCACGACTGGCAGGATGCTTGTCGGTCGGTACGTAAATATAATAACAATATGACAATAGTCGGACGCGTTTCCGTGGAGGTCGCTAACTTTGAGTGCCGGTCGGGCCGACCAGCATGACGAGATCCCCAATGAAAAAAGCACTGTGGCGGTCTTGCTGATCACCGTGGCGGTGTTAGACCGGCATGGCGGCAAATCGAAGCACTGTGGCGGGACCGCCACGCTGTTTACATCTTGGGGAGAACACTGTACAGTAACAAAAAAATCCAGTGAGCATTAAAAGGTTTGTTGGGAATACAAATCCTGTACATTATAGGAATGAGACCGTCATATAATTGTTGTTTATTAAAGAAATTAAACATGGGGAAGAGAGCACAAAATAGACGACATACATATGACGATTATAACGCCCATAATTTCAATAAAGATTCACAACAATACACTGCTCTCCCATGATAGAAAACTACAATAAACATTGTAGTCACCTGATAAAAGGGGTGGAGGTGCTATAAATGATGACCTTTGCCCTTAACATGTCAGGTGATTCATAAAAAGTAGACTGTGGACCTTTGGAAGCGGACACGCCTTATTAAAGCATAGGACTAGCAGTTTTGATTGTGTTGGAATCATTTCCTGGACTGATTTATTCAAGCAGACAACCTTAAAATAATTAATCCAATGTATGGAATTTCCATATTCACAGCAAGTCATTGAAAATCACAAAACTTTGTAGCAATGACAAATTTATCTGTGGTTCCATGACACAGAGTATCAGTGACTTTCAAAAACATTTTTTTTTTTTTTTACAAATGAGGTAAAATCCATAATTTGTGAAAATTCCTTAAGGGGGAAAATTAAATGCTTTAGAGTAAATGCTTCAACCAGCAACAACACCATGTATACCCAAGTATAAACACTGACAACAGCCAAACTGAACTTGAGCTTCTGCCACATCTGGAGCATTTTTTTTTTTTTTTGAAACCAAAAACTTTTTGGTCTGCAGACACTTGTTAGGTCAGGAGGTCTCACAGTCAAAAATAATTAAGTTTATATCAATAAACCACAGGCCAAGTCTGTTACTCAGCCCAACTTCCTTAAATTTCAGTCTCACTGCTTTGTTTCCTGTGTTTACAATATTGCACATAGCCGGTGGAGTGTTCTTTGTAAAGACTGTAAGGGCACTAATAAGGTTTTAAAAGACATTAGCAGCCATCCTGTGGAGACGGCCCTCCTGCTGTAACACCTCCTGTACAAATGAGTCAAAGCCATTTAAAAGATCGTTTATAGCTTTTTAAAAGTTTTTTTTGCTCCCGCAATCTTGGTATGAAGGACGACAATGAAAATTTCCTGATTACAGTAACTAACTTATTGAAGATGGCAGTAGCTATAAGGAACCTATAAAAATGAATTGAGCTCAATACACATTTATGTAACCCGGAAATTAAATTTTGTGGTGAGACTTCAACATCATGAACAAGAAAATTTATCAAAGACTACAAAAACCACTGATTGAAATATAGGTTAGTGATATTGGATAGACAACTGATAGAACATAAAAACAACGTTAATCTGGCCTATCATAGGTCACTGCCTTGCGATCCATTGTTTGAAACCAGGGATAGAAATAGAATTGTTTCCCTGCATGCACAGTGTGCATGTTGAATTTGAAATTTACCTGCTATAACTTGTTGTGAAATGCACCACTTAAAGTTTAAATAAAATTTACGAGTTCTCGATTGATGCGATCACGAAAGAATTTGCTTTTTTTTTTAGTTGCCTTACAATATTGGTTGAACTTAATTTAGGCTTAGTGAATATAATGAAAAAATGTGTTAATTTCTTCTTGCACAGTGTGCACATTATATTTTGAGTTTACTTGCACTAGCTAATAATCTATGTGCATAGTACAGTGTGCACCAGAGTATTTCGACCCCTGGAAGCTTAGCTTTGCGTACTTTCGAAAATTGCCACGGTTCAAACCAACAATTTTCAAATCACCAAACTTTTCAACGGATATGAAATCTCAAGACTTTGATCTTTAAAATAATTAAAACCGTAACAGGAATCAAAACACAATTATAAATTTGCATTCAAATAATCAATATTATTACTATAATTGTTATTAACAATTATTGAATGGAGCGACATCAAAACAAATAGTATAATGCTACAAAACAAAATTACCTAAACGACATAAGGGTATTGTATAAAATTCTATACTCATTAGTGGATGTGGAGTGCATTAATGAAGCGTGGTCGCACACCGGGTTATGCATATTGATAATCTTTTATCGGTATTCATTACTTTTGCTTAGTGAATCAGCCGTCCACATGTATCCAGTACACAGTTTGATGACACACACATCTATCACTGTGCTGTGTAACCAGACTACACAAGAGACAAAATTAACTTAGGCCTGCCCACATGATCCAGTCAGCCAGATAATTTTACCAAAATGTAGAAATTGTCCCTGTGGACAAGGCATAAATAAAGATATCAAGTTTTTATTCGCTGGTCATGAGGGAGTCGCAAGTTGCTAAAGGTTGTCAAAACAAAATTCAGGTTTCAGAATTTTTAAAACTTTATTTCAAATATTGCCTAAAACTAATTTTTATTGCTAGAGATATCACATCATTGATTGAGATAGGCAGTTGTATTCTCCAACTTGTCTAAGGGGCAAGCAACTTTAATTTTTAATTCCAGCTCCTGCTACATTCTGCACTAGTGAGAGATATATTGCAAGTTATACATGTTACGATGTAGCTCGGAATACGAAAAGTGAGACAAGTTTGTAGAAACAATTGCAAGGTCTACATGGCAGCATTTTATCAGAGCCGAACTACTGCTTCTCCTACCATTTAACAAGAGATTATCTGTTGAGCGTTTATACGGTTCTGGCCAAACGTCGCCAAAAATTCAGCAGGAACAGCACCCGTAACTGGGATTTCTCTTTTAGACAGTTGGGGCCATATCAAAGCTCAGTCCTATCAGAGTTTCAACCCTGAGGATTTATCCTAGCTAGACTCGACTCAAGCTGAACACGTTTACATTTTTGCTGGCTCTGATAAAATGATGTCTGTGCAAAAGAGGTAAATAGCATGGCATGTGTGTCCCAGCTGGCAGATTTCCGTACATTGACACTCGAAACACACATGTTCTGGTTTAGTCATAATTTCGATAAATTTTTTTTTTTTAAATGTTCATAGTTAAATTGCCTGGGATTGTGTATGACAAATGTTATAATTAAACCAATAGTGTAAGTACTTTTTTTTTGATACATATAATTATGTGGTCTTGTATGCCTTGAGGAATGTAGAGAATGCATTATGCATGACTACCTCTAGAAGCAGTTAGGGGTATGATAAACAGTACGTGTATGGTCCTGTGATTAATCATGGAACTATAAACCACAGGAAGAACAACCACTTCGTTTCCTTTGAACTATGATAGTTGCCGCGATGTCGAATGTTTATTTTGACTGTTTATTTCGTCGCATTAAAAAATAAGCCGATTTACGCAAATGAACGTTTATCTCAGGCTATCGGTCATTTTCGGAGTCAATCGAGCGACTTCGGGATATCACGTGATCGAGTTGTTTCGGTTATAGCATAAAAAACAATGGCGCCAAGACAAAAACACTGATAAATGAGCGACATTCAACGGAAAAAAAAAACACATTGCCACTTCTGGCGATCGAAGGGAAACACGGAATAAGTCGGGATATCTCAACAACAAACAGCATACCAAACCCCATATTTCGCAAACTTTCGCAACCTTATTTTTTCGAGGATTGAAAAAAGCAATAAATAATCTAAAAACGACATTGAAAATTATGAAAACTCGCTAAAACTCCGACCCGTTGCATGATTTCCGGTACACTGAAGGTCACGCTGCAGACCGACTTGTTTGCGCATGCGTAGTGAATGAAATATTTTACTGCGCAGATATGAATTTTTTTTTTCAAGTTTTCTGTTTCCAGCAAAGCGGTTGATACAGGCGTATCGGCGGCAACTAACATGGAGTATGACTAATGTCGTGGAAACAAAAGCGAAAGCACTGTAAGATAAACTAAGACAAAGGTTTTTTTAATCCTCTTAGTTTCGTTGTTCTTCCTGGGGTTTATAGTTCCATGGATTAATTAATTAATTAATTAATTAATGCTATATGCACATATGTTTAGCAACAGCAGCAATAACATTACAAACGGCACATGGTTTTGGCTCTGTGACTGCCAGAATGTTAACATATAAACATCTATAGCATAATGGAACAAAGACTTGTATATAAAGCGTTTTCAGTTTGGTCACTACTATACATTACAGACAGACTAAAAACAGTTTTGGCACTGTAGTTTTTTTGTTGTTTTTTTGCAGAGCTCCATGAAGTGCATTGCAATGAAGTAATAAATTATGAAGTATATATAACCTTTACAATTACAATGAATACAGGTATACTTACATTTTAAACACATTGGGCTTTAAAATTGGATGTCCTCAGAATACTGACATTTAAGTCCTTTTTTTGCATTAAAAAACATGAAATTTCAAGTTTAGGAAGATTATTTTATCTAAAGTTTATCTACATTCAATAATGACATGTATACCAGCTTATAAGTACAACAATAACGGCATGACAAATTAAAACCACAGTCCCTCTATATACCGTAGTCTATATAGAGGGACTGTGTCAAAACCAACCAACTAACCAAGAGATTCTTCAAAATATAAAATTAGTACTCCTCCACAGGTGGTCACAAACAATCAACTATTTCAAGTGGTAATTCAATCTATGTGTTATTTCCAGTGTAAAACAGACTGCATAACAATAACCGACTAGAATCCAAGTTGTTTTGATCCAGTATTGTTCTCACCCCAGCTAAACCATATTTGTGTTGCAATCTCGCTAATTTGCATATGAATGTACAATTTTCATTATAAACAGATATAATTAACATATCAGTACATTTTTAATTGTTTCTGTGTTCATGCATGGGGACACTAGATGGCACTGGGGAAACACAACAACTGCTTCTTCAACCATTGTTATGGTAACTGCTATTCTTTTTCCCATTGTTTCCCTCATAAGGTGGCACTGAGGTCAGTTTCTGAGCAAAGCCTCTTCACAAATATCATTCGCTTTTCAATGTAAACATGTTGCAAAGAATTTGACATGTTGAATGCATTCCTTTCAGATACTTCTAGAACTTTGAAGTGCATGTGTACAGTAGTGTCGACTAACAGACAGACAATGGAAGATGCATTCAAATAGAGCAAGGTTTCTGGGCTTTTTGTAACGATGTATCTATCGCCATTGAAATATTTTTTTTTGGAGAAATTTTAGTGTATTTGGTGTCCAGACACATTTTCAGCTGGTGTTGCTAGGAAGTTTTCACAGAGAAAAATATACTTGAGAAAGATTTCATGATGTATGACAGCACGGAAGTGCGCGACTCAAGAAATATATTTATGACTTGAAAGTTCAATCGGCAATTCGGTAAGAGGGTACCAGCTGGGAGTATCAGAGCTCTGCGCCTCTGTTCCTCGGTTTAGAAAAACCCTTGTTTAGCACATACCCGAGGCAGGATTCAAACTGCAATGCATGAGGGGATTTATTGTAGTGAAGATATTAAGTAACTTAAATGATGCAGAATGTTAGTCTTAAATCAGTATAACTTGTGAACCTCATAATTCTCAGATTTGATTTTTGCTTAGGTTACTAAAAATTAAAACGACTTTCACCTATGTTTTATCTATAATACAACTTTAGGTAATGTGTTCCACCTCGGATAGTCTAAGAATGTTCTTCTATCACATGTATTATCCCAGACATTTCACAGGAATCCCTTCTATATCTATTATGCAGTGCCTCTTGCCAAATTAAATCAATTTGATAATTCAGGCCATGTTAACTCAACAGAAATGCAATTAAGCCATAAACAGAGTGAACAGTACAGGTGCTGGAATCACAAATTAGATCATAAATTCGGTAAGTGTAAGCATTTATTCAAAATTACAGTATTTATCTGACCCAGTTACCCCAACAACTCCACCCCTCATATAACCCAAAGCCCAAATTTTATTTCAACAAGCCATACGGTTACACACTTACAACGTCTGCGTTAATAGGGTGTTATTACAATATTATGATATGGTTAGCAACGAAGATCATTTGTATAACGGTACTACCGGTAGTTAATATAAAATGGCAAGAAACTGTACGTGTGGTTGATGCTCAACTCAAGAAGTCAAAACCAAATTCTAACCTAACTTCAAGCACTCCAGAACTGTATTTACTATTTTGTTGGCAAAATGTACCTTTAATGAAAGTGCTACATTTTACGTTTGAAGCCAAAAACAACTCACGCCATAAATCAAATATTCTGAACTTACCTCTCCTATAGGATTCGCCATTATTAACAACGGGTACTATCAAGACTACGAACTAAACAGCTGATGGCGAACTGCACAAGTTCACGGTTGCTTCGACCTGGCGGAGTCTATGGAAATGGTTTCAGGACCAAATCTCCGAAAAATAGGTAGCTAGGTTAGTATGCACTGCTTCTGATTATAGAACTGTGTTCCTAAGGTGATAGCTCAGGATGTTAGAACTATCGCTGACGGCGATTGCACAGAATAGTTACTTCAGTTTCCGACTTCAAGCTTAGTATCATCACCTATGGTCGCCATGTTGGTATATTATCAGAAATTTAAGGCGTGGTAATCAGGTCTTAAAAATTGTATACATTCGCAGGTCAAAAAATAGGTCAACATTGACAGGTTATTATATCAATTATGGTCATTTTGAAAAACGATATGACATACTAATAAACATTTCTTTCATTACAATGTGTAATTGATAACACTCTAAAGTAGGTCAGTGTAATTCTTCCACTCGCACTGCGTATGGATATAATGGTCAGGCACTTTGAAGAATGAGGCCATCTTGCCCGTGCACTATTTCCTGGAAAGGGGAATTCTGAGTTCTAACAATGATGGCGCTTGTATAGAATAAATATATAAATAAAACACTGACTCGTTTTGTAGATGAACCAGATGACATTTTATTTAAAAAACTGAATCATATATTAACATTCAATAGAATAACAATGCCATCGATTTTAAAGGAAATTTTCAGGCTAACAACATAATGCTCCCAGATGAAAAGCTCTTCAAATGTAGGAAATGCAATTTACAGGTTTTTTTTTTTATTTCACGTTTCATTCTCTAGATATTTAACTTTTCATCCTGCTTTTCATCAGTACCACGTAGTCCACCATCTTGATTTCCCAGCAATGGATCATGGGTGAAGTATGACGTCTTACCCACTTGTGAGAAGTTAAGTAAGTAACTCTGTGACCTCTTTGTAAAATGTAAATAATTCAGCGCTGATTAATCTCAGGTGGGGGAAATACGTCAAGAATATATAGTACAGGTTTATATATGTCGATATTATGTCAAGATTATATAGGACCGGTTTATATATGTCAAGATTTTATAGGACAAGCTATATATGTCAATTGTTCTAAGGCAGGTGTAAATATGTCAAGAATATATAGGACAGGTGTAAATATGTCGAGAATATATGGGACAGGTTTATATATGTCGATATTATGTCAAGATTATATAGGACCAGTTTATATATGTAAAGATTTTATAGGACAGGTGTAAATATGTCAAGAATATATAGTACAGGTTTATATATGTCGATATTATGTCAAGATTATATAGGACCGGTTTATATATGTCAAGATTTTATAGGACAAGCTATATATGTCAATTGTTCTAAGGCAGGTGTAAATATGTCAAGAATATATAGGACAGGTGTAAATATGTCAAGAATATATGGGACAGGTTTATATATGTCGATATTATGTCAAGATTATATAGAACCAGTTTATATATGTAAAGATTTTATAGGACAGGTGTAAATATGTCAAGAATATATAGTACAGGTTTATATATGTCGATATTATGTCAAGATTATATAGGACCGGTTTATATATGTAAATATTTTATAGGACAAGCTATATATGTCAATTGTTCTAAAGCAGGTGTAAATATGTCAAGAATATATAGGACAGGTCTATATATGTCATTATTATATAGGACAGGTTTATATGTCAAGGATATATAGTACAGGTGTAAATATGTCAAGAATATATAGTACAGGTTTATATATGTCGATATTATGTCAAGAATATATAGGACAGGTCTATATATGTCATTAATATATAGGACAGGTTTATATGTCAAGGATATATAGTACAGGTGTAAATATGTCATGAATATATAGGACAGGGATATATATATGTCAATTGTATAAAGGGCAAGTTTACATAAATTATGCTCAGAGATATTAAGGTTTGTATGTCAGATGTATAAATCAGTCAGTTTTTACAGATACCAGATTTATAAATGTCAGGGTATGGATTTATACACGTCAGTTGGATATCAAGTTGCTGCCAGTTTCATCCATATGTATATAAATTTGTCTTGTTCACGTTCACACCCGGTTCATAAATATCAGTTTGGGTGAATATATGTGAGGTTTATATGTGACAAATATGACGGAACTAAAATGATTTGATTACCCGATTGAAAAAAATATATAGTGGATGTCAAGACGAACTCATATCGTTGACCTAGTTGTACTCGCAATACATATTCAAGTAGTCAACGTGAAAAACGATTTTCCTGAATTAATTAAAAATTTATAGGGCTCGTCCGGGAATTGAACCCGGGACCTTTCGCACCCGAAGCTATATATGTCAATTGTTCTAAGGCAGGTGTAAATATGTCAAGAATATATAGGACAGGTGTAAATATGTCAAGAATATATGGGACAGGTTTATATATGTCGATATTATGTCAAGATTATATAGAACCAGTTTATATATGTAAAGATTTTATAGGACAGGTGTAAATATGTCAAGAATATATAGTACAGGTTTATATATGTCGATATTATGTCAAGATTATATAGGACCGGTTTATATATGTAAATATTTTATAGGACAAGCTATATATGTCAATTGTTCTAAAGCAGGTGTAAATATGTCAAGAATATATAGGACAGGTCTATATATGTCATTATTATATAGGACAGGTTTATATGTCAAGGATATATAGTACAGGTGTAAATATGTCAAGAATATATAGTACAGGTTTATATATGTCGATATTATGTCAAGAATATATAGGACAGGTCTATATATGTCATTAATATATAGGACAGGTTTATATGTCAAGGATATATAGTACAGGTGTAAATATGTCATGAATATATAGGACAGGGATATATATATGTCAATTGTATAAAGGGCAAGTTTACATAAATTATGCTCAGAGATATTAAGGTTTGTATGTCAGATGTATAAATCAGTCAGTTTTTACAGATACCAGATTTATAAATGTCAGGGTATGGATTTATACACGTCAGTTGGATATCAAGTTGCTGCCAGTTTCATCCATATGTATATAAATTTGTCTTGTTCACGTTCACACCCGGTTCATAAATATCAGTTTGGGTGAATATATGTGAGGTTTATATGTGACAAATGTGACGGAACTAAAATGATTTGATTACCCGATTGATAAAAATATATAGTGGATGTCAAGACGAACTCATATCGTTGACCTAGTTGTACTCGCAATACATATTCAAGTAGTCAACGTGAAAAACGATTTTCCTGAATTAATTAAAAATTTATAGGGCTCGTCCGGGAATTGAACCCGGGACCTCTCGCACCCGAAGCGAGAATCATACCCCTAGACCAACGAGCCAGACCATTGTTTGCCGAGATAAAGCGTAAATCAATGTACGCTGTATTTTAATTGTTTAAATTTTAAAGGTCGTTGGTTGTCACACCACGCATGTGCGACATTTGTTTTAATTTTAATTGATTTTCCCACGATCCAATGCGCTGTTCTAATGGGAATCACAAGTATGACTTGCCGATGACTCCTTCGATACCTAAAAACACACCTAAGTAAAGCTTGGTAAGGTCTCAGTTTATATCTGCGCATAGGGCGCAACAGTGAAAGTCGCCATCAGCTCATATGAAACCCATATCTCGCGCATGCGTAGCGCGAAGACCAACTCCCTTTAATATATTGTGTCAAAGATATATGTAAGGTTCATGGGAACTAGGTTTGTATTTTCAAGTTGTGAAGACCATGTTTGTATTTGTTAAGTTAAATTGGACCAGCATAGTCGTAAATATGGATTTATTTTAGAAAACATTACTTTTCGTCGGTTCAAATCAATAGAATAGAATAGAATAGAATAGAATAGAATAGAATAGAATAGAATAGAATAGAATAGAATAGAATATTCATAAATGTTATAAATTTGGTTTAATTTCCTTGGTCTTTAAAGTGATCCAGATGTCAGCCCCACTCTCTCATACAAATTTTCTCTCCTGTTTTACAAATTAAATAAAGTTTATTTCGTCTTCGATTCGGTTACGTGTCTGGCACAAGGTAGTGTCTAATATGTGCTCACAGAATGATAGTTTTTAAATTACACCAGTATTTATAAAATGAAATAAATTTGGCACCCGTACAGTCAGAAGCGCTTGAATTTTTTGTTACATTCGTATGGCTCGTTGGTCTAGGGGCATGATTCTCGCTTAGGGTGCGAGAGGTCCCGGGTTCAACTCCCGGACGAGCCCTTTTTTTGTTTAAAATCACCACTGAAAGTGGTATTGTTGAGCATTGGTAACTAACCGACATGTGATGCTCCTACTCAGTCACACCGTGAATATTGTTGTATGTAAACCCGGTTTTCGCCATTTATACACTCCCATATTTTATTTTATTAAAAAACACATAAAATTAAACAAGAGATTCTTTGCAAGTCTATAATACATGTACACTTAATTGAGGAGAACGGCGGTAGATTTGGGCCGTGTGGTCCATTCTAGGGATCTGCATTCCCCTGACTCGGAACAGAGTCGAATGTCGATGGTATGAATTGGACATGATCAATATATTCATCGTGTCATGACGCGATGCTGTTTGTTGTTGTTTTGGGAAACGGTACACATGTTATTCGGGGACTACGTCATAAACGATATAGAAGGTATACTTCCATAAATAGACATATGTAATATATACACACTACATCATGTTTTATGTGGTCAATGCGGGCTACCAGTCACGTAAGGATCCGTACAGTGTGTCGTAAAAAAACGACGGAACTGGATTGTGCTGGAGCAAATACGAGTGAATATCGCTGAAATGGTTATAGTATATACTGAGTACGAAGTAGCTAACGCAAACTGAGAGCTTGATAACTTTAAAAAATGGGCTCGTCCGGGAGTTGAACCCGGGACCTCTCGCACCCTAAGCGAGAATCATGCCCCTAGACCAACGAGCCTCACGGACTTGAGATGAAATGCACAATGCTAGTGTCCGTGGATAATTTCACTTTTGTCCCTTTTGTCATATCGAATAGTGACATCAAATAATGGTTTAAATGAAGTGACAGTGCTTCGATTCTATTATAATAAGCGCTTTGAGAGTATGTTGTTATGGCTGCATGGGAAATTGGTACATTTTGTATAACGATGGCCATAGGATGGGGCGAACCATTATATCTTGCGGGAGGGGAAAGTTTAGATAGAAATAACATACAGAAAAAACAAAACGACGTTACTGCACATTCAGAAATCGAAAATAACCACAATCTGATCATCGAAATACAGTAAAATTATTCAATGCATAGTTTCACCTGTTGGTTTCACACGCTTTTTTTTTATTCTTTGAACAACGTGGACTGATATCTGCAATGAGCTAGATGCAGAATATTGCCACAAGAGGACAGGGTGATAATCGTTTTCTCGGATATCGTTGATGTATAACAACCGTTGCGTGATGTGTTTACAGAAGCGTAAAACAATAGTAGAAAAAACGTAAAGATTTCATCGAACTTTCCATTCAAATACACATTCCTCGCGCGACAAATTAATATCAACTGAATTTTTGCGTTTAGTTTTCGACAGGGCTCGTTGGTCTAGGGGCATGATTCTCGCTTTGGGTGCGAGAGGTCCCGGGTTCAATTCCCGGACGAGCCCGATTTTTGTTGAAACATTTTATGTTTACTTTTGGTTAAATATATTCTTTTCACCAATTATGTAGCATTTCAATACAGTTTAAATGTAATTATTTGTTCGTTTTAATCTCATTAGAATTATTTTTATCACTCGACAGGATGATGCGCCCTCCGTGATTAAATAGTTGCTTACTTCGTTTTTAAATTGACCGTGTTTTTTTTTATTTTCGCCGTAAGTACTTATTGCACGTCTGATCACAATACAAAGTTACACAATTTGTACCCAAAATAATAGCAAAACAGAGTAAAAAGATGATATTTCAGCGGAGTTTCAGTTATACATGTTATCTATTCTAATTCAATTTTTCTTGCATGTATTAGGTCTAGAGTCTATGTATATACACGAGACAGACACTTCCAAAGAATATGTTCCCCATTAATTCAATACAAAATCGATCATTGGGCAAATCTATGTTTTTAAATATCTTTTTATATTGAGTCTCTGCGAAATGAGACATGTGTTTGTATGTCTGCCTGTTTCAATCAGTAGGCTATGATCGGAAATGTATTAGTTATCCAACAATACATTCTTCTGTTGTTCTCAGTGTATAACTTATCAATAAATTAACTCAAATGTAGACTGTATACACAGTATTAAAGCAATATCTAATGAATTAATAAATGCGTAAATCTAAAAAAAAAATCGATATGTTGATTCTTAATTTAAATGTACCTTCAGTAGGGCTCGTTGGTCTAGGGGCATGATTCTCGCTTTGGGTGCGAGAGGTCCCGGGTTCAATTCCCGGACGAGCCCAATTTTTTTCAACTTTCATGATTTATTTTAATTATAATAGATATTTTTTTCACTATTTAATCTACATCAGAGATTGTTTAGCGTATGTAAGTGTTTGTTCTCTTCAATCTCATTATAATTTTACCACAAGGATGATGCGCCCTCGGCAGTTGAAACTCTTGTTTTTATATTGAGTCTGTTCAAGGTGGGTGTTCTTCATAATGTGCCCACAGTAGATATTTGTTGTATTTTACCGTTATACCTCCTTTTTATAATAAATAAATAAATTGTCGCAAAATTTAATTTTGGCCTTACTGACTGCCAATGTAAAATAATTCTATTTTCAATACGTTGTAATTCTTTTAGTTTTCTTACAAGTCTTCTCAGGTCATTAAACATTTTTCAAGCTTAACTTTAAATTTAACTTTTAATAAATTAATGAAAACTTTTTTTTAAATCTAATTGTCTGTTGAATATACCTTACACATTTTCGTTTTTAAATTGATTAAATTGATAAATAAAACTCATCTGCTTCTCACGTTTCTCATTCAACCAATGTCTTTTTTAATTGGATAATTTTGGGAGTTTTGTTTTTATATTTTTTTGTTTTATTTTAACGACTTTTTTTTTTTTTTACTTTACAGAGTGATCAACAATAGATTTACTTCATCGATTCGCATCAGCACCATTACACGCAAATATCAGTGCTTTACTTCCATGTTATTTGCTCATCCCCGCCATATCAGCACTGCCGGTCCCAATACATACTTAATTCATCAAATGTGACATCATGCCTAACCCGTATTGCACAGGTCGATTGGTGAAGTTCATTTAGATCATTGGAGATAATAAATCCCAAACGTGGCCGATGCCTCGTTTTGGCCCCACTGAAAAGTAAAAATGGCGGCTACTACAAAATGCTCTCCGCAGCTGTTCAGAAATATGTCACGCTTTCACCCGAGAACAATTCTTTGTAAACAACAACATTGTAGACATATCTTGACACGGACATCGCGTCCAGCTGTATATCATAACTGCAGACAGTACTACGACCCAGCTAGTTCATATAAGGAAAGCGAACTCTGGAAAATATATCACGAAACGAAAAACTGGTGTAGCGAAGGTACTGTATCGTCGCTTTCTGATTATTTGTTTTGATTGTGAATATTTCAGTATTTAGTACACAACATCTTCTAGTTACCGTGATAACATGAACAAAGAAATTGACCTTACACTTCGAAATTAGTTAGCAGGCGCTTCGTCCATTCTTAGTGGTCTGAGATCCATTGTTCATCTGGCCGTTTACGACGATCCAAATGTGACCTTACATACTCCACTGTTCCTTTTGTAATTCAGTGGTAAAATTGTTATGTAAAATTTTAAGGTAGTAACAAGGGAAAATGGTAATCGGTAACGCAATCCCATAGACATACACATGACTACAGTATTCGCCCACTTATTATATCTATGCTTTCAGGTGATATCTAGGTTATTAACTTATTATAGTAGCAACTGCATCCTTTATTAGAACGTCAATGTCACATATAAAAAATAAAACATTGCATATAGTTTTGAAATCTTCTGAAATCTGCCTAATTATGTTGCAGTGTTCTGTATTTTATTGGTATTATTATGATCTTAATTAAATCCCAAAATTTCGGGCTTGTTATTAAAAAAAAAAATTGTTGTTATGCTTTTTACAGTTTTATTTACACTGATTTGATTTACTTTGTCTTTTATTTACCCCCTCCTATATAGTGGACTTTTCTACTCGCCAATTGTCTTTGTTTCCTATTTACAGAACAAAGTGCTCCACTTATCAATGACCTTTATAAATAATAATACTTTACTTGGTACTTGCAATGATTCCCTTGCTATTAATATTAATGAGCATTTCACTGACATCACAGATTGGCATAATTTACATATTACAGGATTTGATGGGCGGGGCAATCATACATATAAGTTTACATAGATGGCTGTGAATAGCGGGCAAGCGATACTAGCATGCCAAAAAAAATTGTTGTATCGTAGAGAACTCAGAATGCATTTTTGTTGTATGTGGGTCAAATATAGAAAAATCAGATAACTGTAGAAGACTGTTTAAAGCTGACCAGAAGACGCTTACCTGTCAAGAAATTGAGTTGGCAGTGATTTGATACATTAACACTCACAAAACATTTTGCAATGCTAATTGGAGAAATATTATTGAACCTGTCAATCATTGTAGCATGCACTGAACTCCAGACTAGTGACAATCATCCCCGGTTTTGCAAGAGGGCATCCAAAGGACACAAATCTCTTGCTTGTTTTGTGCTACCCGGTTTTCGCCATTTATACACTCGCATAATATTTCATTTTATTGAAAAAACAAACATAAGAATGTATGTAAGTTGTAAGATTCACTAAGTCGGGCTAACGAATTGTTGAGTTCTAAATGACTCTGTTTGATTTTCCTTTCTTTCTCCAGCACAAAAGACTACACCATGGATCAACCCAACTGCTGTTTTCGCAAATAATGAAATAAGCTTGAGTGATATTGATGTTTATGGTTTTGACTATGATTACACATTAGCAAATTATGATAATGATATTCATAATTTGATATATGACCTTTCAAAAGAAGTGCTCATCAATAAAAAAAAGGTAAATAAAAATATTTTCTTTTCATGTCATTTTTGTTATCTTTAACTTAGTTTCAGATTGCATGAAATACTGTAATCCAAATTCAATTTTGCATTTTTGTAGACAAAACCAATTAGTACAACATATGCAAAGTTATTTCCTATACTTTTTTAGCTCCGCTGTTGACTTTGTCGAGCGGAGCTTATCATATGAGTGATTGTCCGTCGTCGTCCGTGTCAATGTTTTACTTTTTCGACTTCTTCTTGAAAACTACAAGCCTGAATGCTTTGATACTTGGTGTATATGTACCTTGGGTAGACCTCTCTTGGATTTGTTCATTTCATGATGATATCTTTAATTCTCTAATTTTGGTGAATATTTTTGTCATTTTTGGTAAAAAGTGATATTTTCAACTTCTTGTTAAAAACCGCAAGTTCAATTGCTTTGGTATTACATATATAGGTACTACATGTGGACCTCTTTCAGATTTGTTCATTTTGTAGTGATATCTTTATTTCTCTAATTTTGGTGAATATTTTTGTCATTTTTGGTAAAAAGTGATATTGTCAAGTTCTTGTTAAAAACTGCAAGTCAATTGCTTTGATATTACATATATAGATACTACATGTGGACCTCTCTCAGATTTGTTCATTTTGTAATGATATCTGTAATTCTCTAATTTTGATGAATATTTTTGTAATTTTTGGTAAAAAGTGATATTTTCGACTTCTTGTTGGAAACCGCAAGTCCAATTGCTTTGATATATTATACATATAGGTACTACATGTGGACCTCTCTCAGATTTGTTCATTTTCTAATGATATCTTCTGTTCTTTAATTGCCATGTGCATTGCTAACAGCGGAGCTATCTCAGCCGACAGGCTGCTTGTCTATATTTTTTTACCGCCCGCCGCATAACAAATCCAAGTTGAATTTTTGTGGGAGTATCTTGTATCAAAGTACTGAAGTCTTGCGCAGATGAGAAACAAGGTTATACATGGAATAACATTTTATTTCATTTCTTCTCTCCGATCAATGACATCACTTACAATTCTTTGAGAATCACAAAAATCTAATGGAAAAAAAGAATTAATTTTATTTTATTTTCGCCCTCCTCAAAAAAATTGCCTCATAAAAACCAGAGAAACAAGGAATAAAAAAAGTCTGACCTCACATAACAAACATACAAAGTCCATGAAAACATTTTTATGCTTTTTGATGGGCTAATTTAAATCCCCAGTCCCTGTAGAGGGACTGTGTTAAAAAAAAATCAAAGAAATCTTAGAAAGAACTCCCATGTGCTGAGAGTATTGAAAACACATTAAAAATTAATTCAAAATTACTTGTACTTGAGATATTGATGGAATAACTAAAAACTAATTATGTAAGTCAGGTAACTGATATGAACAGATTTGAGTGTAAAACTAATAAGGCCTGTGTAATGTAATATCTATGTACCAAGTTTCATTGAAATGTGATTAGAACAAAAAAACTATGAATTATTATTAGAGAATTAATATGAACAAATTTCAACCCAAAATTAATTTATGTACCAAATTTTATTCAAATGTGATGATCAGTAATTGAGATATCAGTGTTAATTAATTATTTTAATTAGGTGATTAATAGGCATAAATATTTACCAAAAACTAATTGGGTCTCTGCATAGTCCTAGGTTCATTGAAATGTGATGATGAATACTCTATAAAAGTTTCATTAAAATCCAATTAGTGATTCTTTATAAATCAGTGGGACATTCATGGAAAAAATTAACTAATTATGCGAATTAGGTAATTAATATCTACAATTATTTACCCTTAAAACTAATCAGGTCTCCGCATAGTCCTAGGGGATCTATGTAGCAAGTCACATTGAAATATGATGATCAGTACTTGAGTTATCAGACGAAAAGCTGAAAATTAACTAATTATGCTAATAAGGTGATTAATATGCACAAATATTTACCCCAAAACTAATCAGGTCTCTGCACAGTCCTTAAGTAACTATGTACCAAGTTTCATTGAAATGTGATGATTACTACTTGAAATATCAAAAGCTGAAAATTAATTAATTATGCAAATTAGGTAATTAATATGTACTGATATTACCCTAAAAACTATCAGATCTGTGCAGTGTCGTATGACATCTATGTACCAAGTTTCATTGAAATGTGATGATTACTACTTGAAATATCAAAAGCTGAACATTAATTAATTATGCAAATTAGGTAATTAATATGTACTGATATTACACTAAAAACTATCAGGTCTGTGCAGTGTCCTATGACATCTATGTACCAAGTTTTATTGAAATGTGATGATTACTACTTGAGATATCAGTGGAAAAGCCAAAAATTGATTAATCATTATGCAAATTAGGTAATTAATATTGCACAGATTTTTACCTAAAACTAATCAAAACTGCACATTAGTTCAGAGCATCTATGCGCCAAGTTTCATCAAAATCCAATGAGTGGTTCTTTAGATATCAGTGGAACAATCATGGAACAGCTAAAAATCAGCTAATTAGCATGCAAATTAGGTAATTAATATGCATGGATTTTTACCAAAACCTAATCAAATCTGCGCATTGGCCCAGAACATCTATGCACCAAGTTTCATCAAAAATCAATGTATGGTTCTTGAGATATCAGTGGAACAGATGGACACACATACACATACACACACACACCCCCCACACCCACACACATACAGACACACTAACTGCAAACACTCCCATTGTGTGCTTCGCACACGAGAGTCAAACATTCCATACACAAGCCATGAACAGTAGGACCAATTCAACCAATTCAATACATCATGTTTTTGAAAATAAGTTAGAAAGCTGCTCAAAGTTGATTGATGACAGGACATTTTCTTTGTGACTTGATGCAAGAAAACAATATTTCTTTATTCGCTGATTCCAAAACAAGTCTACACCTGAGTTAATGAATGATAGAATCTAAATAAATCTGTTGTGGAAACATTTGATACAACAAGAGACAGCACACAGTTTGACTATCGTTATGTTCTCTGTTTGCTGCAGTATTCTCGTATGTCTGTGATTAATGCATGTTTTTTTCTCTTGTTTTCAAGTATCCAAGACAAATTAGAGATCTTCCATATCAGCCAGACTTTGCTGTGAGAGGTCTTCATTTTGATGTGTCTAAGGTAAGAAGAAACTATAAAATAAAATAAAAATGAGAGTGCTCCCAAGCTTTCTTGTTTTCATGGTACATAGTTTTCATGTCATTATGTTTTGGTGTTTTTTCCTTATTACCTTACTTAATATGGTCACCATTTTGAATTCTGAATGGTAAGTTTACAGATCTTGTGTATTACTTTTACACTCTCTTACAACAATATAAAAACTTAAAAAACAAGGCTATTTCATGCATACAGTCAATAACTCCTATTTGCATAATGATGGCTTCTTTACTAGTAATAAATCAGTATTGTTGAATTAAAATACACTGGTACAGAAAACATTGGAAAGGTTGACACATGCCACCCATCTAAGGCTCTGTTGTTCTTTTCTTTGATATATATTTAATATCAAGTTTAAAATACAAGCACATCATCCCTTGCAAAATGATTTGAAAATAAAAATAAAATTACATTCAGGGGTGCCTACATGACCCCACTCACACATTGATGCAAGGTCTACATATACGTGTGAGATTTGTGTCTAGAATTATAAGTGGACTCTTAATTTCAAGATTTTTGTTCTTCAGATTTTCACTTATTCACGCATAAAGATATAAGCTTGCCATAGAAATTCTGTATAAAAAAACTGTAGCAATCAACTTTAATTTGAATGTTTATTCATTATTTTATCAAAGACAACATTGTTATGACATTTATAACAATGCTATAAAAAGCAGGGTACATTTGCCCGGTACATGTGCAGCAGCTTGACACTCCTCTTGACTCTGTTGACCTTAGTAAGACTACCATTAATATCCATCAGTGACAATTTCAATATATGCTGGTATTGCAGGTATTCATACTGCCTAGTATGTGAGAATGCAAAGACTTCTTGTTTCTAGTGACCTGAAATAATGAAATTAGTCGTGATTTCTGGAATCCCATATGGATATGCTCTCAGGCAATATTTGCTCTATTACCGTAAGGTAGTAGTGTATGCGTTTATGTAAATGTCGGAGGAGTTATTGATACCTTACTCCTAAAAAATATTTACTGACAGATTTTTCTGATTTTTGCCAGGACTATATTTATGACTGTTACCAATAATAAAATTTCATTCCCAAAAAAATCACCATTTCAAATTTGAAATAAATGATGCTTAATCGATTGAAGCATGATCAAATCCAATTACGTACATTTAATTATATCATTAAAACATTGACAAAATATGTCTCAATTAGCATTACACTCATGTAAGGTACTTTTAACTCATAATCAACATAAATCATCATAGAAAACTTTCTCTATTACCGGTAATGCAGAATTTAGAGAAATAAGCTGGTAAATAAACTCAATATATCTTTCTTTTGGTTGACATATGTGCCACTCTTTGAATAAGTAAATAGTAAATTTTCAAATAACTTTACAGAAATGTGAGTGATGTTATTCAATTCGGTGGGCATAGTTTGTGAGAAACTTACAGGAGTTTATGTGACATGTGCTCCCATAGAGAACGCTCAGACAGTGCTAATGTGATATCAGTAATAGCTTATTTAAATAATCCATGGATACCCACTTTTTGAACACAAACAGTTAAGAGTTAAACACACATGCAACAACATGTGTTAGGATGACATAAACAAGGTTCACAATAAATGTATTTGATTCATGTGCCTTTTATTGCAAATAGATATATTGGAAAGTTTTGGTGGCATAGAAACTTTGGTAGCGAGTTTTACTGTGTTCACATTTTGTTATTAAATTGTACTAGGGTGGTCTAATTTGTAAAATTTGCAAAATTAAATTGATTCACAATTACTGTTTCCCTCTATTGGTAATGCATTTTCAAAAGAAGTGCATTTATAAGTCTTACTTATTTCACAACCGACCTAAACTTGTGATCAGTTTTGTAATTTATTTTGATAAAACATTTACAGGGCTAAAGTCAAGAGAGCATCCACTTTCAAGGCCAAATTTCAAAAAAATAAAAATAATATTATTATTGCCTTGGCATGATTTAGAGATACATGTATTACAAGCAATTACTGTGTTTACAAAGAACACTTGGCTTTAGAGCATAAAGTGCTTACATATTTCGTATCCATCCACCAGTATACTTTCCAACCAAATGACCAAGCATGGTGGCTACTTTGCATATCAATACTACTAGTATCTAAGTTGCGTGTGCATTTAAATAATTAGCAGATTTATTGCTTTCTTGAAAGTTTAAGCCACAGTGAACCCGCCATGCTTTGAAGTCCTGGAGGAACACTGAATGATTCTCCTCTTCTTCTATTTTGGTTTTATTGTGTCTTTTTAGTCCCCGTTCGGACGCAGTCCGAAAACGGGGACTTATGTTTTGACCTGCGTGCGTGCTGACGTGCGTCCGTTTGTGCATCCGGACCTGTATCTTAGAAATGCCTGGACCAATCACAATCAAACTTCACACATACATCATACATGATATTATACATATGCACGTCAATTTGTTTCACGATCTGATTCAAGATGGCCGAATGGCGGCCATTTTTGTGCTAAAAATCATCAACACCAAGCATTTCTCGGCTGTTTATAAATGAATTTTGTTCAAACTTGGTATATACATTAGACATTATAGGACCTTGATGCACATCATTTTGTTTTACGATCTGATTCAAGATGGCCGAATGGCGGCCATTTTTGTGCTAAAAAATCCTGAAAATCAAGCATTTCTCGGCTGTTTACAGATGGATTTCGTTCAAACTTGGTACATACATTAGACACTATGGGTTCCTGATGCACGTCATTTTATTTTTCAGATTATGGATTCAAAATGGCTGACTGGCGGCCATTTTGTTTTAATGATTGGGCTTCTAGAGCCATATCACCTAAATGCTTTGACTGATTATATTCAAATTTTATATATTCATATACATCATGTTATATATATATATATACATGTATTAAAAATGGCTGATTTTGAATGCTGTTCCAGAGCAATATCTCTCAATATGGACAAGTACTTATTTGATGATCAGATACAAATGTCAATCATTTTAATGTTAAAAAATCATATTCCTGACATGGTTATAATCCAGCTATATTACTATAAAAAAAACTATATATCTTAAATTTGATAACTAAAGGGAACTGTGCCATGCATGGCTTGTTCTTTTAATTTCAGGGTTTATTGATGAAAATTGATGCGTTTCACCATATACAGCTCGGCACAGTTTATAGGTGAGTACTTGGAGGGGGGCTGTCAGTAAATACAATAGTGTATTGTAGAATACTTTATTTTCCCCTGCTGTTTTCAAGTATTGAGTCAGCAAAAATCCTTTTTTCTCTATACTTGTATATGTAATTTGTACCAAATCATTGAAAGTATATTATATATCCTAACCTGGTTTGCAGTTTTAGCGAAAAAATAAATTCATTTAATTGAAGCTGGTCTGCCTGGAAAGTAAAAAAAAAAAAAGACATTTGTATAACTTAATCAAAATGATGGTTTTCAGTATTCACAGTATTAATGACTGCTCTTTGTTTTTCTGTGTGTTATTTTCTTATAGACTTATAACGTTAATTTTTGTATGATTTTATTGATAGGGGTTTAAATCCACTGTCTGATGATGAAGTAAAAGAGTTGTATCACGGCACTCACATACCACTTAGTTTGATGAATTCTTTTTATGGATCAGTAAGTTGTCAAATCTCCTGTCAGTGTTGGTGTGATTTAGCCGTCTGATATTGATTATTAGAATGATAGTACAATATTGAATTCATTGGCATGTACATTTAATAGTTAGTGTACAGTCATCTCTGAACCATATACATCACTGTTGGGCATTCATTATTTTTTCAAGATATATGAAATGATTTGTTTTATGTTCATGTTTAGCATGGGCAGCCCTGCAACATTGACACACATGTGTTACTGTGACATTTCCTGCATCAGAATACATACTATTGTATTGGGGTTATATGACACCTGATGTAAAAATTTGATGTGAAAATATAGTGCCGTTGGTGTATGTCAAAATGGGAGAATAAAAACAAGACATCAAAGTGAAACATGAAAGTTCTGGTTTCTTTGATGTTTTTTCTGTTTTCTGAGTCAACACCACATTCATTCTATCCTCAGACACTATGCACTGAGCCATTTGGAAATGTAATTTTACTGGGTATATTGAGTATTCTTGACATGAAGTTTTTTTAGTCCCGTTTGCAGTCTATTAATACTTATTTCAATTTTCCGTCTGTGATGTCTCTAACATTTTCTCAGAAATTCTGCAGCAGATATTATTGAAACTTGGCAGGTTGATGAACAAGTCGATATGCACGTAATTTTTTTTCCAGATTTGAAAATTCAAAGTGAGTCTTTTTCAAGATTTTCATCCCAAACTACCTCTCCCTACTGCACTGAGAGAACAACTGAGCATGCTCAGAATAAATAATTAGCTTAGATTGTAATGCTAGGGTTTTTAGTGATGTCATGACCTGGTCATGACCTTGATCTGAATCAGTGACAGATGGGTTGTACCATTACCAATCTCAGTAGAAAATGTAGAGGGATGTCAGGGCTACATTTTGATGAGAATTATAATGGTGATACTGAAATAAACTCATGTCCTGGTAATATACAAAGACCTGAATTAACAAAGAAGTCAAGTTGATATTAAAGGTACATCAAGGTTTACTCAGATTTATGAATGCAGTTTCTTGGTTGCACTTGTGTACTCTGAGATTTTGGACCTGGGGTCAATGAAAGTTTTCAGTTATCAGATTAAGGGAAATCACTTTATGATGAGTTGCACCCACATAGAGTATGTATTAATTCAATTGTTTGCAGATGTTCCATGTATTATTTTAACATGAGTATTTTATAATTAAATAACGGGGACTGTGACATTCATGTCTTGTTTATATTATTAATATGTTTTTAGTCCCCGTTCGGACGTAGTCCGAAAACGGGGACTTATGTTTTGCCCTGTGTGCGTTCGTGCGTGCGTCCGTGATCACCTGTATCTCGAACATGCATGGACCGATAAGTTCAAACTTCACTCATACATCACACATTATATGGGACATATGCACATGCATTGTTTTCATGATCCGATTAACGATAGCCGAATAGCGGCCATTTTAAGGCCGAAATTGCATCAAAATCGCACATTTTCACCATTCCGAACCCGGATCTCAGTTATGCATGGACGGATTTTGTTCAAATTTGATACATACATTAAACATAATAGGACCTTGATGCACGTCATTTTTTTTTTTTGGATCGGGTTTGAAATGGCCGACTGGCGGCCATTTTGTTTTAAAGAATTCAGATCTGGATCCATATCTGAGACATGTCTGGATTGATCAAGTTCAAACTTCACACACACAAGGTACATCATGTCACAAATATGTATGTGCATTTGTTTCATGATCTCTTTAACGATAGCCAAATGGCGGCCGCTTTAATGCCGAAAATGCATTGAAATCGCACATTTTCACCATTCCGGACCCAGATCTCAGTTATGCATGGACCGATTTCGTTCAAATTTGGTACATACATTAAATATAATAGGACCTTGATGCACGTCATTTTTTTTTCGGATCAAGTTCAAAATGGCCGACTGGCGGCCATTTTGTTTTAAAGAATTCAGTTCTGGATCCGTATCCGAGACATGTCTGGATTGATCAAGTTCAAACTTCACACACACAAGGTACATCATGTCACAAATATGTATGTGCATTTGTTTCATGATCTCTTTAACGATAGCCAAATGGCGGCCGCTTTAAGGCCGAAAATGCATTGAAATCGCACATTTTCACCATTCCGGACCCAGATCTCAGTTATGCATGGACCGATTTCGTTCAAATTTGGTACATACATTAAATATAATAGGACCTTGATGCACGTCATTTTTTTTTCGGATCAAGTTCAAAATGGCCGACTGGCGGCCATTTTGTTTTAAAGAATTCAGTTCTGGATCCGTATCCGAGACATGTCTGGATTGATCAAGTTCAAACTTCACACACACAAGGTACATCATGTCACAAATATGTATGTGCATTTGTTTCATGATCTCATTAACGATAGCCAAATGGCTGCCGCTTTAAGGCCGAAAATGCATTGAAATCGCACATTTTCACCATTCCGGACCCAGATCTCAGTTATGCATGGACGGATTTCGTTCAAATTTGGTACATACATTAAACATAATAGGACCTTGATGCACGTCATTTTTTTTTCGGATCAAGTTCGAAATGGTCGACTGGCGGCCATTTTGTTTTAAAGAATTCAGTTCTGGATCTGTATCCGAGACATGTCTGGATTGATCAAGTTCAAACTTCACACACACAAGGTACACCATGTCACAAATATGTATGTGCATTTGTTTCATGATCTCATTAACGATAGCCAAATGGCGGCCGCTTTAAGGCCGAAAATGCATTGAAATCGCACATTTTCACCATTCCGAACCCGGATCTCAGTTATGCATGGACCGATTTTGTTCAAATTTGGTACATACATTAAACATAATAGGACCTTGATGCACGTCTTTTTTTTTTCGGATCAAGTTCGAAATGGCCGACTGGTGGCCATTTTGTTAAAGAATTCAGTTCTGGATCTGTATCCAAGACATGTCTGGATTGATCAAGTTCAAACTTCACACACACATGGTACATCATGTCACAAATAGATATGTGCATTTGTTTCATGATCCGCTTAACAATAGTTGAATGATGGCCATTTTAAGGCCGAAAATGCATCAAAATCACGTATTAACACAATTCCGGAACCAGATCTCAGTCATGCATGGATGGATTTTGTTCAGATTTAGTACAATGTGTTGTACATATGCAGGTGCATTTCGGTCATGATCTGCTTTGAATGTATATGTCACTCAAATATGAACGGAACGGGGACGTGTCATTGACAATGAATTGTTAATTTGACTTCTCAACTCTCTAAAATTGTGCATTTTTAGTTGATGGATAATAAAAATAAACTGCACCACTTGTGATGAAATTCTTGAATTTCAAACTGAGATTAATGATTATTTTCAACAACACACATTCAATCTCACTTTTTATTTGCCTTCCAGGGTGGTCATATGCGACAGATGATGGACCTTTTCTCCATTCCAGAGATGACATTATTGGCCAATGTTATACAGGTATTGGTATTGAACTTTGACCTTTCTGGGATATATCATATGATTATATACTTAGTACGCCAAACCTTGGTGTCTCATGACCCTTTAAACATTTCCTGAGCAATTGAAACTTAAAGTGCTGCTGAACTGGAACTTGAACTGTGTCATAGATTACTAGTACTTCTTGTTTTGGGAATATTTTCAAGAATACCAATGTCGTCTTGCTGTCATTTTGAAAATGATGGTTTATACCCCTTTCATTGCTGAATGTTTTCCTATTTTCTATGACGTTGAAGTCAGTCTTTATAAAATCAGATTCAGATTATTTTTGGATTGGGGTAGCAGTGATGAAATTGCTTGTTTGGTCAGTTGTTCAATTCGGCACTTGAAATATAGAACTTGAGTTGACCATAGCCTGGAAATTGTTTGTTCTGAACACATTCATTTTGTGTATTTTATACAGACGAGCCAAGTGTTTGTCAATATTTCATATTAATGACTTTAAAAAGAGTGATTTTTTTTTTTTATTTTCCAGTATTTCATAGAAAAGAACATCCCATATGATCCAGAATATTTGTTTTTTGATATCAATGTAAGTTATTTGTTAATTTTAAAATTCCAGCAATATTCAAGACATTTGTGGGCAGTTTAATTATAGTTTGACATTTTCACCACCAGTATTCATCACCACTATTCAGAAAATAGGCCTGTTTATAGTATGCACTTTTCTACGAAGATTGGGACAAAAATAGCCAAATTTTTTGAGTAAAAACTAAAAATCAACTAAATTTGTTTCTGTTGGCTCCAAAATTAGGGTTCATTTCCAGAAATATTGAAGAATATAGGGAAAAAGTTGAGAATAATGTGGGTGAGATATTATTGTGGTGAAAAAATTAACATGTGCTCAGTGGTAGGCTAGACCAAGACACGGTGTAGAAGCATAACCATACTGTGCAGGGCTTGAAATGAAACAATATTTCTTTGTAGCCTAGTGGTATACCAGGTTGATGACATGGTAATTTTGGGTAGTTCGTTATTTGAAAATTGATAACCGTAAAGCAAGAATTGGAAGTCTGTATGCCTTGAACTACTGCTTGTATCATGAAATAACGTTAGTTAATATTTTTTAGACTGTGAAAAAAAAATGTAATCATAAAAAAACAATTCAATTGTAAATAAATTGATCCTAGATACATTTGCTACTCTTTCAGGTGAACTATAAAGGTCACTTTGTCTGTTATTAACATTAATTTTAACTTTTTTTCAACCTATTTTTGTATTATCTTGTTGTCAGGATGCTGTCAAAAGTATACATTATTCTGGAGCGATGCATCAAACCGTTCAAAATAATATTGGTGAGTTAATGCCAATTAATGATAATATAAGGTTATTACGAAGATACCTCAAAGTATGCACGAAGACAGTACAGCGGCAGTATCGACCGACGCGCAGCGGAGGTCGATGCGACAGCGCACTGTCTGAGTGCATACTTTCAGGTATCTTCGTAATAACCTTATTATTATACATCTTTTCCTTCCAAAGATACATGGGAATGCCAAAATTCAACAAGTTTATAACAGAATCAGTGAACTTCTTTGTAAGGAGTCCGGTCAAACCCTGGTGGCAGCCATGTTTGTTTTTATTATTAGAGGACGCTTACATGCGTAATCATTCCATATTTGGAATTCGGATTTCCTAATATGGTAGTATGAAAATACCCCGTAAAATACCGCAAAATTACGACACGCTGTAACTTATGGCGTTACAGTAACAGGTGTATAATAATATCTATTCCATGGAAGATGTGAATTGAATATGTTAATAGTTCTGACATTAAAAATAAAAGAAAGAATTGCATTTATGTTAAATAACTGCGCGAGTTCAAGCATGTAGTGTC
The DNA here is from genome assembly GCF_978046115.1 of Saccoglossus kowalevskii. Classification (NCBI taxonomy): domain Eukaryota; kingdom Metazoa; phylum Hemichordata; class Enteropneusta; family Harrimaniidae; genus Saccoglossus; species Saccoglossus kowalevskii. Next base: position 20,878,641 of record NC_140641.1, read on the forward strand.
ATAGTGAACTCTTTTGTAAAATTTTACATTTTCTTCAGTTCTTGGCTTATTGACAGTTCACAAAACAATACATACAACATCATGGTTAATAATAATTGTAAACTCTCTCCAAAGTTTACAAATCTTTACTAAGTTTTGTTCTTGGTTTGTTTTGTATATAATTTTGTGTTCTGCAGTTTGATAAAATCGTTATTTTCGCTGCTAAAGCGAAATTCACTGAATTAAATTCACGTGAACATGTGAAATAGAAACACCAGTGAAAAATAGTGAAAATAAATGGTTTTACAGTAAATGCTTGAATGTAAAGCTGAGGGCAGAGCAATGTTTGTACTGACAATAGTGTAGCGTGCAGGTAATGGTTTCTAGGACAGATGAATGTTGAATGTGATAGTAAGGATCCTTTGCCAGTTTTATCTCAATAGGTACTGGTAGAACAATTAAACATACCAAAGTGAACAAAAGTCTGGCAAAAAATCAGACAAGGAAGTCTATTACACACATTTGAAACAGTGAACATAAGCATGGCATTTTATAATCTGCCAACAAATCAAGACAGGTGGGGGGGGGGGGGTCACATGACCACGAGTGGTATAATGCATGTTATTCATTGTCAGTGTGAAACACTCATTAATGCATCAACAATAATTACAGTCTTTTTTGTCGTCTCTTTACAGAACAGTACTTGGAGAAATGCAAAAATATCCCAGAGTTCTTGAATAGACTTGTTAATTGCAAGCGTAAAATTTTCCTAATTACCAACAGTTCCTACAACTTTGTGTAAGTGTAAATGTTTTGTGAGAATTGATAATTGCAATGTTTATCGATGATATTTTGTACAACAAAGCTCTCTCTTCGTCAAGAATGTCCTGGAACCATATATTGCAATGTATATATATGTATCGGGTAACCATTTTAATGTTGCAGTCTGCGAGCTTTGGTAGAGCTTTCACTATTATGTGACATATTTGATGTTCAAAATTTGTGCGCATTGTAGGAGAAAAAAAACAGGAGTTTGCTTTGTTTTGAATTACTATGGCCCTGAATAATAATGAAACTGAAGCGAATCATTGTTAACCTAGCATGCTGGAATACTAATCAAATGTGTTATCATAGGTTATAGAAACACATAATCAAATGGAAATCTGAAACACTCACAGTGTTCAGATGTGTTGAAAAGCATTGAAATTTGAGTGTTACCTCCTGTAATTATATATTTTCCACAATTTGCAAAAATTCAGATCTTCAAATATTTCAAATACCAGTCACAGTTCCAAAACTGGAATAAAGCTGTATGGATGCCCTCAGATTACAACTTATACCGATATCATAATACCTAGTCTCAACACCTTTTTCAGTCTGAGATTGTATTAACCCTAAATTCTCCTTCCTGGACTCAAAAAATTAGAGAGAGACTCTCATCACTAGACAATTACTACCAGTATTTAAATAATAGTTAGACAACTATGGTTATAATCATCACAGCACTCACCATAAATCCAGAATAGAACCTTGGTTACCTGGCTGGGCGTCCTTGGAGGCACCAATATGCAAATCAATTGTCTTCTTTTCCCAGCGATCGCAAGGAACGTGCCTGAGGTGAACAGGTAGTGTAATTAATTGCCAGTAACTGAATAACAATAGAACTGGGTGAAACAATTTTTCTATTTTTAGCTCTGTTGTCGACTTTGTCAATCAGAGCTTATCATGTGCGTGATCGTCCATCAGCATCTGGCATCTGTCGTTTGTGTCAACTTTTTACCTTTTAAACTTCTTCTTGAAAACTACAATTCTTATTGCTTTGATGCTTGGTGTATTTGTACCGCTCTTAGATTTGTTCATTTCATGATGATATCTTCAATTGAAATGTGCATTGCTAAAAGCGGAGCTATCTCAGCCGACGGACTGCTTGTTGTATAGTCTTATACAATATCTCCTGAATCATGCAAATATGTCCATATTTAATATTATATTATTTTGTTTTGACAGAGAGAAAGGTATGAATTATATAGTTGGTGCAGATTGGATGGATTTATTTGATATTGTTGTTACACAGGCTAGAAAACCATCATTTTACAGTGAGAATAAAAGGTCTGTGTATTTTTTGTTTAATTATGGATCTACATAATATAGATTCACCGTCATGCATTCATCTGTCCCTCGGACATGCATAGACTGATTACACTCAGTATTCACATGCATACCGGTAATCAAGAATCCCGACTGTTAGCAATTTTAGTGCTGAAAATGTACTGAGATTTTTTGACCAGTGAATAATCATTTAATGATTGCAATCATTCCATGATTGTGTTACAACTTGCTGCATGTATCGTATAATTTCTATTCATTATTTTAATATTTTTAATATTTTAAAATGGACGTAAATTGAACCGTAACATTTTAGTCCATGTTAAAACTGTTTGAGCAACTGCCGTCGGTCTCATTTCATGGATATACCTCGACTGATTTTGAATGGAAGACTTATGCATGACCGGTGGCCATTTATTGTCCTAAAACAAAACATTCTTGCATGCCCACAGTGCAAATTAAAAATAAAAGATTTATCGCATTTATTGTCTTCCACATGATTTCTTTGAAAGAAGAGTAGCCTTACTGTTTTTTAATTTATCATTTTTTTTTTTTTTTTAAGGAGACCATTTCGCCATTTTGATAGATACCACAGAGTACCACAATGGACGAAAGTGGACAAGTTTGAAAAAGGACAAATATACTTGGAGGTTGGCGACTCATTTTTACCTTGTCCGTTTCATTTTAGATAGAGGTCAAAGGGGAGGGGGAAAATGTCTGTTTTTGTTGTCGTCGTTGATCTCATCATAAAACCTTTTCTTGTGGTTACAATTGGTTTTTATCTAATTTCTTTCAAATTTGGATATTATATTTACCAGTTTGGAATCTTGGCCAAGTTTGATGTTGGTATATCTTCTATAGTATGTGTATTTTTCAAGATATTGGTTAAATTTCAATTACAATTGTCTTCTTCTTGTGGTTACAATAACTTGTTGTAACAATTCCAATTTAATCATCACTATAAAATGTCAACCAAGTTCAATATGGCTGTAACTAGCAAGTGCAATTATCAAGATAAATGTATGGAGTAAAATTTTGCTATAATAAAACGTTTGTTGGATGTAGAAATAAGTGGACAGAAGAATACATTTATACTGCTGATATTGAGAACAAGATAGTAAAAACATAATGTTCTTTCCAAGATCTGTCAATTAGATGAGTCTAATAAACTGATGTGTAGTATAAATAAAAATATACAGTGTTCTTTTCCCGCCAACTCTAGCTATTATTTAATTTTGCCATATTTATTACTGCACTATTATTTTAACTTTTATACAATTCATTTTAAATTATTCTGTAAGGGAAATTGCAGTTAACACAGTACATGTAGTATTAATTAAGGAATACATTGACTAGTTCTTTTCTTGTTAAATTTTGCTTATATATGTTGCTGTATGTTTTATGAACTTTTACATAATTCATGTTAAATTATTCTATAAGGGACATTGAGATTAATTTAGTACATGTAGTATTATTCAAGGAACATGAATGTAATTATGATGACTTCATCATTGAGCACCTAAATTTTAGCCAGTATTTTCTACACAAAATGTTTAGATATATTATTACATTGTATGAGGACTTATACTCACTTTTGGCATGCAAAGAAAAGATTTTGTGTCGCTAGTTTTCATCCATCCAACCAACCATTTGTTGTTTTATTTAGATTCTCAATGGGCAAGGTTGTAATAGCTATGCTATGTTTATAATTTAAATTTTTAAGAATCATGTAGTCTTTTCTTAAATCAAATTTGCCACTGAAAACCGCTTATTTTTATTCTCTGGGAAAATTAAATGATGTATTTGTTATATTACTAGCGCTTACACTAACGTAAATGACAGGTGAGTCTATGGTCAAAATAATTCATATGTTAATGTTTCGGCATGCAATAAATCATAAACCTTAGAAAGGTCAATGAATAAATGCACTTGTTAGTTTATACATACATGTGCACTTCTAATAGAGATGTGCTTATAATAGAACAAAATGAGTAAAGGTAACGATATTTTACTGCTTAATGTATGCATATAATTAGAGAAAATGTTACTCAGGAAATGAATTTTCACTAAGCATGTCAATGATGTTTGGAGGGAACATTATTATCGTACATGAAAGTAACTGTACTTTTGGCTCCAGTGCTTAAGCACACAATGGATGTAACTTGTGTCTAACTGTTTTGCAAAAATATGGAGTCATTTTAATAATCAGGTTTATTTTGTGAAAAATGACACAAGTTGGGATTAGTGCTCAAAGGATTAAACTGGAATCAACTCTAATTAAAAATGGTAAAATATGTCAAAATATGTCATTTGTATATTTAAAATGTCACTTAATGTTGTAACTTTGGTTTTCTACATAGGGCAATTTGGAACTGTTTCACAAAATGACTGGATGGGTTGGATCATCAGTCATGTACTTTGGAGACCATGTTTACAGTGACTTGGCTGATCCAAGTCTCCGCAGCGGCTGGAGAACAGGTGCAATTATCCCAGAATTAGAGGTAAGAAGAAGAACCATGCTGAGAAATGACAATTAAAATGACATCTGCCAGCTCAGAATAAAATAGCATGTCTAGAATTGAAAAGAATGTAAAAAAAAAAGGTTGACTTGAGAAACTAACGATTTCCATAAATTGTGATTGCCTTTATTATTATATATAGCTTCTAAGTAATAACACTTTTAATTTTATTCACATTGATTGTGCATCTTCTATAGCAACTAAATAGTATGTTAGTCCTGATTTACTGTTTTCAACATACTGTAATTTTCATAAAAACTTGTTTTTCTTTATTTTCTAGTCTGAAATCAATACTATGAATTCAGATGTTTACAAAGAATCTCTAACATGGCTCGTTGCATTACAGAACCTCATTGAAACAATGCAGGTGAGATTATAAAAGCTTTGTTTGTTTGTTTGTTTGTTTGTTTGTTTGTTTACAGTAGATGGTAATAATTAATATATATATATATATTTCTGTAAAGATATATTCTCGGTAAAATTCAGTTAAATGTTGTTTATATTTCGAGTATCCTGGCCAAAAATCAATTCTGAAAATTACATCATTTTTGTTTTACTGATTAAAACCTGACATATGATTCTGTTTATCAACTAAGTTATTATTGTTTTCATCACGATAAACTTGTCATGCGTTTTTGTTTTGAAATCTGCTTTGATGTTCAAAATTTGCTGCAAGGCAGTGACCACATGAGTAAAATAGTTGTCCTATGAATTCAGATGGGGAATGACCTTATATATCTATGCAGGTAACAACTAAAGAGTCTGGTGTTATTAAGAGCCTTATTTTCGAAAAATTGAAAGTTGTATTTTAGTGGAAAGTTGTCATTTTGGCACTATTATAATGCTTTTACCATTGGTTCCTATGGCAGAGATATTATGCAATATCTCAAAATCTAGTCTGGTGACATAAGCTGAACAAATCATATATTGTTAATGATGGAGTACTTTTTGTTGTTCTGAATTATTTAAAAAATCTGGGTGTAAAAAAATGCAATTTTTCTTTAACATTATGTGTTCTATGAAATTGTTCTAAAAATAATGATTTTCAAGAAATATTATCGGTAGGACACGTTTCTTAAAAAACTTTACTGTAACACACAAAATGATGCTATTTTATTATACCATGGGACATTAGCTTCATGATTGTACATAATAAACTAATAAACATTGTCATGCGATTTATAACCAATTTTGACAAAAATTATGAGTACCTTATAAAGGGAAAGTGCTTCACATCAAATATTGATTTTGTGATATGATCCATCTTTAATCAATGAACAGAAAATGCCACAAACTCAATTACAAATGAAACTTTGGAAATGATTGGAGATTTTCAACTATTGGCAAGAAACTTCTGACATTATTATTGGGTGCAGTCAATCAAAATAACATAAAGGTTTTAACTAATGCTATTGTAATTGTTAATATTAGGCTAATCAATCTCCTGACTGTCAGGCTGTGATACAAGAATGGTTGAATGAAAGAAATAAACTAAGGTAAGTCAGTTAGGCTTGTGTTGTCTGTCATGGCTTCTTGGTCTGAATACATATAGACATATTAACTGCCTGTATTTTGATAACAGCGCATGGTCTGTTTCTGGCCATCATCAACAAAATCCAAGAGGGGATATGTGCTATTTCCTGAATCTAGTTGATGGGTGTTTTGTAACATGTCACATCTAGATTATGCTACATTCAGAGAGTGTTTGGTCCCTAACTTTCATTCAGTATCAGAGATTGGTGTTCTATTTGCAACAATACAAATAAATTATTAGAATATGCAACACTGTAATTATGTGTTCTCACCAGATTTACATGCAGTAATTCATGATGTGAATATGCATATGCACATCTTTTGTTGTCACGTTTTGACAATAGCTGCACAAGTCATTGTTTGAGTCAGAGGCTTCACATTCCTCATCATGACATCTGAATACAGGGATTGTCAAAACTAGGACTTATGGTTTGCCAGACTCGATAGATTTTGTAATATAAGTGTCCATCAAATAATCAATATATTGTTCATCAGATGATTTTTTTTATTTGCAGGATACTGACTAAAGAAGTGTTTAACCCAAGGTTTGGTAGTTTATTCAGAACGTATCACAACCCTACGTACTTTTCTCGACGTCTCTCAAGGTTTGCCGATTTCTACACATCTGATATAATTAATCTTTTGAATTACTCAACGGATCACACGTTTTATCCAAGAAGAGCTGCTTTACCGCATGAAAACTACTACCATGCCGGTATGTCTTATCACAACCCAGAGCTGTAAGTATGATGGCTTTAGATTCTTGATTCAATGTATTGATGATGCGATAGATCCACATGGAATTTGGACATTCCATCATAATTACATTTTGTGTGCCCGTTTACAGTTTGCGTGCTCGTTTACAGTTTGCGTGCTCGTTTACAGTTTGCATGCTCGTTTCCAGTTTGCGTGCTCGTTTACAGTTTGTGTGCTCATTTACAGTTTGTGTGCTCGTTTACAGTTTGCGTGTTCGTTTACAGTTTGCGTGCTCGTTTACAGTTTGCGTGCTCGTTTACAGTTTGCGTGCTTGTTTACAGTTTGTGTGCTCGTTTACAGTTTGTGTGCTCATTTAGAGTTTGTGTGCTTGTTTACAGTTTGCATGGTCGTTTACAGCTTTTGTGCTAGTTTACAGTTTGTGTGCTCGTATACAGTTTGTGAGCTTGTTTACATTTTGTGTGCTCGTTTACAGTTTGTGTACTTGTTTACAGTTTGCATGGTCGTTTACAGCTTTTGTGCTCATTTACAGTTTGTGTGCTCGTATACAGTTTGTGTGCTTGTTTACCTTTTGTGTGCTCGTTTACAGTTAGTGTGCTCGTTTACAGTTAGTGTGCTCGTTTACAGTTTGTGTGCTTGTATACAGTTTGTGTGTTTGTTTACAGTTTGCATGGTCGTTTACAGCTTTTGTGCTCATTTACAGTTTGTGTGCTCGTTTACAGTTTGTGTGCTTGTTTACCTTTTGTGTGCTCGTTTACAGTTTGTGTGCTCATTTACAGTTATGTGTAATGAGTTGTATATCTTTGGTAACTTATTATTCACATAAAACCAATGTGAAATATTAATGATAATACCGGTAGGTTGAACATACATTTACAAATCATTTATTCATTAAAAATTTTCTTCTTTTTTTACAGACTCTAGATTCAAATGTATACCACACACAGCTTTATTTGTACAAAATGTCAGTACTTCACATTTTTTGGGAGCAATTAATAAAGTATTAATACCGTGTGCTAAGATACTACCAATGTAATTTAAATATCACCAGTGTAATTTATATAAAATTTACATATATAAGATTTTGTTTATAATACATAAGCATAGTGTGTATGAAAGTGTACAGCTATTTATTTGTGATTATATAGTATCATACTGTGATTTACATTGACAAACATGTACCGTACTCGAGCATGTTAGCTCCCATGCCCGCTCAAGCACCCAACCCCTACTTTTATATATTCTGGGTCAAATTCGGCAAAGCGCCCACCCCTTCAAAATGCAACAAATTTAAAACTTGGTCTTTGATAAATGCGTAACGCATGGATATCGGCCACTATGAATATGTTTGGAATGCATAGACCATGGTAACAGTGCGTAAATGACCTGGTAATAAAAGTAAAATGCGATAAATGTTTTATGCCATATTCATTTTACCATTTCGTTTATTCGTCGAAATCAATCCCAACAGATCGTACTTCAACATCGATAATTCACTTCCACATTGTGTTACCAGAAAGTCTTCGAGAGTTTCCGAAGAATTGCATCGGTACAACACAGCATTCTGATTGATTACATGTAATAATAGACGCTGTTGCAGGTCAAATCATGCAAATGCATCATGGCGGAAAGTGTTTTTCATCGAGACTTTATGTACAATCCAACATATTCATCGGTGGAGATAATGATGAGAATTTTGACTTCTGTGTTCCAACAGACTCTAATATTTTTAATCTCGTAAATTAGTATTGTAATAAGATGTGCATATTTTTTGTGATCTTTGCTGTTTCATTGTAAAAGTCAATGACGACGCAACTAATCGTAATTTGATTTTCCCTCAAAAACGTAATATCTCCCTCAATTTGTCACATGAAAAAAATTAAAATTTGCACTCTTTTCCATGGGGGGTGCTCTGGTAAGCATCCACCTCTAAAAAAACAAGATTTTCTGAGTTGAGGACCCTGGGCGCTAACATTGTCAAGTATGGTAAATACATTCAATGCTAAATGAAACTTTCTTATATTGCAATAGAAATTTTAATAAATATCATAAAAAGTGTATACAAGTTCTTTAACATAGGATGTTTGAAAGTCTATGTCTAAAATAGAAAATGGCTTCCTATGATACAAATGCATGGTGCAACTTATAATTTCTTGTTTGGACAAATTTTGTCTTCAATTCTGAGCTGTGTACCTGTTTTAATCCCCCTCGGTAACTACCTCCTCAGCTTGATATTTGCTCCTTGAGCATCTACCCATCATTCAGATGATCTGAATATAAATGTTTCATTCTTGCCACTTTTATCAGTATTTTGTGCAGGTTATGTTTTCTTATGATAATATTATATAATATATGTTTACATGCAATATTTTGTGATTTTGTAAAACAATTTTATATTTACATGTCTCTATGTAGTGTGTTTGTACTTCAATGTTCATTGCTTTCACTTAGTGATTTTTAGTGCACGACCTGAATATCAAGTTCTTGGTGTTGTGCCTATACATCTGCTTGTGCAGAAATGATTGGCATTTCTTGAAATTACATTGAACACGCCCATTTTCTGTAGAGTCTATGGTTGTGTGTACATCATGTAGGTTTGTACAACTGCTTTGATTTCCCTATGGGACAAAATCCCATTCTACTTTTATATGCATGGAATATGCAATTTAGTATGTTGAACTGAAGACCACATACATTTCATAGAAAACATTTCTATGTTTTGCTTTTATAATAGAGAGAATATGTGTATATTTTAGAGTCATGGCATTACTGCGCAGCAGTTATCTACTCTGTTTTTAGAAGTGTTGTATTATAGCAATGTATTTGACAGGCAAAATGCAATATACCAGGCAGCTATGATTTTATAAAAAAACAAAAACATGTTTATATTTTAATGGTCAGGATTGTTAATGTTAACATTTATGAATGTTTTAAATATAAAAAAATAAGATTGCATATTTTAAATTTAAATGTTACAAGCTGTAATTTAAAGTTTAAGTATTTTAAAAGTCAATCAGTTTATTTTATCATAGGTGCAATACATTTTTTCACCCATATTTATCAATAAATCTGCAATTCTGTGAAACCAAATCTATCTGGTCGGACATTTCATTGTTTTAATGTATGTGGTAGTCAGCCACACCTTCCTGACTTGTTAGTCTGTGAGTCATTAAGTGTAGAAAACACCATGGGACAAAGCGGTGTTGTGAGGGCATAACCCAAAACAACTCCCAGATGCCCCATGGTGTTAGCTACTTATAAACGGACTGCTTTAAAGATTGATGCTACTGGTAAGCACTGTAGCCATTGTTTACTAATCACTCAGTCCCCTCCAAGCCAGCAGCCAGGAAACAACCCCTAAAATATCTGTTGACAGTGACCATTCAGAAGCCAAAACCACACCTGCTTTACGACGATTTCACTTTAAAATAACTCTACCTTCTAAACAGCACAATGAAACTTAAACAGCTGCTTTGAAGTGTGCAGCGGGAAATTATGGCTAGTAACACCATGGCTATTCTCTCATGGGTGCAAGAAATCACTAACTGCAACGTGGTTGTCGATTGGCTAATCATGCTGTCAATCTATATAATTGCCATAGTTATATGTCTTCACTTTCATGCAAATTCAATATGTACATGGTTTTGAATAGAAATATCCGAGATATTTTGCAGTCTAGCAAAGCTTGTGTTCACTGTTACTGCTTGTACATACTGTTGCTAAGCAAAGAACACTCATTCAAGTTTGTGGCACTTGCAAAAGTTAGGCTTGATTTTGTTAACCGACTATCATCTGTGACTGTTTCAGAGAGTAACATTCAATTAGTATCCTCTGTTGCATGAAATGATATAACAGGTTGCATATAGGTGTTTGTGTTCTTGCGTCTGGTCACAAAAAGTCGTATTATATCGGTAGTATATAATATTAATTTGTTTTCGGTGATCTGCTAGGATTGTCCTTTTAATCACTTGTGTCTGTGTGTGTCGTCTTCACCTATTAACTCTTCTGTGATTTATTTTTCTGGGCCAATTTTATTCAAACTTGGCAGGCTGGGTCACACAAATTTCTGGCCATGGCAACAGCCGAAAAAATGAATAGCTTTTGAATACCTTCGCGGCAAATGTATCTCCTACAAATCTTGGAGTAGAAAGCTGGGACATATCTCATTCTACTCTGCTTATAACTTGGGTAAATATTGGTCAAAGTTGACAGGCAGGTCACACCTGCACTCTAGAAAAGTGGACAGAAACAGCCGAAAACATACTTTTGTTGTTGTAGCTACGAACAAAATGTATCCTCTTTGAGTCAGAATCTTTGACATATCTCATCAGTTTAACTTGCTTGAATGTGTGCCTAAACACAAACCTTAAAAATATTCTATTCCAAGTTACTATTTTGTTTGAGTTGACACCAGTGGTTTTACTGGATTGACATGTGCAAGACACGCAATTAATGCTAGCCTAAATCATCATTTACCCTTGACGTCATTGGTTAAAACAGCGGTGTTAATAAACGTCTATAGAAGTCTCTTGTCTGTGTGTCTGGTTTCAATGATGTCTCTTGTCTGTGTGTCTGGTTTCAATGATTCAGTGTACAATACATGCAATTTTGGGTTCACATGTGCTTCTATTGGAGATGCGCTTCTAATTAAACAAATACAGAATTTGTTCTATTAGTCGTGTATATGCTTATGCAAATAACAGAGCTGTATCTATAATCAAAATAAATCATATTTTAATATCATGTGCACATGCTTCTGTCGGGGATGCACTTCTAATAAAGAAATAAGGATTATTACCGGTATATTTATAAATCTTAGCAGCTCTTGCTTTAAATTGTTATTTAAAGTTAATTGCAGAGTTTAACAAGTTTGAATATCTACAATATCAAATGGACACATGTAGTATCACATGGTTTTTGTGCGTGATTTCTGTCCAATGTGTTGTTACCGGTAAATAAGATTAAGCTGTGAAAAGTAAATTGTAAACAAAACAAAACTTATGACATTAAGAGTTCTAGAATTTGACAAGATAATCATTTTATGGCAAAAATGTGTTTCTGACAAGAAATACTTAATGGCAGCTGTAATGTTCACACTCGAATATTGTAAAACCGTAGGATCCGAGGCAGATGGTAATGATTGACGGTTGTTTTTACCGGAAGAAAGATAATAATTTTTAAGCTTATTTTGTATTTCATACACATTGATAGATTAAATCAAACAATAGAAGATAAATTGTGAAATCTATTGGCAAGGTGTAATTTGTTATGGAAGTATGTGCAGCATATGATGTTGATTTCTGTGTGATGAAGGAATGGCAGGAAGAATGCATGGTTCTAACAATATGTATCTGAATGCAGATTCTTGAGTTCATTGAAGCTAAATGTGACACCACTGTCTGATTTAATTTGATTTTATGACAAAGGATGCCGTGTTAAAATGTGTGTTTGTAGTTGTTTCAAGCGTACTCGCCTACCTACATTTTGCGATTGTTATGACGCATATCAAAGAATGCATCTGCCACCTAACGGCTTAAGGTGAATCGCAATACTTGACATGGTGCATACTTTGGAGGGCGGCGAATAATTTTACACGAGTAACTCAGATTTGTAAAATAATCTTCATTTGCACATTTCATATCGTCGATTCACTTAGTCAATTGGCATTAGTACGTTTTACCACAGTGTGGTTCGGGTGGTTTTACCTTAACTTAGACTCTAGCTATTAGTGGGCCCTCTGTCGTCGATATAGAGCCATTTCTACGTGATTTGTCAGATGGGGGCGTAACATAGCTCGGAAGACTTTGGTACAACTTGAAATAAAAATACGTCATTGGGAAAATACTTTTGACCAGACGCTTTGCGCATGCTGTTATGGAGATGGCCGTAAGACCCGCAAAATATCAGGGAGGTAACCAGGCTATGCGCGGTTTATATTTTAAAACATGTCTTTATATGTTACCTAGGGGCTTTTATTTAGGAATATCATAGTATTAATATACCTGGACTGAAAACATTTTATTTGTAACTTATACAGCTCATATTTATTAAATCAGTAAGCGCCTGATTCATCTATAAATTAAGTGTCAAACAAATGAAAAGTATGATTTTCGCGGTAATTAAAAATGAGTGTGCGCCAGGGAAGATGGTTGATTTGATATTTTGGTTGTTGGATTATACCTCTAAGATGTGCGTGCGCATGCGCATTATAAGGGGCAATATTTCGTTTTGAGATTTTGGTTGTTGGATTATACCTCTAAGATGTGCGTGCGCATGTGCATTATAAGGGGCAATATTTCGTTTACACCGTGTTTGGCTATGTAGATGATCATCATTTAGAATATAGTGAATATTAAAAAAAAACATATGTTTTCATCGACGAATGACTGCAGGTCATAGCAATGTCTGGTAATATCCGGGCTTGAGTTCCTTCACCCGCTTTAATACAACACGAAGCACTTTGTCGTAGAGGGCGCGACGTATACGAAAGACGTATTCCATATCCTTCAATGAGATTTGGTTATGTAAGCCGCATGTTCTTATCTGCATTTGTTGTTCGCTTAATTTCATGTGAAAACTATAACAACAAAGGGTAGTATTTAAGCCTTCGAGTCCCGTATGAGTTTGTATCAAGATTAATTATATATTTAGCTTGACCTGTCCTACATTTGGACAACTGCAATATTTATGTGTGTTGGTCGTTATTTCCTACTGGGATGTTGCCAGAAAGTAATGATCGAAACATATCCCACAATGCACTACACGAATTTTTGGCATGCGTTCACACACAAAAAAAGGAAATGAGCAAACACAGCATTGTTCTTATTTTTACATTATGTTAATCGTGTGATTTACAGACATTATCATGATTTATATTTTATATAGAAAATCTCTATTATTCGACGTAACAATGATCCTGCCTTCTATATTTGCTTAGATTTAAATGCCGAGTTCCGATCAGAGGTATACACGATGTAATTGTAATAGTTAGCTTGACCCGCCCTACATTTTGGAACTCAAACAATTGCAATAATGATGTATCACGTTGACCACATTTCAGATTGGGATGTTGCCAGTAAGTAATGGCCGGATCACGTCATGTGCAACACTCGGGAATTATAGCGTGATGCTCCCACAATGCACCACAAGAATCATGGGCCGATGTTTTACGAGCCATGGTAATTTCACTGTTTGATGTGCGCCCTTTCGGCAATTAAAAAAAATGTGCCGGGGGGAAATCAAACACGACGTTGTTCTTATTTTATCTTAATTGTGTTCATTTCGTGAATTAGTACAAACTTTATATAAAAAGGAATAAATTGTACTAAATAATTGTCTCTCGTGGGTTAATTCAGAGACTTACAGTACCCCCCCCCCCCCGCAAAAAAATAAACCCGACGAACACCGTCTCATAGTATAATCTCAGCCTGAGGCTGAACCACTCTTTGCCAACTGACCAATTGTCTCAGCTACGGTGGGGTTCGATTTAGATTTCAACTGCGTCGTGAAAGTATTTTTTTCTGTGTTATTGTGCTACGAGTAAACTGGTCAAGTTATGATTTATTATAAAAAGCCGGTGACTAATATAGGTTTAAAAGGAAAGAGGCATTTTTGGCAAATACACGAGTTCGCACTAATGTGTGTGTGGTGGGAGTGACAATATTTCGTTGCCACAATTCTCCAAGCCAAATATTTAGCGGAAATATTTTGTCAACTGTTTGTATCTCTTTGTTAATTTTAGATCAAATTTACATAATTCACCGTCGTATAAAATTCGCGGTCAAAATTGATGAAAGGACATGGAAAACATTATGTTGTTTTTGTCTCGGTGAAAGGTTACGAAGGAAAAGTTGACTTTGAATACAAAGTATATACTAGTACATGTGTACTAATCTTGTAACCGTCCAGGGGCAACCTTCTAACCCCATTCAGAACAGTGTTCATAAGTGATCACTGTGAAGTGATCACGTTTTATGATCGTCTCGCAATTCGCATGACTTCATATTTAGTGAGATCTTCAACGCATATCACTGTGATACCCCCATCTTATAAATTATTGATGTATACATTATCTTAATTACTTAATTGTTTAAAATTAATTTAATGAGTTTAAGTAGTTAATTGCAACAACAATGTCATGTACCTCAATGACGAAATCTGATGTCATTCGTGATATGTGTTAACAAACTTCGGTTGTTTCACGTGGCTACGAACATGTAGCGGTTAGATAATACTTAACTCAAAATAAACATGTATATAGATATATGCCAACTCTTTGATGATATCGAGAAAATCTCATAATGAGAAGAGAACAAACACCATACTAGTACGTTTGCGTGGCGTTAACTTCAAATGTCGTTCGTTGTCGTACTTTTTTTGATGGACGCAGGGTGTAAACTGTCATATTTTCAAGTTGAAAACGCAGGTTGGCACAGCCACTTCACCTGTTCGCTTTACTTCCGTGATCAGATTTGATAACCCGGTTTGGCTGGTGAGTAAATAACCCGTTCCCCCTTCAAGTGTTTGCCTGTCACATCGTAGTTTGGACTGTCAGAAAGATTGCGCTATTATACAGCATGAATTACATGCATATCAACACGCAATACGGGAATCGAACTCACGTATCACTCATGTTAGCGCCAGTCTCAGATGAAATAGAAATAGACAGACTACTTAATGATTTGCAAAAACATGACGTGCAGGCCCGTAGTTTGGGGAGGTTCGGGGGGTTCGGTCGAACCCCCTAAATTTTGGAAGTGAATAGATTTATTAACGTAGATTAGAACATAATAAACAAACAGTATTAATTAAAATAATTATCATCGTTTAAATCACTTGACTCATTGAGGTAACTATCAGATTCAGCAGCTGATGTTAAATATTAAAACAATATTGAAAAAATAATGTAATGGTAGTCATTCTCTGAATGATGTGGTGGTCCTGAATAGGGCCGTTTGTCTTGTGCGAGTGTTCGCCCAGTTAGTAAAGTGTCGAA
Source organism: Saccoglossus kowalevskii (assembly GCF_978046115.1). Taxonomy (NCBI): domain Eukaryota; kingdom Metazoa; phylum Hemichordata; class Enteropneusta; family Harrimaniidae; genus Saccoglossus; species Saccoglossus kowalevskii. Next base: position 20,894,487 of record NC_140641.1, read on the forward strand.
CGGGATTGACACAACACGACACTGTACTTTCCTAGTTTGGTTCATTAGTTTTGTATTTTTAAATGATGGCATATATACTTTTTGTTGCAAGTGTATCAGCCAAATATAGTCAACTTATTGTATTAGTACGTGTAGCCTGTGTTATTGGACAATAGTGTATAGCTACGGATTTAACAGATCATTAAAAAAATGCCGAAGATTTATCATCACGAGTTGTATAGGTCGAAGAGCTACTTGCAGCCAACAATTTACCCCACTGTGTTGCTTCAGCACTGAAACTATGCGACGAATCACATTTTTCAAACATATTTTTTTACACGTTTTTTGTTTTGATGTCTTAGAAAATTTACTATATTTTTAGTGGGTTCATAAAAAGGAGATGTAGTCATTGAAGTCCATTGAGACTGCTACTAAACTGCCACTATATGTATATTATTTTACCGCCCTCTAAAAACAGATTTACAATGAACCAAAACATTTACATACTGTAAGAAACATATATGGTATGCCATTGGTTAGTGCATTTAATTTGTTTGATGCAATCATTGTGCCAGCTATTTCTTATGGTAGCGATATGGGGGTACAAAAATTCGGAAATCGAGAGGGTACAGACAACATTTTGCAGATATCTACTTAGCGTTAATAGTTGTACTAACAATGTAGCGATGTTGAATGAATGTGGAAGTCTACCATTATGCTGTAGTTATTTTAAGCGTTGTATCTCATATTGGTTAAAATTAGTTGAAGTAAAAAATAGCTGGAACCCCAAAACATGTTATATCATGCTTAAACGATTAGACAAAACCGGCAGACTTACTTTGGATACCCACATAAAAATCGCCTGTTCAAATATGGTTTCGGCATTGTCTGGTTTGAAAAACAAGTTGGAGATACTGCAAATTTCTTAGAGATATTTACTCAAAGAATAAAAACAATTTGTCAGCAAGAATGGCATGCCTCAATTTCACAATCATCAGGCTGTGCACTTTCGGAAAAATCAAAGTAGTATTAAAACCTGGGAGATTTATTGGCAAGCAATTATAGACTAAAATATATACTGACGAGTTTTCGCTGTTTTGGCCATAAACAATGTTGAATTAGGTAGACACACAAAAATATAGTTAGATCAATAAATGTTTAGTTTTTGCAGTGATATGCTTGAATTTAGCATGGTAGAAAATGAAATTCACTTTGTTTTTATATGTCCATTTTAAATGATCTAAGGGTTGATCTTTTGTCAAATAATGCAGTATGCAATTTTGCAAATACTGACAGTCTGGGCTTACTTCGTCGCTACACAAACTGCCACACCATTTATCAACTAGCTCTGTGTTTTTTAAAAGTTTTCGAGCGACGAGATGAATATTAATCCAACTTAACTTAGTACCATATGTTTATATGGATGTTGTATTGTTTTTAAAACGTGCTATGCACTGTTCTACTCATTACATTTTCTACGATGGGCTGAGGCCCTGTACAGAAATAAAATTACATAATACAAAATTGACTAATACTATAATGAATAATTGTAGACAGATTTCGACATGAAATTGTGTCACTTTTATGTGCGCTAACATCTGCGAAGAGCGAAAAAACTCGTTAGTAGCATTCAATCTTAAAATGCTTAGACAATAATGCTAAGATACGTATAGTCTTGTCTTTTTTGTGTACAACATTTTGCCGTAGTAAATCTAGGGTGTGGGTGCGTTTGTCTGTGGGTGGGGAATGGCTCAGGACCCCTTCTCTAAAATCATATGGTAAAATAGTTCAATGATGTTATGTGAAATAACTTACCAACGTAACACAAAGTAAACCAATTGAATTTAAAACCGAGAATATAAAAATGCCTGTAACAGAGCTCAAAGACACTTTTTTAATATTATAAAATTCACACGTTTCACGTCAAATATATTATTTTTGTTTTCGAACCCCCTATTCAAAAGTGCTGGCTACGGGCCTGACTTGTAAGTGTCCACATACGAAGGTTCGTGAGGTCAAGTCCCCGCGCACCCAGTACAGTTATGGATTTTCGCATACTTAAAATCAAAATCGACTGCGCCATGACGTCTTGTCGCGTTGAAGTTGTTTACGCGTGTTATCCTTGATGTAGTACAGAAGGACTGTGCTTTTATAAACTAGTACTAGTTACACGAGTTAGAAACCACAGGAAAACGGTACGCCATGGTCAGTCATAGGATATCTGCTTCTTTAGTACTAAAGCAAATGCACTAATTACAAACGCTTTTTCGCTGCTGATATGTATATATAAACTTTTTATTACATTATGTTTTATAGTAATGTAAAATATTAATAACGCATTCGTAAATAATTGCAATATATATCAATAATATTCCAATATTTTTTTGAGAACCCGAAGCTCATGAATATGTAAATTGTTGTAAATACAGTGAAATGTGATTTTTGATGGAATAAACGTTTATACTGTAATGTACTTTATTTTCGCTTGGAATTAATTTTCGCTATTTTCGCTGAGGGGATGATTCCGTGAAAATAAAATCCAGCGAATATACTTTTTTTCCTATATTTCACATTAAACTCATCAAAAATCAGTGAAAATATATTCCATACGAAACGCCCAAAAAGCCCTTTCAGTGAAAATTAATTCCAGCGAAAATAAAGTATTCCGCAGTATTTAAAAATCAAAAATGTATATAAAGTGTGCCACTATGGTAGAGCCTGGATCGCCGATGGGGACTTGATGACAAATAGGGGGACTACGGACCGCCATTATTTAATGTTCCGTCTGAGATATTTGCCACTTTATATTTGCTTAATAGTACCGTGTATTCTAAATCAGCTGTTAGTGGTTACCTACTTGGAAGGCGGATCGGGAGTGGGGAGTCTATTCCGCTGTTGACATATACCTTGTGAACATTTTCCTCAATTAATTTACAATACATCATGGAAATTAATTTTTCTTTTCACCCAGGACAGTTTTTTTTTCTCATAAAATCATCTATCCCATCCCCGATTGTTAAAATGAAGATCCATTTCTACTTATTTCGTGACACCCAGTAAACAGCCTGAGTACTCAATATACTCGTGCGGTGCTGCATGCAAGCACTACGCCATGACCCTCTCACTTCCATTATTACAGTTTGTCACCTTCCACAAAAAATAGATCTGTTATAAAAATCTGCGTATTTAAAATGTAAGTCATTGATCAAGATATGTTGAAAATATTACGCCTTGTAGTATTTGGTTCAAAATAAACATTAACAGAATTTTATGGACATTGGCAGGAAAATGGTTGTGAAATGATGGTTACATATAATCGCCAATATATACATTCCCCGTTCCCCGCACTCGCACGTTTTTGTTACGTTTGATTGAATCGCGTGGGTGGAAAGAACTATGGGGGTAATTTGTGATTTACGCTCGTTACCAGATTTACGACCAGAAAGTCGGACCACATCGGCTGTGAGTCGGATTTTTGGAAGAATTGCACCACAATCGCTTGAAACACACAGATAAACGACATCATTTGTACTAAAACATCGGGTTATTGCCCAACACGACCACCCGAACCCACCCGTGTGTCAATTCCCCAGATTCATCATCATTGGCTTTCGAAGTAAATGCAATGCAATAATTCCTACTTTACTTTTGCTCAGAATGCTCAGTAGGTTTTATGTTGTTTGTGTCAAGTTTAGGGAATTATTTTTCGCATAATCAGTACTAGTTCGTGTTGTTTGATGATAAAAAACTATTGATTTTTGCATCATAATACCGTGACTTTTCTTAGTACCGGGTTTCTTCTAGTAACAGTAGTTACTCGATGGTAACTCGATGCATGATCGCGCCATACGACACATGACATTTGACCCCTTTGTAGGTTGTTCAAAATTAACATATTCAAATTTACCTGCTCACGCCACATAGATTTCCATACAGTGCGGGTCAACAAACTTTCTGGTTATGACTGTCGGTTATGCAGGTAGTTCGTTGAACTACGGTTAGTAACCGTGGTTGAACCACTCGCATTCAACAGACCAAGCTGACTTAGGAATGGTCCAATTTGGAGCGCGCGGTTGGAAATCGTAGGGTACAGGAAAAATAGCTGAATCATCTGACCATTTTGGAGGAACGTGACTGATTCGGCCCGAGAATCCCGTTCAAAATTAACAGCTTTTCAAATTGTGTTATTTTAGAAGTAGGGTACAGTAATACAATCCCAGTCCCCTGAAATAAAATGGTTCCGCCCAAGCGAGTTCCGGCAGTAAGTTGAAAAGCAAACCATTTGCCATTGAAACACACTATTTATTTCTGTATTTTATTTTTTTTATTGTTTATGAGTAATAAAAAAAATTGTATTTCTAGTATGATTATTTACAACGTCAATATTTTTAATAAAACAAACATTGATGCAACTTGATTATTCAATAAATACCGGTAATGAGAATAATTGAATTTCCATGGATTGTATATTAAAAAAAATCCCAAATAATATGTATGGAGTGCGCACACCTAATAGTCCCATGCCATTAATTAAACAATACATTCACCTTATGCATGGAACTATCCATGCCTTATGTAAAATACGCAATTTTAGTTAATTAAATTTTAATTACATAACAACAATCACACCGTTTTGTTCTGGGACAACTTTATGTTATCACTTGGCGTGTTGCCGTACATACATCATCGCGCACAGTGCGATCAAGGCAACGTTATCGTGTGCCCTGGCTACTAGGATCCCAATACGTGCATCCGTTCAGTTTCTGCCTGTCCGAGTCTGATTCATCGATTTTGTCTAGAGCCGAAACGAAACATTCAAAAATGAAAACAAAATTGGGTATGATGCTTTCGGTATTTATTGTCGGAGAAATACAGGTTTGGAGAGAATTTAAGTTAATTTCGGTCTACAGAAAAATAGATAAAGTAATCAATGTATCATAAAGTGACCTTTAGTCCTGGGTTCGATTTTAACATGTGGTGACAATCTTTGAAAAATCATGAGTCAGCAAAATCTTACAAAGCTGTAACATGTATGCGTAGTACAAATAGTTAATAAGAAAAACAAGTTTTTAGAAGAAATACAACATGCCTACGTATGACCTTTAAATGTCACATATCTGGGTTTTTCCCATTAAAATCGTACCTCAGTTTCTGTTTTTGAACTTCAGTGAACAGTGCTTGCATTGTTTTGTAAATATAATCAGAAATTCTTATAATGAATTTGCACCCCCAGAAAATACTAGGATACCTATGTCACCTTTTTGGGGTCGTGTATATGGCCTATTGATGCATGTAAACATAATATAAGTAAAAATAAGTTATTGTTCAGTGGTGCCGCACCCACTAACTAGCACTGTACTATCACACTGGATTGCGACCACTGAGGGACATTGAAGTTCAAGTCGTCTAAGCATTCATTGCTACGTTAAAACATGGTTACTTCTAGTAATCGTGGTTAAAACGATGCTAATTTTGAAGAGAAATGTCAAGACAAATTGTAATTTTATACAGATTGATATTAAAATTCGCTCTTATGAAACAGTTCGATACAAAAATGTTCATGGTAAACAAAGTTCATCACTGAGAACGAGACAACAAATATACCTTTCCCTTAAAGGGCGGTAGTCGTCGCGCCACGCATGCGCGGGATATATGGTCTCATATCAACAAACATGGCGACTTTGACTGTTGCGCAGATCAATGAGTAAGAACTCAGACATTACCAAGCTTTAATTGGGTATTTGGAAGTATCGAAGGAGTCAAGGGCGGTAATTAGAGCAAGTCGCGCCCAGATCGAACCTCTACTTGTGATTTCCATTAGAAGAGCGCATTGGATTTTGGGAAAATCAAGGTTTACCATCACAAGTGTCGCACATGCCCAGCGCGACGACTACCGCACTTTAATCTATGCTTCGGCCGGGATGACCAGTACAATGCCATGCAGACCTGAAAAAAACACGTACATGTTTCCATATGTACAACACGAATACAGACAATGTAGCCCTACCAAGTTGTATCTATACACCTTGCATCGTATTACTGTGGATGAAAGTGAATCCCAACTTGCGAGTCAATGCGAAGCTACTTACAAGAGTGTATCTGATTGGCTAACTCGACCCTAATACCTAAACAGTCAGACCAATCAGAGAGCAGCTTGTTATACGTGTATGCTTCGACGGCTATTTCTATATCTATCTACGGGTATCCGTTGCTGAGACTTGCGAATTATTTACACGACTGTGAGACAGATTGCACTGAAATGACCCAGGCACGTACATTTGACCTCGAACGGTCATTCACATTATAGTTCACTCGCATAGACAGTTGACGGCCATGACATACTTCAAAGTCAGGTGACTCGCCCAATCAGTGTGCACATATGTAAGCACATGACTCACCCAGACTCCATCATTTCGTTTACTACGAAATTATTCCCTGTTAATTCAAAAGAAAAGAATGAATCAAAACAATTGAAGGGAGTAACAATAGAAGCTTTTTATACATATATATTACACAACTGTGGTTTTTCAAACCCGGCGAAATATGCTCGAAATACCCCAAAACATTAAAATTATCGTCGATTTACCGGGCACATTCACTACGTACAAGCAAACGTTCACGGGTGTTTACGGACACTATAAGCAGTCTTGGGTTCAAAACTCAACGGGGGCAGTCTTTAAGTTCAGAGACAATCAACGTTTCGAATGGAATATCTAACTTGTAGTATTTCAAACAGTTTTATAAACTCTTGGAGATTGTAGGACATTTGTAATTGTTTCACTTAGTTTTAGCTAACTTATTACCAGATTGACCATGTTATTGTTTAGGTTTTCATTTATTCATATATTCTCTTCTGTCATTATTATAGGACCCCTTATTTCTGCTATGGTCAACATCTTGTACATTTGTTTTCTGTCTTCGTTCTTGTCGAATTGATTCTAATGTTTTATCAACCACTATGCCGAACAGGCAAATCCCAATTTAGGCATTATTTAATAAATGACTCCTGCTGACTAACATCTACTTGTACCTAGATATCTGGTCATCACGAAAAGATGGGTAAACTATTCACATGCATTCGGCCGAGTGACTTATTAATTCCCTTTCAAGGTTTCGATTTTAAACACCAGCAAAACCAAATTTTCTAAATTTTGAGTACTTCGCCGATTGGCCGTTAAACTGATAACATTTTTAATATCAAATGTGCGTCTGATTTTGCTCAATAAATGAGACAAATCACTTATTGAACCAGAGTAAGGGTAAACAATTAAAAAAAATCACACATAACTTTCGTGTTCATTTTTTCCCCTCAGTACTATTAACTGAAAACAATCGTGTGTAATAAACTAACACCAAATCCTATGGCATCGAGAAGTAATCAAGGATTCAGAATAAATTGAATTCGCAAGTTGCTATATTCATTTGCATGCTCATCTACTCTGCCCTCGTTTCAATATACATACACCTGTGACACAAGTTACTAGAGATCAACATCTCCTTACCTTCGTGGAGTCTACACTCAACAAAACAGCTGGACTGCGATCGTCGGGAAACTGTAGCCGCGGGTATACTATCTCGGAAAAAGACCATAGCTACAATTACAATGTATTGTTATACGGGGTGGGGTGGAGGTGGGTGGTGGGGGTAGGTCGTACAGCAGTATAATGTCAGAACTCCGGTTATATGTACACTCATTACAATACAAGACGAGCAGAATTAATTCATAGAAATAGCTTTTAATAGTCATTGTTTTCTTTCCTTAGAAAAATAACTCTGTATATACAAGTTCTGAGCACGTTTCAACGACAATTCTTCGATCCTCTGAAAACAACAAACATCCGTATATAGCAAATACAAATAAAAGTAAATTCAATTAGGTTTTGATTGAAAATCAAGCAACATATTCAAGGAGATGCATTGGCTTTTTATAGCACTGAGTACAAGGGTAGAGTTGAACAATTTCGAGGCATTTTTAAACTGGATACAGAAATAGAGAGTTAACAAAAATACAAAACGAAATAACTAAACAAAACGCCGGGTCGGGTTTATAAAAAATGGTCGGTGGTCTGGTGTAGTCATTCATCACCAGAGGCCATAGGGTATGAAGCAATTGCCATATAATCACGAAAAATAATTCGGAGTCGGTCAATACAAACAATTCCCTGCATAGAAGTAGTTTGAGGAAACTATCACAAAACTACAAGTTGATGAACAATAGGTTTTGATTAAATTAACATGCCAACATCGTCACTATTATTGACTACCATGAATGGGTCATGATTTCAGTACAAGTTCAATGCATCTAAGGATCACCCTATTTGAATACTTCGGGTGGGAAGGGGTGGAAGATTGTGTAGTTTGTGGAACCAAACAAAAATAGACAGCTGACAGAGAAATGGTGGGAGTGAATAAACAATATATATAACAAAAAAAGATTCGGGGAGCTCCAACTCGCACAGATTTTGAATGGAGAAACCCTTAAATTAGTTACTTTGTAGTAGGCAGATATAATTATTCACACAATTAATTTAAATCATTAGTGTTGGTGATTGTATCACTCTTTTCCCCCATTTAAGAGCGAGAGGCAGTGTAAACTATATCAAATTTGACGATTTGCGTACAATATACAAATATCTCAAATATTACACAACTGTGTGATTCCAAAATAATCGCCAACAATTTCTGCCTTGATAACAACTAGATAAATCTTGAGTATTTCAAAAAGGCAAGTGTGCGCGCAGTGCGACCTTGTAAACCCGGACACTGGGAACAAGTCGAGTGCTAAATCTACCCGTGCCAGTGTACCGGATGAGAAAATACCATTCAAATAATTACTTGTGCGATGATACAATTGTTTCGTCATAAAATGGAATGTTATTTCCCGAGATTCGCCCTTTCGTCACAAATCATTAATACTCAACCACATACAGGGAGTTTTTTTTTTTTTTTTTAAATATACAGTCATGGCAACAACATGCACCAACAAATCTCGGGTAAACAAAAATAAGGTACTCTCATTGTAACAAAAGACTAGGATGACGAAATAAAGGCCTTTGTGGGAGTGGCATTCCAATGATTTTGCCTTCAAGTAAATTTCAACTAACCATAACGATAGTCAAGGCCAGTTTACTCGTGCGTGGTTTCCCTAATGAAGCTGGTAATAATTATAAGTTCTACACACAGTAATTCAACTGAAACCTTGTGTATTGGTTGTTAGTACGTCCATGGTTAGTCTGACTATGGAATATCATAGGCACTGTAGTAGAATAAATCATGGCGGTACAGTACGAAAATGATTAGAAACATCGCTTATTGTTCACACCAGTCACAGTATACCGCACTGCTGTTCAAACATTAGGTACTCTTTGGAAGTACCACGCTTACGAGATTTAAATTTTTTGCTTGTAACAATTTTGGGAGTGAGGTTATTATTGTTCTCCCAGAGTCGTTTACATTGTAAATGGTTTTGGTCTTGGACATGTTTGGAAATCTCCGGTCTCTTGTTGGTACTTTGTGGTCAGGAATTGGGCAACTTCTGTTAGCTGATGCAGAACATTGCACAATCCTCCCAGATGTTCCCGAAATAGAATGGCAGACTGTGTTGCTTTGGCATTCGGAGCGTCCTCTTCTTCAGAGCTTTCAGAATCCTCGTCGGTTACAGACGCTCCTCGGATAAGGTCTTTCTTAATGGTCTTGAGCAAACTGAAATAGGTATATAGGTCCCGGTTTTCCACGTTGCTATTGTCTTTGACTACCACACGATTTTCATTGCTGTCCTCAGAGTTCGTTTTTTCGTGATCGTCCATATTCATGTCAAGCAAACGACTGGGTATCATGACGGTAGAATTCATATCGTCCACAGCTTCCAGAAATTGTTTCATCATCCCGAGTAAGGAATTATGTGGCACTTTGGCTCTGTCGCTCATTTGTACATCCATGATTGAATCGTAAATTGCACCTGTGTCCGTTAACATAAATAGCGAGACGTTACCTCATACGTAGAGCTGTGCGTTACTGGGATATTCCTGGCTGTGAAGCAAGACTTTATTCTCCGCTGCAAAATATTAATCAAGCGATGTTGGCGACAACGTCCACTTCCCTCCGCAACCAACGGTTATGTATGGTTGGGTATAAACACATGATGAGAGACGGAAACCCTGCTCATGAATATGCTAATTATTGCGAGATCACGCTATATTGGGTGCTTTTGATTGGACAATAAATGAACCACAACCCTGGTGCATGCGATGACTGTATTATGCAAATAATAACTATCATGCAGCGCAGGACTTGTTTACCTCACAAGTACGGGGTCGACGAACTGTCTGAACAGTGAACTCAGCCCTGGTTGGAAGGCCATCAAACCCAAGTGGATTGACGATCTGCAAAGCAGAAGATATCCTGGGACGTTTGGTCGTTTTATATAGAACAATCGCCAATTATTTTATATACAGTTTCCCTCAAAATCCGAGCTTAAATTCTACTTCTACATATACATCACAAATGTTATCCCGCAGACAGACATGTCGTCATTTCATTGTCATAGCCAGGGTCATCAGACAATGCACGGGAACTTAAGGAAGGACGCACCATCATGCATTTGTACCGATCACAATGCAACCGAACTTCCTAAATACGGAGAAATAGTGAACTCAATTTGTGTGATGAATTCAATCGTTGTCGTAATGCTCTTTTAAAAAAAATAATATTTATACTCTGACTGACTGAATATATGTAAATATATATTGTGGTGTCACGACGAAAGTGTCAAATTTTAGAAAAGTGAAAGTGGTAGTGTACGTGATGACAAATGCAATGCAGCATAACTGTCATTGGAAATTGAGAATAAAAAAAAATTACAACGAGCTAAAAAAAAAAGTAAAATCGATTTCCATAATAGCATAATAACAAGGGCATTCTAGTGTTATTGACGAATAAACAGCAACAACCCGTGACCTTTATGATGAATATGTGTTTATGTCATTGGAATACAATAACTGTGGTCACAGTAAATAGTTTATACTCAAGTCCTTGACATGTTTCACCTCCTCACTAGTAATATGTCAATGACAAGTTATATTTATACCACCTATTGTCATTTGTGGGAGGTTTCTGCGTTTCAAATAGAAACCATTGATTATATTAATATAATTTAACAATGAATGTATCTTTTTGCGAACAAAAAAAAGTGGAAAAGTATGGGGTGAGAATACCGCCAAAATTAGCTTGGTGTCATTATTTGAACATTGTTTAGTTGTTTGGTCTTTATTTGGAAACTCGTTTGGTTATTATTTGGTCATTATTCGGTTATTTGGTCTTTATTTAAACATTATTTTGTGCTTATTCCATTATTGTGTTATTACTGCAGCATCCTATTGCTATTGTTTCATTATTTCAACTTTATTTCTTAATTATTTCATTATTGTGTAATTGCTACAATATTATGTTGTCATTGTTTCATAATGTTACAATTGTGTCGTTATTTAGACATTATCTTGACATTCAATTGTTATAAGATTCGGTTATTTTCACGTCCAAATGTCTTGACATTCGGTTCGCTTGACTTGCGATTACCTCAACATTCGATCACCTGACCTAAATTAGCTGACCCCGCTATACATGTAGTATTCAATCCATAGTCCCGGGCCGCCTCCGATAAAGCATCATTGCTCAAGATGGCAATGCAGCCTTTGTAAAAGTTAGCGGGAATTTTTAAATAATGGTCGTCTCGCCAACATCCGTCGTCAGAGCCTGTTGGTTAGAGAATATTACTTCTCCAAATGCGATGACTGAAGTGAGGAGGAATTATTACACAGTTGATCGTGACACGACTGACACGGTCAATAACCGGCCTTTCAGCGGACTTGGTAGTGCCATCACGGTTCTTTTTTTTAGTAAAAGTTGAACCATGTATCATTCTGATTCTCATTCCCCGGCCTCTCTTATCTCAGGTACTTAATGACAGACATATTCCTGTTATGGACGTGATTTTTTTGCGTTTAATCCGTTATTGCCAAGATGCCGATATACTTGTACGGCTGATTTATAGCGCGCCATTCATTTCATGGCGCTACGAAATCGGATGTCTTCGTTGGTAACAACTGCATTGGCAATGAATTTGTGGGTATTATTGCCAATAGCAATCACGTCAGTGTCACGACAGTTTTTCGCCAGCCATGCCTCGCATCTGCAGTAATCATAGTTATGCTGTCTTCGAGGTTTTCGTAAATGTCGACTTCCGCTCGCAAAGCAGTTTCACAGTTTCAATTTTGTTTTGATTCGATTGCTGTGAATGTCTCCTCCGTCAAATTCCCCATATATTACTGGCCAAAGTAGCTTATTCCGACGGTTGACAAAAATCAATTCTGTAGTTGACTAGAAATTTGCTATTTAGTAGACGGGGAGCTGAATTCCATCGAAATGCATGCCCCGATTGCAACGGGTTTTCATAAGTGGCCCCGCGAACTAAATAAACTGGGTTGCAGTTGTAACTGTGAAATTGCGCTTGCTGCACAAGGTTCTCGATAGATGAAACTGTGGTTATAAACATTTGCTGCTCAGTATCACCACACAATGTATTTACGTAATTTCCAGAAATATCAGTATGTGTGGGCGGGATTCATTCGTTTTATCGATCTTTATACATAACCTTTGACGGTTTATAGAATAATGTATGTTTGTGTTTATTCATATCACATTTATTGACAGTATACTTCTTAGAATCATCATTTCATAACCATATGTTTTCTCCGTATTTCATTTTATGCATGTAATCCTATGGAAAAATTACGAGTAAGCACACCGAGCATTAATTTGGCCAATATTTGTTCGAACATCGGAGTAAACACCGTATTTATATTAGGTCAATGAGAACGCCTCCGCCCTAAAAATTGTTACTCGACGAGATCTATGGCAACGTAAATCGTTGTACGTTTTTGGCACTCGTATTGGATCATTTGCGTTTTAGTTCACATCTGTAATTCAGATGGAACGGCACGAAATTTTACATCGGGGGCGAGATCTGCTCACAACCTCTAGGGGGTCCGGGGGCATGCAAAATTTTGAAATCTAGACCCTCTAAAACGCTATTTCCTGCATTAGGGGAAAATTTTGCTGACACAAAGGGTTTCCGCTTGATTTTGGAGGGGCGACACCCCCAACATTTTCTTCGTGGGGCGACCGCTGCCACTGTGTATGTATGCTATTGAAGAATAAATCGAGGTTGAGTTGTAATTTTCACGTGCCCGTTTCAGTTTCACTGCTAAGAAGATCGACCCCCACACACACACACACACATACATACATACGCGGGTCATAGATTGGAGTAAATTCATATCGTTTTCTAACGAAACTAAACTAAACGGTCCTTTTCAGAGCCACCATTATCTTCCCAAAAGAGTGATACCGTACCAAAAATTACATAATTTTATTATATTCACACAGAAGTAATAAACTGTCACACATACTCGCCACGACTGACAAATTACTCTTTGTGTGGAGTATAAACAAGGAAAAAATATTTCTGCGTGTTTTTTCCGTGTCCCTAAATCTTTTGAATGAAATATAAAAAAATGCACGCAAATCAATGTTACTATAGTAGTCTGAGATGTTATGACTTAAGGTTAGGAGTACTTTAGGGTCAACTACTTGTATCTTATTTCGGGATCGCAAAGACTAATTGATATACAGTAAAATACTTTATTTAAGGTGGAAATAATTTTCGCTGTTATTTCCCCCAATCACTCACGCAAACGCACACACATATGCTATTTCCATATATATATTGAATACGTTGGCAACGGAAGGGACAAGTTTAAATCATATTTGTATTAACACAACTTGAAAGCAACAGTCTCACAATGAATATATGTTCATCATTTATCAAACTAAACATTCAATGAAGCGGACTGTGACGGTTAAAACGAAAAGACAAGGTTAAGACGAAAACATGTAACAGTACGATTATTCTCGTCTACTACACGCCCGGGGACTACACGTTCAAGTATCCAACTTCCCAGCTTACAAAACATGATTAGTATCAGCAATAATTTCTAGTACTGCCTGGATAATTGCGTATTATTAGTTGACATCAGACATAACCCTGTACAGGATCGTTTGAACATTGTCTCAAATTCCCGAAAGGATATATTCAAATAAGTTGGGATGAATATGAATTGAATATCCATCATAAGATCTTTTGAAAAATCAGCTAAACAGTTCACCACCACGATTATGGTGAATTGGCGAGTTTTCAACGAAGACGACTGGACGGTATCTAGTGTATAAATAGACAAGGGATAAAGGCTCCAGCCAGCTCTTTCAAATTTCGCGAGTTCGCGACACGGTAACGAGTCTTGTGATTAGCTCTTAGCACATTCTGGTCATCATATAATGATAAAGTCGGATCATTTCTCGCGAATTTCGCTATGAGCGCGTCTTGTCAGCAACAAGTTTTGCGGCATTTGATATTTCGTTACGACAGGCTCTGACGACCTCAGTCAGTTCCCTGGATGTTGATGAAACGGCCATCATTCAGAAATTCCCACTAACTTTTACAAAGGCTACATTGCCATCATGAGCAACGCTTTATCGGAGGCGGCCCGGGACTATGGATTGAATATTACATGTATAGCGGGGTCAGCTAATGTAGGTCACGTAATCGAATGTTGAGGTAATCGCAAGTCAAGCGAACCGAATGTTGAGGTAATCGCAAGTCAAGCGAACCGAATGTCAAGACATTTGGACGTGACAATAACCGAATCTTATGACAATTGAATGTAATAGAATGAACAATGACAAAATAATATTGTAACAATTACACAATAATGAAATAATTAAGAAATAAAGTTGAAATAATGAAACAATAGCAATAGGATGTTGCAGTAATAACACAATAATGGAATAAGCACAAAATAATGTTTAAATAAAGACCAAATAACCGAATAATGACCAAATAATAACCAAACAAGTTTCCAAATAAAGACCAAACAACTAAAAAATGTTCAAATAATGACACCAAGCTAATTTTGGCGGTATTCTCACCCCATAAAAAAGATGGACATATTTTGGTTGTCTACGATTGAGTGCAACACCATAAATCTGTCCATAGTAGGTTGTGGCTTCTTCTCATTTTGTGGGGTTTAGTAGCGATTACCAAAACACAAAAAAAAAATACCAGCAAATAAATAATAAATTAAAATAAAATAAACTATTTGAAAAATAAACAGTTAAATAATATTTAAAACAAATAAATAACTAAAGCCCAAACTAAGATTTTATTTTAATCGGATTGCGAGCCATACATGGTATGTTTTGTAAAAATTAACACCGTGGCTTAACTTTACCACAATACAGAAGCACAAATAATTATTATTTTGAATATTTTGAGCATTATTAGTGATTTGTTTTACACATGTTGCGTATGTGTCTGTCACAGAGGGTCTATGGTTATACCATTTGCTACAATTGACGCCTATTCAACGCATTGACACGCAATTATTTCTTAATTCAAACCATTAGCGAAATGTGACATGACATGGCCACGTGCGCAGGTGTTGGGGCATCACATTGGAACCTGGATGATCTACACGTGGAACAACTTCAGTATATTTGCTTTCTATCGAACAAGATAAAAAACGACAACCACTTCACATGGAAATCAATGACCTGACAAGAGGGGAAATTGTTACACCTAAAAACACAGACAAAAATGTGTTTGGTCTGTTGTTGCAAGGTTGTTGTGATTCCCTTTTATTGAAGATAATCATATTCTAGTAAAAATTATATTGTCGTATTCACAATAACATCACAGAGTAGCAACTGTATAATTGAGACGACCTTTTGTTGCACGCATTGATATCATGGATGTGATCGAAGCCAGGCACTCACGAAAAAATTAAAACACGCGTAAACATCAGAAAGTACGAGGATAATAGACGTGACGTCACACAATGGACATCATGATCGCGGCAGTCACGGTGTTCATGCGGTGACGACGTGATTATGTGTTGCGCTCATGGTACATGGATGACGCAACTGTTACATATACATATATGTGCAATTTGTGAGTGTTGATTTGTCGTTGCTTTTATTATAAGCTTTTTTAGATAGTCTTGAGTAACCCGACTCTGCGCAGAGAAACATCGACACCATTATATATCATGACGTCTGATTTTCTAACTGTGTGTGAAGCGTCGATAATTGTTTCTTGTATTAATATTATTACATAGTTACGTTTGATGTGGAATTTAAGGCACGCAAACTGTCGATTGACACACTCTCATTTTCATCTCATTTTAGTAAAATGACATTCTTAGGTTTCTGAAATAAATTTAATCATTAATTATTAAAACGTGTGTTTTCTTCACATCCGCGCATTTCCGGTCCAACTACTGCAACTACGTTTTTTGTCGCACGCGAGCCTGTCACAAACAACAAACTGTTCAGATCACGATTATGGTTGCCATTACAATATTGTCTAAGGAGACCTTCGTAGTTCCGTCTCACAATACTGTGATGCATTACAACATTCATTTATATGGAGGAGATCTTCCGTAAAATTAATACTACTCAATCGACGCATTGCATGTGTTGGAACGAGTAGAATCCATTCCAAAACTTCCAACAACCAGGGACGAGAGAAGCAGCAGTTGAGAAGTAGTGTGCGATGAGTGAAACCACTGTTATCATGCTTGTGTGTAAATTATAGAGAGTATTACGTGTTTTACCTTGAGATGCATGTAATAGTGTCATCGTGCCATACAAAATGGACGGAGAATGTAGTGCATGTCAATTATGTGTGATAACAGGCTCAGGCTGGTAAAACCATTTTCCATGGATATTATACATATGCTCAGTTTGGCGACACGTCGATGATCGACTTATTGTGACGTCCAGGGGTATATGGGCATCCAATATAATAATAACTCGAGACCTTGAGAACAATGCACAGTAATTTGGTTTACTTCAAGACTCTTGAGTATGTGGAAATGACTGATTTGAGAACGCGGCATTTGACGCAACCTAATGACCCAACCACCTGTGTTATCTTGAACAATGGCATTGTTTTCACTATCATAGTTATTTCTTCGAAGCATGCCTCAGATCGGTTTATATTCTTTTAGATGTTTAAGGGTGTGCCAATCCCAAGCAGACAGTAACGACACACTGATCACAGTCCCTGACAGAGTGACTGTGCTCTGATTTAGTCTTATCCTTAAATTAAGATAAATATACCAGTTAGTGTTGATAAGTTTATCTGAATCGTGTGACTCTGATGTAGTTATTTTTATGTCTCTTATCATCTTTAATGTTGCTTATCTTAACGGTACTAGAATCTTACGTACACGACCATGTAAAGCCATTTTTTTTCACTCCGAGAGCTCAGCGAGACATCAAGGACGCACAAAACACTGGAAATGCACTATTTTTGTAAGCGCATTTATTTTTACAGTTAATTTGACACATTTTAACGGATTTTTATATGAAACACAACAGTCTTGTTATTTAACGCGTTCACGTGGATTTAGTTTTAACAGATTGAATTAATCAACGGAAATAGCAAATTTAAAACACAAATACTAGTATTGTATACTAGTATTTGAAAATACACTGCTCGAGGACTACTCACTGTCACGGCGTGTACAACCGACCCACTGTAATTCAAACCAAATTATGGTGGGCACCGCACGTAAAACTAGAAAGTGTAAAATGAATAGTTGAAGTTGAAAATCAAACCGCGAAATTGTTGAATATGATTGAAAGTTGGTCTAATTTATTAGTTTGCTGTTTATTTTCACTATATACAGAATAGTGTAAGCACGATTACTAGAAGAACCGTGGTGTAAGCGAGTATTGATTGTGAAATAACAACCTTTTTATTTATCCGCACAATCCCTGTTTGCTGAGCATGTCACGAAACCCCTGAATACCTTTTTCTTGCTTGTTGTTGTGAAGTTTGTGTGAATTGAGTTTTCAAGAAAATAAAATATCACAGGAGGCGCTTTTCGCGGAAGGGAAAGTGACGGGGCTAGGGGTACTGTTCCCGTACCATATTAGAAAACGAGCGAATAACACTATATCGAGTTGAGGGCGTTAACTAGAAATTGAACTCCGAAAGATCATTCAATAACCGACCTACTTTTGAATATATCCGGCGCACTAAAATTGCATATTGTGGGAACACGAGATTGAGTAGTTAAACATCATACAGAGAACATGTAGTACCACTGTGCATAAAGTTAATTAGTTCGTCTTTGCCGCTGGGTCACCCACTCCAATCACCAATCCTCCATCTCAGTCCGGTCAGGTTGCAAACTAGCTGCGGATCCGTAGCTCTATCTTGCGACTGACAACTGTTTTACCTTTTTCTTTATTACTTGAACGTCTTCTTTTCAAATTTTGTATTGTAAGTCGAATATACTGCGGGCCAGCCAGATACCGACGACCAAAAACGGCCCTCAGGGGGCTATGATTCCACAGCTAGTTGCAAACTAAAATACATGTATATAAATCATACAATGATATAGCAGCGGTGAGGCAATAAGACTTCAGCCAGTGCTTGCAAGCCGCTGACATGATTACCAGTCCAAGGTTTTATACTCACGCAAGGCCTTGTACGCAAGGCCTCGCACAGTCGCAATACATAATACAGACGACATATTTATAAACATACGTGTTTACAGTTTATATAAAATATAGGCTAAGCTAATAATACGGCATAATATACGCTCAAAATATGCAGGTTGCTGTCCATGACTGAATTCATAACATCGTATGAAAACAACACCCGTACGTGTTGTTTCTATGGTAACAATTATCTGGGTTTCTTTTTTTTTGGTCACTTTTATTTTCGTAAATCGTAATCCATGTAATATTGAGTCGAAATGACCCCAATGTTAGCAAGCGAACAGACATGGTGTTAGCAAGTAAATAACACCGAATAAACGGCATGGTAAATACTATATCAAATTATAGTAAACATGTACTGCGTGCGCGACTTACTACTCGCCTAGACATGGTGACGTTATGATGTTTAGGCTGCGCAGATGCGTGATTGCATTTGTTCACGGTCTCATACGGACACTTATTAGTTTTCATCAACCCGGAGATGACAGTGTAGCAATACACTGATTTACTCTTATCATTTAATTACAGTACTTATACTGCCATTGCAGTTAGGTTTATCCGATTCGTGTGACTCAAATCAAGTTATTTATAGCGTCAACCATCGTCCATAGTTTAGCTTATCAGCACGCTGTACAACGAGCAACACGGTACTACCAATCACCGACCAATATTACGTGTATGACCGTACCAGACCGGGACTCAAGTCATTCTCCATTTTACGTGCCCAGCCAGTCTAGAGAGACACAGAATAGCTGATTAATATTTAAAAAAACCACATATACTAGTACGCGTAGTTGGTACGTTGCTTTCACAACAAACATGTACATGTATGGAAAACACACTTTCAAAAAGGACGAGTCTTTTTATGTTCACTTCGTTGTGATTCAAATCGAATCACAGTAGGCACGTATATTATCGACACAGCAAATCCGTTCCACTTATTATTTTTATAAATATTCATAAATGCATGGAGTTTGGTAAGCTGTGACAAATTGGAAATACTATTGTAAGGCATGGTGGATTTATATCAGACATTCTCTATTTTAAAGGGCGGTGGTCGGCGCGCCGCGCATGCGTCACCTTTGTGTTGTTCAATGCGCTCTTCTAATGGGAATTACAAATGTGAGTTTTGACCTTGGCGCGACGTGCACCGATTACCGCAGGTGACTACTTCGATACTTTTCAATCACCAACAAAATTATCTAATTAAAGCCTGGCAATGTCTCATTTTGTACTCAGACTATTACTAGTCTGAGGTATGCACAACAGTCAAAGTCAATACCATTAGAAAACGATCGAATAGCATTACGAGTTTAAATGCAACCTGACTTGAAATTGGACTCTAAAAGATTAATATTCAATGACATTCCTCAGACAGATTCAACGTTTTCCCATGTGTAGTGGGGGATACCAAGTTGACGACTTAGATGTTGACTTCTATCCCATTCGGCATTTGCTTGTAAGTGGGTTGAGACTACTATTCGATCTGGAGGTAAGATGGTAGATCACCCAATACTGTTCATTTATTGTTTTCATTACTTAATTTTGAGCTGGTTTTAGTTCGTGTTGGTTATTGCTGTGTGTACATGACCTTTTATTAGACATGAACTACTTTTTAAATAATTTGTTCCATATTTTTTAATCCATGTGATACTGAACCCAAATTAATTTTGTGGTAGCATGGGGAAATTTTTAATTGGACGCATGCGTGTGATCACTTTTGTTCCCAATGTTCCCTTTCTCAAATTCCCCCTCCCCTCGAAAAAAAAAGTTACCTGGCATTGTTTTCACTAACTCGGTGATAGGTGTACCAATCCACACACGGTGGCAATTACTCTCAGTGCTGATAAATATGCTATTAGTGCCGATAAGATTATCTGATTCGCGTGACTTTGATTAGTGTTTAATCTTCATTATCACGCCCACCGTACTAATCAACGGTACTGATATTACGTACAAGGTCGCACTAAGTCAGTCTCCATTTCGTGTGCCCAACCCGAATCTCGCGAGACAGCTCGGTTCACAAAATACGCTTGATAATATTCAAGCAATATAATTTGCTATTCTGGCAAGAAACTAGTCATTGCTGGTACATTGTTTACACAAGAAAAAAAGGTATTGAATATATTCTAAAGCACGGTGGTCGTCGCGCAGCTCGTGTTCGAATTTCGAGTAAATAAACAATGTATTTTACACGCGTTGTATACGTCGCTGTGAGTCCCATATCGAACAAGACGCGGCGCGACGACTGCCGTCCTTTAAAAAATAGGTTTTGCCTTTCGTCATCGCGTGCATTAGTTTGAAACCTACACCGACAAAGTGCATCACATACGGTAGAATGGGGAAATGTTTGCTTTCACTGGGATGATTTGTCTACCAATATTAACGTCGGCGTTTAACGAATGTAATGGAAAACACTATTTAATAAAAAATACTATTTTTCACAACGAGAACCAAGTTTTTGTCTTATTTCTCAGCTTTATCACGCGACATTGCCAAATTACTACCGGACAATCACTATGGGAATTTTCTCCAAATTTGCCGGTAATACGAATGTTTATAGTAAAAGCAACTGAAAGTTGTAGTGCAACTACAGCAACACATGTATGTGGTTTTGTTGGTTTTTCTCACAGTGTCCAACTGAATATGGATTGAAACAGGACAGCAATTTATATTGCTGGAATATTAATGCGCGTATTACCATACCATTGTTACATTTCTGTCTTCGTAGATTGGTTGAGCGAACGAAATGTGGACTGAATTGATACGACCTTGTATACGTAATATCGGTAACGTGATGAAGTACGGCGTGCCCATAATGGAGATTGGGGTACTAAATCAAAGTCACACGAATCCGATAAACTTATCAGCATTAGTGGGATATTTATAGACATTAAATGATAAGAGTAAATTCAGAGTTTAACTAGTACCGTGTGTGGATTGGCACACCTCAGTACTTTTATCAGTGTGTTGGTGAACATAATGCCAAGTAACCTTTTTAATTTGGAATTTGAACAAGGGAACAGCATGGATAAAATTTATCACACACATGCGTAGAATAAAATAAAATGAATCGCATTACAATTTAAAAAGCCATGTTTATTTTTATTTTTTCTCACACTTTGAACGACTGTGGCAGTATTTCGGATATTTGTTGCTGATTTTACCATGGAATCTGCGCTGTAAATACCAGCATATATGGGTTATTTTTTACAACCCCTCGTTACATCCTTCAATACATAATATGTAATAAATATGTAATACTTGTTTTTAAAATACTAAATAGCTATAAGTTAATTCTAACCAAGGAATGGACAACGCAGATTATGCAACAAATTCAGCATAATCGAGTTAGCGCCATGTGTAATTTATTTCAAAGAGTCACCGTGTGAGGGCGCTAAAATTACTACGTACTATATATGTACTCATTCATATGCTAACAAAACGAAGGTGTGAGAGCTCAACGTTACGAATTTGTCGTATCCAAATACTATGGAAATTCCCTGGTAGTCGATCTTGAAAAGACCATATCCACAGTCCAACGAAAACGGTTATATGAGACCAACCAAATAATGCGGCGAATATTCATAGCATCGACAGAAATACTACTCCCAGTACCAAAACAGTTGTATTGACTAAAAAAAATAAAATCTCTACTGAAAATACCAGTATGCTATACTGGCGGTTGATAAATCGGATGCAAGGTAAATTTATAACAACCAATCTAATGCAATTTAATTATTAGATCATTGTGGGGTTATTTCGTTATTTGTTTCTTCTTTTGTCTCATGCGATTGGATGAAGAAAATAAACTGACACCAAAAATAATGAAATAATCTCACAAAGATCTAAATTAATCAGATTATAGACAAGTCAACGCAGTCCGGCACATTATAAAACCAACCATGTCCACACACAGTTAGTTGCGTCTTACATGTGAATTGTGTGGTTGATTGTGTGTGGGTGATTTCACGACTCTCTGATCATGGAACTATATTTTTTTTTAGCTCTATGCTCTGGTTGACTACTATTACTGGCACATTAATTACTAGTATTCAATAGTTTTTATTTTCAGTATTTTAGTTGATAAGTGTAATCCTCTGAATTAAATCCACCATAACATGTAAAATAACACTAGAACGCATTGTTTTTCTGCCAGGTTCTTGAACTTAAAATCCAGTGAAATTGATCAAAACATCAAAATATTAAAATTACATGCCAGTGAAAGTAAATGGTATGTGACAAGGACCATACTACTGTTAGTGCTAGTACGTTTGAAAAATGAACATCACTGACACTGACCTTGCGGCCCGAATACCGAAAGTATGTCTTCGTAGACATAGAACTGGGTGGTTGGTGACGACCTTTCCGTTTTAATTAGTTTTGCGCCCTCACAGTCAAAGATATTGTTTCTATCGAGACTGTTCCATGTGTCACCATACTGATAGAGAACACGTACAGGTTACTTTCCCACGCTGTTTTCCACGATGAAATGAATCGTCAACAGAATGCGTATCATGGACGTATATCCTATCGAATGGTAAAGATAAATTATACTACAGTTAGCATTTGTAGGGTTTTTCACCCCTGAGAGTTGAGACCTAGAATCTAACTCTGAAATAATTCGTCAATATCTTGCAGCTATTAGCGGATAACATATAACATACGTCTAGATATTTAGCAATTGTAATTGGAGTTGGGGAGTTATAAGTTGGAAGTTGGAAGCCGGGAATCTTGGTGTCCGTCTGGCTTGTAATACAGTGGTCTATCTGTAATGAGCTAACGTTATGTGTATTCTTTTGGGTCGAAACTAGTATCTCTACAGTGTAAGAGTTGTCTGACAACCGTGTCGAAGTGTCCTACACGCTACGTCCCTTTCGTATGAGCCGGGCCATTTTGCGCGTCGACGCTGAAATAAATAAACAAAGTCAAAAGTTGAATTATGAATATTGTTAGTGGTGTACAACATGATAAACCCACAGTATGGTCCACGGATATGATTCGATGCAATACTGATAATTTGATAATGCACGAAAAAAGTAACCGTGAACTCCTCACCTATATAGAGGTCGTCCTCCGTGGCCAGGTCACACCGATTAGATCGTAGGTACAAAGGTTGAAAGCAGCTCAAGACAGGTCAGTCCCCAGCCTTTATTGCTGTATACTCCACCGTATAACCTCTATAATCAAAGGAGGATTATGACGAAATATGTTTTAACCGATGAGTCAAAGGCATTTATTGATATTGTCGAGGAGGCGACAAGAACAGGACGGAGGAAACCGTACCATGAGCTGGAAATAGCGGAGGCAAGAGAGGCGTCTTTGCAGACAGCGAAGAAATTTGGTGGGAGTTATGAATTTATCGGAAATATTAAAAATATCAATGTTCCTGTCCCGCATCTACAAGGTATAGTTTCGATTTGTAAAATGTTATTTCGCAAGTCCACTGTTACGCGAATCGTTTGATGGATCACAGGAGGTACTAGTACATTCGAGGACTCAGCAGCGCGGGTAGCACGATAAGTTGCTTCTAATTATACATTCTACCTCAAAAAATGCACGATTTATATCTTGCCGTCAGATGGAATAGAGGTCCGCATTTACCAACCCCATGGTTGCCAAGATAACCCGCCTGTCTGGATATATTTCCACGGGGGAGGAGGATGTGTGGGGTCACGTGACACGGTTGATACAGTATGCAGATCGATATCAAGGTGAGCAAGTAAGCAAATAACACCGAATAAACGGCAAGGTAAAGACTATGTCTAATTATAGTAAACACGTACTGCGTGCGTGACTCGAACCGACGCTCGCGTACGGCACCTAATCGCCTAGCTTCACGCCACTACACGTCTTCCCCTCGGCACCGGGCATCCCCCAAAAAGGATGCTTAATAACCGAGCTTATTACGTGCAGAGAACATGAAACCCGTCCACGCGATCCGCGCCACACAGCGTGGCCAGAGCGTGGTGAGCAAGGAGTATGGAGGGAAGGGGGTCTCGTAACGACAAAATAACGGGACCTATAACGATTATTATGGGTTTTAGTATACCCACAGTCAAAATGGTGATTTCCCCCGTCAATTTATCTGTATTTCCAGAATTCATTTTAGAAGCGTGGGGATTTTAAATTTGAATGTGTATATCAAGGGGTGGATTCAATTGGTGAATTTGATCTCCAAACGATTTTTACATGGGAGCTGTGGAAGCCTACATATCAGATGACAAATACTCCCACCAACCATGGAAAAGAGTCGATTTCAAACTGTAACATGCTTTGAGGTTCTGTCGTCCTTCTCCATTTTAGAGAGGCGAAGAACCCACGAAATAAAAGGAAGGCGTCCAGACAAGGAATGATTTGGTAAAGCATATGTAATCGCTAGTGCTTTTGGTTAAATAAGTATGAAAACACGTGCATGGCAAACAAAAACGTTTCCCCATCACTTCGTTCTATTTTATTCTAACACACACGTGATGATATTTTTCATTATCTTAACCAGCCAGGGTAAATTCGTTGTAGCCAACGTGGAATACCGCCTCGGCCCTGAACACCCGTACCCAGCGTACATCCACGACGCCACCAGCGTCACGAAATGGATTATGCAAAACAAAGTTGAGATCGGTGGCGGAGAGCAGAGCATTGTGGGAGTTGGAGGAGATAGCCACGGAGGGAATGTAGCAACCACTGTCTGTCATGAAGTGAAGGGGCTAGACTACCAAGTAAGTCCCACGGGAAATTATGATAGAACAATTTCTATACTGTAGTAGTAATGACCTGGCTCATACGTGTGTATCACACCGGGACATCGTCACTATATTCTAAATATACGTTTTATTCTATTGTATGTCCAGACTTTTAAGTCGAGTTAAGGCTGTCCCCACGAAAAAAAGCAAAATACCTACAATTATATATATTAAAAGTGTAGTATACTAAGTATATCATACCCTTACGTTAACGGGTTTCATATTTATCTATCCACAACCGACAATATTAGTCCGGTCACGGTGACATTACCCGACGCCGAGTGATTTCAATGTAAGGTCAGTTACTGCAGAAACTCCGTCCGAGTTGCAAGTAATATTTTCAATTAGTTACCTGGGAGAAACGAGTACATGTTTTAACCCAAACTGACTGACAGGTTCAAGTTTCGGGGAAGAATGCGAGGAAAATTAGTCATTAGTGGGTCACTAATGTTTACTTTTCGATATTACAGACAATTCTGATGACAAATATCCGATACTAATTCACCCGTGTTGTGATTAGTTATTCACAAAGCATCAAATAAAAATGTGACAAGTTTTAACAGACATGACACAAAACCGGACACAGTTACTGCAACAGCTCATGTGAATTGTAGTTCACAGGCGTCAGCAATAGAGGCGCCTTATGATGTTAAATATGCACCACAGTCACTTTGTTTTCTATTCAATATCTGTAGGTATTAATCTTTCCATCTGTCGACTTGTCCTTCAGTTATCCTTCTCATAAAGAGTTATCAACGGGATATTTACTGGAATCTGTCACGTGTGAGTGGTAAGTGAACACGTGCGTACGCCGACATATATTTCTAAATATGCAAATCAGTCTTCTGAAATATATGAGGTTTAGTATATTGTCATATTTTTTTTATATTTTTGGTCAAGTTTAGTGATCAAATCTGTGACCAGCTATGCTATATTCAAAATGACGAACAATTTCGACCAAACAGAGTTGCCTGTTTGAATGACGTTGCTTACATCCCACTACGTCACTTTGACGTCACAGAGGTGTTTCGTCGCATGATTTATTGGAAATATGTGTTTCTTTGAGTACAGTGAATATTAAAATATTCGTTTCCGCTTTATCATCCGATATTGTATTGCAATCTATCTACAGGTTCATGGATCGGTTGTGTACGACACCAGCTCATCGGTTCGAAACATTTGGTTCATGTATTCGTCGCGAGGATTCCAGTTTTATTGGCCAGCCGCCGTGTTTCTTGTTAATCACCGAATGTGACTTGCTGAGGGACGAGGGGCTAGGTAATACGTGTCGTTCATGCCCGGGGAATCATCTTTACAATTTATATACGTGTATGCGAGTCAATTTTGGTGAAAATTGCGGCCAAATTCCTCAAAAACCCACTCTTGAAAACAAATTTCAAAAAAAAACCCGCCCTTGAAATAAATATAGATTTGATTCTTGACCCAAAAAGTGATCCCTTACCCATTTTAAAACATAATTTTACAGACTCTTTGGTTGCCTCGCATAACCGATGGTAGATTTCTACGATTGACCCCGGTCTCCATGGTGATTCGCTCATTCAGTATGCAAAAAATAGTGTCATTATTATTCTCAGGATCATTTTTATTATCTGTTTTTGAAATGTGGTCATTCGGAACATTATTCGGAACATGATCATGAACATAGATTTTACAAGGTTCAGTCCGAATTGCAAAATTACATGCCATTATTTATTTTAAGGAAACATGACACTGAGTACAGAAAATGATGAAATAAATGGGGCTACCAAATATTTTTTTTGAAAAGACAAGAGCCCAAAATGTTTTTTTTTTTTTTTTTTATAAATTTCATTTATTTGCTGTTTTTTTTTATTAGTTTCCATGGTGAAAATATTTCTTTATATTTCGAAATTTGTTCGGTTTACGAAAGCGTATTGGTGCCATACTCTTAGTTTATAAAAAAAAAACTCGTTATAACGAGATTTTTTTAAAATTATTTTGCTAAGAGTGTCGCATCAATACGCTTCCGTACGACATAGGATATCTTAATATAACTTTGCCAAATACCATACATATCCAGCACATAGTTTGTCTGCCACTATTTTTCTTATTGTTACCAAGGGTCTGTTGCTGTCACTATGTGGGCTTACAATTCAAATTCACCATACACGATTTATTTTCACAGCATATGGCGAAAAATTGAAAGCAGCTGGTGTGTTTGTGGAGACGTTGTTCTTGAAAGGAACCGTCCATGCATTCTTCCATTTGCCAGGTAATTGCCATAGTGTTGGTGCTTGTTTTAGGGAAATGTCCTGTTAGTTACATGATCCAATTCTGTATCCTGCTCAGACAATGTTACATTTGTGATACTGGTTCGTTCTCTTTCAAATCATTTTTCCTCATCATACACACACAGAAACAAAATCCATTTCTTTTTTCAGATTTCTTCAAGAAGACTTGCAAGATTTCGTATGACAAAATAGTTGAGTTTATCCAATCACAGGCTGCTAAAACCACATCATAAACTAATATTGCCTCAAGGTGGCGCTGTAGTAAGCCCAAATCTGCCTCGTATGATGAATACACAGAAATCAACTACCTAGAATTTGAAAGTCACGACGTAACGAGTCAAATAAAAGTAACACCAATAAACCGTAACAGAAAGAACCAGTTTTTGCTTTATTTTTACGTTTTCATCAATAAAATATAGAGCTTAATAAACGTCTTGATACCAGAACTATATGCACATGGTTACATATACTGCGATAAAGACTTTCCGTTTTCGACATTGTAAAATACTTTCGTTTTTATGCAGAAAAATACGGTAGTTTTACCAAGTAAAATCATATTTATTAAAGTTATTGTTCATACATAAGTTGTTGAACACACAGCTTCTTTCAGTCATAATTCAAGCCAAATAAAATGCAGACAAATATAGAATATAAAAAATTATCCGTTTTTCGGAAATTATGAAAATTATCAATTGTGTGCACATTTCATTATTCTTAATATATTTATAGATTTTCTTTTCAAACCAGTCGTTTTCAGATTTATTCTCCGCTAAAACGAAAGAATATCACTATTTCGAAAACGGAAAGTTTTTGTCGTAGTGTTATATGAACAAGTACCTAGTACAGTACATCGGCAAGGTCAAGTTTTCAAACAAATCTAGCTAACTGAATACACTATTCTATGGCTGTGACCTGACATACTACTATATGTTCATTACTTTGGCGTATCCTTGCTCACTGGCATTATTGCAATGTGATGCAGTTTATTCCACGTAATAAGTGGTCGATGTCATGATTTTATTTCAAGCAGAAAAAAAAATCACAGTCTTGTCGCTTGAGGGCGCCCATAGCATGCGCAGATGAACATAAACTGAATGTCGTATGTCGTCGATCGTTTTCCAATAGCCCGGTGTTTCTGTGGCACTCGTAACTGTGTTGGACAAGATATTTATTATTTTCAGGTATGATTTTCTGCAGTTAAACAAATGTGTGCTTGTTTTGTGTGCTCTTTGTTATTATCGTCGCTGACTGCCTAACCTAAATTACGAGTATGTGTATCCTCTATTTTTAAGGGTCATACATTTGAAATCACAGAGGGGTGTCTGGAAGAGTGTGATCAGCGCAATATTTTTTCGCCTTGTTTTATCTGTACTTGTTATTTTTCTGGAATGTGTCAACATTTTTCTCTGCAAAAGCTGGCATGCATTTTTTTCTTCCCTCTGTGTTTAGCTTGCATTTTAGAAAATTTGTTTTTTCTGGCCGCGCCCATAATTTTAAATGCTTGACCCCTTAGACCCTTTATATTATCCCAGAAATGTACCGTACGCCTGTTTGTTTTGATGGTATGAATATGCAGGTATCGTTGGCAATATTTGTTCCTTCGCCCGGGCTTTGTGTCCCACTGTATTCTATTCTCTGACAACCATACAAACACTAATTTTGACAGCTTTTATTCGATGCACAATATTTTCTCTGTCTGGGTTACGACCTGTCCTGGCCTAACTTGTGTGCTTTAGGCATCAACCATCTTAAATCAGAGGGGGTGGCTGGAAGAGGGCAATCAGTGCATTTTTTCATGGTAACTTAACTGTCCATATTTTGATTTCTCTTGAATATGCCAGATTTGTTTTTCAGCAACACTTTGCATACATTTTTTTGTTTTAGCAATTTTTTTTTAGCAAATCTTCTGCCCACACCCCATGATTTCAAATGGTCGATCCCTTATGTACTTTTCAGCTCACTTCTAATAATGGCTGCCAAACAGGCCAATCTGCATAGAGAAGCGAGACAATGGCTGCAATTGTTAGAGAGCACAGATACCCCGGTGTTGAACTTCGACGAGAATACAACTGTGGAGGAGGGTCGAAAGATATATTCAGATTACCATCGATTGGGCACCGGTGAACAAACATCATTTCTGGGAGAAGTGAAAGACCACATTGTGCCTGTATCTCATTGTGCAGGTGAGCCCTATAAATTAGCTCAGTGACCAGCAATGACCCCAATATCCGTGTTTATGTTAGTCTGCATTAACTTTACATGTGAGGGGTGAACCATTTGATATTATGGGGAAGACAGGAACAAAAATACAGCAATCATTATAATCTTGCCTTTGGTTTATTTGGGAAATAAAAGATGACATAGTGCCCATTATCAAAGGCCAATATCAAAATCAGAGGTTTTTATGACGTCACAATAATGTAAATGTAAACCAATATTCACAATTGAGTTCATTTCTTGCATCATTACTCAGAAAAGTGTGGGCCAATTTTGTTCAAAGTTGGTACAAAGACAAGTCATAACAGACTACATAATGCACGTAGAGTTGTTTCTAGTTTGGTTGGCATTTGACTGGCTTGTGCCCTGCTTAGTCTAAAAAACACCAACAATTACCATTTTAACGTTTCTTAGACATTCAAACTGGTATTGATGTCACTCATGCTGGGTTTCTGATGCACATCATTTTGTTTCACATTTTGATTCAAAATGGCCGACTGGTGTTCATTTTTTTTTTACAAGTCTCACAGACACACTTTCACAGATTTTATTTACTAGTAAATTTGATACAAAGGCAATGCATAATAGGTTGCCTGATTCTATCAGGTATTTTTGGATTCTGATACAATTTAACTGACTGGCTGCTTTTTTTGTCTGAATCGAATTCACAAAATTTGAGCATGTCATCAACTGTTTCCAGCACGTTTCTTTCAAAAACTGGTGTTTTCTGTCCTCATTGAAGTTACAGAGTTACTGATTCGCTCTAATATAGAAATCTCTGCATCACAACCAGTCATATATATATCATATGGACTGAGTAAATTTTAAAAATGAATCTTATTTTTCCAGTGAAACATTGCACAATAATATATCATATGTCATGTATTTCATTTTTCAAAGATGGGAGACTGTTACATTTTTTGTTTTGTTTGATACCATGATTTGAAATAGTCTGCCCAAACAATAACAAAACAAGTCTTGTAACTCTCTCACTCACAACAAAATATCGATGGCCATTTGCAAAGGTCAATTGGATACAATTTGTTGATATAACCTTTTCACCACCAGACTTTATTGTCCAAATTTTTCTGCACTTATTTTTTATGTTCTTCAATATTTCTGGAAATGAACCCTCATTTTGGGGCCAACAGATAAAATTCAAGTCAGTTTTCAGTTTTTTGACCCAATCCTTTTAAGGAAAGAGCAGATTATAAACGGGACTATTTTGTGAATTTGTGATGGAATGAGGGAACTGATGGTAAAAAGGTTAAACGATGGTTCACAAGATGCATGATGGAATTTGAAATTAATTGGTGCAACAATGTAAGAAAAATTTTATTTTCACCTTTGGCAGTGAAGAAATATATTCTAAATATTTTACCCCTAGTTTAGACTAATTCACCTGTAAATCCCAAATAACTTTGAAGCATAAACACTTGTTTTATACTGCTCTATTCACAAGATGGTATAGAAGTCACAGTTTACAAACCTACTGAGTGTCATACCAACCCAGCGATCCTGGTCTATTTCCATGGGGGCGGTTGGGTACTTGGTTCTCGAGAGTCTGTTGATGTCATGTGCAAGACTGTATCAAGGTTGGTAATTCATATCATATGTCTGCACACCATACCATACCATATCGTAGTCACATGACTCATTATTCTGGCTTGAAGTTTATTACCGGTATACACCATGAGAAATTGTGGGTTATCCTATATAACTCCACACTTTTGGTCAGAGTCTATAGGGCAGGGTATTATATCCCATAATCCACACTTTGGAGTTTCTTAATTATACCATGAACAAAATTAAAAGATTCAGCAATTACAAGTGTATAGCTCTGAGTGTGTGTTAATTTACATTTCGGTAAATACATGGCAGTCATGAAAGGTACACGGTACTTCCACATACAGTTTAATACCTTTCACAAATTGAGAATTGTCTTTTCCATTGAAATCAGTGCCAACATTTGTAATTCACTTCCTCATTGTGGTGTAAAAATGCCAATGTTATTATTCGGAAAATTGCCTCAGTTTGATACAGCATTCTGATTAATGACAGACTTGACCTGTTAGGTCAAAGGGCATTAGTTACATTTATGTAGCTAGGACAATGCCAGTTTACAGTTATATTACAACTAGCATATGAATACAACTGTAGAAATTACTATACTGCTTATAAATACACAGGTTTGAATCAAACTGATTTCAATGCTGGAAACAGTGTATTGATGGAGTCCTATTATCCTGTTATTAGTGATAAGACACAGGAAGGTGGCATGCCAAAACTCCTAGACAGCGTAGCACTGTTGAACCCAGAAGTGTTATCATTCACAAACAGGGAATGCTTTGCCATTTTGCAGCATTAATGATAGCCAGTACAAAAAAACTGGGAGGAAATTACCTGAGTTCCCCTCAAGACACTATTTCACATAATTGATATGGTTTCTATGGTTTATGCCATGCATAATGATCTAAAGGTGGCCATACAGAATGAACTTCCACCAGACTCCCTAAGACAGGCATTTGGCAAGTTTTTGAAGTGCCTAGATCCTTCAGTACAGGGGTTACATATCACAATAGCTGACCTTACATAAACAATTTTAGCATACTGCCACTTTTCAACTGGGGAAATCTGTACATCCCGGCAATTAAATCACTTCAGATTGAAAACGTTAGTCTCTGCCTTGCTGCTACTAGAGTTCGGTGGACAATGATGATAGGTAATTATGACGATGAACGATGACAGAAAATGATGACAAACTTTGACGATGAGGACAATATATCTCAGTAATATCAATATCTTTATTTGCGTTTAGTCATTGGCATGCCAAGCAACTTGTAACTATCAATCTTATCATAGTTCCTTCCAATTTGTATCATGTTGGAGTAAAATCAAAGCTGTGCCACATACGTGGTGTCTATGCAATGCATATAAACACAGATTTTGTTTACAGGATGCACAAGTACGCTGTGATTGACGTGATTTAATTATTATTTATATTATCATATATAATTATAGCCAGAATTGCATCACATGTACTGTAGCATTTCCTTAGCGATTATCAAATCATGTTGTTTACCTCACACATGTACAATCTCGGCACTTATACTACTTCTCACTACAGTCGTGCAGGCTGCATCATTGTTAATGTAGAATATCGTCTTGCCCCTGAACACAAATGCCCAGTATTCAACCAAGATTGTATTGGCGTCACAAAATGGGTTATACAGAACAAAGTTGTGGTTGGTGGAGGAGAGAAGAGCATAATTGGAGTGGGAGGGGACAGTGCAGGGGGAAATATTGCTGCAACAGTCTGCCATGAAGTCCAGGTTGACTTCCAGGTAATGCATACACATGCAGTATGTAGAGGTTGAGAAAGTTTTATAGACTCAATCATATTATGTTGAAACATTCCATCATGTGGGATGCAATCATCTAGCATACACGTTCTGTGCAATTCGCAGGTCATTTGTATGTTTTTCAATTGTCAAAATAAAAATATACAATAGTGAAATTGACAATCAGGTAATCCTTTAGACAATCATTAGCATAGCTACTAATAATAGCGTGAAATAAAAGGATTTGTTTGACAAAATAATGAACTACTATAAATAGAAGGGGGGCAAGGGGGGATAGCTGATACAGGTTACGTGAAATAAAAGGGGCATTTTACGTTTTTACAGGAAATAAAATGAAAGTTCCTTTTATAGTAAAACATAGGTTTTAACACTTTACAGATAAAGCAAATTCCTAATTACATTTTACACTTTTATAATATATTTGATGAACATACATTTCTTAGTCCTTGATCGGACGGTTCAAAAATTGGTTCAGTTCCGGATCAATACATCTGACATGCCTGGATAGATCAAGTTGAAACTTCACACATACATCATGTGGCCATATGTACATGCATTTGTTTCATGATTCAATTCAAGATGGCTGAATGGCAGCCATTTTGAGGCCAAAAATGTATCAAAATCAAACATGTTCACCATTCCAAAACCGAATATCAGACGTGCATGGGTGGATTGTGTTCAAATTCGGTACATACATTGAAAATAATAAAACCATTATGCAGTTAATTTTATTGGACCAAGTAAAAAAAATAATGCATTTCTGGTAACTGAAACTTGCCTGGGATGACCCTTTTTATGAACCAAACTAGAAAATGGGCATTTGTAGGTACACCTTTCAGCTCTACTCAAAAATCTGGATTATTGAATCAAAATGTAAACCTGTACATGCAAGATGTGGTGTAATATTGTATTATTGAAAAAAACTCTTATATAAAAGTATGGGCCAAACAGCACTGCGGAATAATAAATTGAGAATAACTAAATAATTTTCATAAAATAATTAAAAAGTTTATCTTATCTACCTACTCTACATTTGTTTTCAATATAACAGGAAACACACTATTAATTTTTGTAGTCTTTGGTTCCAAATGGCCAACTGCAGCCATTTATTTTGAATGATGCATATTTGTCATGCCTGGACCAATCAAGTTCATATCTTATTCAAATGATCCTAAAACCAACAGGAACTTGTGAATTACTCATACATGTACATTCTTCATGATGCAATTGTACACAGTAAATCATTATCAAATCAATAAATCATTGTTTACTTGCAGATATTGATTTATCCCAGTACTGATTTATGTAAATCACAACCAACAGAGTCACAAATCAAATATGCGACTGGTTGCTTTTTAGAGAATCGATGTAGAGAATGGTAAATATGTAATATTCATTTATCCTTTATCGATCATTTTGTAATGGAATGTCATAAAATGAAATGTAATGTGATCCTGGTATCTCCACAGGTTCCGAAAACATATGTTTCGATTGGCTGAGGACAAAATCCATACATCGCCATTAAAAAGAGACACCTCCAGTTTTGAAAATCTGCCACCAGCTTTGATTATAATATGTGAATGTGATATGCTGTGTGACGATGGATTATGTAAGGAGATATCATTTAATCATAATATGTCTATTGTGTCTATATTATCTTGATATTATGTCTTAGACATGCCTGAACCGATCACGGTCAAACTTCACACATGCAGTAATCACAATACCACATCAAAAGGATCTATTACAATAGGCGGGGTGACGATAATTAAACAAAGGACAAATAAATATCAGGAATTGTGTGAGAGTTTCATATTCATACACCACTTCAATTTGTAAGTCTACTAAATGATTTACGGTAAAGGGTTTAATTATTCACTGGGTTTAAATTTGCTTATTTCGCTGACTGAAAAATGTGCTAAATTAAAACCCAGTGAATATGTAAAATTTAGCATAGAACGCATTATCTAAATGATAAAACAGTGAATTTAAAACCCACTGAATATGCCTGAAATGCTAAATCAGCGAAATTTCAACCCAGTGAAAATTAGTCATTTTACAGTATTCAACTCTTTCTAAAGCATGGGTGGGTGGAATGTTTGCATCTATATTTTTTAGGAAAAGAAACACAGATGAGTCTGAACATTACAGGGGAATTACTCGTACTTTTATATTTATACTTTCAGTCTGTGAAATTGATTAGAGTAATGTGTTAGCTTGTACTATGAAATTTCAGATATTTAACATATTCATTGTGAATATTATTATAGTAGGTTTTATAGGTTTTTCTTTTTCAACATTAAAGGGGAAGGTACTGTTGGTTTTGGGATTTTGAAAATGCATTTGTTATTATACAGCAAAATACAATTGTTAATACATAAATTTTAGCAGATTGGACTAGAATTGCAATTCTTTGCTAGTTAAGCATATGTTTGTAGATTTTTGCAAGAATGTGATTTTTTGATGGATTCACTGTTAGTCAATTTCTTTTCCAAAGATGTTTCAAACTTGAAAACTGATGCAATTTTGACCTTTGATCTACATTTTTAGCTCCACTGTCGACAAAAGTCGACATAACGGAGCTGTTCATATCACTGATTGTCCGTCATCGTTGTCCGTCGTCAGTGCCAACTTCAAACAATTTCAACTTCCTCTTTGAAACCGCAAGTCAGAATGTTTTCAAATTTGATATGCACATACCTTGGATGGTTCTTTCTCAGATTTGTTCATTTCATGTCAAAATCTCAAATTCTCTATTTTTGGTGAATATTTTTGTCATTTTTGGTAAAAAGTGATATTTTCAAATTTTTGTTAAAAACCACAAGTCCGATTGCTTTGATATCACATGTATAGGTACTACATGTGGACCTATCTCAGATGTGTTCATTTCGTATTGATATCTTTAATTCTCTAATTTTGATGAATATTTTTGGTAAAAAGTGATATTTTCGACTTCTTGTTAAAAACAGCAAGTTTGATTGCTTTGATACATATTGTTCATTTTCTAATGATATCTTCAGTTCTTAATTGAAATGTGCATTGTTAACAGCGGAGCTATCTCAGCCGACATGCTGCTTGTTAGTGATACATCATAATAGATAAATAGTTGTTCATATTCAAAACGATTGATGTAATAAATTGTCTGACGTGCACAACTAAACGTAAAGTAGTTCATATCATCTTATTATCACTTAGTATATGCGGAGAAGATGAAGAAAAGTGGTCGATATGTTGAGACACTAATGATGAAAGGAATGATTCATGGATTCTATGCAAGTCCAGGTGTGTAACACAAAGTAATACCCAGACATATAATGACGAGGTGTGTCAGCAAATTGTAATGAAAGTTTCTATGATTAAATGGAAAGTCCCTGCAAACAACACACCGTAATGCTCCCAGATGAAAGACCTCCACAAATATAGGTGAATGCAATTTACAGTTTTTTTATATCACTTTTCATTCTCTAGATATTCAACTTTTCATAAGTTTTATGTAGTCCACCATCCTGATTTTCCAGCAAAGGATTGTGGGTTAAGTGTGACATCATATCCTCTGTTGTGAAAAATTTCAACAGGGAGCATTATGTTGTTTGCCTGGACTTTTCCTTTTAATTCTTCCATCTTCTATGAGTATATACCTACCTAGTACAACATCACACTCCATCCACAGGATACATTTTTACCTTGCCCGTACCATCAAAGATGGAAGGGAAAGGTATATTAAGGGAAAAATTTTGTCCGGCGTTGTCGTTGTTGTTGTTGTCGTCGTCGTCATCGTCGTCGTTAATAATTGTTATTGTGTGCATAATAACTTTACTAATTCTATTCCAAACTTTATCAAACTTGGTCACCTTATTCATCAGTATAAAGTCTTCCCTGAGTTTGAACAACAGATGTCCTGTATGAAAATATCATGCAACAATTGAGAAAATCTGATAAAATATTTTGACTGTTTCTACTTGACTGATCACTGGTGATACACATCAAAGGTAACTGATCTCAGTGGAAATATGCATTGTTGTATGTGTTCAATGAAGCAAATGATTTATCTTGTAATAATATCCTTGGTAATGTATCTCAGAATCCCATACTGGGTTTCAAAACCAACTCATTTGCATTTGCAAACCTACCAATAAAATCTTTACAGAAAACAAGATGTCAGAAAATCAATATAAGCACTCCTATGAACTGGGTGCCTAACTTTGATCAAGATCTGAAGCTAATAGAAAATCTGTTTAGTTCAAAGTTATCAAATCAAAAACAATACATAAAAAATACATGAAAAGCAAAACATTTCATCCACATTTTAAAAAGAAAATTATTCTAAAATATATGTATTCTGTATTTGACAAACAGTTCATTCGACAAATGAAAACTCACAGGAATATGTTTCAGCTATTTAGAACAGAATGATAGAGTTTTTATAATACTAGTTTAAAAATGCACTTCAAAGATTGCAGTGTTTGAAGATGTAGATTCTCAGGAGGCAACAGTATTGTTGACTTCTCCCTCCACTGGACACCAACTAACTATTTAAGTTGATTTTCATACAAAGCAGAGCTTGCAACAAGATAGCTTTCATAAAGGGTGTTTTTTTTTACTTTTCATATAATACAGTAGTCACACAATGAGGCAGTTCATATTTGTCTCAGTGAATCATTAATTTTTGACAGACACCTGTACAAAATACTTGGACTAAAGCCAGCTAAAATTTTCTGTTATCTTGCATGTTTTATGAATCTATTCACATCTAAATGCAGCACTTTTTTTGCAATGAGACATTTGTTTTTATACTAAAATATCTGAATTACTTTGAATAAAGCTGGAAATTATGTCCCTTAAAATAATTAAACAAATAAGGCACCAATGTTTTTGTAAGATATTTACATCTTTTAAGGACATTCGGTAGACTGATTCCCCACTGTTGGTTCAACCCCAAAACTTGTTTGTATTCAAAATTAATTATGACAATGCTTATTTATATTGAAACAAACTATGATAAAGGGAATTATATTATATAACAAAGGGCAAGGTCACCAGAGTTAAACTATGTTAATATTATATTTTTTATCTTAATTGATGTTTTTTTAATTCCTTATTCAGGTATTTTTAAAGAGTCATGTGCAACTGCATATAAACAGACAGTGGAATTCATCCAAGCCAGGACACAAGAACAGAAATAAATTAAAATATGAATAAAATAATTAAAGGATTCATTTCACATGAGTGAATTTATTTTAACTTTAAGATAACTTCTTTTTCTGTTTTAGATTCATATTGAATTTTGTGAAAGCTCTTTCTTTGACTGAATTTGGAAAATTAAAAATTTATTTTTTCCTTGTTTGTAATATTAATGTGATGGCATCTTCTGGCATCATTGATGTTGTTTATAAGTTTGTTTCTGTGTGAAGAATAATTTAGTAATTATTATCCAAACAACTTCACACTTTCAGTTTTCCTGTGTCTGGTGTGAAATTACTATTACCGGTAGATATTGAAAATTTTGTGCTATATTGTATATGCTTGACAGCTTAGGAACAGATGGGATATGCCTTCAATAGTTAGAGTGGATTTACTGTATGTGTAATGGATCATCAAAACTCTTGGCAGTACACTGCAATGTCAACAAATTGTTATGCATAGCATCTTTAACAGAAAACAGACTTTAAAATTTAATTTTAAAACATTTAGTCACTGATATTGTATTTATTGTTAACACTTTCATAATTAAACTTTTGAAAGTAAATTTTTGTCACCTTTCTCAAAATGAAAACCCACATGTTAATCAGTTGAGAAGTTCTGACTATTTGGTAAAAAATAATCAAAACAAATTATAGAAAAGATGAATAAAAACAGACATAAATGTAAATATAAATA
The DNA here is from genome assembly GCF_978046115.1 of Saccoglossus kowalevskii. Lineage (NCBI taxonomy): Eukaryota > Metazoa > Hemichordata > Enteropneusta > Harrimaniidae > Saccoglossus > Saccoglossus kowalevskii. The sequence goes on from NC_140641.1 coordinate 20,933,562, forward strand.
TGGCACTCAAAAAGTGAATGTACATTTACCTGTATATCTAGTACCTTGGGTGGATCTCATCAGATTTGTTGTCATTTTGTGACAATGTCATTAATTTTCTAGTTTTAGAGAATATTTTTATCATTTTCTTCTTATTGCAAACTACCAGCCATTGCTTTCAAATGTTATTTACAACATGCCCATTTCTATTCGCCGGATTGATTTGATATTATTTGGTGAAAAATGATACATACCGGTAGTTTGGGTTGAGGCATGCAAGATAAAATTAGATATGAACAATTTTGGTGATAAAGTTGAGTTAGCAACCAATACCTAACTAATTTCTTTTGGTTGAACTGAAATTAGTATATTATTATAGTCCCCTTACTATACTTAAATCTACGTTACTATGCTACACTTCCTGATCAGTCCATTATATCGATGTATTGAGAACAAGCAGAATATAACTTCCAAGGGAAATAAATATGGTTTTAGCGGATGAAAATGCAACTGAAAGAATTTTGTCATACCGCCCAGAAGGCGGAATCGAACCACTCCAACGCTAATAGGCTACAGGTTTGAAGCCTACACTCCAGACCACTGAGGTTCATCCTGGTGAGATAATACAGTTCAATATGTACCTATATATATATATGTACGTTACCACTGCACATGTTCAGAATACACAATGACTGTCAAGTATTGAAGAAATTTTTAAAAGGCAAAAAGGTAAATCAAACTATAATTTCGTTTTGCTTTTTCGCACATTTTAGTTGTCATAAAATCCAAGCCTGCACTAGATCACTGAGGCTCATCCGGGCGAGATAATTCAGTTCAACATGTACCTATATATATATGTACGTGTCCACTGCACATGTTCAGAATACACAATGATTGTAAAGTTAATAATTATTAATCACGAAATGAATTTTAGCTGATAATATGTGACAATTAATTCACTGTTTATTTATAAATCGAACTTCGAAATTAAAACACACTATTGGTCGAGATGTCAGACTTGATTTTAAAGTAATGTCAAAAATCAATTATAATTTATGACAATGAAGCGTGTATCACGCACAATACACTGACGTAATCATAAAACATGAACTGAATTTAATCTAGTTTAGCAATGATATGCAGATTTCTATGTGTTTTCCCGTCAAGATAGACAATACAGTCGACATAGTATATTGGAGTTATCCATTTATTTAATAAAAAAATGTGCTATTAAATGCCTACAAGGTGAAAATTTTAAAATGAACAAAGTTTCTGCGTGTTTGATTGAATAGTAATGATGTGAAGATGAACTTTTACTGTTTTCAAAAGATTCGGTATTACGACACAACTTATTTTCATCGTCGTAAACCAGTCTTAATTACGGCACTCTGCTTTAACGATAATCGATAATTCGTTTGGTCATTTCCGAGGCGGGAATAAATCTCTGGTTATGATCTGCATATTTTAGTTGACAGACAAGAGAACAAAAACAGGAAAAACTCACGCCGTCACATAATATTTTGAGATGCCATCGTTAAATTCATGGGGCGGTGGTGATGTAACCCTCCTGTTGTCGATGGTGATGGTGAATCAAATTGTCGCAATACAATGTGAATCTGATGTTTTTTAATTCACAAATAGATGTTGAGGAGAGACCAGCCATTCACTGGTTTAAATTAGTCATCTAACCAGTTTAGATGCCGTGAACGTAAATTACACCATGTAACATTGGACCTTTCTGGTGTCTGACTGTTTCAAGTTCCAACCCCCGAATTGTAGACTAATTTTACACAAGTGACGAGGTTGAAATATGCAGTACAGAGCTGTCACTTGAGGGCGCGACAACAGCCTATGCATTTGCGTAAGTATAGTTGTTCATACGATATAAAGTGCATAGAAAAACACAGTCACACTGTCTATTGAGATCAAGCAGAATATAAACTCTACATGAAACAAAGATGGATTTAGTTGATGAAAAATACCACTGAAAGCATTATGTCATCTTACCGCCCAGAAGGCGGAATCGAACCGCTCCGACGTTAATCGGCTACAGGTTTGAAGCCTGCACTCCAGACCACTGAGGCTCATCCGGGCGAGATAATTCAGTTCAATATGTACCTATATATATGTACGTGTCCACTGCACATGTTTAGTATACACAATGATTGTTAAGTTAATTTAATTTAATTTACTAACGACATGCATCTTTCTAAATGTGCAATTAAGGCAATTAATATATCAAAGACATGTATAAATGACTATCTCAAACTGGAATCTTATTTTAATTACATTTAATTTTAAAATCATGTATTGGCGATTCATTCAGTGTTACCCAGAGGTGCCGCATATGGGCACTACTTCATACATTTGCAGAGACCAGAGAAAAACACCAGACTCGAAGTTTATTCAGTTTGTAAATATTGATGATTTGATAAAAAAGCAGAATATAACTTTGACAGGAAATAAAGATGGTTTTGGTGGATAAAATGCAAATGAAAGCATTTAGCCACCTTACCGCCCAGAAGGCGGAATCGAACCGCTCCGACGTTAATCGGCTACAGGTTTGAAGCCTGCACTCCAGACCACTGAGGCTCATCCGGGCGAGATAATTCAGTTCAATATGTACCTATATATATGTACGTGTCCACTGCACATGTTCAGAATACACAATGATTGCAAAGTTAATAATTATTAATCACGAAATGAATTTTAGCTGATAATATGTGACAATTAATTCACTGTTTATTTATAAATCGAATTTCGAAATTAAAACACACTATTGGTCGAGATGTCAGACTTGATTTTAAAGTAATGTCAAAAATCAATTATAATTTATGACAATGAAGCGTGTATCACGCACAATACACTGACGTAATTATAAAACATGAACTGAATTTAATCTAATTTAGCAATGATATGCAGATTTCTATGTGTTTTCCCGTCAAGATAGACAATACAGTCGACATAGTATATTGGAGTTATCCATTTATTTAATAAAAAATGTGCTATTAAATGCCTACAAGGTGAAAATTTTAAAATGAACAAAGTTTCTGCGTGTTTGATTGAATAGTAATGATGTGAAGATGAACTTTTGCTGTTTTCAAAAGATTCGGTATTACGACACAACTTATTTTCTTCGTCGTAAACCAGTCTTAATTACGGCACTCTGCTTTAACGATAATCTATAATTCGTTTGGTTATTTCCGAGGCGGGAATAAATCTTTGGTTATGATCTGCATATTTTAGTTGACAGACAAGAGAACAAAAACAGGAAAAACTCACGCCGTCACATAATATTTTGAGATGCCATCGTTAAATTCATGGGGCGGTGGTGATGTAACCCTCCTGTTGTCGATGGTGATGGTGAATCAAATTGTCGAAATACAATGTGAATCTGATGTTTTTTAATTCACAAATAGATGTTGAGGAGAGACCAGCCATTCACTGGTTTAAATTAGTCATCTAACCAGTTTAGATGCCGTGAACGTAAATTACACCATGTAACATTGGACCTTTCTGGTGTCTGACTGTTTCAAGTTCCAACCCCCGAATTGTAGACTAATTTTACACAAGTGACGAGGTTGAAATATGCAGTACAGAGCTGTCACTTGAGGGCGCGACAACAGCCTATGCATTTGCGTAAGTATAGTTGTTCATACGATATAAAGTGCATAGAAAAAACACAGTCACACTGTCTATTGAGATCAAGCAGAATATAAACTCTACATGAAACAAAGATGGATTTAGTTGATGAAAAATACCACTGAAAGCATTATGTCATCTTACCGCCCAGAAGGCGGAATCGAACCGCTCCGACGTTAATCGGCTACAGGTTTGAAGCCTGCACTCCAGACCACTGAGGCTCATCCGGGCGAGATAATTCAGTTCAATATGTACCTATATATATGTACGTGTCCACTGCACATGTTTAGTATACACAATGATTGTTAATTTAATTTAATTTAATTTAATTTAGTAACGATATGCATCTTTCTAAATGTGCAATTAAGGCAATTAATATATCAAAGACATGTATAAATGACTATCTCAAACTGGAATCTTATTTTAATTACATTTAATTTTAAAATCATGTATTGGCGATTCATTCAGTGTTACCCAGAGGTGCCGCATATGGGCACTACTTCATACATTTGCAGAAACCAGAGAAAAACACCAGACTCGAAGTTTATTCAGTTTGTAAATATTGATGATTTGATAAAAAGCAGAATATAACTTTGACAGGAAATAAAGATGGTTTTGGTGGATAAAATGCAAATGAAAGCATTTAGCCACCTTACCGCCCAGAAGGCGGAATCGAACCGCTCCGACGTTAATCGGCTACAGGTTTGAAGCCTGCACTCCAGACCACTGAGGCTCATCCGGGCGAGATAATTCAGTTCAATATGTACCTATATATATGTACGTGTCCACTGCACATGTTCAGAATACACAATGATTGCAAAGTTAATAATTATTAATCACGAAATGAATTTTAGCTGATAATATGTGACAATTAATTCACTGTTTATTTATAAATCGAACTTCGAAATTAAAACACACTATTGGTCGAGATGTCAGACTTGATTTTAAAGTAATGTCAAAAATCAATTATAATTTATGACAATGAAGCGTGTATCACGCACAATACACTGACGTAATCATAAAACATGAACTGAATTTAATCTAGTTTAGCAATGATATGCAGATTTCTATGTGTTTCCCGTCAAGATAGACAATACAGTCGACATAGTATATTGGAGTTATCCATTTATTTAATAAAAAAATGTGCTATTAAATGCCTACAAGGTGAAAATTTTAAAATGAACAAAGTTTCTGCGTGTTTGATTGAATAGTAATGATGTGAAGATGAACTTTTACTGTTTTCAAAAGATTCGGTATTACGACACAACTTATTTTCATCGTCGTAAACCAGTCTTAATTACGGCACTCTGCTTTAACGATAATCGATAATTCGTTTGGTCATTTCCGAGGCGGGAATAAATCTCTGGTTATGATCTGCATATTTTAGTTGACAGGCAAGAGAACAAAAACAGGAAAAACTCACGCCGTCACATAATATTTTGAGATGCCATCGTTAAATTCATGGGGCGGTGGTGATGTAACCCTCCTGTTGTCGATGGTGATGGTGAATCAAATTGTCGAAATACAATGTGAATCTGATGTTTTTTAATTCACAAATAGATGTTGAGGAGAGACCAGCCATTCACTGGTTTAAATTAGTCATCTAACCAGTTTAGATGCCGTGAACGTAAATTACACCATGTAACATTGGACCTTTCTGGTGTCTGACTGTTTCAAGTTCCAACCCCCGAATTGTAGACTAATTTTACACAAGCGACAAGGTTGAAATATGCAGTACAGAGCTGTCACTTGAGGGCGCGACAACAGCCTATGCATTTGCGTAAGTATAGTTGTTCATACGATATAAAGTACATAGAAAAACACAGTCACACTGTCTATTGAGATCAAGCAGAATATAAACTCTACATGAAACAAAGATGGATTTAGTTGATGAAAAATACCACTGAAAGCATTATGTCATCTTACCGCCCAGAAGGCGGAAACGAACCGCTCCGACGTTAATCGGCTACAGGTTTGAAGCCTGCACTCCAGACCACTGAGGTTCATCCGGGCGAGATAATTCAGTTCAATATGTACCTATATATATGTACGTTTCCACTGCACATGTTCAGAATACACAATGATTGTAAAGTTAATAATTATTAATCACGAAATGAATTTTAGCTGATAATATGTGACAATTAATTCACTGTTTATTTATAAATCGAATTTCGAAATTAAAACACACTATTGGTCGAGATGTCAGACTTGATTTTAAAGTAATGTAAAAAATCAATTACTAGTATAATTTATGACAATGAAGCGTGTATCACGCACAATACACTGACGTAATAATAAAACATGAACTGCATTTAATCTAATTTAGCAATGATATGCAGATTTCTATGTGTTTTCCCGTCAAGATAGACAATACAGTCGACATAGTATATTGGAGTTATCCATTTATTTAATAAAAAATGTGCTATTAAATGCCTACAAGGTGAACATTTTAAAATGAACAAAGTTTCTGCGTGTTTGATTGAATAGTAATGATGTGAAGATGAACTTTTACTGTTTTCAAAAGATTCGGTATTACGACACAACTTATTTTCATCGTCGTAAACCAGTCTTAATTACGGCACTCTGCTTTAACGATAATCGATAATTCGTTTGGTCATTTCCGAGGCGGGAATAAATCTCTGGTTATGATCTGCATATTTTAGTTGACAGACAAGAGAACAAAAACAGGAAAAACTCACGCCGTCACATAATATTTTGAGATGCCATCGTCAAATTCATGGGGCGGTGGTGATGTAACCCTCCTGTTGTCGATGGTGATGGTGAATCAAATTGTCGAAATACAATGTGAATCTGATGTTTTTGAATTCACAAATAGATGTTGAGGAGAGACCAGCCATTCACTGGTTTAAATTAGTCATCTAAGCAGTTTAGATGCCGTGAACGTAAATTACACCATGTAACATTGGACCTTTCTGGTGTCTGACTGTTTCAAGTTCCAACCCCCGAATTGTAGACTAATTTTACACAAGTGACGAGGTTGAAATATGCAGTACAGAGCTGTCACTTGAGGGCGCGACAACAGCCTATGCATTTGCGTAAGTATAGTTGTTCATACGATATAAAGTGCATAGAAAAAAACACAGTCACACTGTCTGTTCAGTGCGTGATTATTGAGATCTAGCAGAATATAAACTCTACAGGAAACAGAGATGGATTTAGTTGATGAAAATACCACTGAAAGCATTATGTCATCTTACCGCCCAGAAGGCGGAATCGAACCGCTCCGACGTTAATCGGCTACAGGTTTGAAGCCTACACTCCAGATCACTGAGGCTCATCCGGGCGAGATAATTCAGTTCAATATGTACCTATATATATGTACGTTTCCATTTCACATGTTCAGTATACACAATGATTGTAAAGTTAATTTAATTTAGTAACGATATGCATCTTTCTAAATGTTCAATTAAGGCAATTAATATATTGAAGACATGTATAAATGACTATCTCTAACTAGAATCTTATTTTAATTACATTAATTTACTTTTACGTAATTTTAAAATCATGTATTGGCGATTCATTCAGTGTTACACAGAGGTGCCGCATATGAGCGCTACTTCATACATTTGCATAGAGACCAGAGAAAAACGCCAGACTCTAAGTTTATTCAGTTTGTAAATATTGATGATTTGATAAAAAGCAGAATATAACTTTGACAGGAAATAAAGATGGTTTTGGTGGATAACATTCAAATGAAAGCATTTAGCGACCTTACCGCCCAGAAGGCGGAATCGAACCGCTCCGACGTTAATCGGCTACAGGTTTGAAGCCTGCACTCCAGACCACTGAGGTTCATCCGGGCGAGATAATTCAGTTCAATATGTACCTATATATATGTACGTTTCCACTGCACATGTTCAGAATACACAATGATTGTAAATTTAATAATTATTAATCACGAAATGAATTTTAGCTGATAATATGTGACAATTAATTCACTGTTTATTTATAAATCGAATTTCGAAATTAAAACACACTATTGGTCGAGATGTCAGACTTGATTTTAAAGTAATGTCAAAAATCAATTATAATTTATGACAATGAAGCGTGTATCACGCACAATACACTGACGTAATCATAAAACATGAACTGAATTTAATCTAATTTAGCAATAATATGCAGATTTCTATGTGTTTTCCCGTCAAGATAGACAATACAGTCGACATAGTATATTGGAGTTATCCATTTATTTAAAAAACAAGCAGCCTGTCGGCTGAGATAGCTCCGCTGTTAGCAATGTACATTGCAATTAAAAAACAGAAGATATCATTAGAAAATGAACAATATGTATAGTATCAAAGGAACAGGTTTTCAACAAGAAGTCGAAAATATCACTTTTTACCAAAAATGACAAAAATATTCACCAAAATTAGAGAATTGAAGATATCATTACAAAATGAACAAATCTGAGAGAGGTCCACATGTAGTAGTACCCATATATGTAATATCAAAGCAATTGGACTTGCGGTTTTTAACAAGAAGTCGAAAATATCACTTTTTACCAAAAATGACAAAAATATTCACCAAAATTAGAGAATTGAAGATATCATTACAAAATGAACAAATCTGAGAGAGGTCCACATGTATTAGTACCTATATATGTAATACCAAAGCAATTGGACTTGCGGTTTTTAACAAGAAGTCGAAAATATCACTTTTTACCTAAAATGATAAAAATATTCACCAAAATCAGAGTATTAAAGATATCATTACAACATGAACAAATCTGAGAGAGGTCCACATGTAGTACATATATATGTAATATCAAAGCAATTGGACTTGCAGTTTTTAACAAGAAGTTGAACATATCACTTTTTACCAAAAATGACAAAAATATTCTCCAAAATTAGAGAATTGAAGATATCATCATGAAATGAATAAATCTGAGAGAGGTCTACCCAAGGTACATATACACCAAGTATCAAAGCATTCAGGCTTGTAGTTTTCAAGAAGGAGTCGAAAAAGTAAAACATTGACACGGACGACGGACGACGACGGACAATCACTCATATGATAAGCTCCGCTCGACAAAGTCGACAGCGGAGCTACAAATGTGCTATTAAATGCCTACAAGATGAAAATTTTAAAATGAACAAAGTTTCTGCGTGTTTGATTCAATAGTTATGATGTGAAGATGATCAGAACTTTTACTGTTTTCAAAAGATTCGGTATTACGACACAACTTATTTTCATCGTCGTAAACCACAGTCTTATTTACGGCACTCTGCTTTAACGACAACCTATAATTTCGTTTCGTCATTTCCGAAGCGGGATATTTTGAGATGCCATCGTCAAATTCAGGGGCGGTGGTGATGCAACCCTCCTGTTTACGATGGTGATGGTGAATCAAATTGTCGAAATACAATGTGAATCTGGTGTTTTTAATTCACAAATAGATGTTGAGGAGAGACCAGCCATTCACTGGTTTAAACTAGTTATCTAACCAGTTTAGATGCCATAAACGTAAATTCCATTATGTAACATTGGACCTTTGTGGTGTCTGACAGTTTCAAGTTCCAACCCCCGAATTGTAGACTAACTTTACCCAAGTGACGAGGTTGAAATATGCAGTACAGAGCTGTCACTTGAGGGCGCGACAACAGCCTATGCATTTGCGTAAGTATAGTTGTTCATACGATATAAAGTGCATAGAAAAAACACAGTCACACTGTCTGTTCAGTTCGTGATTATTGATGGTTGAGAACAAGCAGAATATGAACTCCACAAAAAACAAAGATGGATTTAGTTGATGAAAGTACCACTGAAAGCATTATGTTATCTTACCGCCCAGAAGGCGGAAACGAACCGCTCCGACGTTAATCGGCTACAGGTTTGAAGCCTGCACTCCAGACCACTGAGGCTCATCCGGGCGAGATAATTCAGTTCAATATGTACCTATATATATGTACGTTTCCATTTCACATGTTCAGAATACACAATGATTGTAAAGTTAATTTAATTTAGTAACGATATGCATCTTTCTAAATGTTCAATTAAGGCAATTAATATATTGAAGACATGTATAAATGACTATCTCTAACTAGAATCTTATTTTAATTACATTAATTTACTTTTACGTAATTTTAAAATCATGTATTGGCGATTCATTCAGTGTTACACAGAGGTGCCGCATATGAGCGCTACTTCATACATTTGCATAGAGACCAGAGAAAAACGCCAGACTCGAAGTTTATTCAGTTTGTAAATATTGATGATTTGATAAAAAGCAGAATATAACTTTGACAGGAAATAAAGATGGTTTTGGTGGATAAAACTCAAATGAGAGCATTTAGCCACCTTACCGCCCAGAAGGCGGAATCGAACCGCTCCGACGTTAATCGGCTACAGGTTTGAAGCCTGCACTCCAGACCACTGAGGTTCATCCGGGCGAGATAATTCAGTTCAATATGTACCTATATATATGTACGTTTCCACTGCACATGTTCAGAATACACAATGATTGTAAAGTTAATAATTATTAATCACGAAATGAATTTTAGCTGATAATATGTGACAATTAATTCACTGTTTATTTATAAATCGAATTTCAAAATTAAAACACACTATTGGTCGAGATGTCAGACTTGATTTTAAAGTAATGTCAAAAATCAATTATAATTTATGACAATGAAGCGTGTATCACGCACAATACACTGACGTAATCATAAAACATGAACTGAATTTAATCTAATTTAGCAATAATATGCAGATTTCTATGTGTTTTCCCGTCTAGATAGACAATACAGTCGACATAGTATATTGGAGTTATCCATTTATTTAATAAACAAGCAGCCTGTCGGCTGAGATAGCTCCGCTGTTAGCAATGTACATTGCAATTAAAGAACAGAAGATATCATTAGAAAATGAACAATATGTATAGTATCAAAGGAACAGGTTTTCAACAAGAAGTCGAAAATATCACTTTTTACCAAAAATGACAAAAATATTCACCAAAATTAGAGAATTGAAGATATCATTACAAAATGAACAAATCTGAGAGAGGTCCACATGTAGTAGTACCTATATATGTAATATCAAAGCAATTGGACTTGCGGTTTTTAACAAGAAGTCGAAAATATCACTTTTTACCTAAAATGATAAAAATATTCACCAAAATCAGAGTATTAAAGATATCATTACAACATGAACAAATCTGAGAGAGGTCCACATGTAGTACATATATATGTAATATCAAAGCAATTGGACTTGCGGTTTTTAACAAGAAGTTGAACATATCACTTTTTACCAAAAATGACAAAAATGTTCTCCAAAATTAGAGAATTGAAGATATCATCATGAAATGAATAAATCTGAGAGAGGTCTACCCAAGGTACATATACACCAAGTATCAAAGCATTCAGGCTTGTAGTTTTCAAGAAGAAGTCGAAAAAGTAAAACATTGACACGGACGACGGACGACGACGGACAATCACTCATATGATAAGCTCCGCTCGACAAAGTCGACAGCGGAGCTACAAATGTGCTATTAAATGCCTACAAGATGAAAATTTTAAAATGAACAAAGTTTCTGCGTGTTTGATTCAATAGTTATGATGTGAAGATGATCAGAACTTTTACTGTTTTCAAAAGATTCGGTATTACGACACAACTTATTTTCATCGTCGTAAACCACAGTCTTATTTACGGCACTCTGCTTTAACGACAACCTATAATTTCGTTTCGTCATTTCCGAAGCGGGATATTTTGAGATGCCATCGTCAAATTCAGGGGCGGTGGTGATGCAACCCTCCTGTTTACGATGGTGATGGTGAATCAAATTGTCGAAATACAATGTGAATCTGGTGTTTTTAATTCACAAATAGATGTTGAGGAGAGACCAGCCATTCACTGGTTTAAACTAGTTATCTAACCAGTTTAGATGCCATAAACGTAAATTCCATTATGTAACATTGGACCTTTGTGGTGTCTGACAGTTTCAAGTTCCAACCCCCGAATTGTAGACTAATTTTACACAAGTGACGAGGTTGAAATATGCAGTACAGAGCTGTCACTTGAGGGCGCGACAACAGCCTATGCATTTGCGTAAGTATAGTTGTTCATACGATATAAAGTGCATAGAAAAAACACAGTCACACTGTCTGTGCAGTTCGTGATTATTGATGGTTGAGAACAAGCAGAATATAAACTCCACAAAAAACAAAGATGGATTTAGTTGATGAAAATACCACTGAAAGCATTATGTTATCTTACCGCCCAGAAGGCGGAAACGAACCGCTCCGACGTTAATCGGCTACAGGTTTGAAGCCTGCACTCCAGACCACTGAGGCTCATCCGGGCGAGATAATTCAGTTCAATATGTACCTATATATATGTACGTTTCCATTTCACATGTTCAGAATACACAATGATTGTAAAGTTAATTTAATTTAGTAACGATATGCATCTTTCTAAATGTTCAATTAAGGCAATTAATATATTGAAGACATGTATAAATGACTATCTCTAACTAGAATCTTATTTTAATTACATTAATTTACTTTTACGTAATTTTAAAATCATGTATTGGCGATTCATTCAGTGTTACACAGAGGTGCCGCATATGAGCGCTACTTCATACATTTGCATAGAGACCAGAGAAAAACGCCAGACTCGAAGTTTATTCAGTTTGTAAATATTGATGATTTGATAAAAAGCAGAATATAACTTTGACAGGAAATAAAGATGGTTTTGGTGGATAAAACTCAAATGAAAGCATTTAGCCACCTTACCGCCCAGAAGGCGGAATCGAACCGCTCCGACGTTAATCGGCTACAGGTTTGAAGCCTGCACTCCAGACCACTGAGGTTCATCCGGGCGAGATAATTCAGTTCAATATGTACCTATATATATGTACGTTTCCACTGCACATGTTCAGAATACACAATGATTGTAAAGTTAATAATTATTAATCACGAAATGAATTTTAGCTGATAATATGTGACAATTAATTCACTGTTTATTTATAAATCGAATTTCGAAATTAAAACACACTATTGGTCGAGATGTCAGACTTGATTTTAAAGTAATGTCAAAAATCAATTATAATTTATGACAATGAAGCGTGTATCACGCACAATACACTGACGTAATCATAAAACATGAACTGAATTTAATCTAATTTAGCAATAATATGCAGATTTCTATGTGTTTTCCCGTCTAGATAGACAATACAGTCGACATAGTATATTGGAGTTATCCATTTATTTAATAAACAAGCAGCCTGTCGGCTGAGATAGCTCCGCTGTTAGCAATGTACATTGCAATTAAAGAACAGAAGATATCATTAGAAAATGAACAATATGTATAGTATCAAAGGAACAGGTTTTCAACAAGAAGTCGAAAATATCACTTTTTACCAAAAATGACAAAAATATTCACCAAAATTAGAGAATTGAAGATATCATTACAAAATGAACAAATCTGAGAGAGGTCCACATGTAGTAGTACCTATATATGTAATATCAAAGCAATTGGACTTGCGGTTTTTAACAAGAAGTCGAAAATATCACTTTTTACCTAAAATGATAAAAATATTCACCAAAATCAGAGTATTAAAGATATCATTACAACATGAACAAATCTGAGAGAGGTCCACATGTAGTACATATATATGTAATATCAAAGCAATTGGACTTGCGGTTTTTAACAAGAAGTTGAACATATCACTTTTTACCAAAAATGACAAAAATATTCTCCAAAATTAGAGAATTGAAGATATCATCATGAAATGAATAAATCTGAGAGAGGTCGACCCAAGGTACATATACACCAAGTATCAAAGCATTCAGGCTTGTAGTTTTCAAGAAGAAGTCGAAAAAGTAAAACATTGACACGGACGACGGACGACGACGGACAATCACTCATATGATAAGCTCCGCTCGACAAAGTCGACAGCGGAGCTACAAATGTGCTATTAAATGCCTACAAGATGAAAATTTTAAAATGAACAAAGTTTCTGCGTGTTTGATTCAATAGTTATGATGTGAAGATGATCAGAACTTTTACTGTTTTCAAAAGATTCGGTATTACGACACAACTTATTTTCATCGTCGTAAACCACAGTCTTATTTACGGCACTCTGCTTTAACGACAACCTATAATTTCGTTTCGTCATTTCCGAAGCGGGATATTTTGAGATGCCATCGTCAAATTCAGGGGCGGTGGTGATGCAACCCTCCTATTTACGATGGTGATGGTGAATCAAATTGTCGAAATACAATGTGAATCTGGTGTTTTTAATTCACAAATAGATGTTGAGGAGAGACCAGCCATTCACTGGTTTAAACTAGTTATCTAACCAGTTTAGATGCCATAAACGTAAATTCCATTATGTAACATTGGACCTTTGTGGTGTCTGACAGTTTCAAGTTCCAACCCCCGAATTGTAGACTAATTTTACACAAGTGACGAGGTTGAAATATGCAGTACAGAGCTGTCACTTGAGGGCGCGACAACAGCCTATGCATTTGCGTAAGTATAGTTGTTCATACGATATAAAGTGCATAGAAAAAACACAGTCACACTGTCTGTGCAGTTCGTGATTATTGATGGTTGAGAACAAGCAGAATATAAACTCCACAAGAAACAAAGATGGATTTAGTTGATGAAAATACCACTGAAAGCATTATGTTATCTTACCGCCCAGAAGGCGGAATCGAACCGCTCCGACGTTAATCGGCTACAGGTTTGAAGCCTGCACTCCAGACCACTGAGGCTCATCCGGGCGAGATAATTCAGTTCAATATGTACCTATATATATGTACGTTTCCATTTCACATGTTCAGTATACACAATGATTGTAAAGTTAATTTAATTTAGTAACGATATGCATCTTTCTAAATGTTCAATTAAGGCAATTAATATATTGAAGACATGTATAAATGACTATCTCTAACTAGAATCTTATTTTAATAACATTAATTTACTTTTTCGTAATTTTAAAATCATGTATTGGCGATTCATTCAGTGTTACACAGAGGTGCCGCATATGAGCGCTACTTCATACATTTGCATAGAGACCAGAGAAAAACGCCAGACTCGAAGTTTATTCAGTTTGTAAATATTGATGATTTGATAAAAAGCAGAATATAACTTTGACAGGAAATAAAGATGGTTTTGGTGGATAAAATTCAAATGAAAGCATTTAGACACCTTACCGCCCAGAAGGCGGAATCGAACCGCTCCGACGTTAATCGGCTACAGGTTTGAAGCCTGCACTCCAGACCACTGAGGCTCATCCGGGCGAGATAATTCAGTTCAATATGTACCTATATATATATATATGTACGTGTCCACTGCACATGTTCAGAATACACAATGATTGTAAAGTTAATAATTATTAATCACGAAATGAACTTTAACTGATAATATGTGACAATTAATTCACTGTTTATTTATAAATCGAATTTCGAGATTAAAACACACTATTGGTCGAGATGTCAGACTTGATTTTAAAGTAATGTCAAAAATCAATTATAATTTATGACAATGAAGCGTGAATCACGCACAATACACTGACGTAATCATAAAACATGAACTGAATTTAATCTAGTTTAGCAATGATATGCGGATTTCTATGTATTTTCCCGTCAAGATAGACAATACAGTCGACATAGTATATTGGAGTTATCCATTTATTTAATAAAAAATGTGCTATTAAATGCCTACAAGGTGAAAATTTTAAAATGAACAAAGTTTCTGCGTGTTTGATTGAATAGTAATGATGTGAAGATGAACTTTTGCTGTTTTCAAAAGATTCGGTATTACGACACAACTTATTTTCTTCGTCGTAAACCAGTCTTAATTACGGCACTCTGCTTTAACGATAATCTATAATTCGTTTGGTTATTTCCGAGGCGGGAATAAATCTTTGGTTATGATCTGCATATTTTAGTTGACAGACAAGAGAACAAAAACAGGAAAAACTCACGCCGTCACATAATATTTTGAGATGCCATCGTCAAATTCATGGGGCGGTGGTGATGTAACCCTCCTGTTGTCGATGGTGATGGTGAATCAAATTGTCGAAATACAATGTGAATCTGATGTTTTTGAATTCACAAATAGATGTTGAGGAGAGACCAGCCATTCACTGGTTTAAATTAGTCATCTAAGCAGTTTAGATGCCGTGAACGTAAATTACACCATGTAACATTGGACCTTTCTGGTGTCTGACTGTTTCAAGTTCCAACCCCCGAATTGTAGACTAATTTTACACAAGTGACGAGGTTGAAATATGCAGTACAGAGCTGTCACTTGAGGGCGCGACAACAGCCTATGCATTGGCGTAAGTATAGTTGTTCATACGATATAAAGTGCATAGAAAAAAACACAGTCACACTGTCTGTTCAGTGCGTGATTATTGATTATTGAGATCAAGCAGAATATAAACTCTACAGGAAACAGAGATGGATTTAGTTGATGAAAATACCACTGAAAGCATTATGTCATCTTACCGCCCAGAAGGCGGAATCGAACCGCTCCGACGCTAATCGGCTACAGGTTTGAAGCCTGCACTCCAGACCACTGAGGCTCATCCGGTCGAGATAATTCAGTTCAATATGTACCTATATATATGTACGTTTCCACTGCACATGTTCAGAATACACAATGATTGTTAAGTTATATATTAATTTAGTAACGATATGCATCTTTCTAAATGTGCAATTAAGGCAATTAATATATTGAAGACATGTATAAATGGTTTTAGTGGATAAAAATACAACTGACAACGTCTCGTCTTCTTACCGCCCAGAAGGCGGGATCGAACCGCTCCAACGCTAATAGGCTACAGGTTTGAAGCCTGCACTCCAGACCACTGAGGCTCATCCGGGCAAGATAATTCAGTTCAATATGTACCTATATATATGTACGTTTCCACTGCACATGTTCAGAATACACAATGGTTGTATACAGTATTGAAGAATTGTTTAAAAGACAAAAAATGGAGTTTGTGAAAATGAATAACTCTTTCCCGCCATCGATTCAAAAGCGATGATGTGAAGATGAACTTTTACTGTTTTCAAAAAATTGAATAATAATAATAACAACTTGTTTTCACCGTCGTAAATCATAACCTTATTCAAGGCATTAATTTTGTACAGCAACTTATAATTTTGTTTTAGTTTTTCGCACATTTTAGTTGTCATAAAATTCACAAACTGAGAAAAAAACAGAACAAAAAACTCGTCGTCACATACTAATATTCGGAGATGACATCGTCATGGTTTTGAGGGATGTTGGTGATGCAAATCGTAAGATCCGAATTTCACGAATTTTGCGTATCACATATCGAGCAACAAATCCATTTTCTGACAATTGCGTAAATAAAATAGAACGTGAAATAGACATCCAGTCAACAATAGTCAACTTCGAACTCATTGGTTTAAATCATTTCCAAAAGAGCAAGGGCTGGTGACGTGTATAGATCAATGTCAGAGTAATTGAGTTATGGTTGATCTGGTAAATCCCCGTATTTATAAATGCATGCAATTATTACTTCCTAAAGTGGACATTTATTTGTATGTACAATGTACTACTACATGTATTTGTGAATCTTGTAATTTCGATTCATTCATATGTTTCACTTTTTGATGAATCTTTATTTAGTTCTTAAAGGCCACCGGCTCATTTCACAATTTACATGGAAAAATAAAAACATAACTGATACTTTCCTGAGGTCAAAAGTCACTTCATGTTAATACATTCTTGTCTCAGAATTTGTGCTTTATGTACAAACATTGCCAGTTTTGTAATTATTTGGTCAGATTTATTTGACATAATGGAATAAAACTTTTCTAACGTTGGATAAGTATATGACCATGAGGGTAATAATTTTTTTCTAATGTTTTCATTCTAAAACGAAGTGGAATTCATTCTCTATTTCAAGGGATTCACACATTTTACATATTCTCTGTTCTACATCCAGTCCCACAAATCTACCCTGTTCTATTTCTAGCCTATGACTAGAGCACCTGATACAAGCAAGAGCCATTTTTAATTTATAAGTTTCTAGACAATACAAATATACTTCTGGGTGAAATGAAGTTTTGATATTTCGATATGTCCGCAGCTTTTCTTTTGAGACAACATCCCCCACCATTCTTGCTTAAATATATCAAATGCTCTGGTCATACATAGTTGCAAAAATGCATCAAAGTCTCCTGGTCGCTGCCATAGCGATACCTCCCCGAACCCATGCACAGATAATATATATTTTACTTTTGTTGCCCAAGTTTCCCTATTATTATTATCAAGTGAAATAGCCAAATCATATGCTTGTCTAGTGACTCTATTTTGAGACATTTTTTGTAGTTTAAACCAGTATTTGAGACAGTTCTTATATGTATGCAAGAAAATTGGAAACCTGCCACATTCTCCCAAAACTACTTCATCGGGTGTTGATGATTTCACCTCCAAAAATGCTTTACAATATTTTCGCTGTACTCTTTCCATCACCTGGTATTTGCTATGCCCCCATATTTCCGCCCCATAGCTTAAAACAGGCAAAACCATACTATCAAATAATTTAAAATAATCTTGGTGAGGCAAGCTCCTAGTTTTTCTTATCATACGAAAAATTGTGTACATGCCCTTTCGCGCTTGTTGTGTAAGCGTTGTTACTGCTTTGCCCCAAGTGTTTCTACTTGAAATAAGTAAACCCAAATATTTATAGTACCCAACAGTATTTACAGGATTGCCATTTAAAAAAACATTTTCACTCCTTTTTAAGTATCCCCACGTCTAAAAACTATAATGTGTGTTTTAGTCATATTTACTGCCATTATCCAAGTTGAGCAAAAAGAGTCTAATATTGCCAAAAGTCTCTGCAGCCCATATGTTTCACAGAGCTGTCGCATGAGGGCGCTACTTCTGTTGTACCCAGAGAGCCTGCAGCCCTGTAGAGAGCAGAAAAAAACGCCAGACACGATATTTATTCGGTTGTGAAATGTTTTTGGATTGATAACAAGCAGAATATAACTTCCATGGGAAATAAAGATGGTTTTAGTGAAATAAAATACAAACGAAAGCAAATTGTCAATATACCGCCCAGAAGGCGGAATCGAACCGCTCCGACGCTAATCGGCTACAGGTTTGAAGCCTGCACTCCAGACCACTGAGGCTCATCCGGGCGAGATAATTCAGTTCAATATGTACCTATATATATGTACGTTTCCACTGCACATGTTCAGAATACACAATGATTGTAAAGTTAATAATTATTAACCACGAAATGAATTTTAGCTGATAATATATGATAATAAATTGACTGTTGATTTGCAAGCATATTTTAAAATTAGAACATTGTTTTAGACGTGATGAAAGACGATGTAATTTTTAAAATAATGTGAAATATATATAAATTATATTTTATTTGAAAACAACGTGCGGGGTGACTTATGCCTACCATATTGCAATATTGCTACATGTAACTAAATTTAAATTGAGTATTAATAACTTAGTTACATGGTGGTCTTAAAATGATAATGAATATATTATTTTAAACCTTGTGTATTTTTTCAGACATTCGATAATAATTTATAAGATTATTTTAAGGCTCAAACATTTGCAATCATGGGGGTGGCTGGAGGAGTGTGACCGGTGCAATTTTGTTTGTTTACGTTGTCTTATTTGTACATTTTTCTTATTCTTAAATATGCCAACGCCAACCGCAACACCTTCTCAATTATTTTTTGTTCAATTGTTCAAGCCCCCCTGATTTTAAATGGACGACCGCTAATCAAGCCACGGTTACTCTTTTTTAGTAACAGTGATCAACCTTCAGTGGCGGTGGCACTGGGGGGGGGGGGGCATGCCACCGGACCCTCCCCTAGTAAAGTCACGAGGTTGGTGAGTGGACCCCCTCCCAATGCAAAATTCCGTGCCCCCGCCGCCTCTGATCTGACAATATTTCGCGGGACATTTCGTTTTTCACAGTTCAAATGCGATTCATTAGATCGAGAACCACTATTTGCAAATACAAACCGACACATCGTACAAATTGACACCGAATTAAGAACAAATGTCTCTAAATATTATCTATCATCATGATGCGCTTTTTTCGTCAATTTTTAACTTTTTCCACTCGCCTAGGGAGTGTATTTTGAATCGCAAGCCTGAATCAAGATGGCGACACCGGAAAGAGTAACCACTTCTGATCAGACTCCAGACTTGCAACCGAACAATCCTCTATCTCGAAAGCTGAACAAAATCTTGGAAACAAGACTTGACAATGACAAGGTACAGTACTCTTGTTAATTACCCCTATCATATTCAATAGCAACGCAGTGACGTGAACGCCACCGATTCTGGCGCTGTTCGTCAGCTGTGACATGTAACTGCAATGTTTCGCTATGGTATGTTGTTTTCCTACACTGCCACGTCTCTCCACGTCACTGCCAACTCGATTTCTTCTCGTCGTAGATCTACAAACCATATTCATTTTCTCGTACACATTGAAATCGTTTATTTGTTATTAGAACATCCTTCTGTAAATTAAACACCGTGCAATTAAAGTACAAATCGAGTATGTGATGCCCTCTACCAAAACCCCAAACACTGAAATGTTTTTGTTACACGCCTCGCATATACATATCTTTTACTCGATCTGAATACCACTTCGGGTAATGTGATGATGTGTGCATGAAATAAAATCCCACCAATTTACCAGTGAAAATATCGCTGGTGTTTTGTTGTCAGTCTCACAAAATCACAAAATTCAGTCCATATTGCAGGTTAGCCAACTTTGGTTTTCTACATTTTGGGACAAGTGGGGGTTTCATCTATAAGACAATAAATCAATTCATTTGCATTTCTTAACTGGGTTGTAGAGTGTAGGGTGTCTGAGTGGGTGGTATAATCTAAAGATGCATTATCCTATAATGCAGTACTGCATTTTGAAATGTTAGTCATAATATTTCAGGAAATTAGGCAAGCATCATATAATAATACTTCTATTGACATAGGCAGCATGCCAGTCGTACATGTATGTGCATAAAAAAGCAAAAGAATATGCAATAAAAGATGAAAAACATTTTCTAGTGAATTGCCCAGAATATAACACACACAGGGAAAACTTCATCCAAAAAATTATGACATTACTTTCATCCAAAAATATAAAATGTACAATTCACATATTCTCACAATTCTCAAGCAAAGATCCTAGCATAATTATAGAACTTGCCAATTATATTTACACAACATTTAAATACTAGTTACATACTTTTTTTTTAATAATATTTTTACATATACCTTGTTATTATTTTAAAAATATTTTTTTTTGCTGTACTTATCCTATGTAAATCTTTTTACACAGAGGAAATAAAAAAATCCAAAAAATTATGACACTACTTTCATCCAAAAATATAAAATGTACAATTCACATATATACTCTCAAGCAAAGATCCTAGCATAATTATAGAACTTGTCAATTATATTTACACAACATTTAAATACTAGTTACTTACATTTTTTTTAATAATATTTTTACATATACCTTGTTATTATTTTAAAAATCTTTTTTTTGCTGTACTTATCCTATGTAAATCTTTTTACACAGAGGAAATAAAGTTATTATTATTATTTATTATGCCTAAATGTTCATATAAGTAGAACAATTTTTATTTGGACAAGGCCCACTAATAACAGGAGCTGCAAATTGCAATAATAATCATGACAACATCTTATTTATTAATATTCCTCTAAGTGATAATTTCTTAGCTACCAGAAATTCCCTATTTTAATGTTATACAGAGCATCTGTTACATTTACTCAGTGTCAACTTGTGGCCTCACAGTTTTCAAGAAAAAAAATGTACATCATTGCATTAGTGCTGGCAGTAACTTGTATGAGCGACTCAAAATGCCAATACATTCTGTTTTCTCTTGCAAACCCTGTATTGCAATTGATTCCGATATCAGTGTTATTAGTGTTCAACTCTATGACGACAGTGCACAAAACTTCCACACCTTACAACAAACGGATACATTATTTAAACTACATGTACATACATGCAGTGTGGGCCACGGCCATAATAATAATCACGTGAGAAATTTTGTTAAAATATGGTTGTTATTAATGTCTTTCTACAGGATGTTCTTGAAGCTTTAAAAGCACTGTCTACGTTTTTCTATGAGAATAATCTACGAACACGTCGTAATTTACGAGGAGATATTGAAAGAAGAAGTCTAGCAATT
Source organism: Saccoglossus kowalevskii (assembly GCF_978046115.1). Classification (NCBI taxonomy): domain Eukaryota; kingdom Metazoa; phylum Hemichordata; class Enteropneusta; family Harrimaniidae; genus Saccoglossus; species Saccoglossus kowalevskii. The sequence continues at coordinate 20,955,398 of NC_140641.1, forward strand.
AATGAACAGTTTGCGCAGGCAACCCAGCAAGTCAAAGAGGTGAGTACTTGAGCAGTTAGCAGGCCCACTCTCAATTTTAAAAATTTTTAACCTCTCTTTAATTTTGATTTGTGGAGAACAATTTTGTATTGTCTGAAAGTGATCTTGGTATTTAACCTTGTGATTCACTTAAATACAAAGACTGTCGGAAGTGTAGTATTTTCTTTATTAGTCCCAATGCAAAAACAAAAACAGGGACTTTAATTTTAGCTGTGTGTGCATGTGTGCATGCAGCTGTACAAACCCTCAACATGGATGTACTGAACCGATTATATTCACACACTTCATACACACACCATATCATAAATATGAACACGCATTTGTTTCACAACCCAATTGAAGATGGCAGCCATTTTAATGTCCAAATCATAATTAAGCATTTCTGCCATTTTAGATCACATTGACAGATTTTTATTTTGTTTTTTATATATTTGATTCAAACCAGCCAACTTGTGGTAATTTTTATTTATTGAATGCTGTTTCAGAGCTGTATCCCTGATATTCCCTGATTGATCACATCACATGTTTTGACTCATTTCAGTTTTGTTTACTATTGTACAACATAGACTTATATAATGGTTATACTCATTTAGTTACATATATAATTTGGTGGCAAACATTCCATAGTTAGTAGCATACCTAGGACATACTTAGAATGTTAAATGTGCAGATGCATGCTTGTGCAATAGACCATTTTCCGTACACTGCGAGATCTCGTGAGATGCATGAAAGACGCGCGTCGAACGTCTGCCGCAAAAATCGAACGATTTGATTTTGAACTAGAATTTCTTTATTTTGCAGCTTACATTGACCGGCCGATCTTCGACTGAGGAATATTGCTTCCGAATACCCTCACTTAATCGAAATTGCCTATCATCAAATGTGGACAGCACATTATTAAGCATGGAAATGTCCCCAAAATACTTTTGCGTTTGTCGAATCCCACGCGATGTTTGACGCCACTACGACGCTATGACCTTTGTTTGTCCTGTTTTTACGTTCGATTTCACGCATTACGCGTGATTCTCGCAGTGTACGGAAAATGGTCAATTTGAATGTTGGTTTTTGGAACACTTTATTATTGATTAGGGGAATCATGAACCTAGCAACGAGAAATGCAATAATTGTGTTCGTTGCTTTTATTGGCATTAAATATCAGATAATGTATTTTCGCTGTAAGAAAAAGACAAAGAGACATTTGAAATATGAATACTAGGGTATTCCATGATAAAGGAGAATACACTAACTAAACTATTTCCTATAATAAATTTCCACACATTCACTGCCCACAGATGGGATATTTCTCAGATGTTGTTTGGGTCAAAATCTTCAAGACTTTGCAAGATGGCATAAACACAATTTGTCCTTCAAATACATAATTTTAATGCATTTTTTTTACAGCAATTAGACAGCATATATCATGATGTGGAATCCATGGGAGTCTGTTGTGAGGAAATGACCAATAGATTAAAGGTACATTCCTTCTCATTTGTGTCAGTAGTTTAGTTTTACTGATTGTTTTTTTATTCATGACATTTAATGTAATTCATTTAATTTCAGTGATTTTCAATTTGCATAAAGATATATACTGTAAAATCTGTATTAAAAGCCACGGTTTCTATTAAAATGATACAATGCAATAGAGGGGATGTGGTTTCTATTAGAGCACATACACATATGAGAAATGTTGATTTTTTGGTTCTCAATTGTTCAAAAAGAATGTGTGCGATTTCTATTAGGGATGTGGCTTTTAATACAGATTTTACGGTACTTGATGTTTTTAGCTCCGCTGTCGACTTTGTCGAGCGGAGCTTATCATATGAGTGATTGTCCGTCGTCGTCGTCCGTGTCAATGTTTTACTTTTTCGACTTCTTCTTGAAAACTACAAGCCTGAATGCTTTGATACTTGGTGTATATGTACCTTGGGTAGACCTCTCTTAGGTTTGTTCATTTCATGTTGATATCTTCAATTCTCTAATTTTGGTGAATATTTTTGTAATTTTTGGTAAAAAGTGATATTTTCGACTTCTTGTTAAAAACCGCAAGTGCAATTGCTTTGATATTACATATATAGGTACTACATGTGGACCTCTCTCAGATTTGTTCATTTTGTAATGATATCTTTAATTCTCTAATTTTGGTGAATATTTTTATCATTTTTGGTAAAAAGTGATATTTTCGACTTCTTGTTAAAAACCGCAATTTCAATTGCTTTGATACTACATATATAGGTACTACATGTGAACCTCTCTCAGATTTGTTCATTTCGTGATGATATCTTCAATTCTCTAATTTTGGTGAATATTTTTGTAATTTTTGGTAAAAAGTGATATTTTCGACTTCTTGTTAAAAACCACAAGTCCGATTGCTTTGATATTACATATATAGATACTACATGTGCACCTCTCTCAGATTTGTTCATTTCGTGGTGATATCTTCAATTCTCTAATTTTGGTGAATATTTTTGTAATTTTTGGTAAAAAGTAATATTTTCGACTTCTTGTAAAAAATCAATAGTCTGATTGCTTTGATATTACATATATAGGTACTACATGTGCACCTCTCTCAGATTTGTTCATTTCGTGATGATATCTTCAATTCTCTAATTTTGGTGAATATTTTTGTAATTTTTGGTAAAAAGTAATATTTTCGACTTCTTGTAAAAAATCAATAGTCTGATTGCTTTGATATTACATATATAGGTACTACATGTGGACCTCTCTCAGATTTGTTCATTTTGTGATGATATCTTCAATTCTCTAATTTTGGTGAATATTTTTGTAATTTTTGGTAAAAAGTGATATTTTCGACTTCTTGTTAAAAACCAAAAGTTCAATTACCTTGATATTACATATATAGATACTACATGTAGACCTTTCTTAGATTTGTTCATTTCGTGATGATATCTTCAATTCTCTAATTTTGGTGAATATTTTGGTCATTTTTGGTAGAAAGTGATATTTTCGACTTCTTGTTAGAAACTGTAAGTCTGATTGCTTTGATACTATACATATTGTTCATTTTCTAATGATGTCTTCAGTTCTTTAATTGACATGTGCATTGCTAACAGCGGAGCTATCTCAGCCGATAGGCTGCTTGTTTAGTTTCCCTGTTCATAAAGCTTCATCTTTTCCCTGGCCTGCTGTAATAGGTGGTTTCCCGTTCACTGTGAAATCTCCTGTATTGCATGACAGTGGTGGAGCAGATGTCTGCTGCAAAAATCAAATAATTTGATTACGAAAATGGTCTATTCAGAACAATGGCAATCTGCTCACATAATAGTTCTATGTCTCCAATAAAACTTTAGGAATGATATGTGAGTGCAATTTTAATCTGTGAAATATCTCCTCATTTCTAGAATGCCAGAAGCCAGACATCTGATCTGATCAATAAGACTACCAAGCTGCAGGCTGAAAGGTATTATTAAGCTCCATCCTCACATCACACTACCCTGTGTGCACTTGATTCCATTTACTTTGAAAATTCTTTGTGAATATGTGAATCCAGGGAATGAAAAATGTTGTATCGGTAATGGCTCTTCTGAGGTCATCCATAAGGTTATACAATGGGTCTTATTAGTAATTGTCATGGATACTATAAACTCTGTTGAAATTTGTTAGTCCTTCCATAGGAGCATTTTATTAGTCCCCGTTCGGACGCAGTCCAAAAACGGGGACTTATGTTTTGCCCTGTGTGCGTCCGTGCGTCCGTGATCACCTGTATCTCGAACATGCATGGACCGATTAATTTCAAACTTCACTCATACATCACACCTTATATGGGACATATGCACATGCATTTTTTTCATGATCTGATTAACGATAGCCGAATAGCGGCCATTTTAAGGCCGAAAATGCATCAAAATCGCACATTTTCACCATTCCGGACCCGGATCTCAGTTATGCATGGACGGATTTTGTTCAAATTTGGTACATACATTAAACATAATAGGACCTTGATGCACGTCATTTTTTTTTTTGGATCGGGTTCGAAATGGCGAACTGGCGGCCATTTTGTTTTAAAGAATTCAGTTCTGGATCCGTATCTGAGACATGCTTGGATTGATCGAGTTCAAACTTCACACACACAAGGTACATCATGTCACAAATATGTATGTGCATTTGTTTCATGATCTCATTAACGATAGCCAAATGGCGGCCGCTTTAAGGCCGAAAATGCATTGAAATCGCACATTTTCACCATTCCGGACCCGGATCTCAGTTATGCATGGACGGATTTCATTCAAATTTGGTACATACATTAAACATAATCGGACCTTGATGCACGTCATTTTTTTTTCGGATCAAGTTCGAAATAGCCGACTGGCGGCCATTTTGTTTTAAAGAATTCAGTTCTGGATCCGTATCCGAGACATGTCTGGATTGATCAAGTTGAAACTTCACACACACAAGGTACATCATGTCACAAATATGTATGTGCATTTGTTTCATGATCTCATTAACGATAGCCAAATGGGGGCCGCTTTAAGGCCGAAAATGCATTGAAATCGCACATTTTCACCATTCCGGACCCGTATCTCAGTTATGCATGGATGGATTTTGTTCAAATTTGGTACATACATTAAACATAATAGGACCTTGATGCACGTCTTTTTTTTTTTTCGGATCAAGTTCGAAATGGCCGACTGGCGGCCATTTTGTTAAAGAATTCAGTTCTGGATCCGTATCCAAGACATGTCTGGATTGATCAAGTTCAAACTTCACACACACATGGTACATCATGTCACAAATAGATATGTGCATTTGTTTCATGATCTGCTTAACAATAGCGGAATGATGGCCATTTTAAGGCCGAAAATGCATCAAAATCACATATTTTCACAATTCCAGAACCGGATCTCAGTCATGCATGGATGGATTTTGTTCAGATTTAGCACAATGTGTTGTACATATGCAGGTGCATTTCGGTCATGATCTGCTTTGAATGTATATGTCACTCAAATATGAACGGAACGAGGACGTGTCATTGACAATGACTTGTTTTCTCTCTGAAATTTCATCAACCCAGGAAGAGTATGTTGAGAATCTTAGTTCAGGTCTGCATAGTTTTGTGTTCAACTGGGCCTAGTTGGCGGCAGGATAGCAGGTTGAATTGCCATTATGATTGGAAGATGGTTACACAACCTAGTCATGTACTGGGGTAGTCCCAAACATAGAATATCGTTTCTGTGGCAAAGTGCACTATATGTCACCATTCATGCTTACTGCAGTATTTTGTGTTACAAAGATACAAAAGCTGATAGTTGTGATGAAAGGGTTGACAACTCTTGCAATGATCATTGCTTTTCAAGCAAGATAGAACTTTGTTTTTCATTTTAAATACCGCTTAAGAAATTTATTTTGTCTTTTTGTCAGCCAACGTTTACAGATGAGAGCCGAAGTTGCTGATGCGTTTCTAAATAAATTTCAACTGAAGCCTGAAGAAGCTAAACTTCTGAGAGGAACCAGAGATGGTCATCTTCATGAGGTACACACATATATTATCAATTCATTTTATGGTCATTTGAGTATAAAGTTATAAATATCTGTACATTCATTTTTATACTAAAGTTCATATCACAAAAAATAGGTTTTCTGAATTCTTTTTTGGTAAATGTTGACATGCTGTAGTTAGTCTAATACAGACCTAAAGATGCTTGGCAGCACTGTTTTCATGCAGGATTTGGAAAATGAGGGGAAAACTTCCCCCATCATGATTTTGTAGCATTGTATTGTAAAAGTGACATGTGTTTACATTGTTAGCCATGTTGAAAACGTGTCTTTTCAAGAGTGTTTGATACTGCAGGAATGGTCAGCTACATATGTACATTGTAAATTACATATTGCATTATTTGGAATTCCCATGACGTCATTTCCAGTTTGCAGATGAGACAAAGCCAGTTATCAATGTTTTTCAGTTACTGAAATAGACCATAAGTAAATAAGAAAAAAAAATGCACAAAAACATAAACACATCAAAAATTAGCGGATAGGATCTCCCAAAATTGGCATGAACCATGAAACTGTGTGCCTGGATAAGACATTGTGGTTGTCTATTCAAACATTCTAAAGCATCATTACCGATAACATAAATCAACCCAATTTGTGCGTTCATTACACCTACACGTTTTGCCGCCTCGTTTAATTCTCACCCAGCATGATACATTTATTAAAAATTTGACAAATCTTATTTTCTATTTTCTTCACGTAGGATTTTTTCAAAGCAATGGAAAGAGTAAAACAGATTCACAATGACTGTAAAGTTTTGCTTCGAACAAATCAACAGACAGCTGGGTAAGTCTTTCATGTAAAATTATCAAAGCTAATATTTCATTCAAAATAAAATAAAATTTATTTGATGTATTTTGCTTACTTCAGAAAAGATTTTATCAGTATATACTAAAAGATACAATGAATAGTTTAAAGTAAACTGTTAAAGGCTCATGCACAGAATTTTTTTTTATCCATGTTTAAACGAATATTAGGTAACTTTGTTCACAGTCCCTCTATCCCCGGTCTAGAAACGGTCATTGTATTAGGTGTGAATTGGTCTCCTTCCCTGGCAAAGGCGCATTGCGGGTGTGGGCAAAGCATTGTCACGTGATCAGTACGTGATTTGACATCGTCCGTGTTATGTATTTTTTTTACAACTTAGTTGTTTATTACAGAATTCGTACTTTTTCACATAATTTTTTAATCACGATATCTGTATAAAGTCATATATTAGCCGGTGAGTAGTTCTTTAATTCATCTATTTTACCAGCAACGACACATTTTCGCAACAAATTTTCATACCTTTACCCAGATATTTGATTTTGGGGTGATTGAAATTAACTCAATTTTATTTACCATACTTCTCGGCGCGAAACCAATATTTGTCTTCGATTTTGACATTTTATAATCGAAACATATCATTAAAAATTGGTGGGCTGATTTGTTATTTGTCACACCGCATTTTATTAATGTTAAATTGAGCGACTTTTATGGATGCTTTTTAGATCGTAAATGCAAATGGCGACGTTTTGAAATGACAATGTACTCAATTCTGTGCTAAAAAAATCATTTATATACAAACATTGAAGCATTGTTATATACTTTTACATAGAATAAAGTCATTAGTTGTTGTATAGTTGACTTGAACTGTTATGAACCCCCCAAGAATCAGAAATATCACAGGTTTTTCGATCGACTACGTTAACATGAACGACGCCATTTTGACAAGATTTTTTTAGCGATGTCAGCATGTTGGCACGCAAAGTTTTTCCCTATTAAAACGAGAAGATTAAGATAATTCCCGATATTAATCTTTGAATTGCAGGAACTGGATGTTTATGAGTTGGTAGGCTGGTGGTGATGCGTATCAGGGTTCAAAAAACCCAAATTTCATAGTGATAATTTTGTTTACATGTTTGTTTACGTTGTGGTTGCCCGAATTTGAAGTCAAAGTGAAGTCATACAATGAGGTATCGCTTTGCATGACGGTAACTTTTGAAGGTATTGTAATCTGTCTGACTTCCTGACTCCCTCGGCCCGCGTGTGAACGGTTTGTTTACCCGCACTGCGGTTCGAGACAAAAGAACGCTAGTCGTTTCCAGACCGGGGATAGAGGGACTGTGCTTTGTTTTACCAAATGAGCAAACACATGATTATGTTATATGGTATATATTATGATAGTAACATGCAAATAGCAAATTTTTGTTTGTACACAATAATCATTTTGCAGCTGTGTAGATGTGTTTGTACAGGTATACACATCACATGTACTCCTTATTAAACATGTTACTCTGTGTGTATGACCTTGCCACCACAATGGTCAGTCAATAATACATAGATTAACAAATAAGAAAAAAAAAACGCATTCAAATGCAGCTTTAAATTATAACATGAAAATCACACATACTTTTTTTTGCACATTATACATAATTATGTAAATTTAGCACAACAGACAAGGTATTTTATTGATATCGTTTATTGATGTTTATTTTTTAACTTTTTTTTTGAATTTTTAGACTGGAAATAATGGAATCTATGGCCTTACACCAGGAGACTGCATATGAACGACTATACAGGTGGACGCAAGGTAAATGACTTCTATATTTATCATCAGATGTCTTCTCTGCTGGCTGCCATCAGACAATCTGGTTTTTCAGAATTTATTTTTTATTTTTTTATATTCAGAATATTGAAGGAATATATTACAGGGGGAATGTCTATCTTATCTTATGTGCCTACGATTGTGATTGTGTTTCTAAAGTTGATATGACTCACAGAACGTACAGAGATTGTCACCCTATAGGAATTTGTGATTTGGTAAAATGTTATTCAAATCTTTTATAAACTTACTTCTAAAGTAAGTGAAAATAAAAACAAAAGAAATCTTCTTTTCCCAGCAGTCAACAGTTGACCCAACTTGATTATTTTATTAAGATTTAGAGAAGTGGTTCAATTAATAAAAGTAGAAGGAGAAACTCTAATTCAATTTATTAATTTCAGATTTCAGGTCAATTACCTACTTCTGATGAGCTCTTAGACCTAGACTAGTATCATGTTAGTTAACCCAATAAATTCCTTTTCAGGTGAATGTCGTTTACTGAGTAGCGACTCTGTAGAGGTATCACCACTGCTGTGTCAAGCAGTGCAAGCACTGCAGGACAGACCTGTATTGTTTAGGTAAGTTAGTTTACCCTCAGGGCTATAACCTTGTAACTGACCAATAATATTTCTTGAGAATTTGTTTTCTTTTAAAGTTGTGGGAGGTATGACAATTGTTATATTTCTCATTCCATATTAGGTATTCTTTAGATGAATTTGGTACAGCTAGAAGAACAGCTGTGGTTAGAGGATTTATTGATGCCCTTACTCGTGGAGGTGAGTTCAGATATAGATTACAGTTTACACACCAAATTAAACTACAATATCATTACTGTGTTGCTTATCATCACTTCACGACCTTTATATTTTCCTATACATACCAATTCGAAAAAAATCTGGTGTAGGCACAGGCTGTGATCACTTTTAATTTACACTCACTGATGTACATTGCCACAAACTACCTCTGATCAACTACCTGTATAACTCATGCTGAGGGAGCATGCATTCTTCTGAAGGTATCCATCCACCAATAATGAGTATAAAGTATGTCTAACTACAGAGCGTGGTCTGTATTATAAATTCTGATTGCGTGATGAACTTTAAAGACCTGAATATGATTTACGTACTATATATGTTTTGTTCAGATGATGTTAGAAGCAATGTATGTGACCGTAAATTAAAAAAGGTCAGCCCATCTACTTTAATCTGATTTTAATCAGATTAGATACCAGCGATTTGAGTACTTATTCAGACATTTTGCTGACAACAGCACTTTCAAAAATGTTTGAGGTTTTATGTTTATCACTGTGTTAATTATCACATACTTATACATACATGTGTGTGTGTGCACTACAGGTCCTGGGGGAACTCCACGTCCCATAGAGCTCCATTCCCATGATCCATTGCGATATGTTGGCGATATGCTGGCATGGTTACATCAGGCTTCGGCCTCAGAAAAAGAACATTTGCAAGGTTTAGTTAAACTAGCCACACAGCAAGGTCAGTATGTTCTCATTTTGCTGCTGTTCTTTTGTATCAGAAAAATATGAGAACTTGTCTTTATAGTGATACAAAAAGTTGGATCATAGAAATTAAATTAGGTAATTTGTCAGATGGAAACCCTGCATAATCTGGAACTGGATGTCGATTCAACATAACATAATAAATACAAAGTTTGTAACTAATTGATTCCTGTCTATTTCAGCTGGGGCACTGCAGATATATGAAATTTTAGGTCACATCACGGAAGGTGTTTGCAGACCATTTAAGGTGATAGAATGTACATTTCATTATATCAGCTCAGTCATCGCATGCATACAACTCGTGCAACACATTGTAACTTGTAACATTTAAACGTGTTTTAAGTGTTGACTGTTTTGGTTTACATTTCTTGAATGTGGTTATTTTAATTTCAATTTAACTATTGTGTTATTGCAGGTGAGAGTGGAGCAGGTATTGGTTTCAGAACCAGGTCCTGTTATTTTGTATAAATTAGCCAATCTCTTGAAGTTCTATCATCACACAATAGGGTAAGTCATCATGTTTCTGTTGCATAATTAATTACTTAATTTGCATAATTATTTGTAAGTGATTCCATGATTCCTATAGAGTATGCAGTAATAGTTGTTAGGTGTTCATATCCATACATCTAGTGGGAATGTACATGTATTTCTAACTATCTTTCACTGATTGGAGAAATGTTATGATGACGACAACTGAAACCTTTTGGTATGGCCAACTGGTGGCCATTCCATTTGAAGAAAAATAATGCTATTCATGTATTGAGTGTTTTTTTGACACTTTAGGTTTACAATAAACCAACGTTAAATATAATATCAACAAACCATCTTCCCTTGCCATCTTGTTGAAGCTTTCTGTTAAAAAATAACACAATCTGTTTTTCTTATTACCTACTTTTTAAATATGTGTTTGATAGTGGGATTACACATACATTGTAATAGTCATAGTTTGTTTTATTTATTTCAGACAACTACTTGGGTCAGATGCTGTGTTGTTGACTACTTTAGCTGAAGTTCATGAATTAAGTCAAAGAATGTTCTATGCTGCTCTTAATGCTCATGCACAAAGGCTTATGGAAAAGGTAAGTACCTTATAACTGTCATTATGTTTATACCGTACTCATGTGACTTAGCGACCATGCCAAACTAAGTGCCCCCCCCCACTTGTGGGGGATTTCTATTTTTAGGGTCTATTTTGACCAAGCACCCACCCCTTTCAACACACATTAACTTGAATACATACTAAAGTCAAATTATCCCTGAACCCCTGGCCAATATTCATTCAATTATAGATGTACATGTATAAGGAATTTTAAAGCATTTCATTCAGTTTTAAGTGTATTCACTTTAGTGTTTTGTCACTTTTCAAAAGTCAACCATAGAGCATACTTTTCCAAGAGAATTTTTGCCATCACAAACGTTCCTGCATGAGGAAAAAGCAAATAAGATGCAGCATATTTTTAGTGGATCAGTGGCTTATTTAAAATGAATTGATAGATGGTAGTGTGTTGAAACAGTTTGATTTGATGTCAGGTTAATATGTGTCATCTCACGATTCCTTTTACAGGTAGAGTTACCTCCAGCGGATCTTGGCGCGACTCAGTCCTTGAATCAATCTTTGGCATTATTAAGGGAAGTTCTTGCATCGCATGATTCATCAGTAGTACCGCTTGATGCCCGACAGGAAGACTTTGCCAAGGTATTCATGAAGCATTGTAGTTGTATTGTTCTGAATAAGAACAATAATAATAGCAAAACTTTCAATTTAGTTTCAAGTTTAGTTATGCTGATGTTGGCGAAAGATGTGAAAAAGAATAAATATAAAATTTAGTAAATATAAATTTACTAAAGATGTCATTATGTCATGAAATCTCTGCAAATGATTTAGTCTTGAGTTGATATGTGGTATTGAATATTCATGATATGCATAATTTATGCAAATGAAGGTTGATTGCTTGTTGTGTCAGTTGATAATAACAATATTTGACTCCTCTTCGTATAGGTGTTGTCTTGTGTATTAGATCCACTGTTACAAATGTGTGCAGTGTCTGCCAGTAAACTGAATCCAGCTGATATGGGTGTTTATATGGTGAATTGTATTTATGCAATGCAGTCCACCTTGGCCCTATATGAATTCACTGATCAAAGACTGGAAATGCTAGCTGGACAGGTAAGTGCAGCTCAACGTAGAGTAGTGTATATTCTGGAAAGAGATCATTAAATAATGTACATGAATCCACAGCTGCCTGAAACATATACTGACTGGAAACATATCCAAACCAAACCTTTTTGTACTGGAAATACATTTTTCCAATCTTTCTCGTAAAACTGTGTGCATTTTGTCAGTTTTTTTAGTCTGTGGTTTAGTTGGGTGTCTCAGAATCTTCTGTCACTAGGCAAATCAGTTTTGAATATTTATGTCACAGTAATTTGCACTCTTGGATTTGGTGTACCATTTAACACAATGTTGGACTAGTGAAATAACTGAAAATAGATGCAGTACTGTACCCATACATTCAATACTAATATACAATAAAACCTAACTTTCTCCAGTCACCACTCTATAGAAAACAGTTGCATCATTTTCTTTGTTGTTCAATTTACTCTGTAGTACATTGTATGTTTGTATAACTAGTGTAAGCAAAGAGCAACATTTGCACTAAGTTGGTTGTTAGATGCTGACCATTATTCATTCTATCAATAGATTGAAGCTCACCTTGATACTATAGTTAGTGAACAGGCTTCCTATGTTTTATCACGAACTGGGTTATCACACATCTACAGTATTATACAACAACATCAGTTGAAAGAGGTAACATTGATTTTTATAAGGAGATATGTTTTAATTTATTCACTCAGTGAAAAAATGACGAGAAACTGCCGAATCAAACGCGTGTTCTAAGTGGGATTCAAACTCGTACATGTGACAATGAAGTCTCATACTATCGGCTGGGTCATTTGACATTACTAAAAAAGGTGTTTGTGTCTAATTGGTTACAAATTAACAGACATAATTTGAATTCTATTTGTAGGGTCCTTTAGCGTCAATACATGGTATGGATGCCACTACAGTCAGATCTGCCATGGTAAGTTAATTACCACTGCATTATTTTACATTACATCACAAGTACATTATTTATATCCAATAAAGTTGGAAATTTGCGTAATTATTGGACTCTGTGTCCTTATTTGCATAGCTATTTGATGCCGATACTAGAAATTATTGTATTCTAAAACTCCATAGCTTATAGTAGTACATCTATAATTAAACATTTTTTTCTTTAACTTTCATTTTTCATTTAACAGAGCAAATTTGACTCGTATCTATCATCACCAGATAGTTTAACAATGCCACAGTTGAATTTCCTACAGAGCACTTCATTAAGGTATGTGTTTTATTTTCGGTTGCCAGGCTACCATAATATTGATATCATATGTCAAAAGGGTTGCTATATTTGTGGCCACCATAAACACATGTATTTTGTTTATGGGGATGGTTGATGTAGGCATCTAAATTGCCTTTCAATGCTAGTTGAAGTTGTACAAATAACATACATTACTACAATGAGATATTACAAGAATGCAACACAGTCAGTATTGTGTAACTGTGTAATGGAAGTCAAAGTATTTCCTGATTGCATACTTTGTAATTTTCTCATGAGCCCCATAGAAATAGAAATATAATTACTGTATGTGTTAGCATCTGCAAGCCTCCAAATAAAGGAGGCGTCCATCTTGTATTCAAATGCCTCTGCATGTATATTGCATAAACATGTGGTTTTCATACACGTTACTGATGCCATAAATGCATAAGGAAACAAGTACATTTACCTATTGTCAGTAGTGCTTGTCTTAGTTTATATAAAAACCTGTATGAACGCATTATATTGTTCTCACTATGAGGTGTATATCACATTCTACTGGGTATATATTATTTACTTCACAGTGCAACATAATTTGCATATGACTGGCATATGTTTGAAACCATGATGCCAATTCACATTTCAGAAGGTCATGCCATTTTAAGGCACAATATAAAAGTATAATATTAAAATTTGTGTTATTTCACTACTTTTTTTTCAAACAGGAGAACTGTACATAAAAGGTCCACAGAGCTTGTATCAGCTGCTTATGACTTCCTGTATCAAGCCATCACCAATCCTAGCAACGGTTACAAAGAACCAAGATCCATTGTTATTAGAACTCCACAACAAGTGAAAACGTTACTATCATAATTTAACACTGTAGATATTCATTTGAAGCGCTAAATTATATATAAATTTAATGTTTAACAATGTTGCTAAGGATGTACTTCGACCTAGCATTTATTGTATTCATACAATATACCAATATTTATTGCCATTTTGATAATTCCTGCAACAAGTATTGGGTACATGGACATTTTCCAGTAAATATTTGTGGACGATTGTAGCATATGGGATTCAAAGTTTTGATTTGTCTGTGGTTATATTAATCATTCATTGGTCAGCTTACACACTTCATGGATTGCACATACATTTTGTTGGGGGGTGATCAGCTGCATGAATGCTTTAGATGGCTTTGTTTGAATGGTCAGTGATCAGCAGTTTACATGCTTCATACTTTTTAGGCAAACATGTTTGTGTTAACTGCAGATAATTTGACAATTCCGCATGATAAGTTAAAATATTTGGCTACATCATCAGTATTTTGAGCTTTAGCATCACTGTCAAGCAGTCATGCACATTTTGCAACATTGTTCTTTACCATATTCTCTGCAAATTTCGATCAAGATAGTTAATGAAAACTTTAAATGCAGTTTCCACTAACTGCAATATCAGCTGCCTGTATTAAACTTCTTGTGGACGAAATATGGTATACATACATTTGACTGGTACATGCATGAGACAACTTTCAATGTATTTAATTTACAATTTAAGAAAGAAAAACTAAAAATATATGAGATGGGCATATGTAACAGAAGTTTATGTTAACGTATATGTGCTGTGCTACATAATAATGTTCTTATGTGAAACATTACGTTTCTCCTTCCCAAAAACTGTTGACTACTAATCTAGTTTCAGATAAATCATATTTTGTTTTATTATGTATGAAGTTCTTGCATCTGAGCTTTATCAGATCACAAACTGCATGTTGGAAACATTTTCTGCATATGTTTTCAGTAATCTGATTAAAATTTATTTTGTGGGCGAGTTGACTTTCATTTTGATGTACATATCTGGGAATATCTTACATGGAATTAAAAATGAATTATTAAACAAACTGATGAAGAGTTATTGCATAATTGTGGGTATTCTACTTTAAAGACTGGGACTAATGGTCATGTTTACATGAATTGGGACAGACTTGTATTCTTAAAACTACACAGGCAGTACGAGTTTGCATATGGACACATGTTTAGTAAGTTAAGTCACGATCAAATTCAAGATGACCAATCGACTGATGTTTTGACTTCTTTCTCTAGCGTTATATGTATAAGCATTGACAAATTTTGTTCAAATTGGCTTATTCTAACGCCCAGTTTTTGGCTTACA
Source organism: Saccoglossus kowalevskii (assembly GCF_978046115.1). Taxonomy (NCBI): domain Eukaryota; kingdom Metazoa; phylum Hemichordata; class Enteropneusta; family Harrimaniidae; genus Saccoglossus; species Saccoglossus kowalevskii. The sequence goes on from NC_140641.1 coordinate 20,970,582, forward strand.
TCTCAAACCTGTGTTGACCAATTTTCTTGACATTTTTGGCTCACAACTCGAAAATCACGGTGAGTTGGAGTAACTTAAGTGAAAATATTTTTTGTTTCCACCTATCCCTTACTGCGAAGCTCTAGTTTATTTGATGTTTACGTTATAGATTTACAACTCTTGACTTGATGCAAATTTTAATCCTTGATTACACATCGTGAATGACCCCTAATGAATAAGCTAAGTATGCAGAGTGATTAGACACACCATAATAAACTGATTACACTTCTGATAAACAAAAATAATAAGGTTTTAGATATTTAGAATAAATTTAGAATATAAGACACTATACGCTCATTTAGCTGATTCGTTTTTAGTTGTTGTGAACTTTGATCAGTTTTAAATGACATAAGCAAAATCAATCTGGGTGTTTGCTTTTTGATTAAAGCGGGGTAGTCATCACCTGCGCATGTGTCAGATGGCCATAGCGTGTCATTGATTACAAACAAGCGTCTACCCCTGAGCCTTTGCGTTTTAGCGTGTGTTGTTATCGTCGCTTTTGACTCAATTACCGCGCGTGCGCAGGTGACGACCCTCCCGCTTTAAGGGCTTGCTTTATATAAAGTGCGCTTGATTCCATGTCATGTGTTCATTATATTTTGTTACATCCGTATCATCCAAACCACAAGGTACTGATGTTAGAGTGGAGCTGAATATACATTTGTCAATTCAGTGCAATATGTGCGACTCCCATATGTACATGAGAAATATCGAGGCGTAGACGAGGTGATATAAATTTTATTTATTTGTTAAAGTTGTATAAGACATAATTTAAACTATACGAGTACATATTCTTCCACACAATAATTGACATTAATTATCAGCATTTTGTTCAGTTGATTTAGTAAGTGTGTATTGGCAGCTTGTCACCAACAATTTCCAGAAACGCATTTGTTAGGATAACTTTAACACGCTGGTATTTTCTCTATTAAAATAAAAATTCATAAACCGAGGTAGCTAAATTGTTTAATCATTTGGATATCTTGGACACAAAATTAAAATTGTAAAGTAAAGTTGATACAAGATTTATCATTAATTATGCGCAGTCAGCATTCTTTATTTAGTTGCCGTCCTTCCATTCACCAATAAAACCACATGGATTCTCGTAAAACTCTTGAACTTTGTCCGCAATCAATAACAAGTTTTCGGGTTCTTTCAGTTTGCTGTTCTCTTTATTCCGAAAAAGATTGATACTTGGAATGAAGTAATGCGGGCAATTCTGTCCACGGAGGCATTTCAACAGACTTCCAACCAATCCAACGAAACGTTGTCCAAGCATATCACGTGACCAGTCATGGCTGTTTGGATATTTCTCACACTCCCACAAAAGCAAATTCTGAAACAGAAATGATATTCAAAGTATTAGTGTAGAATCAAATGGACTACAGGGAATTAAAAATATGTTCATCCACTGAAAGTACAAAATTAACTTATGTCAAAGTAGACCATCGACGAGATCACATGCAATCACACGCGAATATGCTAATAATATTCAAGTTACCATTGCACTAGTATATACAGGCATGTTTAGTTAATTCACCTTTAAATGGTAGGATGACAGTGCTGGTGATTGCCAGTGGTCTTCACGAATTTTCTTCAGTAAACGTAAACACTGTTTACGACACCCTTCATCGCTGTCAATTCCGTCCAGCAAGGCTATTTCACATCGGCTGAATGACGTAAGCCTGTCGGAATACAGAAATATAGGCGTTTAACTAAAACAAGTGAGTATGCTGTTAAAACTACCCAACCTGCGCACGCGTGGGAATTGAGTAACGACACCCCGCTTCAAACTACCTAAAAGATGTAATTCTTATGTCTATTTCCCTACGTAGTTATATGTCATAAAAATGTAGAGCTAAACTCACCAATACAAATTGTCTTTGGCTACAGAGTCTGTGCCAATCTTCCGTACTTCTTCAACTTTGTGCTTTGGCGGCCAGACAGGCGAACGAGGCCAGCTATTGAGAACATTTGGCGGAAGACCACGCCCATTGGCAGGAACTAATGGCACGAGATCTACAGATATCCTCTCTTCGCCGGATGACACCATCAATGTTATGGCTGGACCATGAGTTTTTTTCAACACTCGGACTGACTCTGTTAATAGAAAATACACACCGACTTTACACATACTGTTAAGAAAAATTAATGTGTTATCTTGAAACGAGTGTAAAGCTAGAATTAAATTAAAATAAAATTACGTTAATCAATGTGACATTATAGGATGGCAAATATCCCCGTTTATTACACGTACAAATCAAACCGAATATCGATATCGTAGTTCAGTGACCATGCAGTTTATACAATATATGTTACCAATATTTTGATTGTCAGCCGATGACGTTACATTTTCTAACCCCTTGCAAGAATCCAATCCCTGCCAGGGATTGTGTTCCATATATAGGAATGTGTTAAATGACGTCCATGACACATGGCTTGAATAGTGACGAATGGATGTCTCATCGAATAATAACAGAATTGCGAAAACTATATTTATTTATTTAAAGTATCGCACGTGTTACAGCACACTCAACATTATTAAGTTAGAGGTTGTGATAATTAAAATATGCAGACAGTAAGTCTAATTTTGTTGTGACATTCCCGCTTCCCCGTGAAAAAACTATATAACAACACAGTGAAATCGTACGCACAGTAATTGAAACCACCTTCGATCTCGCCCCCTCCCCGTGAACTTAAATATTACGTTTGATGTGTGCATGCTTCATTTATCTGAGGACCCCCTAAGCGGCAGCAATCAGAATGCTTACACAGCGCATTTACTTTAGGCTGACATCAGTATAAAGATCACTCTGAGACGTTGTGATATTATAACCAACGCAAGTACAAATTTCTTCCATATAATTTTGTCTCGAATGAAATAATTATTTGTTTTCACTCACACAATCTCCAGCTTATCCCTAGTTTTAAAACGATTGAAGCTATTATACAACATATATATTTTGTATCAGTACGTTACCTCGCAGTTTGCACTCTCTGACGGCGTTTTTAACAAGGACTTTGAATATAGTCTTCACCTTGAACGGCACGACGTAATCGCCCATTTTCATATTATTTTCCGGTTTCCAAATATCGGAAACTGTGTCTATTGTCACATTATGGTATCCATTGGGCGGATTTGGAAGTGGAACCTTCGTTTCAACCAACTGACCGTCTACGTCTATGGTGTAGTAGGCTGGCTTGTCAGCAGTTTTCCAAATCAAATTCGGCAAACCTTCCATAGGGACATTGAAGTCAAACTCGTTCGGTTCAGTGACTTTCAATCCCGAGGCGTAACTTCCCGAGTTCCACGTCTGATGACTGAATCGTGGATCTTTGTCGTGAACATATTTCAGAATAGGGTCGACCACACTGTGTACGGCATTCACGGCAGCTTTCACCTTTTCCCGGCGCATTTTTATCTGCGTGTCTGTGTAATAATTTAGGTCACCGACCAAACCATTTTGCGTCGCCAACATGTCGATAATCGTTTTGTACGTATTGAGGACGTTGCGTGAAGCCTGGTAGTTGGTTTAATATTGACCCCTTTATATAATGGGGACGATTATATTGTACAAATAAATACTGGAAATCCCCCATCTAGCATGATTAATGCGGCTCAACAGCCAATGAAATATCAATATTGACAATTACATCAGCACGACTGGAAAATACCTGACGCATACATTCAGAGAATCAGTAAGCATGGGAGACGTCACCGTTATCTGCATTTGAATAATTACGGTTTACAACCCACAATAACAATTTGACCTATATAAGGGTTGGAATGGGGTGTCAAAGGGGTATTTCCTCGCAACCTCGTGTGAACTAAATGGGCGTACGCGATGTCATTGATAACACCACTCTTAGATTTCAAAGATGACATTCGTCGTTCATTTGTTCGGGCTCAGTGAGCCAATGATTTTTGCTCTCAATACGATTCACTGCTGTGCAGTTTGTTAATTTATATTGCCGACCTCCCCACTAATAAGATCACACATGTGTTTATACGCCAGTCACGTGTCCGTCACAGTAATGCGCACACTCATCATATTTACGCGTATTTATCACACGGGTTTTCCCCATGACGTGATTTTATACAAGATGGAATTTGACACGCAAAGCTGTTCATATCCAGTGGCCAGGGATTGAACATTAGAAAATCGGGGAGGGGGAAATGACAGAATTGAAAAACAAATACCGGTATATGAACCGTACATATAGTTATCAGTGGCGGCGGCACAATGGGGGCGGGGGGTGCGCAAAAAATGTTGGGGAGCGCCCCCTAAAATAAAGCTGAAACCCTTTGTGTCAGCAAAATTTGCCCATCGAAATGCAGGAAATAGCGTTTCAGAGGGTTCAGACTTCAACATTTTTAAGGGGGAGCATGCCCCCGGACCCATAGGAAGGTCGCACCTTCGGCGCGAAGGAGGGTGAGCGGATCTCGCCCCCCTCCCAATGCAACATTTCGTGCCGCTGCCTCTGGGGCCCCTGGTTATGTTTCGATCGGACGAACTAATGGACACTCGCCTGTTTGTATTATGACACTACTTCCTCGACACACAGTACAGTGCAGTAGTAATTCGAATAGACGAGACGAAGGCTACATTGACCGTGGCGTGCAGGGATGATATTTTGTTTTTAAAAATCAGTGCTCAATTGAAGGGGAAATTGATTCCAAATACAGTCATTACTTAGCGACAACTTAGCAGTGATGTTAATCAGAAAGATTATGAAAGAGAAATTGCCAAACATGTGACAACAATGCATATTTTGTTTTTTACTTCAGTGTAATTCGGCGTGTTACTTTTTTTTTTTTAGATTTTCTTGGACATCAAAGCTAATTTGAAATTGATGTGCATTTACAAGAATATATTCTGAGAACACATTACATTGGTACACCTAATTGGAAAAGTTTGCGTCAGTGAAAAGAAAGTTGTATTATATAGCTTTGTTTATACAAGGTAAAGAATTAGATAGGTATAGTTGATAACTGTGACATTAGAAGCACATCCAGCAATAAATTAATTGTTCTGCTTCTGGTAATTCAGAAAATATGGATCCTCGTAAAGTATAAACATAATTCATAAACGTTTGTTTTCATGATGGTAAATTGACGAAACACTGTTTCGACACCAGTTTCTTGTAAAGCTATATTACAACGCCCGCATGGCGTAAGCCTATTGGGATACAATAGTATAACAGTTTTATAACAAAACTGGTTATTCGTTTGATTTGATTTTTATTTAGTCACGTCTATGAATGATTGAATATGTTATTATTATTATTTCTATTTCCGCATGCTATCATCAATAGGCACATTCACACAGCTAGATGTTCGAGCGAAACCAATACATTATATCTTTGACAAATATTCCAATCTCCCGTACTTTGACGTTTAGAGCCAAACCAAAGATTGAAGCCTCTTAATCAAAAAATAGGGCGGGCTACCACAACCACTGATATGTAGCACCGTCCCTCAACACCATCCATTCGTCACTATTCAAGCCATGTGTCATGGTGTTGAGGGACGGTGTATGTAGTAATTGGAATACAGTTGAATATAGTTTGATACGGCGAGTCTTTCAATTGACCAAACTATATGGGTCACCGCTTGTGTGAGTCTTAAATTGATTACTGATTTTCTGAATCCATGAGAACGATTTAACCTAACTGAGCACATTGATATAGCTGGTGTATTTTGTACTGGCAATAGTTCAGCGTTCATTCTATTTATAGAAAATGGGGATTTCCCTACATCCGGGTCTGACATACGTTATCATCATGGCGGCAGATCTGAATTTTGACACAACAGATTTCAAACAGTATAAGGAAACATGTGTAGTGATTCCAAGACACGACATGAAGACAGCAGCCGACAGGGTGCGGAATGTCTTAGATACTATATGTCCCTACGTTAATGATCGAAATCCCCTTTTTAGTCGTAAACCGGTGGCCATTGGCAGTTATGCTTCTAAATTGAAGGTTGGTGAGCCTAACGAATTCGATTATGACGTGGTATTAGTGGGACTATCGGACAATTTATCATGTAGTGCCTCGGAGTTTAGTAGATTTTACTGCATAACGAAAGATGGCGGCACTAAACGGCTTCAAAGAACGTATGATAGGCAACCCGACCCACCGATGGGATATTATATATTGGCTTTAGAAGAACCAGCCTTGTCTGATATGCATGACCTGACCGCAGACACACATCTAGTGCCGCTACTAGTAAAACAAACTTTCAGAGAATTGGTGACAGATGCCATTGAAATATTCTTTCCGGGTATGTATTCCTGTTTTCAGCGAGTTCGTGTACTAAATAGATTCAATAATCTGGACAAATATCAAGGCCCTTTTTCAAATTAACATATTTTCAACACACACATACTTCATTATTCAATGAATTTTCTGTATTAGCTTAAGGCAGTTGATAAAATGCAAACCACCAATTGTAAACTAACTGGAAACTAACTATATGTTATACTTTTTGAAATATTTTCACAATATCAGGATTCATCTGCATAAATAATATACGATTTCTCATTCTTAATTGTCACCGAGACAAATGTTGAGATATGATATGAAATATTACCGTCTCATAGAAAATAGTGTGAAATGCAAATCTCAAACAATTTATAGGAGCCCCCCCCCCCCATTTTTTGTATCCTGTTGTCATGAACGAATAATAATGAAGGGTTCCTCATATCATCAATCTGGTTGTTGGATTATCGAATTACCGCTCATTCAATTCAGAGAAACCAGTTTTCAATTGAGTTGATCAACACCAGCATCTTCTTTGGTGGCATCTCATGATCAATATACTATGTTGTCAATTTCTGTACTTTTCGTCTTACGGGGAATCGCAGCGTTTGGATATTTTAGTTTGATATCATGTGTGCGATTCCCTTCATCATTTGTCTTAACAACTATCTAATTTGCATATACATTCTTCTTATACATACTACGCGTGCGTTCCATAGTTGAGACGAGATCTTACACGTCATTAATCAATTTCATTCTTGCCTTCATGTTAACCTTACAGTCTATTTTAACCTGTCTCATTTTATTCAGTTTTCCAAATTACCTTGTGATTCTGCTCATTGTTGCTGAAGATCTGACTAAGATATGTTAACTTAGATACATTCTCAATGATATTTTTGTCGATTGTCAACGGTGATGGTACGGAATCGTTCTTAACTTTACTTGTTCTCCACATCTATATTTCACTAATACTCTTACTTTTATTCTAAGAATAGAGACTATCGATCTTTGGTACATTTTGTACTATATATACTTATCAATAGAGAGGTACTTGTTATCATATCCAGCACTTTAATCTCTTGATTAAAGATAATATGCTGCAATCAAATCTACTTAAACTGCGATTAGAGTTTTGTTGTATTTGCGAATCACTGTTTTCAACACCCATGATAATATTGCGTCAGTAGTTGTTCTATTTCACCGGAAACCATACTGCGACTTATGTATATTTGGTTCGTATGCATCCTTCAGATTTTCGCCAGTATACGACTTATATTAGCGCCCATTGTGAACACTCAGTAGTTTTTAGGCTGATTAAAAACTCATTTCTTATGCAGGCATGTTATAATTGCCAACATGTCGGTACGCTTGGGTGGTCACAGATTAGATTACAACATATCAGCCGTACTTGTAATTGTTTTATTTCAAAGGAACAAGGCATGATCTTTAATTCGGTTCGAACATCGATAATAAGTTGTTTTAATTTCATAAACACAAAACTACAACCAAAATGTATAGACCATACATTACGGCTTTCATAAAGTGTTTTTAATTGTACCTAGTATTGAAGGCATGACATTGATATTGGAATTGAACAAATATCAATCTAAAATTAATATATAAACCTTTAAAGCGGGAGCGTCGTCACCTGCGCACGCGCGGGAATTGAGTCCCAAGTGACGATAACAACACGCCCTAAAAACGCAAGGACTCATGGGTAGACGCTTGTCCGTAAACAATCCATCGCTTTAGGGTATATGGATGTGCTATAAATATAATGTATTCTATCGTATCTTTGTGTTGCATGTCGTACGTACTCAATTTGTCTTGAATAACAAATGACGTATCCCTTTACTTTACTATAGAAATAAAGATTAAACAAAAAGATAATGGTCCTGCTATTACAATTATTATACCTGACCCAGATGGGAAAATATATGTCGATTTAGTTACAGTAATACCCAACATTGGAACTGAAATATTGTCTGATGCATGGGACATTTGGCCTAGAACCAATCGTTGGCCTCCAGCAGATAAAGTAAAAAAAGTGAAACAAGTTGGAATTTGTTTCGTTCCTAAGCACGACATACACTGGTGAGATATATAATTTTTTCATTCATTACGGCTGCTTTTTAGTGATAGTTATTTCAGACTGCGTTTTTGGCGAAGCGAGTGTGGCGTGGTATTGGAAGTGCTGCCTACAGTGGCGATGCGATTGCCTCTGTTTCATGTTGTAATATTGGCGATCAACACCACTAGGATCCGCTAAAAAAACAGAAAATAGTTTCATATTTCACAATGCTAATGAAATATTTCGAAAATAAAAAGAAGGCAGAAAAAAGACAAGCCAGTAGGCTGATTGGCGTTCCGTTTTTGCTGTTATAGTTATTATATTCACGCAAGATCTCCCTCAAACTTGGATTTCGATAAGATTACCTACTTTTTATTTCTGACCGTTTTGCGATTGTATTTTCAGATTCTTTGGTTGAATGCAGCATTTACAGTTCATTCAAAGTTCAAAGTTGCGTTGGGATTACGTTGATACAGTGTAACTTCACTGATTTGTTGCTATAGTTTGTGAGCTTAAAGACTTAATAATATGCGATAACAAACCATACCATGTTTCCCAACGCTTCACCATTAACATCAATCAATAGCTTTTATACAAAGGATACTATTTTTCGCACACTTAAAATGCAGATATCTGTGCATGAGTTAAATATTAACTCGATGATGTAATAACATCGCGTTACAAAATATAAATATTAACATATCAAGGATATAATGCCCAAATTAGGATATTATAATTACACTTCAATCTTACACCCCAATCATCTCTATAGGTATGCGTCATTCAGTCGATGTGAAATGGAATTGATCAAATAGATTGACAAAGATGGCGGCTGTCGAAAAGAGTGCCTACGCATATTAAAACAACTACGTGAAGACTATTGGAAGTTTCCTCCAAATAACCCAGCTCTTACGTCATTCCACTTGAAGGTAGTGTATCATTATTTGCAATTCATTACATATGCTTTATCAAGTAATCGCTTTACTGGTTTAATTGTAACACAAATATTTTATTTATATACGTTTAGACTTCACTTGTGCCATAAGATTATGTTTCGCTATAGTCTGACCGCCCCTCGATTTTTTGCACAGCAGTTCACATTCGTTCAATAGTTTTTTATGCGTATTTCCATCTTACCGTGCGACCAAACATATATAGCTTGACCGTTCGATTCAAAGGTACAACATTCAATTACATAATTGAATCGAGATGCATTCTGGGAATGTTGTTTTTTATTTTAATCTGCATACGACTATGGAACATGTAGCAATGTAAAACATGTTTAACATGTAGAACAACATGACCTTTTATTATGATACGTAAATTTAAAGCTAGTACGTCAAATGCCATCCAATGTGTATTCACGTGGTGGCTTACGCGTCATTTTCTCAGGTATACGTGGATGTATAAATATTAAAAAAAAACCAATATGTTCTTTCCATGAAGTTTCACTACAATTTCATTTTTTTCTGAGCAGACATTGTGGTTGTGGGAATGTGAAAAGTGTCCGTATTTGTTTCAATGGGACCGTGATTTCCTTCCTGGCTGTGTCATGAGTATTGTAACAAGGCTGAAGTACTGCCTCGACAAAGGAAAATGCCCACATTATTTCAATGATAAAATTAATCTCTTCGAGGATATATTGGGAAGACGGCTGAAAAATCCCAATGGTTTGATGGAGACAGCATTCGAAGTTGGTAAATTTTTGAAACACCCAAGATTATTATTGGAAAAAGCCACACGCTCACGATGGTCTTATCCCAGCTCACGTCCCCTGTCGGGAGGTGAACTATCCATTGCTTGGTGAATTCTGCTTCGCAATGATAAGAAGAGTCGACATTGAAGGATCAAAAAACGACGTCGCTGTTGTGATAGAGGGGGTGGATCTCTCTCTCTCTCTTAAACCACGATATTACTTAAATTAAATGTTCTCACAGCTTCCAATAACTAAAATAATACAGAAAAGAAAGTTGTAATACATGTTAAGCAACAAGTTTTATTATATTTAAGATGTATTCCTACTTAATGGTGTCCTTTTTAAAGAAATGGAATATAAAGATTTCTAAAAAATTCCAAAACCCATTTCAGTACTAGCTGCTGTTTAAATACAAAATTCTAGTTGGCGGTTATTACCCTAGATTATTAAACGTACTGTGATCGTGGTTTATGTATGTACAATATTGTATGGCTTATGATTGATTATTTAATAGCAATGTTCGCCGCCCTACACATCGGGAAAATCCACCATTTACGATTTCTTAAACATGTGTTCATTTCCAGTTCACATGCTGAGTACGAGATTTTTGCATTGATTTGTATGGTATTAAACGTTTTGCCACCTGCAATAATGCCTGATGAACGCTTTTCGTTGGGTTATTTTCAAAAGTAGGTGCCGAACCCGACTGCCAATACAGCAAAATTTGAAATAGTTGATCATGCCAGTTGGCCTTTTTAAAGATATTAGTAAGCCATTGCACACCTTAATGCTAGTGAACTATAAGATAACAAAATGTCTTAAAGACTGTGAACCCTTTCGGCAACCGAGGTTGCTCACAACATGGTATTTTATAAAACCATTTTTACAATTCATTTTTATGTTATAATCCTTTTTATTACAAATTTTCGTTTCTGAAATCGATTTTCAAAACTCTCGTTTCTGAGATGTTTTTATTCTAAAAAACAATTGTTTATATCCGTTTTCATTTTAACAACAATTGATTTACACAATTGGTTTTCAGAATGAAAACAGATCTCAGAAAAATCAATTTCAGAATCGAAAAATGTTATTAAAAAAGATTATAAAATAAAAAATGAATTGTAAACAATGTAAATGAATTGTAAAAATGGTTTTATAGAATGCCATGTTGTGAGCCACCTCGGCTGCCGTAGCGCACACATTTGTATGGTTTTCCTTAGGTAATGTGAACAATGAGTGAGCCGTGGTTACATGTAGTTATTTTTGCATCTACGCTACATTATTATACACAGCGAATACAGAGTCATCACATATAATATTAACAACTTGAGTGTCTAAAACTTACCCTAATGAATTATAGCATATTAACCCACCGAACACTGTTATTATGTAAAAATTATATCACGGCAAATTATGTCGCCCTTTTATCTTAATGCCATTATAATTTATGTATAACTCTTATTCTGCTATAACCTCTTTGAATCACGTGCCCAGTCGTTGTTTTTAAAAGTATTGAGAAGTTTACTTGTATACCAAATCCCACATTTTGGAACAATTATTGCCAAATCTACAAAACCACGATAACTAAATGCAGCAATCACAAATTACGTTGCTATATATTTACGTTTACGTTTTCGATAAAATCCACATACAGAGTAGAGACTGCTGATATAATGTTTCGCATATGGAGAAAAAAAGGTAATACTAAAACATTGCCTTAACCTAACTATTAAATATATTTAACCAGGATAATTCATTCATTTCCCCCTCACTATGATTTCTAATGGAGTCCTGCATGAAATATACATGAAATATATACATTAACAAATTAAATTAAAAAGATTAAAATTAATAAAATAATTACATACAATAAAATACAAACATACTACTTTTTAAAATATTTTCTTACAGCAGTTTTAAAATTACAAATATCACCTAGTAATTGTATTTCAATAGGCAAACTATTCCATAATGAGATGCCTCTATAAAAAAATGTATTTTTTTCTTTTTCTAATCGGGCAAACGTAACATCAAATTATTATCAGCCACAGCTCTAGTAAAGCGAATGAGTTGTTTACGAATATATGATTCTTGGGAATTTTGATGACAAATACAATGGTACAATATTATGCATGCATTTGAACATCATTATAGCTGACTGCATTTCCCATTGCTGGTTAATGGGGTGCCAGTTTAGTGTCGACAGTGTTTCAGATGTCGATGTAAACTTTCCCCTACCAAGGACTAACTTGGCAGCTCTGTTATGTAAACGTTGGATTTGAGTTTGCAACTTACTACCACAGGTCGTCCATACTACATCACAGTATGTGATGAGGGGAAATACTAGTGCCTTATCCATTAACTCGTATGATTTTTTTATCAAGAAATTTACGAATTCTGCAAATGGCTCCAAGTCGTCTTGAAACAGGAATAGATTGTTTACTTATTGTATTTACTAGTGGCGATTTTGCAAGGCTTTAACCGTGAGACATATCCCACGTGATCATGCCAACGACTGCAGTGATTGGCTGGTCGCATGTTTACTCTGCCACGCCATAGAGATTTATCATGATAGAGTTTGTAAGATTTTGTAACCAGAAGAAGGAAGTGGGCAGCGAGGGGTTACCTCAGCTGACCGTTTGGGTGAATAAAGCTGGACTATCTGTACTGAACAATTGTGTATTCCTTTGGGTCGAATCGGATATCTCTACAGGTAAGTGTTATCAACTGAGCGAGTCACAGTTCCTGAACACGACGCTAGTGTTCACAACACGTATAACATACATTTTTTTTTTTGCAAAAAACGATTAAAGTTGTTTTTGTTGCTACGACTGCACTGTGCAGTAAATTTCGTAGTGTAACTTCCATATTTCCCAGTGCAGGGATTATTTTGTTATTTATAATAATGTTATATATTTAAAATCCAACTGCTTCTGCCGCCAGCACTGTTTGACGATTTGAATTAGTTGCCGTCTTTCCATTGACCAATAAAATAACATGGTCTCCCGTAAAACTCTTGAACTTTGTCCGCAATCAATAACAAGTTTTCGGGTTCTTTCAGTTTGCTGTTCTCTTTATTCCGAAAAAGATTGATACTTGGAATGAAGTAATGCGGGCAATTCTGTTCACGGAGGCATTTCAACAGACTTCCAACCAATCCAAGGAAACGTTGTCCTAGCATCCCACGTGACCAGTCGTGGCTGTTTGGATATTTCTCACACTCCCAAAAAAACAAATTTCAACAAAATTCTGAAACAAATGTTATTTGATATAGTTATTGTAACAAAACACATCGACACTGAAAGCAAGTGAAAACGATTACTAACACCAATGACCAATTGTTGAGTAATTGCAGGTGTCTATGGCGACCACCAACACATTGTTCGTTTGATTGACAGGGGGCGCGTGCCACATATTTTTTGATTCACTACGCGGTGTGCAAAATAGACCGTAGTATGAGTTAATTCACCAATTTTGTTACCAGTTCGTTACAGCATAAAAGTATTTGAACCTTAGAATTAGGAATGAATATCAAGTACCTAGTTAACTAATGTTAAAGTGGACATCGACGAGGTCACAGTCATGCACATGTATCTTGACATTCAAGTTTCCAACCTACTAGTACATGCATGTTAATTTACCTTCAAATGGTAGGATGATAGTGCTGGTGATTGCCAGTGGTCTTCACGAATTTTCTTCAGTAAACGTAAACACTGTTTACGACACCCCTCATCGCTGTCAATGCCTTCAAGCAGAGCTATTTCACATTGCATGAATGATGTAAGCCTGATGGAATACATAAATATAGTCTTATCACAAGTGGTGGGTAAGGTATTAAAAAGTAAATAAATTTGAGGTTTTTAACTAAAAGGTTAATTTTTTCATGTCGATTTTCTTGCATGTTGTATTAACGCATCAGAACAGAATACACACTACAAATCTGAGAAAAACATAACAGAATAGTCACATTGTCATAAATATGTAGAGCTAAACTCACCAATACAAATTGTCTTTGGCAACAGAGCCTGCCCCAATCTTCCTAACTTCTTCAACTTTGTGCTTTGGCGGCCAGAGCCGCGAACGAGGCCAGTTATTGAGAACTTTCGGTGGGAGCCCACACCCATTGGCAGGAACTAATGGCACGAGATCTACCGATATCCTCTCCTCGCCGAATGGCACCATCAATGTTATGGCTGGACCATGCGTTCTGTTCAACACTCGGACTGACCCTAGTAATAAAAATACACACCTGTTAACAATAAATATATTGAAAGTCGAAAGGATTTAAGGCGAGAAACAAATTATACACAAGTTGCAGAGTGGTGAATATGATATCCCTGTTTCTTCCATGTATTGTAGGTGTATTTCGAACCTTTTTATATATCGAAATCGTGATTGTATGATTATGCATTCTCTACAACATATGTTACCCACAGCTTGATTGGCAGCCGAGGACGTTACATTATCCAACCTATAATCCGATCTCTACCTGGCATTTTATTACACTATATTACACTATATGAATATACTACCCATAATAACGATTGGAGGCCCCGTGTAATATGGTCGAATATATCAGTAGAATCACGTATTGTTCGTTTTACAGTACACTCAGCAATATGAAGTTAGAGGTTATGATAATTAAAATATACGCACTGCAAACGTGACCTCAGCGCTAAACATGCCCTCCCCCCTAAACAAGCGAGTCCAGTACGAAACAAATGTGAAAACTACATACACAACACAGTGTGTTTTTCGGCACAGTAATATAAATCACTTTCGACCCCCCCCCCCCTAAAGGAAGAGGTTCATGATTCACTGTTCATTGCCGTGCCCATGTCCCAAATATCTACGGCCCCTTAATTGGCAGCAATAACTTAGCGTACAATTCGTCGACCACGTTAACTGAAAATAGCTAAATATACTGATATCCCTTGTCTATTAATTTTTCTTCATGTTATTCAAACAACTGATATAGCTCCGGTGATGTATGTAAATTGTCGCCTTACAAAATTACGTTAAAAAATAATATATTAACCCAGACTAAAATATTACCAATACATTCGATGTAACCTTATCTGAGGGATTGATTGATTGATTGATTGTTATATTGGATTTAAAATGTTCATACTTATTTTAAATTATCATCGTTCAAGTTTAACTTGTAATTATCTCAATCTAGATGATATTGTAACCATTGTGACATTATTATTGTCCTCGCACAATCTCCCGTCCACCCCCTAATTTTCAAATGGGATATCCCTTACACAACTGAACTGTGATGGCACTCGTTACCTCGCAGTTTGCACTCTCTGATGGCGTTTGTGACCAGCCCTTTGAATATAGTCTTCGCCTTAAACGGTACGAGGAAATCCGCCATCTTCATATCATTATACTCTTTGCAAATATTTGATAATCTCACATTATGGTATCCATTGGGTGGAGTTGGAAGCGGAACCGTGGTTTCAACCAACTGACCGCGTACGTCTATGGTGTAGTAGGCTGGCTTGTCAGGAGTTGTCCAAATAAAATTCGGTAAACCTTCCATTGGAACAATGAAGTCAAACTCGTTCGGTTCAGTGACTTTCAACCCCGAGGCGTAGCTTCCCGAGTTCCACGTTTGATGACTGAATCGTGGATCTTCGTCGTGAACATATTTCAAAATAGGGTCGACCACACTGTGTACGGCATTCACGGCAGCTTTCACCTTTTCCCGGCGCATTTTTATCTGCGTGTCTGTGTAATAATTTAGGTCACCGACCAAACCATTTTGTGTCGCCGACATGTCGAAAATCGTCTGATATTAGTTGTCGTTGGAACGTTGGTTTAATACTGGGTACTTCATATAATGAAGATTGTTATCTGACGCACTTTCCAATGATTGTGCAACAATTTCATAATGGAAATTCCCCATTTAATGGAAATCCCCTATTTCACATATTTCACGCGGTTCAACAACCAATGAAATCAATGGACACATACTTATGCGCGGCAGGAATTTACCTGACGCAAATATTCTCAGAACCATTGACCTTGAGAAACGTTATAGGTCACGACCCGTAACTATTTGTACTATGGGGATGAGTGTGTCATTCGGTAACTCCGGGGTATTTTCTCCATTTCTAAAAATCAAAGACTTCGACCAAGGCTGAGACGCAATGCTTATATTTTTAAATAGAACTAGTAGTGCAAACTGAGTTTTCAATCAAGTTTATTTCTGATTTTCGCCTGTACGGTTTGTCTTCTACAGATTCTGAATCATGATACCTACCTCCTGGTATTTACACAGTTACGCCAGCCATGAGTCCATTTGTATTTCGCACTCATATCATACTGTATTTATAGAATATTTGTCACGTGGGTTTTACCCATTATATATTTTTCCCTTCATCGAGTGTTTTTTTTTTTTTTTTTTTGCGATGTTCTCACCATAGCTACAGACAGCATTCATGACATTTACAGGCAGCAAAAGCACTTGCCAGGGATTTAGTTCCGGGAGGAGGCATTATCATAGCTAAAGTATACGGATAAGGGCCGTTGTTTTGACCCCAATTTTATTTGACAAATACGTCAGTGTTACTGGAATATTCGATGTGGAGATTCTGAGTGACTGTGAGTGGTGGTATAGGTTACGAAGGACCAGGGTTATCTCTTACTGAGTACGTTGCTTGGCGCGGTGATTCTGATAATCAGTGACGGCGTGTATGTATGTATACATTTCAGTGGCGGATCCAGGGGGCAGGGGGGCCATGCCCCCCACAAAAAAAACCGCACGACGATTCGTATCTTCTGCATTACGCATAGCTTCTCTGCCATTTACGGTCCGTATATCTTAAGCGTAGCTTGGACCCCCCCCCTCCCCCCAATACATTTTGCTGGATCCGCCACTGATACATTTAAGGGCTACGTTAAATATTTGAACTAAGGGGTGGGCCAGTAGAAAGGCTATTGGGACGGTTGAACCGACAAAAAAACTATTTTATTTTCTCTTGGATACTTTTTTCCGAAAAGATTTCTCGTTCTGGTCTACGCCCGTGTAATTATTCTTGACCGAGTTTACAAAGTTCGTAAACAACACGCCCGTGCTTTCAGACATGCGTCATGGATCTTTCAGTGTATTGCACACATTCATCATATGTATTAATAGAATATTTGTCACGTGGGGTAGTAGCCACCGCCTGTTTAGTCTTGCGACATATTCATCATGGCGGTAGGTTTGAATTCTCGTCGCTTCATAGATGTGACAATTCTCAATAGGTATATGGAGGAGCAGGTGGTGATCCCAAGAAACGAGACATAGATAACATATTGGGGTACGTTCACGATCGAGATCCACGATTCAGTCACCAGCCATGGACATCCGGAAGTTACGCTGCTAGGTCGAAGGTTAGCGAATCCAACGAGTTTGATTATGACGTGCCATTGGTGGGAATACTGAATCTAATATGGAAACAATGCATCCCAAGATATTATTCCGTAATTACAGATTCGAAAGGCAACAAACAGATTATAAGAACATCCAATCCACAGCCCGGTCCACCAGCGGGATATCATCAAATTTCTTTTAATGACCATGATATGCGTGACATGACTGTCGGCACACACCTGGTTCCACTATTAGTCAAGTAAACTTTCAAGAAACTAGTGGCCGAGGCTATTTCGCATTTTAACTGGCAAGGTGCGTACGAATACGTGTACTTTATCTAATGATCTCATATACAAATACAATTGTCAGTTCAATAGAACGAAAGTACAAGAATATTTAGTGCCGTTTGTGCATTTATTGATATAAGCGAATTATATGTAATAATTACACGACTCTTCATTATTGTTAATATATAATAAAATATAGCCCATTACCAATTTATATACAATTTTGCTTCCAATATATTCTTTATATAAAATTGTCATGTTGTAATAAAATTTATATATAGTATATTGGAAGCAAAATTGTATATAATTAAGTAATGCATTCCCTTTTATTATATACAACTCAATTTATGGTTACTTAATTATATGTTATACTAATATATTGTAATAGCATTTTATTAAGGTAGCGGGACTATTATTTGCATACTTGTGTTCATCTTCTAATTGTGACTAAATGACTACAAATAGACCCAGGAAAGTATATATTTTTAGAATCGCCAGACTTCAAGCTTTTCAAAGATGTGTTTGTCATGCCCGTATCTGCATTCTATGACGCGTTACTCAATCAAAGGTGAAAAATTACTTTTTCTGTAAAAAAAATAATTACGCATTTATGCTGATGATAAGAAGTATTTTTTTCACTTTTCCTAGTTGTTCAATAGTATGGTAAATTGAATGTGTCTGGTCAGTTTTATTCAAGCAACTCATTTTAAAAAATAGTGTGCTGAATTTCAATTACTGTTTTAGTCGCATTGCCCCCTACTCAAACCACAACTCGTTGGTAAATAATCGATGAAATAGTTTGTCTGGACACATTCATGTTCCTCTCACTGTCACCTTAAAGCTGTGAAAATTTGGTGTTAATCCGACGACAATAAGTATACGTTATTTTTTGTTAAAGACCTTGTATTTTGGAAAACATAAACTCTTAGAAAACGTCCATGAAGTAACAGCAAAGATTTTCAAGCTTGTTTATCGGCACAATCAATTTGTTTTCCCATTAAGGTCTGTTTTAACATGTGTAGGGGCATCCAAATGTGTAAGGCTATTGGAAACCCAAAAAAATAAAGGAATGGGATAGCTATAATTCGATAAAATCGGCAGATGAAAACACCAAAATCAATGATTTTTTTCAGTGGCTGTGTGACCTTGTGTCTGACACATTCATATGCAAATGACTAATCTGTGAAACAAACAGAGGCGGAGACAAACCATTCAAATGTTTGGAAACACTCATTGTGTGTCAGATAGCTACTGATAACACATCCTAACATTGCTTTGTCTTGAGTTTATCTTTGAAACTTATAGGCACACAGATTAAACCTGTGTTGTTGATTTTGGAAAACACTACTGTCGCTGTCATGCTCCCCTTCAGAAAATCTACATTTTAACCAACTTACATGACATTCTATGTTATGTTGACTTTATCACATGAAAGTTTATAGTGCATTTCATCAATTAATAAATAAATGTGGAAATCGTAATTTTCAACACAAATAATAGTCTCGCTACCTTAAATATATAATTTGGAATTGTGATTTATTACAAATAATTTGTTTATTACAACAACATGCAGTGGTTATTTCTTTTATATATAATATATTGGAAGCATTTTTTATTATATACTATAATACTTATACAAATAAGTTCAATAATTCACTTAATTATATCCAAACAATTTGTACCACAATTGTATTATGTACGTATAATATAGAATTATTAAATATAATTTGCTTATATCTATAACAAATGGCAAGATACAAGATTATTATTTGCACTCATTTGAATGACATATTAAAATATTGGCCATTGAATACTAATACCAATACACTCACAGGTCAGTCACTACACCACTAACATATTTTACTTCATAATACAGGAAAGATTAAACAACGAGAACAAGGACCTGCTATTACACTAATCATATCAGACCAAGCAAGGGGAAATATCTATCGATTTGGTTCCACTAGTACCTGATAATGGACGAGGACTTTTGCCAGCAGCCTTAAAAAGCTGGCCAAGATCTAGACTTTGGCCTCCAGCAGATAAAGTAGCAGAAGTGTAATGTTTTCGCCAAACAATACTCAAGAAATATGCACGCAGAAATGATTTTTATAATGATCGTTGATAACATAATCATGTTTATAAATCCTGTTGTGTATCATCATAGAAAAATGATCACATCAGTAGAGTCAAATAAAATGTATTTAACTACTCCATAGGTTGACCTCATTCGGTCGATGTGAATTGGAATTAATGAAAGAAATTGACAAAGATGGCGGATGCCGAAAGGAGTGCTTGCGAATATTAAAGAAACTGCGTGAAGACAATAGGTGTTGTCCTCCCAATAAGCCAGCACTTGCGTCATTCCACTTGAAGGTAGCGTAACATTAACATAAATGATTTTGATTGGCTGGTTCACTAGTTTAAATCTCCCATTCAGCTGACTGTAATCAATCAAATAATGGTCGCGAGGTTATTAGTAGTCAACTTAGCAGATGGACTACTGTATTTTTCACGACAAAATCTAAATTAAATGACTAAATTAGTCATCAAATTTAATCGCCTTAACAAAATACACAAGGTTCAAGATAATATTCCACTCAACCCATTCCAAGAAAAAATAGGGGACTGCTGGGTTTAGTTAAACGCATTTTGAGGGTAATGAAAACCGGAATTTGATTGTTGCTCTTATCCCAAATGCCAACTCAGGTACTGTTGTGTCTTTACTATATGCTGCAATGTCTTTATGCTTTAACGTCATCTGCGCCCTAATGGTCTCTGCTTCAACACTGTTATAGGTTTCTTGTTCACTATTACAATCTCATTTCGTTTAGATGATTCTTTTATTACATACTTAAACAGATACTGTTGTTCTGGCAATGTGAAACGTATCCAGACAGTCGTGAATGGGATCGTTGTCGTCTTCCTGAACGTATAATGAGAATGGTCGCAAAGCTGAAGCAATGGCTTGACGACAGAATTTGTCCACACTATTTCATCAATGGCGTTAACCTATTTGCTGACAAATCGGGAAAACTGAAAGATCACGATGGTTTATTGCTAACAGCAACAGAGGTGGGAAAGTTTTTGGCTTTCCCAAACAACTTCTTTGAATAGAGGTGTATGCTTTAATTTAATAATGATTTATATGACAGTCATTTGATTTGGACATTGGTGTAATTTATACATTTGGTTGTGCCGATCTTGCTGTGCTAACAATTCGACTGTGAGTTTTTTGTTTTGAAATAGCGAATAAATTACGCTTCTAAATGTTTTCTGAGATGAATAGGAAGATACCAGATTTTCTTCATTAAACTTTATCATTGTTAATTAGTCTTTCTAGTAGCTATTTCACAGCGACTGAATGATGTAACCCCAGCTGTGAACGCTGCAGGCGCAACACTGTTATTATCAAAGACGTGTACAAATTGATGGTTGTTACATAATAACTAGTATGTAATAAATTCAAGAGATATTGGCATGGATATACTTGTTTGGAATGTAACATTTTTGACCTGGATGTATTACGGTGTAAATGATATTAGAGTCAATGCGGAGCTACTTACAAGACTATGTCTGATTTCTACATATCAGATTATGCCTAGTATAATTATAGCTTCGACTCAACCGTGACATTATCACGACGCAAATATACCTTTTTGGTGAAGATCTATTGTTCGTCAGTTTTTATGTCTGGTGATGTATCTTCTTTTAAGGCAAAGGTGAAATACCTGCCCTGGTACATCGCCGGCAGCGGCAGGACATCCGCATAAAACACTCATGTGAAAGCATCACGCATCATATGCAAAAATCAGTGAATAATCCATCTATCTAAGAATTTATACTAGTAGCAATGATGATCCCTCAACAAAGTTGAGGCAAATCCGGTATCGAACTTGTTAGTGATGTCACGAATATCTTCTTGGTTTAGGATTCAAGTGCAAGTTATTACGTCATGAACATTATGGGGATACTAACCAGAGAGTGAACTGAAAAAAGCTCTAGCCATTGGCCACATTAGCAGTGTCCACTGTTTTAATTTACTGTGCAAAAACCAGTTGTTTATAACTTTAAACATAAAATGTTTTATGGAACAGGATGTGTCCTTTTCTATTCGAATCACCTGACGTCACTTCATGTATACCGCAGGGTCCATATAACGTTATCATAAATTACTGCTTTGACTATGTATGTGATGTTGATTGTTAGTCACATGTTTTGTATTCTTGGAATTGTACATTTCTTTATGACTACGGATTTTGATATTGTTTGGGTATCTCCTTATTATCATAGAGCTGACACCAATCATTAACATGTTTCTAGCAGTACAGTTGAGTGAAAATTAAAATTGGCATACATATAATGTGTTTCTGCCACAATTACGGTCTACGTTCTTGCTTCTTTATGGTCTTCAATGGTATATCAACTTATTAGTCCCCGTTCGGACGCAGTCCGAAAACGGGGGACTGTTTCCTGTGTAATAATTGAAGTAAAGATTTTACAACATTTGAATGATAATATGGGTGCTGTTGGATGGAGTTTCACTGATGATAAGGTAAATAACTAATGTAAAACGTAGATAATATGCAACTTACGTAATTATACATAGTAGTTGATATAAGCGACGAAAATCTCACATCACGTGATGCAAACTCGTGTGCTGCGTGAGGATGTATGGAACAAGTGAAGTAACATACCCAACCAATTTACAAGTCAAAGAACGCAAAACAAAAGAAAACATCGACTGACACTCCACTACATAGTAAAATAGAAACTTGGATACATAAACTTCCAATAATGATCGTGCCAATTAAACTTGTTTTGACTAAGAATGCCATGAGCGTATGTCGGTAATCATTGAAAAGTTGGAGAATGAACTAAAATATACCCGATCGGAATAAAGGATATACACGTAACTATCATTATTTGTAAGTCGTAGAATGTCTACAAATATTTGGTAGGTTGAGAATATAAGCTTTTGATTCACAAATGCATAAATGCTTCATTTTAGTGTAACACTGTCAAAATTGATCAAAAGTCATTAGAAAAATAGAAATAAATTCGTAATCTGGAGGACGCAGCGCTAGACAGGCGTGACCTAATCATTAAATTCATTTCCATCATGGCTATCATTCTACCAGCAGAGCTTCAGCGTTAAATTCCATCTAATGTGGTGATTACCACGATGGCGATGATCAAACTGGCTAATGTACATTTTGGATTTGATAGAACCATGGATTTAGTTAGAACTCAATTTATTTGACCCATGATGGAGTTGTTTATGAAGAAATTGTGCAATTCTAAGAAATTGTAAGAAATTTGTTCTGAAAGAGTACGTTTGGTCAACGTTCGTACTATAGAACCACTTGAACTCATTTGCATTGACTATCTGTCATTTGAACATTCAAAAGGTGTTTCGAAAACGTGTTAATTGTTACAGATTACTTTTTAATATACGCCCAGACATATGCAACAACAGACCAGGGAGTACTTTGGAAGCATGATGCATCTGTGACATGACTCATGTTTTCTTATATTTTCTCAGGATTCTCACCTTCATATCGATTTAATTTTGGTCTCTGTTAGAATGAGCCTATATGTAATGAAGAAACCTGCCCTGAGTATGGTGACAATCTATGGAAAATGCAGATGTCATTGTGCAGGCTGATTTGTCAAGGGGCAAACAAAAGAATAGTTATAATAAATTAAACAATATATAAACAAGACACTAGTGATTGGTAGACACAAACTGCAAGATAAATGTCATATGTAGTGGTCTTAAAGTTACCAAATTTTCTAGATTAAGTACTTTACTAAGAAACCAGTTGGACCCCTGAATATTCTACAGTGCAGATGAAGGACAGAGTGTAATTAGATTTGCTTATCATGACAATTGTTGTAATGTGACTGCGGTTAGAGGAATAGATAATTCTGATGACTGTTTTGCAGTCCCTTCAGATGTACCTGGTTTAGATTTCTCTAATAATTCATTTGATGTTGCAAATATGGTGCCAGCTGAGAGATACTGGTTTTATGTGGTCTTTATTTACAATTTCAAGGCCATCGGCCCATAAAAGTATATACATAAATGTACTTAAATTAAAAGAAAGTTTCAATGTGTGATAAGCATAGGCTGCCAAACATTTAATTATATTGGTTTCTTATGAAGTAAATAATTCTACATATTTATGAAAAGATGGAGGGTTGAAATAATGTTTTGGAAGATACAATTGACGAAATTTAGAAAATGGGCATACTAAAAGGAAGTGGTAATAGTTTTCAGTTTCATTTGCATCACATACTTTACAAAGCCGCTGGTCTTTCTCAAGTGTACCCCTGTCGGTTTCGATGCGCAGGCTATGCGAAGAGCAATGAAAACTTGCTAAGGTTTTTCTATGTGAGTTTATAGTGACCGAAGTAAGATATTTTTCCCGCTGTAACGCTGTTTCAAATTGGCGATATGTATATGTTTCTCAAACCTACATATGTAATTTAGCCAGTTATGCTGTAAGTAACATTTAAATTTAACAGTAAATGTTTCCATAAACGTGCCTGTATTGTTAACTTCCTGTCTTGATGTATTTAATAGTGGGTAGTTACTTGAAGCTGCAGATGAAAAAAAAAGATCCGATGTTTCGTGTCCTGAGCATTCTGGTGACCCAATTTAGATAATTCAAGGGACATATTATGCATTTCTATCAGGTGTAAAATCTTCTTGTACTCTCGGGTTCGCCACACTGTCAGGGGGGAATCTCGTCTCGTCTCTCTATCGCGTCCCCTTGAGGTACGGGATCGGGAAAGTCACTTTAACTTTACAGTCAAATAAGACACACACAACGAAATACGTTTCAGCTCTCGTCTTAGTCGATCTGTGGAGCACTCTATAAGACACAGCGCCCTGGGGAAAAAGTCCCCAAGACTATCACAAAGCTGACCCAAGACTCTCTTAGACTGCGTCAACACTCGCCCCAAGGCTCTCCAGGACTCGACTCGACTCTCCAGGACTGCACTCTCTCTACTGCGTCTATCGTGCTGTGTTCCCCAAGACCAACTCAAACTCTCTTTATTCATTTTCAAAACTCTAACCAATTACAAAGCAGTATTAAGACTCTAAGGCGTGGCCTTCAAGCACACAGCCAATCACACTAAGTACTGAACACGTCATATCTTTTGATTAATCATTTATTACATTAATAACTATGGAATACCAACTGTCAGAATCGCGACGGTTATCTGGTAATTAGTTCCAAATCACTGAGCCAAGTTCCGTCCAAAACTTCAAATAGGCCTAAACGATGACAGACATAACACAGCAATTCGCTAATAATCAGCTAATCAAGTCGGTCAACAGATACGCAAAAACAAATTCATGACATTTCATTGAACAATAACCTTTTACACCGAAGCTAACATCGTCAGTATGCTTGAATATTTGATTGACAACATTTATTTCTTCACTCACAGTCCCAAAGTTTAAGATGAAAAATTGTCTCAGTTTTTATAACTACAAGAATAATAAAATTGTATGCGACATTTAGGGATTATCTTGAAAATTATACATAGAACACGTACTAAAACCGGACATGACGGAAAATCAATACAGGTTGATATAATATCCGAGTTTGAAAGAAATTGGAAAAAAACTGTTTGAGTTATTGTAACCGCAAGAAAAAAGTTTTACAACAGCAAAAAACAAGGAAGATATACATTATTCCCTTTATTTACTTTGACTTTCATCTACGATCATATGGACAAGTTAAAACGTCGCGTGGTGTTTCACTATAACATACTAGTCAGCTTGTAGTTGCAAAGATACTGTCTATTTTCATGTTAAGAAATCATCATGAAACCACAGCGTGATTCTTGGCTTGAATAAACAGAGGTGTTGAAGATAATGCAGCTTCACTTTTCTTTCAATTAGACTTATTTGCTGTGCATCAGATCAGATTTGTATATAAAAGACGATCCAAAAAATTGAATAACCACAAAGGTTCTACTGAGTGCGCGAACACGAGAATTCGAATAATTGAGGTGATACAGGTCACAATATTTCCGCATTCTCGGGGACAGGTACTTCCTTATACCTTATGTGGATATTGCTTAGTAACAACAGCCTGTTTCCATTGTCACGCTAACTGTATATACACTTATTTGTTATAGTTAAATCAGTCGTCGACAAAAACGTTGTTGTGTGACACTCTTCGTTGCTTCTCTTACTGTGGAAAGCATCATGAAGAAAACACAAATCCAACCATCAAGTGACTTTGACAACAAAGGCAATCGAACCTGGAGTGTCAGAGAAAAACGTGTAGCAGTCGTATGTGTTATTGTCATAGCGGCAGCCTGTATTTCTAGTATTGTGTGCCTAGTATACTTTTTGGATGGCGGCAAAAAAGGTTTGTCATTTTCATATTTTATTTGTCCCACCCACTTCACGGCTGTAGGAATGTCTTCCAAAAGTCTTTATAGTATACCTTGTCACGAACATCGCGAATGACGTACAATAATACCTCATAACAACATTTTGTAAATATCCGCAACAATTTACAGTTACATCCACCAATTCCCTATAAAATATGGTATGAACAGGAAATGTTTATTAAATGCGACTAGTTTCGAAATCAAGTATACTCTAGCTAAGATTATCAATCATTGTAAATAAAATATCAATGTCTTCGTGGACAGGCTTTGAACTCACGTTTTTGAAGGTTACATGTGAGCTCCATGAATACGAGATGGGTTGTTCCAGACAGACAAATGCAAATTTGGATGCCTTTTTCCCAAATTTCACCTCATTGTGCAAACCAAGATTCTCGAGGAGAACATCTTTGGCCGACAACTTTCAAGAAACAGTACATTGGGATAGTTGTTGAGACTCCCCTGAACAGAGTAACAAGATTATCCCTACATGTACAAAATATACCTGAGTTGAGTTTGTGCTGCTTCCACTGTTTTCACCGGCTTTTCGGCCTCAGCTCGAGCAGAGCCATAGAAATACATGGTACAGTGGTGCACGTCGTAGCAACATAGAAAGTTCTGTGACGTAGCTCCGCCCCGAGAATACCATGGTTTTACTGATGACAATTATACAGGTTTCTTAAATATTTCCCATGTTTGATCCCAACTTCTTCTTCATTTCGCATCTAAATAACATCTCATATACTGGTATGTTCTTGTCTATGTCAATATTATGAATATATATTATTTGCCTATGGTTACGGCTATGTCTATGGTATTTTTTTTAAATCTTAAATGACAGTTCATAGTTCATTGTAGTAGCTGAAAATGCGTTTCACTTGACTTAACTTGTCATTCAGACATTCTTACTAGAGTCCCGGGATACAAGTTAATTAGTAGCAGACAGTAGCATTTTTTATATGTCTTTATATACATGGTACAAATACTGAAGAGTTTATTTTTAATTGGTTCGTGTGATATGAAACGTTTTCCAACCCTAAATATTGATCGTTAGTGCGGGAAGGATGCTGTTTATCGAGTTTAAATGGGTAGTGTCAGCAACTTGTATGAACCTAGATTCCTGTCAATACTGAGTGTCGAATTAGTTGACCTCGACAGTATACCCCTGTAAACGATATAAGAGCGGCCCCGACAAGCCATATATTTTTATCTGAGAGTCTGATTTATCGATGTGACAATAAACGTTGTCCTCGTGTTGATTGTCATGCGAGTGGTCCTTTGTTATACACACTGAATGCACCCTCGTCGTTTATTCGCTTCACTGCTCATTTTGTCAAGAGGATGGGTGTTTTTAAACACACCCTAATAAAACGAACTCTATCAACCGACTGTAAACTATTAAAAACTATTAATTAGAAAATATTAATTATTCAACACCGCAAATTGTTTCCAACTATATGGTTGTATTTTGTAAGCAGTTCAAAATTGTTAATTACTCATTTGCATACTTTTCATTTGCATAAGCTTCGTTCATTTGTTTCATTTCTCCACTGCGCGTGATTATTGTAGCCATTTGCTTCGTTCTGTTTACATGCACTGTTTACATCGCATGCTGTTTGTGCCCAGTTATTTCTGTTCGGATTATTTTATTTTTCCTTTCTCGCTATGCCAAGAAGTAAGCGTCGATCAACATGCTCTGTCTGCCAGCTCGATGTGGAAGCCCACACTTAAGGCAAGCCCGGATAATTCTGCACCAGTCCACCGCCAGAGGAAGAGAATTGCCGTTCATCGAGTAGCTCAACTACCGTTCCTAAGCCGTCTCCTTCCATCCCAAAGCTCTGACGTCATTCGCTCACAGTTTCACACGTGGAACCACTCATTTTTTCTCGTGGTCACGCTAGCTCGCTTTTCTATTGTTTTATCACGTTTTGTTTTTGTTTGTTTTTTTTGAGTGCTCTGTATCTATTTGTCACAGTTCTGTTTGGAGATTATTTGCTTATTTTGTTTTTTCCCCTTAAAGCTTTTTGCCTTTCAGTGCTGTAGTTTGCTGTATACAAGAAATTTAATTTTAGATTCAACAGAATAAAAATAACTTTCTATTTTATTTTGTCGCCAATTCGTTTTTGTTTTTTTTTGTTTTTTTTTTGGCCACTGAATAATTATAAATACCAATTATAATAGCAGTAGTGCTATTTTTACATGCAAAAACTATTTTGGTAAAAGTGTAACAAGAATTATTGTAAATTGTACACCAAAAGCAAATAAATTAAAAATAATTTGAGTAAGTACAATTCTTGAGGATAATGATTTGTCAGACTGCGAAAGTAATGTTCCAGCACTAAAAAATAAATGGATAAGGCAGCTTAACGAAAATGTGTTTGTGTTGTTTTTTTGAGTCATTTGGGAACAATATGTTTTTCAATGCCAGCTGATATATGTATTTGGTTAAAAACAAAAGTTTTAATTTATATTATTATCAATTATTCGGTTATATCGATAGTTTGCTTTTTTGTCAAAAATCATAATGTTAGTGATTATATTCCAGATTTTCCTCGTAAATCGTACCATACCTGCACAGTACTATTCCACCACAAAGTGTATTTTCTTTTACTCTGTTGTTCTCGTTTGTATTTCATTAAATCAACAGCTACAGGTGGTGAAACACCGAGTGCCAACACAACTGTTCCTACACAATATGGAAAACCACCGCCATATATACTAGGTAAGTCTTCGTTTGAAATCCACGTGGTGTATATCATCCTAATACAACACGTGGTGAAAATAGATAGATCTACCGCACTTTCAATACTTTCATTGGGTTTGGCATATCTTCGCCGTTCTGTTCACCGGGATATGTGTATTATTGTATGGTTTGACTAATAGTAAACGTATGAGTATTAAGAGTATAACAGAAATACATCGTAATGTATTTGGTCCGTAGCACTACCATGAATTGGGCGAGTTTTACTAGTTTTATAGTCGTTTTGTTTAGTGCAAATGAGCAATGTGCCGATGATCAGGAAAACACGACTCGGGTGTTTTGTCATGAATTTGTTTTCGCGTATCTGTTGACCGACTTAATTAGTTGATTACGAGCGAATTGCTGTGTTATGTCTGTCATCGTTAAGGTCTATTTGAAGTTTTGGACGGAACTTTGCTCAGTGATTTGGAACTAATTACAAGATACCGTCGCTATTCTGACATCCGTAGTTATTAATGTAGTGAACGATTAATCAAAAGATATGACGTATTCAGTACTTAGTGTGATTGGCTTTATGATTGAAGGTTACGCCCTAGAGTCTTTTTACTGCATTGTAATTGGTTAGAGTTTTGAAAATGAATAAAGAGAGTTTGAGTTGGTCTTGGCGAATACTCCACGACAGACGCAGTCAGTCCGAGAGAGTCCAGGGGCGAGCCTTGAGGCAGTCCAGTCTTGGGCTAGTCTTGGGTCAGCCTTGCGAGAGTCTTGGGGATTTTTTCCCCAGGGCGCTGTGTCTTATAGAGTGCTCGATTGATCGACTAAGACGAAAGCTGAAACGTATTTCGTTGTGTGTGCCTTATTTGACTGTAAAGTTAAAGTGACTTTCCCGATCCCGTACCTCAAGGGGACGAGATAGAGAGACGAGACGAGTTTCCCCCCTGACAAGTGTGGAGACCCAGAAAGAGAAGAGGTTTTACCCCTGATAGTTTCATCTATGAATATAGACGTTTGCACAGTCAGCTGAGTATGTGATAAGCTTGTAAGAATGTATATTGTGTATAATATTTATGTATAGGGAACGTGGGTTGGATAACATGGGGAGAATGTTCTTCCTGTGATGTGAAAAACTGAGATAAATTATCTATGGAGGCGGTTATTCCGACGAACAAGTTTATAATTGCGATGAAATTGGTTTATTTTGGAAGCTGTTGCCGTCGAAGTCGCAAGCAACAGCAAACGAACACAAACACAATAAACAAAGCATCACTGCAATGATCGTGATGTGTTTTAATAAAGAAGACACACTATAAATAAACCCATGGGTGTATATGTGTTTTTTATGGTAAGTCGCGGTTTTTGATTTGGATCCCGACACCCGCGACTTAGCGAGGGCCACTGTATATCGCAAATTGAGCATAGACAGTTAAACCAACAAAAAATATGTAAAATAAAAAAAGACAAATTATGATTCGAACATCTCAATCACCGATATTCAAAATGTATCTGCGACTATAAAAATAATGGAAATAAAGAGTGCATATTCAACTATTCCTGTAGGTGAATCTGGCTGGATAACATGGGGATCATGGTCATCTTGTGATGTCACATGTGGTGGCGGGAGCCGTGTGCGTTCACGTGTATGTTATACTACTGACCCAAGTCAAACATGTCATGGCAAGAGTGAACACATCTCATCTTGCGCAGAATGGAACTGTCCAGGTAAATATTACTCTTCAATTTCAACTTAACAGGACATTTATGTGTTTCTATCACGCACCAGTATATATCTTTTGTCTGCGAGTTGTAATAACACTTACTGTATGTTTGTGTACAGACTGTAACCAGGGATGTCAGCATGGAGTTCTCAACAGTGAATGTTTATTTTGTGAGTGTCAAAATGACGTCATATCTGGTACGACGAAAGACATCGCAGGAAGGCCACTGGAAGGTGTATCGATTTACAGAGCTGAATATCCCGTCGATCGTATAGCAGTGACTGCTGCAACAGGTTACTTTGAAGTCGTGGGAGTCTGCAGCGCTGATTACACTCTGATGATAAAATCCAACAGTTTTGTTGATGCTATTGTCTCCAAGACAAACACAGATAGAAAACGGAGATCGGACGAAAGCAGTGTTCACCTTAACATCACTTTGGAACGTGAAGGTTAGTAATAACACAGTTGTATTTCTACGAATATATCTTTGCCACGACGCGATTTTAAGCTTGTCGTTGATTGATTTTTCAGAGTGTTACTACACCCACCAAGACATTGCCATGCCGGTGTTCGATTTTCGAACCCGACGAAAATGCATGCGATGTTTGTAGATTTTATTTTCTACTACATACAAAAAAATATGAACTGTTGGACTAAGTTTATTTCATCTGGAAGCCTTTAATGTGTATTGTCTTATATCCCCTTTTAGCGCCATAACTTTCCCAAGAAACTCGAGTTTCCTGTGTCATTTGTCTCATTGTTTTGAATGTTCTTTTCAGTTCCTCCTGTGATTGTTAAACATCCACGAAACAAAGTACGTACAGTTGGTCAGAGTGTGAGACTTTGTTGTGCAGCTAACGGAAAGCCGAGCCCAGACTATTATGAATGGTTTGTAAAAAATGTACTCGTATATTTGGTATTGTGACGTTAAATGCGGGGGGGGGCCTTTATGGGGCTTCACCGTATTCAGGATCGGGGAGCTTGTTTTCAATACCGGTCTAATAGTCTTTGTCTTTGGTAGCGTGCTTATCTAATAACTCTCCTCCCTCTCAGCTCGTCCGCTGTCACGGGGTGGGGATCGTTTGGTGAATGTATATCACCACAACTGAGACTGTGCAGAGAAAGAAATATACCAGTAACGATTATAACAAATTAACACAACACAATATATACGGTTTCCTGTACTTTAATGAACAAATAACAGCAGGGGGGTGGGGGTATACAGTACATAAATAGAATTAAAAAGTCTTGATCGAGGCTGCAAGGAACACTCCACTCTCCGGTTAACAGCAATGTACCTGGTTGCGTTCCTTCGTATCTGGCACACTGTCTCAGCAGCTGCACTACAATTTAAACTCGTGCTCTGTGTCCAGGGAGTATCGGCAACTTCACTGCTATCTGCTGCTACTGGTAGCACCGGTACAACGGGAGTAGTTCAGGCAGTGAGCTTCAGTGGTTCCTGTTGATCAGCAGGGGTTACTGCACAGCACGTCTGCATGTGTACCACAGTATAGGGTACAGCTCACTGGAGTCAGGAATCAGCGTCTCAGGATGTTATGGGACCAAGTCAGGTTACCTTCCTGACTAGAGATTTTCCCTTATGTCTCAACTTAAATACCCTAGTTAATTTATGGCCATGCAAATAATAAAATGTATATAACGAAATGATTGGTTATCTCGAAATAGTCGACAAATCAGTGTACAGAGGATGCCAATTTTGGTAGTGGAATAAACCACTTTTAATCCAAGCTCTACCAATTTAAAGTAGGAGACTCGGGTCAATGATGTCATATCTATTTTCATTGCCAACAACACTGGGCTCAGCACATTCCAAAGTATTTCACAATCACCACACCACTATCTGGGACATACCATTATCCCAAAGGGGAAACAGGACGTATGTATATCAAATTTTGCTGACACCCCAATCCAGCTACTGTATCAGCAGTCTAAAAATAAACATGTGCAATGAGTTGTGGCAAAGTATCCAAACATGTGTGCTTTCCACACACACATCCAGGGCTCTGTTCCCTTTTCCAAGTACTTCCCAGTTACAATTTACGTCACATTATTTTCCCCTCACATGGAAGTGGTGAACAATTAATATAACTATTAAAGAATTTAACATGTATAACGAGAGATTATAATAACAAAATATGTTGAGTATATTTCATTTTATTTAAATCCATCAATGAATAAAACTTACGTATGAATTTACCTAATGTGCATGGCTATAATTAAACACTTATTAATGTTAAATATTGACAGGTTTAAGGATTCTATTATACTCGACCAAGATGTCTACCATTACAATGATACATTAACTCTGACAAATCTAGATGCTGAAGATAGTGGTGAATACACGTGTAGAGCCAACAGTGAAGCTGGAGCACAATATTCTTTACCCGCGACTTTGGTAATAGTAGGTAAGAGAAACGTAATTATTATGCAAACAGAAATTCATGTATGGTACATCAGAGACGAATCACACGAAATCACATATTATAACACATGTATTCTGCTGTACTTTCACTCGCTCGCTTCGCTCGTGAAAGTATGGCCGCAGGATACACCGCATCACTCATGAAAATAACTTCAATATGCTTCAGACTTGCAAAAATATCTTGTCTATTTTTTGGTGATTTTTTAAATAAAATGTGGGAAATGGCGAAAGCCTGGTTACTGTGAAATAAACAAGATGCATGATACATTTCAAGATGGCCATGAATGGCGGACAAGTGATTGCTAGCACAACTCGATCGGGAAACTGTCTGCATCGTCCTTGGGTTGAATATAGAATAACTGGATAATCATAGAAGACTGTTCAAAGCTGGCCAAGCTATCGAAGTGATGCATAGCCTTGTATCATTACTACAATTTTGATGTACTCTTGTAATGCCACCAGTATAAAACTCTAAACGAATATTGCGAAATGCAAGCGCTCAAAATGGAAATAAATTATTGAGAATTAACTCCTATTTTGACCTTAGTGATGACACAAGTATATCTTGTTTCTTTTGCTGTGAATTTAATAGAACGTCTAGGCTATACAATTAGTTTGACAGTAGATTGTGACTGAAGTATTTTGTCTTCTAATAAACTAATTGAGAAAGGTCATATCTGTAATGTCCACAAAACGAATAAAACTAAGGGTTAAAAATATAAACATGTAAATTAAATTAGATTGAGATTTTCCACAGATAAGGTGAAGATGAATGAATACTTTATGTTACTTCACTTTACTTTACTTTACTACGGGCAAGTTAAAAATATAGATTGTACATTTCTATCATATAATTAAGTAATATATAAATTGTTTAACTAATTCGATTGTAATTGAGACTGTATTTGTTCTT
Source organism: Saccoglossus kowalevskii (assembly GCF_978046115.1). NCBI lineage: Eukaryota > Metazoa > Hemichordata > Enteropneusta > Harrimaniidae > Saccoglossus > Saccoglossus kowalevskii. The sequence continues at coordinate 21,004,495 of NC_140641.1, forward strand.
ACAAGTTGTAGTAAATGCATATTTATTAACCTTTAGATAATGGAGACACAGGTTGTAGTTCTAAGCCACTGACACATCTAATAAAGCTTCCCACGGGCTGTACTGATGGCTCTGGTTCTAACAGTTACAACATTGGTAAGTGCTCAAAGGAAGTTTGTGCAAGCCAGGAGGATGCAAGTATAGAGTGTGTGAATGCAGAAGAATACTGTTGTTCACCGGTGTTAATTGATGATGTGACTGTCCTATGTGATGGTTTTGATGTATCCATACAAGTAGTCTCAGAATGTGGATGTATGGCTTGTGGACCACCAACAACTAAAGTAATTGGCCGTGCTGGTGGAGTTGATGGTGTTCCATTACCATATGGGGATATATACATTGATGGAGAACATGTCGGACAGACCTCTGCCACTGGCGAGTTCAGCATTGAAGTGTCAAAGGGGAAGAAACGACTTGCTCTAACATTCCGTGATAAGTACAACCTATTCATTGATTCAGCCACAAAAATCATCAATATTTTAGATGAAACAGAAGTGTATCACCAAATCTTCATCCAACGCCTTGCAGACCCTGTGACAATCAGTGCAACCGAAAAGTCAACTGTACCATTAGGTACTAACGGACATATTGAGTTGGATATTCCTGGAGATGGTTTTTACACAGAAGATGGATTGCTATACACAGGTGATGTAAAAGCAACGGTTACCTTCAATGATCCTTCTGATCCATCTGCTGCAGACACAATGGAAAGTGATTTCACCACACGTGATATTGAGGGAAACACACAATTGTTGAAAACTTATGGTGTTTTCAACATGAAATTTCAGGATGAGAGCAGCAACAACCTTCGTGTTGATGCACCGATGGAGATATTCATAAATGCAGACCAAGCTAACATTGATCTGACAGAGGTCGATGATGATGGTAATCCTAGTCTTCGGCTGTGGATTTTGAATCAAATCAGTGGTGAATGGGAAGACTTTGGTGGTTTGGGAATAGTACAAGAAAAACGCAAGAAAAGGGACACAGAGAACTTCTTGGTGGGAAACATCGATGTAACAGGCTATGATCTAAGTGACATTACAATTAATTTAGATAAACCAATGTACTGGAGTTGTTTTCTTAAAGTAAGAGTATATGAAGATGAAGCAATGAAGCAACTGTTGGAAGGAGTTCAAGTAACTGCCATTACTAATGATTTGATTCGTAGGACTCACTCTGAAATAGGGATTGGTGCTGGAATATTCAGTTTCTTCAAAAAGGAAACAACAGATGCAGAAGGAACTGTATGTATGAGGACTTTCTGTTCTCGTGATGAGTTGAAATACTCAGTTAATATAAAGGCTGAACATGGTGATCTTCTCCAACCTGTACATCCAAATGATGTGTCTTCTAGCAAACATCCAAGTCAATGGCCCCAAGACTTACTCGATTCCTATATGTTACCCGAACCATTGGGAACATCTGGCTTTATTACAATGGCTGCATTGACACCACAGGGATTGACTGATAACTATGAAGAGTATACTGTGTATTCGTATGATTATGATGTCATTTCCCCTAGAGATTTTGGGCCATTTTATTGGAACTGGAGAGACTGGGACATGTCAGCTGAACAAAGATGCAAGAGTGCTCCAACTACTGAAAACCATCTTGTGTTTGTAAAAGCAGACAAAGGCTTAGTGTCAATTAATTATGATGGCTATGACATAACTAACATAAATCATTATGAGAATCATCGATCTGTCAGGTCATGGTATCCTTATGAGAGAGAAAATAAGAAGGCATGCTTTATCAAGATACTGGTTGACAGTAGTGATAATGCCCGATTCCGTGCAATTAGTTCTGGTGGAGGCCATCCTGAAATTGGCAGCCAGCAGTATGGTTTACGTGAAGACAGTTCCAAACCAAGCCCACCCAATCCTGACTTATCTAGTAAAACTGCAGCATGCATTGAATTCAAGTGCAGTGGCCCACTTCGTATAGGTCACCCAGTGTCGGATACTTCACCACTGGGAGAGGTAGTAAGTGGTGGGGCAGACACAACGCATTTGAACGTTACTGCAATAACATCTGGATGTCAACTGAAATCTGGCAGTGATGGTGTTAATCCTGGTTTGTTGAGCTTCATTGAATCATATAGTCTTGAAAGCCACATACAACAAGATGATACCAATTTCCAATTCAAGGTTCCAGATGGAAACTCTAATGGACCAACTACAGGATTATACTTTGCACAAGGTGAAGGAATCACTGGCTACGACAATGCATATAAAAACTGCAATGCTGGTGATGATAATGCCCACTCAACAGGCGTCGGTGATAACCCAGATGTTGGGTGGGCACTTCAATATGAATGTAACTAAGTTTTGTGAATATCATACACCAGTCCTAAACAATATGACACCTAATGAACAAAGATAGAGAGACGCCAATTTCTGCGCCAATTATTTACGGTAATTAACACCGATGGGTAACTACTCTCCCAATCTATAATTCGGCATGTTCTTATACAAATTACTTCTGAACTAACACATGCAAATGCGTTTGATCAAAATATCAGTGATGTGGGTTTACCAAGTAGATGGATCAGCACTGCTTCAAGGTAAAATAATATTCGTTTTCAGTAATGTAATATTATTAAGCAGATTATAACACGTAACGATGTCACCAATATTCAAGATTAAAAGCAGTAATTGAAAATATACAATAATAATTATACACCAATAAGTGATTTAACGCAACCTACGCAGAATGTGAAAAACACAATGTTAGTCCTGTCCTAATTTAATTCAGGAGCAATACATTAACCCTTTATTTTTCATTTGACAACTTGTTGTAGTCGTTTCCAACACTTTTCCAGTCTAGGTTGTTTCTTTGTTTGTTTGTTTGTTTTGACTTTTTTGAGATATATTCCAGAATACCATTGCCGATATTTGGGGTTGTTTATTGGATGAATAGTTACCTAAAAAACTAACCATTACTCAAAGTATGTGATTGTTTTATTTTTTCAACAGAGTGGCCTCTTATAATTGTATTTTGTATGATTTCCTTGAGAATGTTAAATGTGATGTTATAATATTGGGGCTGTTTTTCACAGCAGTAAATTTCTTAGCAAGTCAACAATTAAGATATGTATGGCACTCACTAACTGGCAGCTGGAGAAAGTAAGAAATTCGCAGTCCACGGATATATTTACCATGCCAAAAACCATACAACCTGCACGGATAGTTACAGAACGTTTCTTTAAACTTACTAGTTTCGAATTTAGATTTATTTCTGACTTGCTTTAAGGGTAAATGTATATCAGATGAGAGTGGTTGTAAAGACAAATACATTATTGAGAGTTTGAATCCACCTGCTAAAAAGCAATGTAGCACTGCTATTATCGGGTGCGTACATCCGTGCATTTTTATCGCCTGGCAACCATAACCAGTGAAAACAACGGCCGATAATTCTCAAAAAAAAATGTTTTGCTAGTCGTTGAGACTCTCCTAAACAAGGATACCTCTACATGTGCACCATATATCGATTTGGTTATTCAGTAGTGTGTCATAGTTGTGTTTAAGCTGTTTTCGCAACGTTGGCTTTGTTTCTCCGGGCTGCGTTCCACAGCAGCTCGCACAGAGCTCATAGAAATACATGGTACATCGTCTCAGCAACATGAAACGTTTTGTGACGTAGCTTCACCACTGAGAAATGCAGGTATCACGTAGCATGTTTCATTCCCTAGCACGTGTCACACACGTGCGTCAAAGTGTCTGATATTGTGCCACAGGGTAGCCCCTAGAGCGAGCAATAATTGTGTGTGTACTGTAGTATTTGTAGAAATGCTGAATTGTTCGGGTTACGGGCATCGAGTTGCGAAAATACAGAGTTACACAAATGACCACGTCCATATTTTAGAAACCATGCCCACTTTTAAGAAGCCACGCCTAAATTGAAATTCAATGTTTAAATAAAAGTTAACGGGCAACATAGATTTGTCATTTTAACATTAATAACATATAATTTCAATATTAAATCCGTTTTTCAATTAACTCGCTTGTAACGCTTTGGCAAATTGACGAATCACCAGGTAGTATGGGGACGTTCGCATCATGTAAGTCTTCGTTTCCAAATTGTCAACTAATTGTATAAAACACGATGAACTACACTCTCCATAAAAACAGGGACAAATAAAATCATCTATTTTTTTCTAAACAAATGTTAAATGATTTTGTTTTAATTTTCTGGTGGACATAATTGAAGCAACAATATTTAAAAAAATATGTTTAAAAGTTTTTCGCCTCCTCGGTTATTATCACCGATTGTTGCGCTGTAGTTATTTAAATCGTGGATTTTGGTTTCCACCCTGCCTCTGTGCGTATCAATCTCAGACCAGACAGATAAATTATACCTACTCCAGCGTACATCGGGTTTGACCTTTATGACTTTGGGAATCTTGTGCTATCGTGCTACGAATGTAATAGGTTACAGTTGCCCGAACTAGTTTGCAGGGTATACGTCCTCCCATTGATGATGACTGAATGCAGTATGCGTTCTAATTACCTGGGTAACTCTGGACTGAAAGTATCCAATGTATGTCTGGGTACTCTTACATTCGGTGAAGACCCGGTAAGTGACGACCCTTTGTTCATATGTCCCAAATCACTAACCGTTGTCAGTGAATAATGCAATGCCGCCCCACGAACCATGGGTATATGTTGTTGTTGGCATTAGTTTAATATTAAAAGTACTGTTTTTCCCGCAAATATAGACCAGATTGAATGGGGGACTTCGTGTTGTGACATTTTTTAAATGCTCCACCCTTGGGACACAAACATCAGACAAATCACTCGAGATTGTACTAAATGGTGACAGCGGATGGTGACGCTGGGGCACTAAAAACGGCGATTTTCTCAGATACACGTCTGCCTATACGTATTGCCTGGTTGGGGTAGGGGGTCAAAGATGTCATTGACTGAAGCACTATATATAAATGAATACATATTAAATTTGTGGTTAAAACAAATGTTTTCACAATACTAACTCGTGGCTGTAACACCATATACAGTTCAGTGTGCCACACCAATTAATCAATCTCGCTGCTTGACAAGCTTATCAAGGCATAACCTGATGACATTTATCCGCTAATATATGATGCCACTGTTACCAACCTTACCGAAAGGGGCGTTTTCTGTAAATGCTGGAAAGGACCAGACCAGAGCCCAGAATTTCAATTGGATATTAAGCAATTTAAAACATATCGGAAGCACTTATTATAAAAAACAACAACAACAACAACAACAACACTGCAGTCTAGAATGCCAGCAAATGTAGTTATGCCATGCCTACCGATTGTGTCCAGCGATCGACGTTAGCGGCGCTACAGTATTGCAGAAAGGCATAACAAGACAGCGATGTAAAGCAGCGTAAAATGAAATATTTTGTGCGTGTGTATGTGTTTTGTGAATCTTGATGACTATGAGTAAATCAATTCATCCTAATAACCCAAAGCCGTTTAAATTTAGCCAAGATTTCTTCATTATATATAAATAAATATATCCCGCAACACTTAGATAGAAGGCGAATGACAATGACAATTGCCGTCTATTCCGTTTTCTTCAAGCTCCTGCTATCTTCCCATCATCATTAAGACCTGCATGAAAATGTATTGCAGCAATATACTTGATATTTTGTGAAGAATGCTTCTTTTTTATGTGTTATTAAAAAACCCAAAGCTATTTCTGTGGATGGAGATGATATGTTGTGTATGGTAATTAACAAAATGATGTTTATAGTTAGTGTCGCAGGGCACCATTGCATCCTACTATATTATGAAATGCGAATTCCAAATATTGATCGTTTACGCGCATAATCGTCTTCTTAATAGAAATATGGCAGCCTCCAGCGCGAAGATTTACCGGACACCAGATAATAAATTTCGTTAAATCCGTTCTAAACTTTATGGTTTTCGGCATTCCCATGATGTACCCTTGAGAGGAAAAGATGTAGACCGTAAGCGTTGGCATCAACCTCCGCTGCGCGTCAGTCGATACCACCTTTGTACTGTGCATACTCTGCGGTGTCCTCGTAATAACCTCATAATATTTTTATATTTGTGTTGTTTCAAAAATCCGGGTTTCTTCTCCAGAGATTTCCTGTCTATTGTTTATTTGTATATTTTGTCTTTTCCATTGCCATGCAGGTTATGTATACTTCTGTACTAGTCGGTAATTTGGGAATTGGTGTTTTTGGTATTAGTGATTTTCATGGTTTCCGATACTTAAATTTATTGACATATGTTTGCTTTACATTACCAAACTGTTTTATTATAATTCTATAATTGTTATTATTCTGAATAAGGGAATTCTACCTGGACATAGTCTTTCCGCCACATAGACGTCCATGACACAAATAGATCGCCAGGCACCGGGCCTGTGTGTAATACTGCGGGAAATTTCATTTCCGTTAGTGCTTCTTATGCTCTAAATTGCTTAATGTCGATCTGAAATTTTGAACTCTGGTATTTTCTGATTTTGCGCAACGAAGTATATTATTATAAAGGTCAGCACAATGAATTTTGAAGTAAATATCTACTCTTTTTAATTCCAGTTCGAACACCGTCTGTTTATAGGCATATTTCAGACATTCATTGACCGATCTCATTCAAACTTTTACAAAACAACAGTACATCATATTTCACAGATGCGTTCTTGTTATTTGAAGAACGGAACAAAAATGGCCGACTGATGGCTATTTTGAATGTAAGATTTGCTATTTTTGATTTTCGTACGTGTCAGCATAAGTAAATGAATAAATATATGTTTATTGTATGATAACATCATCTTTTACCTCGTACCTGGGCCGTTATCTGTTTCTGTGCCGTTTGTGAAAAATTATGTTGCAATGGTGCATGCAGGATCAAACACCAATATGACAAGTTCGTGGGTAAATAAAAGCACTGGTGCGCCATATTGATGTCTAAATCGAGATAACCTCCATTTGCTACACGATTGGAATTACGAAAGTCATAAGATTTCAGCGATTCTCGGTTAATAGGTTAACTGTATGTTTGGTTGGTCTTTGAAAAGCTCAATTCGTTTTCAAACCGGCTATTCTGAGCTAGTACACACGGAGTAATACGTTATTCCTTGATTTTTCATAATCTATCAATTTACGAAATACTTACTTTTTGAGACATGAATGTGGCCATAATGTTTTATAAATTTGCTTACATTTACATGTTTGTGAATATTAATAAACAGGTTTGTGTTTGGTCTTGTGAAAGGTTCTGAAATAGTATACATGTACAATTGTTTTTCATTCCTGGTAATAAAACATGTTAGTCCGGAAAAACGTTTTAACATGTTAATTATTTCTTAGGAATTGTGGATTTTATTCAAACTTTGGATGAATATTACAGATGATTTTTTATGCACACCTGCTTTGTAATTTGATCGCTATATTTAATTATAATCTACATCTGTCATTGTTAAATTGGCACAGTAACTAAAAACTGGACGGGGATTATTTCATTGACAATTTACAGAAAACTGAAATGACTAGTGTCATTCATTTTTCAGACTGGTCTGAAACATCTCTGGTTACTGTGACTGAGACATACTTCAGATGTGTTTTATTCATGTTTCAGGCACTTTATCTACTAGTTTTAAACTAGTATAATATCGAACGACTGATGCCCACAATTTTTTGGAACATAAATGATTTTGATCTAAAAACACACAGTTAAAGCATGTTTGGAACATGTTCGTAGCTTGAATAAAACATTTTATGTAAACATGTCTGAAACATATTGGAAATATAAATGTTTCAGACATATTTAAAACATGAATACACTTGGTGATCACAATGAACAAAGACACCGACATCAGTATAAAGATTCAGCTTTTATTCCCAACAAAATTCCCAAAATAAATCAAAGCTGAATAAAAAACAAATGATTTAATGAAAATCATGTTCATACATTGTAGATTACATTTATCAAGTAAATCTGATATTTAGAACATTCATTCCTATGCTGAATAGCACATGTCAATCGTCATAACTCATTCCATTGTAATTTCATTGAAAATTACTTGACTCAAACTGTCCAACAAATCGCTACAGCGTCTTAGTTAAGTTCTAGATGACTTCAGGTATTCCTTGCCGACAATTTGGTATGACGAATGGCAGCTTAGTGGTAAAATTTCACCGTTTCTAAACCCCTACCAATCCAACATGGTCGACTCAAGATCTCACAAAACCCCGTGAGATATTGTGAGACTTCATGCAATTAGATGCCTCAAAGTTCGCAAATATTTTAAGTTGTTTTGGGACATATTTGAGACTAGTCTGGTAAATGCCAATAACCAGTTTTGCAGTTTGAATAAATTTCATGAATTGCAAGGTTTTAAAATTTACTGAGGATATCCAGGTCATTTTCAAGTTTAGTCTGAAACATGCCTGCACCTAACAACCTAGTTTTGAACTAGTTTGAAAATAATGTTTTTTATCGGAAAGATTTCAGTCATGTTACAAACAAATCTCAATAGCAGTGCACAATGTCTCAGACATGTTTTAGACATGTCTCCTCATAGAAACATAAACGGAATATGTTTCTGACAAATCTGGGACATGTTGCAATGACCACATTTTGGTGAGGGTAAAGTTTAAAGTCACTTTAAGTACACAGTAGCGCCATGTGATCTGAAATTTCCTAACATTTACCTACTATTTATAAGGTATGTGTTGTAAAATCATTAACCGATAAGTTATTAATGCTGCACTGGAGATAGTTTATAATTGTGTGTTCAGACATATAATTGAATGACAGCAAACTTTACACGTATACAAGGTAATACTACCATGGTGCATTACACTCATTGAGAAAAGGCAGTAGAGGGATTATTTCATAATATAATTTTTTATGTTTTTAGACAATGTGTGAAATGTGTTTTTTTAATGTAGCATGAGTTCCAAAAACTATTGAAATATATAGCACATAATTAAAAAACTAAATAATGCAAATGACACAAAATATATCACTGAGATCAGCTTGTAATGACAATTATTTTTAGGCTGAATAAAAATATTATAAATAAATAACAATTATGAATCGTTTTTTGTATTAGTTTAATACATGAACATATTTGTGTGCAGATTGGCTAATTAAACTGCCGACTTTTATAAACTATCATTATTTTCCACACAAACAGGATCAATGTACCTAGTATCCATACATCTGAGCAAATTATTAGAGGGTAACAAAACATAACGATTATGATTAATTTGTTTGCGAAGTAGCAGTTCAGCGAATCAAAATGCAACAGTACATATGTACCAAGTTTCAATGCATTTGAAAAATTAAATAATTAAGTAGCATGCAATAGTTTGCTATTGCTAATTCATTTGGACAGATTAATTGCATTCAACTAAACACAATATGTAGGCTCCAAATTTCTTGCCAACTAAAACAAATATTGTTACAGAATTGAAACAGAATAAAAGACCAGAAAACTGTTAATTAATGTCTTCTTATTAATATGCACAGCGTAATTTCAAATAATTACCAGTTCTTAACTACGCAATCACTATACATGCCAATCTGTTTGAGAAATTTTAAGAAAATATAAACAAAAATTGGCGGCTACATGAACGTTCAGAATACATGTATGATGTGAACGTATATCAACTTCACTATAATATCATAGTTAGTTACAAGCTTCAATTTCAATTGTATCAGTCATTTGCATGCGTATTCAGTAAAATGTTTCTATACTGTATTTTATTCGGTTTGTTAGTAGTGTCCACGTATTTATAGTCAAAATAAATTGTACCGTAATGATCCAACACACAATGAATGCAATTTTTGGTTGTGTGCGGTTTTTATATAAAGGGACAAAATACAGCTTCTGTAGTTTGATCTTTGTGTTGAAATAAATACTATACAGTGTCATGCGTAAGCAATACAATATTCGGCACTGGTATAGCAGGAGTAATTCAATCAACTATATGTACTTTTATGTTTTCGTTGCAGCTTGGTCGTCCCGGTCAAGCCAATGAAGAACTATCACACCAATTGATAGATCGTTTTGTTGAAAAGGGTGGTAATTATATCGACACAGCAAACTATTACCAGTTGGGACTTTCCGAAAAAAATGTAGGATCCTGGCTAAAGAGGTTTGTATAGATATTGAAATGATTGATTATTAAAAATATTCCATCCTTCCATATATTACATATAATTTGAAACATGTTAGTAGTAGTTGTTATCGTCTTCAGTGTCAGTATCGTAATTGATTGCTATAAACGAAAACTGAGTTGACTGACAGAAACTGAACGCAATTGAAGCATGTAAATATTTACTGGTTCAACGGTACACCACCCGATAATATTAACTCTTTTTTAATCGTTTTTGTTGTAGGAGACAGGACAGAGAGTGATTAGTTATCGCAACTAAAGCAAGAATGGGAATGAACTTAGATGATCCTAATGGCATAGGTCTAAGTAGGAAGCATATAATATGGTCTGTGGAAGAGAGTTTAAAAAGGTTACAAACAGACTATATAGATTTATACCAGGTTGGTGTTTACTGTAATAATGTTAAATAGGATAATATTGTCATTTAGTCATATTCAGTCATTTTGATTTGTGTACTAATGAACCAGCATATGAATGTCTGATAAAAATGTTTTGCTCCCTGATCAACAGTGCCACAACACCAATATTCATTATGTTCGCATTTTTATTCAATCTTTACATCATTTGTGTTTTGTGTTAATCTTTAAAGCGTCTATCATTATGTTATAATTTTATCAAAATTGTATCTTGTTGTTTTCAATTTTATCTTCTTCTATCAATGCAAAAATCTATCACGTAAATCTTCTCACATCGACACTTTCTTCTTTGAAGTAGACCGGGGATGTGAACGGAATTGTGCAGTCGTTCTTCATTTATTATATAGTTATATTGAATATAAAAATACGTCTATAGATCAAAACGAGATCCACGCAATGAAATGTTTTTCTCAATCATTTACACGTTATCGACACAATGTCTATATAGCAAAGATGTATCCGATTCTCTATTTGCGTTGTGTTCAGATGCATATTTGGGATGCAGCTACACCTATTGAAGAATCGCTGCGTACGATGGATGATTTGGTGAGAAGTGGTAAAGTACGATATGTCGGCGTCAGCAACTTTAACGGATAGCAGTTACAGAAAACGGCTGATACTTACGGCTTACTCTTGTTTTGCCGATAACCCACAGGTCAATGACATTTTGGATAAAGTAGAAAGGATAACTAAAGAACAAGGTAAGAGATGCCAGTAGCGTAACACAGGTATTTATATGAGTAATACTGTAACTTGAGTAATAGTGTAATATGAGTAATAGTGTAATATGAGTAATACTGTAACTTGAGTAATAGTGTAATATGAGTAATAATGTAACGTGAATAGTAGTATGACAAGATAAGCATGTGAATCATTATCTTTGTAGTATATACTGGTAAATAATTAGTTTTTGTGATTACTTAAATAATATCAAGATAACAACCGGTGTATCCGATATTTTATAAGTGAACTATAATGCACGAAGTGAATCTGACACAAATATTATAACTTCTTGCAAATTCGCATGAGACAACACTGACAATGTCTTCAAAATATTGTAATAGTGTAATAGGTTCAATACTGTAATATGATGAATAGTGTAATATGAGCAATAGTGAGACATGAGTGATTGTAACATAATGAATAGTGTAACATAACTACTAAATGTAACATGAGTGATACAAAATAGCGTAATATGAGTGTAACAAGAAGAATGCGAGATGAGTAGTATTACTGTAATATGACCAAACGTCTACTATAAACAATAGTGTAAAATGTGCAAATCAGTAACATGGAGAATAGTGTAACACAAGTAAGTAATGATTCCTGTAATGAGTAATATATTTATATGAATAATAGTCACCAACGCCCCCAGAATTAAATTATAGACGGGTAATACAGTAACATGAGAAATGGTGTGACATGAATAAAAGTAGAATAGTGTCAAATTAACCATAAGTCCACTGAAATACTGAATACTATTTGTCTTAGTTCAGTGAAATCTTAATTTGTCTTGTTACATCTCCCATAGTCATATTTTTACTTTCTTGCTGTTATAGGAAAGAGTTATAGGAACAAGTTTCCCTGAGATGGTTACTCCAGAAAGATACTGTGCCATATGTAGTTATTGGAGCAAAGACTTTACAACAACTAAATGAAAATATGGGCGCTTCGTCAGGATGGGAACTAAATGATAGTCAGGTAACTACAAAACAATAAAGACAAATGACATGTGTTTCATTTCTCAACATATCGACTTTCCGATATACAGTATAATTTATTTGAATACTTTGTTATTGGTCATTGTAATTTGCATATTTATTTGACAAAATACAAATGATTTGTCATTGGTCTAGGGTTGTAGGCATCACATGTTGTAGTCATCTTATCCAATTAGACCAATTTCTAATGAGATAACATACATGTATGTACTATGATCAAAAGAGATTGCGCAATTCATGTTACGATTTATATGTATGACTGTATGATTTACCAATTAACATACATGTATGTGCTATAATCATAGCACATTTACGATTGATATTACCATATATGGAGTGTATACGATTTACCAGTTAACATATGAATGTGCTATGATCAAGACAAATTGTACAATTGATATTAGCATATATTACCAGTTAACATAACATATTCCATGCAATGTGATATTAACATACAGATTCTACTAATGTGTTTAATACTTAGCCTATTACTTCTATAGATGAGTGAGCTTGATGCTGCCAGTCAAATGGAGTTGTACCCATACAAGATGATTACAAGAATCAACATGAACAGACACAGACAATATATCTGCAAATAATAAATCACCATTTCATACTCCATATTAGGCAGCCACATAATTGTATTATGAGTGCAAATTGTATTGCACCATATTGTTATTTTAAATGTACTGATAAATAATAATGTATTATAATTATAATTGTTATTTAACAATTGAAGTTTATCATGTTTGGATGGTCGAAAGAGTTTCTTAAGTGGATGTGCAAATAATTTAATGTAATTTACGAATTTCGCTGTCACTCACTCTCTTTAGATTTTCTCGCCTAAATTTGTCTGGATTTTTTTATTATTCAATATTCTTGGAAATGAACCCCTTCTGAAGCAAAGAGCCGATTATAAACGGAACTATTTTGTGAATTTGTGACGAAGGAACTGGTGGTGAAAAGATTATAAAACTGAGCTGTCACTGCTGCCAATTAGCCAATGATTATACGGTGAATTAAGAAATAAGGAAAACAATCCTATTCACTATCATCTAATTTACATACCTTATGAATAATACATCAACAATTATACATAAAACAAAATGGCAATTGCCATGTTATTATTATAAGACAAAAGGTTATATTATATTTCTGTAATCAGAGTAGTTTGTTCAACATTTTTTTTTAATGAAAGCACTGTATAATTGTATGTGCATCTGTAAAAATCACCATCAGTTTATATAAAGTGCTGAATCATTGGTACATGCGCCTGTACATACCAACGACCGAGTGCTCTTGAGCACTTGAACACTCCATCTATAACAAATATTCTTGCATGCGTTATATAGTTGTAGCTTTGAACTGCTTATTAAATTTTATGAAGGTATGAATGTATTCTATATAAAATATTTATAAATGTTGAAAACAACTTGACCAATCACAATCCGTTTACAGATGTATAGCAGTAAACCGGCTATGTTGTATCTTGTTCTACTGGTAGCCAGCACTGACTTGACATAAGCATCACATAATTGTAGGGCCCACGAACCTGAATATACTCATTAATGATATAATGAATAATTATCTACATCTAGCCATAACGACGAATCACACACCATAGTCGGCATAGTTGTTGCCCGAATTTTTTGACTTGATTACCTTCGAGACTTAATTTTACAAGACTACATTACGGGAAGGTGTAAATAACCTGCCGCTTTTTAAACATGGCGGACAGCAAAATGTTATAATTACGCCTATATACTTTCAAGGGGTCAAAAAAATGACAAACTTGTCAGTGCAAGTGTATACTTGCAGTTGCATCCTTTGGTTCATCGTTTCCAACTAAATTTCTTAGCATGGCCTTCGTCACAGACTATCTAGTGTACCGACCTTTTTGGTAGGTTGTTGTGAGGATGCTGTTAGGCATTGTAGACACCAGTACACTCCCGCATCATACAAGTAGATAGATATTTTCTAGATATTTTCTACCAATTGTAAAAGTGTTTTTTGCTGCTTTTACGTTGATTACGCTGGTGAGGACAAAGGGTCATAAACCAGTGAGTTCAAATCTGCTGAAATTAAACCGAGTGAATATTTCTCAACATACGTTGAGCTTTAGTTTAGAGCTTAATATTTAAATTGAGTACTTAGTTGGGTCAAATATTTCAATAATAATACTACCAGGGTGGTTCAATAGACCTGATATTGTAATATTAACTCCTGTGATTCTGCTCACAGTTTGCTTTTTTCATTAAAAAGCCAATTTTTTATTTTGGTCACGTAACTTGCTATGGGGAATTCAATTGTAGTACAGAACTTGTAAATATTGACTTGTAAAGGTGGTGGAATGTGTCCGATAGGAAGGTGTACACATGTAGTTCAAATGTATTGCTTTTATTTAAACACAAATCGAACGCACTCGCCTTAAATGACTACTGTTTGTTAATTATGGATATGTTAATGCAGTTCTTTCCTTTCAAAATCTTACCTCTCAACCGTTTATGCTACAAGATTTTGTAGCTCATAACATCACGGTCCAGTGACGTGTAGTGTAGTTTTTGAATAAATAATAACATGGGTGTAGTTACTTTATAATCTAATATGATTTATTTCAGTTAACATTGCATCATGGGTAACTCGTCATCATGTTGCCAGAAGAATGGCATGTGGTTATCGTTGGGATCGGGTTTGCCGAGTAGTTAACCCCATACTACAATCAATTAGCATAAATCATGACGTCACAATGGGATATGTGCATAAATTAGCATGAATTGTGGTAATGCCCATACCAGGAAGTCTGAAGAAAACGTCACAATGGGATGGTGTCATAAATTAGCATACATTATCATAAACGGCCGTGAAGGGAAATTTTGATGATGACGTCACAATAGGGATAGTTTGAATACATTTGAATAAGTTAAATATGTTTAATTCGAGGGAGTAACGAGCTCGTAGTGAATAAATTAGGATATTTTTTTAATCGGACGAGCATGACGTCACACTCCGAAAGAATTTTATAAATTAGCCGTAGATGGCGCTCACATACACGCACACACACCTATTCGCACATGAATAAAATACAAGGTTTTTTGCAAACTAACGGGGTTTATTACATAAAAAGAAGTAACAATGGATGAAGTATTTACATGGAGTATATATTTATGGTGTGGTTGAGTTTAGATAAAAGATAAAACATATTTTAACATATATATTTTAACATATATAAACATGTATAAAAACTTTTATCTACAGGGCAATACACAGCTTCAAACTTTATCAGACCTGGAGCGTGAATGTGGTTTTATAAGCAGGTGTGTACTAAAAAACTATACAATTAATTCGTTTGATATGCGTGAGAAGATTAGTAAACAATATGAATATGAATACTAAAAATAGTACAACGCTTATTTTTCAGTGAAAACGACATACCTGAGAATTCGCCTACGAATGTTAGTGCTTCATAAGTTTATTATATATTTATTTATTTAATTACAATACACGACGTTGTATTTTTTCCATACATGTAGTTTGAGGTCTCCAGGCAGTAGTATCGCTACTACAGATTTTAATCAGGGGTTGAAATTTCTTATTAAATCTGGCTCCTGCTCCCACGTAACGCAAGTATGCTTGGTAAAACACAATTTTTTGCGTGTATGTGAGGTCAATTGAATTTCGTTTTTTTCTTATTTTTTTTCTTTTTATAGCTCACAAGTACAGAATTTGTAACACCCAAGACCCCAGTGAAAGGTCTGAACCTTAGATATGGAGAAATGAACACGCCTACCCACCCTCCGAGTCCAATAGATCCTGTTAACCATTCATCCACCTCAGGATATCAACGTGGTGGTCGTACCGAGGAAGGTCGAACCCTCTACATCCAAAGGTACAACGAAATAGAAGGTACATGTATCATCTTGGACAGAAGCAAGATAACTCCCAATCCATGCTTCAGAGCTCTCGCCAAGCTAAATCTCAACTCGTTCTGGGTAAAGCCGGGACAGAGGTCGAACTTTGGACGGAGCACGTAGTAGCAACGGTCACCGAACTGTTGGAAATGTTGATGGATAGTACAAACGACGTCACAGCTCTTTCATTTGTTTCTGACGAAATGGTTCTTGTCTAGCATTGCGATAAAGAAAACTACATTACCGAAGTACACAATACGAATGTTATACTGGCTGCCATGACGACGAGCTATGCTCAACTTAAACTCTACAGTGTTATGGAGAAAATAGTTGCAGAGCATTGTACTTTGACACAGATTCCATCTTTTACATCCAGCGAGCTCGAGAATGGGATCCGCCGACAGGTGATTATCTTGGGGATCTGATGAGAGAAATAAGTCCAATGGATAATTACATTTCACAATTCGTATCGAGAGGACCGAAGAATTATGCATACCAACTACACAAACAAGACAAAAGTGGGAACCAGATGGTGTGTAAAGTGTTGGGTTTACCCTCAATTACAGAAATCAACTGGAAATTAATTTTGACTCCATGAATAGACATATCCTCTACACGTCAAAGAACCCCAAAAAATAACGTGCAATGGAGGTAGAGTATTCAATAGAGAAGAAGTTAAAACGTACAGTTTAGTGTATGATAAATGAGTGATACAAGATGATTACTGTATCTTCCCATACAGCTTCTAAAAAACTATAAATACATATCAAGATCGTCGTTTGCGCTCCATTCTATTTGAACTTTGACAATCACATTGACATATTGGCTCTACCAAATCTACGTGGTTTTATCACTCGTCCATTCTGGCTTATGCACACTGCCTTATCTTGTTTTGAACTGGATGCTGAACAAGTACATTGAAAAACGTAAAAAGAGACACAAAAACGAGCGAGGTCCTATCATATTGTCATGAATGCAAGATTGAAACATCTATACACCTCTCTCGTGTGTGGTTCTGCACATTCTAAGAAGACGTTTTTAGTTCAACAGATACAAGAACAATGTGACAGCATCATATCCCACACCGCCAGACGTTATCTATTGGTGTTATGGCAAGTTTCAGCCAGCCTCGAAGGGATACCAGATATTAGTTGAATAATCGACCTTGCTACAAGAAACTTGTTGGTGATAGATGATGTGATGACAGAAACGATATACAAATCACCCAGTTCTTCATGGAGGGATCCCACCATCGAAACTTATATTTCATCAGGACAGGCAATCTAGAATCATCAAGTTTCTTCGGGAGGCAGTCACCGATATCACCCAAGAACCTCACATATACCTCCTCGTGGATCTGACAACCCTGAGGAAGTACGCATTTGAACAAACATTCTTTCATCTGGAGTACCGATAGTGTATGTGAGAAAGGAATAATTTTCTCATGTTCTCTCCTTATTGCACAAGGCCAACTCAAAACAACAAAAGGGGTTAATCGATGATAATCGATAATCCAATAGTTACTTGATACAGTGTATGTGCGAATGCTCACTCAATGTGTTGAAAGGAACCGTCCAGCTATCACCTAGTCAAGAAGAAAATTGGTGCTGTACGTAAAACATCTCCGAACACTGTTCAATAAGAAAACTCCAGTCAAGAAGAAGAACAAATTCTGGTTCAGAAAGAGGGTTTCCTGACCGCCTTAATTGCTCCCTTAATTTCGAGAATAATCCCTCCCCTACTAGGTCTTAAATAGATGAAGATGATGGATTTAGTCCCTGCTGAGCTTTTATCTACCATCCAAAGCCAGAATGCTCAAATGACGAGACCTGTGGTGAAATCATTGACTTTGCTGGATGACATGAAAGACATGAACAACATAATGCAAATGAGTTGCCGAAGGACGAGAAGATCAAACTGTACCAACAAGTTCTGCGCAAGTACTTGTTATTGCCGGAGAAGGAAAATGAACCGATTCCGATCTCCGTTACACGGCAATTACCCAACGCTGTCGCCATAGCTGGTCGGGAATGTCAACCCGACAAAGATGGTGGGCCATATCAAATTACATCCAAAGTCTTACAAAGTGTTCCCAAAAACAAGAGTCAAACAGAACCAACTAGTCAACTGGGGTGAAAAGAGTGAATTAACCATTGATGGAAAATCTGTGCCAGGCATGCATACAGTCGATTTAGTCAATGATTTCTTGCGTAAAAGGAAAAATTTTAACCCCACAGGCTGGCGAGAATTTGCTGAAGTTCTGAAAATGTCAAACAATTCTCAAGACCTCGTTGGCAATACGAATCGGTGGTCTTACATGCATAGCAACACACTCTAAAGGAAAGTTCCTCAGAGACGCGGTTCCAATGTGGTTTCAACGCCCATTCATCCTCAAAACACTTGGGTGACGTATTAAATAGAACCTAGTCGTACTGCCTCAATCTCATATGAGGAAGTGGTTGGGTAAACAGGATGCATATACTCTGCACAAACCCTCTAGACGGTCCTTTAAATAAAGGAGGGTAGTGGTTTTCCAAGTGGACGAGCAGTGGGAGGCCGATCTATGTGATCTTCTCGATATCAAGATACAACAGAGGATACAAGTACCTTTTTTTCAAAATATGCTTTTGTCATACCTTTAAAAGACAAAAGAGGGGTGAGTTTGATCAAGGCTTTTCAGAAAATACTTGAGAAGGGGCATCGCCCGACGTTTTGACAGACAGAGGACAGAGGAACGTAATTCACCAACAGACTCTTTCAAAGTTACCTTAAGAGCGAAGACATTAAGTTTTTTACTACAGGCAATGAGACTAAAGCCAGTGTTGTGGAGAGGTACAACAGAACCACCAAGGGAAAAGTGTTCAGATATTTCACGAAGAACAACACGTTATCTGCCGGTATTAGACGATATAGTACACACCCATCACGGATGTATAAATACCAAACCCTCACTTTTTACCTACGCAAACCAAAAACAGATTAGAGACGTATTGAAGGTGGTCTAAGGGCTGGGGAAAAGGGGAAGAAGAA
Organism: Saccoglossus kowalevskii; assembly: GCF_978046115.1. Lineage (NCBI taxonomy): Eukaryota > Metazoa > Hemichordata > Enteropneusta > Harrimaniidae > Saccoglossus > Saccoglossus kowalevskii. Next base: position 21,023,755 of record NC_140641.1, read on the forward strand.
GAAGATTAATAAATTCAACGTCGGTGACACAGTCAGAATCAGTAAAACATACCCGTTTGCAAGAAAGGATACTTGCCAAATTGGACTGAAGATGTATTCACGATTGATGGACACCTCAACACAGATTACAACGGTGAAATGTTGGAAAGTACTTTCTACAAAGAAGAACTTCAGAAAATTGTAAAGAATAATGATGCATTGTACATTGTGGAGAAAGTGATTTGCAAGAGAAAGTGGGGCTTGCAACGTTTATAAATATGGCTTACAAACACAATGACCTGATTCATTTCAAAGACCATCATGTCGGGCAAGATTTATTTTATTTATGCACTGTCAAACTACTGAGAACGCTTTCATTAGATGGCAATTGGGAAGTAATGTTGGCTGACATCCACTATTCACGGTACAACATCGTACATGAAGAAAATAGGATCTTCAACTGAAATTGAATCTGAGCTACTACAACTAGATCGATTTTAGATACGATCTGAGAAAAAAGGTCTGCCAGATGAGATACTGATGACATTTAAATTGAGGTCAAAGAGAGTGGACGTAGCAGTCGATGAAAAAGCTTGTGTAAGCTTGATGGGTGGATTGGTCAAACTGTTAGGATTTCCCTTAAATACAACAATATGAATGAAAGACATATTAGTCCCTACTTTTCCGACGTTAAAAATTTGTACTCCCACTATGTGTATTGTAGTATAGCCGAACACCAAATGGTCGGTGAGATCTCTGTACCTCTTAATGAATGTTCCAAAGTAATCTCTCAGACGTGCTTTGACTAAACATGTTGAATTTTATTATGTATGTCATTCATATATGTCAAATCTCAAGCACTTCGGCAGGCACCAGCTACTGTCAGATGAAGCTAAAAAGTACTTGTCCCTAGATAGGCCCTAACTAAGTCTTTAACAAGTCAAGTCACAACAAGACCGTGGTACCACCAGACAAGCAAACGATCTCATATATGGTGTCACCATTCCACACATGTTTGTTGGTGTTCATCATCAGTTGCCTTAAAACAAGCGAGATGAGGGTTTTAATTTAATTTAGCCTAGTTATGAAATAATATATTCAGCCAGACATTCCCACTGGGCAGTTCCATATCTTTTGTACATGCTGCAGTGAGATAACATGCTAAGAGCTTTGTTTAGCGGTTTACAATTATTCTCAATTAGGTATTCTGGACAACATGGGCTGAACCTAGACACCTGTAAATACTGAAGATTGAAAAAGTAAACAGTTGACCCATATTAACCCTATTCAGTTGCATGCCTTTGTATTTCTAACTATTTGACGTCGCCTCATTGTGAATTGCTCGGCGAATGCAAACAATGAATGGTCAGTTATTATGAATACTGAATGCAAACTCGTCGATTGCACGACATTTTGTCAACATGTTTGGTTTCTATTACATGTCCTTCCCATAACACTTATTAGAAACTGTAAATAAATAGACACAGTTTTATTAGAAATAATTAATAATTCTACCAAATAATGTTACTTTTTTCATATTTGTTTGCTCATGTTTGCAATACACAGAACCAAATAGTCACAATGACATGTTTGTGCTGTGAGAATATTTCTCTCGGTTTCGGCAATGATATTAAAAGCAAGTAATTTTTAAATCGCAAGTACTCATGTGATTCACTGTAGTCATGTAACCCGATGTTTAAGTTATTTGATATAGAAGGTTACAAGGGTGTGTTTATCGGGATCTCAATAAATTGATCAATATTGAATAAAACAACCTCTATCAGTTCTTAGAGCTATTTTGCATGAATAGGGAATGCCCTACATTGGACACATTGTAATTTGCATGATATTTATCAATTCATCGTACGAAATGAAAACTAGTGAGAAGGTGAGCTGATTTCTGAATGCTGATTTCTGACTCCAGCAACAGGCATACGCATGCATACATTAGTATTCCTTGCTGATCAACATGAATCACTTCAGCCCACTGCCTGATATATTCGTGTTGGACAGGTGCTACATAAAGGTAGCAGACGGTAGCATTGCGGTTGCAAATATTCTTTTTAATAATTTGTAGTGTAGATGTTTTTTTTCAATGTGACAGAAAAGTGTGGAGGCAGAAATCCACATAGCTAATCACTCTATAGTGGAAATTTCCTAGCTGCCTCGATCAAGATTCTGATTTAATTCATTCACTCATATCCCACTCAAATGTAGTTTGACTAGCGCCAACAGTGTCCGTTTATTAATAATTCCCATACTATGTTGCTGTAATTTATTGTATTCCTAAATAGGCATATTTTTTGCAGGCGTGTATCAATAGATTTGCATTGTATATAAGCTTTCAACTACTATATACGGAGTAGCACTGCAAAAACCCACTTCGGTATTCACGTCACAGTATGCTCTTGACGCATGGAGCCTGGAACACCCACTGCATACAATCAATTGTGAATTACAATTTACCTTTTTTGCGGGGTAACCATCATCAATGAGATTTGTCACTCAAGCCTCATTGATCCTTCTAGACATTATGTTCGTATTCGAAGCCCACACATAAGCGACGTTACCAGATATATACACAAGTTAACTAACCACAGAAACCCAAATACGGAGATTTCAAAGGATTTGTTAACACTACAACCATGCCATACGCTGTAACATGCATACACAATTACGATTTCTCTATTACACTGGGTTTTGGGGGCCGAAACAAAAACATACGTTTACTATGTGTTTACAAACCTGTAATACTTATCATGGGTATCAACACACATGTGTCATTGTACAATGGGTCACACAATAACGTGTACATTCTGAATATTGTACTGAAACACAACAGTTTTTAGTTATGATCTAATGTGGTTATATCTTCAAAAAAACGCCATAAATGTCATAAACTTATAGATTATTGTGATCATACCAATTAATCATATGACGTAAAAGCGCACTCATGCATTGAATATAACACTGAATCATCATGGACGAACAGTTGTTATCACCCTCATTAAATAGAATATCTGTAAAATAACACACTGTAAAGTAGATGTATTGAGTCAGCATTCAGCTAAGTATGTGAGTTGGCTATACGATGTTACCATGCTAAATTCTTTACTGTGTGAGATGTTAAAAATATATTGTTTCCATATTTCTTATTCTTATATATGTTGCACCAAACATTGACTTAAATAAACAAAGCAATTTAAAAATTGAAAACGTGACGATAACATTTATTCGTATTGTCGATTGTTTTAAATAATGTTTAGTTTGGAGGATATATTATTATTAGAATTATTAAATTTAGGAACAATGTGAGCTTCAATGCTTGCTGATATATGTATTTATTTATGTGAAACAACAACAATGTACTTATATTATTATCAGATATTCGGTTGTATGGATGGTTTGCTTTCTGTGAACAATCATAATGTTATGGATTATATTCCAGATTTTTCTTGTGAATCATCTATTTATATTGTGTATTCAAATCGTATCACACCCTTACAGAATTATTCCACTCCCAAAGTGTATGTTTTTTACTCCGTTTTTCTTGTTTGTATTTCATTAAATCGACAGCTATAAAAGATGAAACACCAAGTGCCAGCACAACTGTTCCTACACAATATGGAAAACCACCGCCATATATATCAGGTAAGTCTTCGTTCTAAACCCATGTGGTGTATATCATCCCAATACAACACGTGGGGAAAATAGATCTACTACGATTCCGATAAATTCAATGGTTCGGCGAATCTTCTCCGTTCTGTTTACAGGCATACGTTTATTGCGTATTGAAAACACCACGAGTAAGTGTGGGTTTACCAATAGTAAACGTACGAGTATTATGAGATTAGCAGATATTCATCGTAATGTCGATGGTAAAACTATGTGGCACTACCTTGACTTGGTTTTATAGTCGTTTTGTTTTGTGCGAATGAAAAATGTGCCGATGATAAGTTAAGAAAAAACGACTCGGGTGCTACATCTGTGAATATATCGGTTAGCACAGTCAGCTGAGTATGTGATACGTTTGTAAGATTATATATTGTGTATAATATTTATGTATAGGAAACGTAGGTTGGATAACATGGAGAGAATGGTCATCCAGTGATGTGACATGTGGTGGCGGGAGCCGTGTGCGTTCACGTGTATGCTATAGTACCGACCCAAGTCAAACATGTCATGGCAAGAGTGAACACATCTCATTTTGCGCGGAATGGAACTGCCCAGGTAAATATTACTCTTCAATGAAATACATCATTTAATACAATAACTGAACGATGTTATTTTATTTCATCACGCACCAGTTTATATCGTCCGTCTGCGAGTTGTAATAACACTTACTGTATGTTTGTGTACAGACTGTAACCAGGAATGTCAGAATGGAGTTCTCAACAGTGAATGTTTATTTTGTGAGTGTCAAAATGACGTCATATCTGGTACGATGAAAGATATCGCAGGAAGGCCACTTGAAGGTGTATCAATTTACAGAGCTGAGTACCCAGTAGATCATGTAGCGATGACTGGTACATCTGGTTACTTTGAAGTCGTAGGTGTATGCATCGATGATTACTCTCTGGTGATAAAATCCAACAGTTTTGTTGATGCTATTGTCTCCAAGAAATTAACAGAAAACGGAGATCGGACGAGGGCAATATTCACCTTGACATCACTTTGGAACGTCAAGGTTAGTAACAATATATACGTAACTCGAATGAATCTCGTAGAAAAGATATAACTATAGAATGTTAAGGAGTCCATTGTATATGGCCCAAGTTTTCAGAGTAACACTTTTGTCTCCTTCTTATACCTATGAAATGACTAGCTTCAATACATACACGTTTTCCCTCGAGTCTATATCAACTGTTGGACATATGTTTATTGTATTTGGAAGCCTTCAATGTGTATTGTCACATGTAGACCTAAACCTCTTTCTACGCCATACTTTTCCAAGGAAACTTAATTTTATATTGTTTCGAGTGTCATTTCTGTCATTGTTTTGAATGTTCATTGTTTTGAATGTTCATTGTCATTGTTTTGAATGTTTTGAATGTTCTTTTCAGTCCCTCCTGTGATTGTTAAACAACCGCGGGACAAAGTACGTAGAGTTGGTCAAAGTGTGAGTCTTTATTGTGCAGCCAATGGAAAACCAAGCCCAGACTATTATGAGTGGTTAGTATAAATATACACGGATATTTAGTACTTTTCTTTTACATGGAAGTGGTGAACAATTAATATAACTATTAAACAATTTAACATGTATAACGAGAGATTATAATAACAAAATATTTGAATATATTTCATTTGATTTAAATCCATCAATGAATAAAACTTACGTATGAATTTACCTAATGTGCATGGCTATAATTAAACACTTATTAATGTTAAATATTGACAGGTTTAAGGATTCTATTATACTCGACCAAGATGTCTACCATTACAATGATACATTAACTCTGACAAATCTAGATGCTGAAGATAGTGGTGAATACACGTGTAGAGCCAACAGTGAAGCTGGAGCACAATATTCTTTGCCCGCGACTTTGGTAATAGTAGGTAAGAGGAACTTTATTATGCACTAACGATCAGTATTTCATGTATGGTACATTGAAGTAGAAGTTGAAATTGACATATAAACTTGGATTGTAAACATAGAAATATAGATTACCTTGTTTATATTCCTAATTCGTTAAATGTTCAAGTGTGATATGTTGAAGTCTAAAAGAATGTGTTCATAGCATCTCCATGTCAGAGACATGAATGGCAGAACGTCTGTTTCATGAATCACAAACTCACTAAACATATTCTCTTTTCACCATGACCATTTGATTTACCGGTGAACTATTTAGATGAGTGAAGTCGTAAGAATAAGAGATGTATATTTCCAGTGAGATATGAATAGGAGAAAATATATATTTCCATTCGGTTATATGATACATGACGTGAGGCTAAACTATACTTTTGTTCAAAATTCTTAGACTTCACACTTGCATATGCCTGCTTACAGACTGTTTCTTTTCGGGGTGTATTTCAATAAAAAATGAAAAAAACAATATTTCGTGAGTGTTTAATTAACAAAAATCTTATTACTTCATAAGCCAGGTTATCGCAAAACAAAATACTTGTGTCACTCATCCACAATCTCTCGTTAGTGATGCATTGATTGGTAGTGCTAGATTAGTGAAACATCGACATTTACTTGCAATGCCACACAAAATCACAAAGAATATTACGAAACACAAGTATACGAAATTGATATAAAACATTGAGATTTAACTCAATTTTTAGTGCGGGTTGGTGTGATAATATTGAGCGTGTCAATCATTGCTTCACTCTCTGAACCGGTGACAATCACCAACGTTGGCGCACGAACCCGTTAAAAGAAACACAAGTCTCGTGTTTGTTAGTTGGTAAATTTGAAGAATATGTACAGTGACAATGAGCAAATATTAAATTTGTGCTCATTTTGGTGTAAGACAGTTAAACTGTGACCAAATGTGACTAAACTATTTTATTTTCTACTAACCATATTACTGTTCTAATAAACTAAGTGTAAAATAAGCTTATTAATTAATGTTATTAACATTAAAGCTTTTTTATTGTCTTATCAAACGGGATGAATCAAAAGTTGCTGCCTTAAAAACCTGAGTCTTTAATAGAGAACCAGAAAACATTTGAGTTACAATAATTTGAACTAGTTTCATATTGTACACGAAGAACTTGAAGACGAACGAAAACTTTTACCTTTATCTAATGCTATGGGCAAGTTGAAAATATACTTTGTAGCAAAATTGCTATTAGATGAATAATTAATATATAAACTGCAGCTGTATAACTAATTTGAATGTAATTGACACTGTAATTCTGTCTATATTTGCTCTGAATACGAGTTATAATAAATATACATATTTATTAATCTTTAGATAATGGAGGTACGGGTTGTAGTTCCAAGCCATTGACACATCTTGTAAAGCTTCCTACAGACTGTACTGGTGGCTCTGGTTCTAACAGTTACAACATTGGTAAGTGCTCAAAGAAAAGTTGTGCAAGCACTGAGAATGCAAGTTTAGAATGTGTGGATGAAGAAGAATATTGTTGTTCGCCCGTGTTAATTAATGACGTAACTGTCCCATGTGATGGATTTGATGTATCTGTACAAGTAGTCTCAGAATGTGGATGTATGGCCTGCGGACCACCAACAACTAAAGTAATTGGCCGTGCTGGTGGAGTTGATGGTGTTCCATTACCATATGGTGATATATACATTGATGGAGAACATGTCGGACAGACCACTGTCACTGGCGAGTTCAGCATTGAAGTATCAAAAGGGAAAAAACGACTTGCTCTCACATTCCGTGATAAGTACAACTTATTTATTGATTCAGCCACAAAAGTCATCAACATTTTGGATGACACAGAAGTGTATCACCAAATCTTCATCCAGCGTCTAGCTGACCCTATAACAATCAATGCAACCGAAAAGTCAACTATACCATTCGATACTAATGGAAATATTGAGTTGGATATACCTGGAGGTGGTTTTTACACAGAAGATGGGTTACTATACACAGGTGATGTAAAAGCAACGGTTACCTTCAATGATCCTACTGATTCATCTGCTGCAGACACAATGGAAAGTGATTTCACCACACGGGATATTGAGGGGAACACACAGTTGTTGAAAACTTATGGTGTCCTGTCATGGTATCATTATGAGGGAAGCAACAAGAAAGCATGTTTTATCAAGATACTAGTTGACAGTAGTGCTAATGGCCGATTCCGTGCAATTAGTTCTGGTGGAGGCCATCCAGCAGTTGGCAACCAACAGTATGGTATACGTGAAGACATTTCCAAACCAAGCCCACCCAATCCTGACTTGTCTAATAAAACTGCAGCATGCATTGAATTCAAGTGCAGTGGCCCACTTCGTACAGGCGATCCAGAGTTGGATATTCCACCACTGGGAGAGATAGTAAGTGGTGGAGCAGACACATCAAATGTGAGTGTTACTGCAATAACATCTACATGTAAACTGAAATATGGCAGTGATGGCGTTAATGCTGGTTTGTTGAGCTTCATTGAATCATATGGTCTTGAAAGCCACATACAACAAGATGATACCAATTTCCAATTCAAGGTTTCAGATGGTAACTCTAATGGACCAACTACAGGATTGTACTTTGTACAAGGAGAAGGAAGAACAGGTTTTGACGATGCATACAGAAACTGCCACGCTGGTGACGACAATGCTCACTCAACAGGCGCTGGTGATAAACCAGAAGTTGGATGGGCGCTACAATATGAATGTAACTAAGCTTTGTGAACAATATGACACCTGACGATCAAAAATAGAGAAACGTCAAGCTCTGTTTAATTTAAGAGTAATTAACACCGATGAGTAATAGTATAATAGTATGATTCGGCATGTTCTTCAACATATTAATTCTGAACTAACGCAGGTAAATTCATAAAAAATATATGTTTTGGTTCAGGGCTGAAAAGAATGATGGCCTATCATGTAGACTGACAAGCACTGTTTCAAGGTAAAATAACATCCTTGTGCAGCACGATAATAAAGTATTATTCAGAATTCATTAATCACGAAAATATATCAATACCAATATTCAAGAATTGAAAGCAGTAACTGAATGATAATTATATATGCTTAGTGAAAAACTAGAATGGAGATTCATCCCAATGTTAGTCTTACGCTGATGTAAATAAGAAGCCATGCACACCCGTCATTTTTCATTGCACAATATGTTGAATCATTAGCCTATATGACTTTTATGTAGATGATGTTAATAATATTTTCCTTCCGGGTTATTTCTGTCTGTTTAACCATTACTCAATAATGGCCTCTTAAGAAGTATTAACAAATAAAATGTAATCTTTTCTAGACATTTAAAATTTTGTTTTGCATATTTTTGACCTAATGGATGTTAAATGTGATGTTATACCCATATTTGGCACCATAAAATATTGTGGGCTATTTTTTAAAATAAATTCCACACGTCAACAGTCCGGATATGTATGGCACTTACTGGCAGCTATTGACGTAATTGAATTATTGTTGAGCCATATAATCTTATTTGCCTTTTTTCAACGTAGATGGCGTTCACTCAATAGTCGCTACTATCACTTATTGATTCCTCGTTTGTAATTGTTTGTTTTGTTGGGATTGCCCAGGGTATATTTTGTGGTGAACTTGACACTTTTCATTTCATTGTTTACCATTAAAAAGTTAACATCTTAAATAGTGCTACTAATTAGTTTGACGCATCCATATGTAACGATTAATTACACACATAAGGTGGAATTGTGTAAGCTATCTGCAGATTTGAAATGCAGTCAGCAAAGGCGGTTAAATAAATAAATAAATAAATAAATAAATAAATAAATAAATAAATAAATAAATAAATAAATAAATAAATAAATAAATAAATAAATAAATAAATAAATAAATAAATAAATAAATAAATAAATAAATAAATAAATAAATAAATAAATAAATTTCAATATTAATTTCCTTTTTCAATTAACTCCCTTGTTACGCTTTGGCAAAACCACGAATAACCAGATAGTATGAGGTACGTCCACGTAATATAAGTTTAAAAATTATCTCCCAAGCTAATTCCCGGTTCCTGAATTGATATCATTTACGCGCTCATCGTTATACAATAAAACTATCTTCAAGCCTTTTGTACACTATTCTACCTAAGCAAGAATAACAACGTGCAAATTATCCTTGGCTATAGCGTAATATTTTTTATAATTTAATATATAAGTTGAAAAACAATGTCACGGCCATATTTCACTGAAATCCACACGTACCATTTCTACTTCAGTCCATTTTCTCTGAAAAATCATCCTTTTCAACAGGAAACGGCCGTCTTAAATAGTTTGTCTGCCATCGTTAGCCACACTCACTCCACTATCTTTTGAAAAAAACAATTTAAAATATGCTCCTGATTCTTGCGGGTTGCATGTCTACGGGTGTTTTTTTTTTTTTACTTTTTACTTTTTATATTTTGTTCTACTGTCACCCATTGCTAGCGAAATTACATTCCCGACTCCAGAATTATCGTCAGCGCGGAGTAGAAATTGGGGAATCGGGAATTGTATAAAACACGATAAACTACTGTCTTTAAAATGTTCACAACCTAATCAAAGCTTAGCATTTTCTCTATTTTCTAAACAACTGTTAAGGGATTTTTCTTAATTATTTTAATTTTCTGGTGGCAATGAATATACTTGTGTTGTAAAATATGTTTTTAAAATGCAGTTTCTGGCCCCCATGGCTATTATCGCCCATTTTTACGGAATAGAATAGACTACACCTAAATCAACGTCAGGACGTCAGGATTGATCATAGGAAATTCATGCTTCGAATATAACGATAGGTTACAGCTGCTCCAACTAGTTTGCAGGATATACAGTTAAAAGATGCAGTTCAGATTTGTTTAAGGTGAAGCAGTATTAAACAATGCCTGTACAGTTTTATTGACAAAGGGTATGAAGAATTTTGAGCGAGTCAAAATACAAATAAAATAATATACTTTTTGTTATGCAAATGAGGTTATACAAATCCCATTCAGAATTGTTACCTTTCAAGTTGAAGTATCCAACTACGGCCAAAATATTCTGTATTCACCTGTCGTTTTCCAGAAAAAAACATTAAAATTCTAGTAGGGGTACGAATAATTCTTTTTTTTAACTGTACATGTACATCCTCTCATTGACGATGACTGAATGAAGCTTGCGTTATAAACACCTGGATAACTCTGGATGGAAAGTATCCAACATATGTCTGGGTATTCTTACATTCGGTGGAGACTCGGTAAGTGACGACCATTATGCTCATATTACGCAAATCGCTAACCGTTTGTCTGTGAATAATGCAATGCCTCCCCACGAACAATGCGTATATGTTGTTGTTGCCATTAGGATAACGTTGATATTAAAAGTACTGTTTTTACGCAAATATTGACTTACCCTGGGCCGGTTGAATGGAGGACTTGTGTTTTAACAATTTTTAAATGCCCAAATCCTCAAGAACATCAGACAAATCTCAGACTAAAAACAAACAAACGCCACTAACTTATTCCATACCTATCACTCGTGCTTCTAATAAATGGTGACAAGCGAATAGTGATATGGACCATGACGTGCAATTATTATCACCCCGTATACCTTCCACATCTGCATATACGTATTGCTTCGTTGGGGTAGGAGGGAAGGATGTCATTGAATGAAGCCCTAAACAATTATGTAAATAAATATATATAACACATGCTTATGTCTAAAACAAATATTTTCACAGTACGAACTCGTGGCTATAACACATGCACTGTTTAGTGTGCCACACCAATTGATCAATCTCTCTGCTTGACATTCATCCGCTAAAACATTGTGCACTGTGACCACCCTTACGAAAATGGTTTCATGTAAATGCTGGAAAGAGAAATAACGACCAGAGTCCAGAATTTGAGATGGTTATTAAACAATTTAAAACATATCGCACTAACAAAAAAAAGAATCCAGAATGCCAGAAAATGTATTTACGTCATGCCAACCGATTGTGTCCATCGACCGACGTTGGTGGTGCCACAGTATTCTGAAAAGAACAGGACAGCGATGTAAAGCACCGTGAAAACCGTTTTGTACGTGTGTATGTGTTTTGTGAATTTTGATAGCTATGAGTAAATCAATTCATCCTAATAATCCAGAGCCATTAGAATTTAGCCAAGATGCCTTCTTTATATATGATTAATTCAATCCCCGCAACACCTAGATTAAGTAGAGGCGAATGAAACATCGGTGCACGCATCAATTGCAGTCAATTCAGTTCTCTTCAAGCTCCTGCTCTATTCCCATCATCATTAAGACCTGCATGAAAATGTATAGCAGCAATATATTTGCTATTTGGTGAAGAATGCTTCTTTTTTATGTGTTATTAAAAAACCCAAAGCTATTTCTGTGGATGGAGATGATATGTTGTGTATGGTAATTAACAAAATGATGTTTATCATTTGATGTTTTTTATGCAAACGCTCAGATTCGCAGTGCATAATTGCATCCATCGTCCGAATTGCACAGTTTCGGTAAAGCCGGCCATTCATAATCGGCTCAAAAATCTGTACGTGATCGTGTTAAGAAAAATTGTAATTCAGTGCAGCTAAACTGAGTCATTTTTTTCACGGGTCCTGTATGCCCACCATATTGATGTCTAAATCGATTAACTTGCAAAACAATTGAGTTTACTAAATCCTGAAGATTTCAAGGATTTCCAGTTATTAGATTACCTTTTTTTGTTTGTAAAACTTCGTGAACGACGCTGATGTTGGCTGGTCTTCGAATAGCTCAGTTTGTTTCGAACCGGCTATTTTGGGCTGACACACACGTAGTAAATTAAGAAAATTATTTATACATTTGGTATCTTAGGACGATCTGAAGTATATCATGGTTACAATAAAAGTGTGATTGATGAAGGGATCGCTAATATATATGGTATCCATTTTGTTTTGCTAACAGCGCCATATTGCACATTACAATCCTATATATTAGATTACAAAAGAATATTTGTATTATACGACAATTCATCAACTCCATAACCGTAGTAACAACTATATCCCATACTTATCACCATCTCATTATTATTTAGATTAGATGAATATTAAGTATTAAGTAATTACTCATTAAATAAAGATTACAATTGTCAAGATGAATAAAGTGAATGACTTTGATTTATTTTATTTTTGTGATTATATTTGTGTGCGACATATTGTGAGCCTGAACTTGAAAGCCTCGTAAACATGGATACACATACAAAACAAAGTGTCATAATGAGAATTATTGGTAGCAACTACATATAAATTTAACGTGCCCAGTCATTACACTATAACATTGCAATTGTTAATGTTTTATTTTAATTCAGAAAGAACAAAAGTGAAACATTCAGCTTCTAATTGTTAAAGTTGCATATTTGCTTTATGAGTTTATTGCATGTTTAGTAATCAAGGGTACAAACAATTGGTAAACAAGTTGGTTTTACTTTCATGTGTCCTCTGAACATGCTTGAGCTGATAAAACGGGGTACAACGACTACATATTAGGCAATTGCCTCGGTGAACTGTTTCTATATGCTAAAGCTATATAAATTTTATGAAAATTATTCTTGGGGGAAAATGCGTGACCTTCAACTCCAAAGTAAGGTTCTGCAATAGTATATATGTACATTTGTTTTCTTTCCTAACAAATTAGTGATCATGTTATGTTTATCATTTCTTAGGCATTGTGGACTTTGGTTGAATATTATAGATGATTGCTTTTATGCACGACTGCTTTGTAATTTAAACGAACATGCTGACCGGTGATCATGTTGTGTTAGCATGCTGAATACTTCTATAACATTTAATTATAAACAGTAACTAAACAACTGGACGGGGACAATGCCATTGACAATGTACTCGAAACTGAAATGACTAGTGTAATTCATGTTTGAGACTGGTCTGAAACATCTCTGGTTACTGTGCCGAGACATACTTCAGATGTGTTCCATTCATGTTCCAGACACTTTATCTACTAGTTTAAAACTAGTATAATATCGAACGACTGATGCGCACACTATTGGAACATAAACCCTTTTGGTCTAAAAACACACAGGCATGTTTGGGGCATGTTCTAGGCTTGAATGAAATTCAAACATGTCTGAAACATATCAGAAATATAAATGTTTCAGACACATCAGTATAAAGATAAAGCGTTTATTCCCAACAATATTCCCAAGTTAAATTATGTAACAAAACTAAATAAAAATAATTTAATGAAAGTCATGTTCATACTTTGTAGATTGCATTTATCAAGTAAATCTGATTTAAATTAGAACATGTCAATCAAGAACATGTCAATCGACAGAACTCAACCATTTTAATGTCAATGACAATTACTTGACTCAAACTGTCCAACAAATAGCTGCAGCTTCTTAGTTAAGTTTTAGATGACTTCAGGTATTGGTTGCTGACAATTTGGTTAATGAATGACAGCTTAGTGGCAAAGATTTACCGTTTTTGAACTCCTACATATCCAACATGGTCGATGATCTCACAAAATCCCATGAGATATTGTATTGCAAGGTTTTAAAATTTAGTGAGGATATCTGGGACATTTTCAAGACTAGCCTGAAACATGCCTGCATTGAACAAACTATTCCGAACTAGAAATAATGATTTGAATCGAAAATATTTCAGTCATGTTACAAACATATCTCAGTAGGAGTGCACAATGTCCCCGACATATTTTAGACATGTCTCCTCGTAGAAACATAAACGACCAATCTGACCAATCTGGGACATGTTGCAATTTTGGTAAGGGTCAAGCTTAAAGTCATTTTATGCACACAGTAGAGCCATGCGATCTGAAGTGTCCAATCGTCAGTCTACTGTACATAAGGTATGTAATGTCGAGTCTTCATTAATCTGTATGTTATTAATGCTGCCTTTGAGATGGATTCTAATTGTGTGCCGGTGCATATAATGTGATAGCAAATTTTATGCAGATATGTAAAAACTTTAATACAACATAAATAGTGATACATAATATCAACTTTTATGTTTTGTCGTTTGCAACTATTTTTGAGCAAGCAACACATTACAATATGTGAAATTTTTGTTTTTAATGTATATAGCACATAATTAAAAACTAAATAATGCAAATTACAAAAAATCAAATGTATATCACTGAGATCAGCTTGTATTAACAATTATTTTGTACGCAGAACAAAGATAATAACAGGGAACGAGAAGAAATGTCGCATGATATCGTCAGTAATTTATCATACATTTCCAAAAATAAAAACTAAGCCTGCAAAGTTACAAATTAAACGAGTCATGAAACGAATTGTTTTTAAATTAAGTGCGCCGCCTACTCAAAATTATCACAAGAACTACCAATGACAAATTTTGGTATTATGAATCTTTTTTTTTGTAATGGTTTAATACATGAACATATTTATATGCAGATTTTTATAAACTGTCACTATTTTCAACATAATCAAGATCTATGTACATAGTTCCCATACATCTGCGCAAATTGTTAGATCGTAACAAAACATAACTATTACGATTAATTTGTATGATAATTAGCTAATAAATATGCATACAATACTAGTATTACAAACTCTTTTAAGAAATGTGTCTATACCAACAGTTTCAATTCTTTTGAGTCAACTGTTGCAATGACGTACAAGTAACATGCTAAAACAAACCAATTAGCTAATCAAAATGCATAGATTGATATTCTAATAAACAACAGTACATATGCACCAAGTTTCAATGCATTTGAAAATAAAATGTTAAAATACAAAACATGCTGAAAAGAGTTGAGGAGCAATTTCATTCAACTAAACACAATATGTAGGTTCTACATTTCTTGCCAGCTAAAACAAATATTGTTACAGAATTGAAACAGAATAATCGAGCAAAAAGCAGCTAATTGTTGTCTTCTTAATATTATGCACAGCGTTATTTCAAATATCTAAATAAATATAAATAATTACGATATCTTGACTACGCAACCACTATATAGTCAATCTGTTCGAGAAATTTTAAGAATGAAAACAAACCCTGATAATGCATACCCCAGGTTACATGAATGTGTAATGTCATGTGTAATTTCATTGTAATGTCATAGTTTGTTACTAGCCTCGATTTCAATTGTATCAGTATCTTTCCTTCACTTTTTTACGTGCTATCGACACTCAGTCGCTAGGTGACACTATTTTAATATTGCAAAGACGTATTCGATTCTATATTTGGGTTCTGTTCAGATGCATATTTGGGATGCTGCTACACCTATTGAAGAATCGCTGCGTACGATGGATGATTTGATGGGAAGTGGCAAAGTATGATACGTCGGCGTCAGCAACTTTACCGGTGGCAGTTACAGAAAACGGCTGATATTTGCAAATACATGGGTCTTCAGAAAGTCGTTAGTTTACAGGTGAGATCAGAGTAAATATACATGACATGATTGCTATAGTCAACTGCACTGTCGGTTTAAATATGTATTTTACAATAATATATCATAGATGATGTAAAAATGTATTTCAGTTTCAAAAACAATCATTTGCATCACTGTTTAAGAAAATCGAGCTGAACTATTGTGACTACTATCATCTTGGTTCTCTGCAAAATAGTGGTCCGTACAAGTGACAAGAGTCAATACGTGAAGGCGTATAGTACAATGACGGCTTACAATAATTTGTAACAAAATATGAATCAAACAACCTCCAAGATTGAAAATGAATAGTATATTATCTTAGTATAATAACAACGACAGTGTATAGAAAAAGGTGTGGGTAATTGGGAATCAACAATGCATCACAAGAGTAACATTGTTTATGAATTGTTGACGGTTCCACCAAAGGCGTTGGACAAAAGTACTAGATTATACTCTAGTATAGTATATAATTCTAGAGTAAAATTATTCTAATTTTAAATATTTATGAAATGGTATTAAACGAAATGCATTTGTATATCCTGTGTATTCACATATGTAAGGCTCAGTGCAGTTTACTGGTGCGCGATTTGGAAAATTAAAAATTAATTTAGTAATGAAATGTACTGTATTTCCCTTATTAGTAACATACCTCCATACCATATTTCATCTGTTAATTGAGTATCGCATGGTATAGCTCACAATAGCAAAACATACAAGGCTTGTGACATGTAATGAAGACACGCGAATTACGAAATAATCAGGAAATTTCAAAATTCACATAAATAGACGCACTACAGCAAATTATTTGTACAGGAATGCTTTAGCTAATGTCCAAGTGTATTCGTAGAGCATGTATATATTTGTTGTTTTTGATAGAGACGTCGCTTATTTCAGTTTTCACATCCAAAGTTTCCATTATGTATACACAGATGTCAAAACAGAACAAAATTGATTGACATGGGAATGAAATCATCGCATAACACCGTACAATAGTTTGAAAATTGCATGCCTGTATATTATAATTCCTTTATTTTTTGCTTACACATTATTTGAGTGGTTGGTTGACAGGGAAGGCACGTCGTGGTGTTCCACCCCCACGATGCAGTAGAATGTAATTTGTTGAAGCTTGTCGTAGACAGGAGTCTGAAAGCCTCCCACGTTACTCATGTTTTGCTGATGGTCCAAAGGTCAATGTCACCATAGATAAAGTAGATAGGGTAGCTAAAGAACAAGATAAGATGCCAGTAGCGTAACACAGGTAATAGATTTATATGAGTAATACAGTAACTTGAGTAATAGTGTAATACGAGTAGTAGTTCAACGCAAGTAATATGAGTAATAGTGTAACGTGGATAGTAGTATGATACGATAAGCATGTGAATCATTATTATACTGGTAGATAATTTGTTCTTGTGATTACTTAAATAATATCAAGAAAACCACATATGTATCTGATATTTCTGTAAAGCTGGAAGCGAATCTGACACAAATATTGTAACGTCGTGAACATTCTCATGAGACAACACTGCTGCAGTTACGATGTCATCGAAATATCGTATTAGTGTAACATGGTCAATACTGTAATACAATAAATAGTGTAATATGAGCAAAAGGGAGACATGAGTATGTGTAACATGCTGAATAATACTATTGTAACATGAGTGTTACTCATAATTTTAATAATAGCGTGATACGAGTTATAGTGTAGCAGGAGTAAGAATGTAAAAGCTTGAGGTACAGGATCGGGGAAGTCACATAAGCTTTACA
This sequence comes from Saccoglossus kowalevskii, assembly GCF_978046115.1. Taxonomy (NCBI): domain Eukaryota; kingdom Metazoa; phylum Hemichordata; class Enteropneusta; family Harrimaniidae; genus Saccoglossus; species Saccoglossus kowalevskii. The sequence goes on from NC_140641.1 coordinate 21,041,500, forward strand.
GTCAAACTGCCTCGCCGGCACTCTTTCACCGTTGTTTCACCGCGAACAACTCTAGCTCTGTTTTGGGCATGGTTTAGTTTTGCGATGTAAAATAAAATATATATTAAAATAATAATACTTGATTAATTATTTGGGGTTTCAGCCCACAAATTACGAATTACGGTCAATGTTTGTCTTCTCTCGGCTGATTGTCACGGTGTTGATCGACGCCCTTCCTAAACTCAGTATGGAGAAACCAACGGGGATCGACATTCCAAACAAACAATCGAAATTATCAACGAAAGACGAGATTTTTCTAGATATTTACAAACATACTGTCATGACAAACATATGTAAAATTAACAAATACACAAAGAGGTGTAATATTAGGTTTTATTTTAGGCTTAGAAATATTTTCTTTCACTCGGCCCATGCATGTAACTGCCATTTAGCTTTACGGTCCTTCAGCATCGGGGGAAAACAACAATAATTATACAAAAAACATTGCGAAGACTCAACAATCAGGAAAGAAACCCCAGACAACCCTGTCGTACTTGTGTTGAAATACATTTTGTATTTCACGTCAGAATATTGTTTAAAATAAAATATTGGGCTAATCTGCACTGGCTCGGAAGGTTGTAAATGATTAGCTAGTTTGAATTTGCATAACAATACTGACAATGAACGTGCATTCAACGCCACAAGTTTTTTTGTTTTTTTAGCCAATCAGAATTCATCTTCCGAGCCAGTGCAGATCAGCCGAAAATATTCAGTCCAAGCCAAATCGAGGTCAAAGGGTCAGGTTGCGTGCATATAATTATATAGTTAAAACAAAAAGTATTTGAACTTTTGTCAGCTGTTCAACATCTATAAAAACCAGAAAGACAATTATAAGACAATGTGAACCTCGGAAATCATTCTGTTAGTCCGAATTTTAAATGCGCGGGAGCGAGCAGGTGGGCGGTGATATTTCGGGGTTTGCGCGGTCGAAAACAAAGCGGAAATTGTCCGGTCGAATTCAACAAGCGGTCGCAAAAGCGAGAGAAAAAGGTGATTGGAAAGCGCAAGCGGGCGGGAGGTTGTGCGAAAGGAGTACTGTAACTTTGCACAACTTTCTTTTAAATCGTTTTATTTTCCAAGTCAATATTCTATTTTACTAATACATTTTTTTTTCTAACGCAATGGCGAAGAAAAGAAAGAAAGCGTTGACAGACGAGGCAAAGAAAAATCTGCCACTCAGTGTGGCACTCTGACACAGCAATTTTTTTTCAAACATCGGCCATTTTGTTTCACCATGAAAACCGTTTTATTAGATGTCTTATCTGAGACACTTGAAGGATTAGCTTGTTTGTAAACTGTCAGCGTGTACAGTGGGACAGTAATGTTTGTCAGAAGATTATCCCTCGTTGTTCGTTTGCATAACAATGGAAAACCCGAACGTTCCTGGAGTACGGACTCAAATGCCAGCAGTTTTCTTCATTTTTCGCGCTCGAGCTTGAAATTATTCATTATCTGACACTCTTTATGAGTTCTATGATATCAGTGGTTAATATGTTTGGCCATTTTTAGTGTATATTTATAATAATGCAGCAAATCTACAGTGTTTTATTAACCAAAACTGTTTTTCGCGTTTTTCTCGAGTTGAAGTTTTGATCGAGAACGACTCATTGGGACCGCCGCCAAATCAAGTGCGTTCGGACTAGGACATTCAAACTCGCAGTTATCGATCAAAAGATAATGATGGTGCGAAATATGTCTGGGTTTTTAAAGAAAATGCTTTGTCACAGAATAATAGTCTGTTAAAGGTGCCAAGTATGAAATAATTTGGGGACAAAAAAACAAACCTGCATAGAAATCGGAATAATAGGTCTTGTGATTATCGGAGACGCATTTCAATGGACTTGATTACGGACAATGCATAACTTAAATTTCACCAGGAAATTCTGCAGTGTGCTCTCGCAATCGCGTACTTAGTCATTTTTACAAGGTTCGCCATTTTTGATGTCACGTGATAATTATGTAAACAATGTCTGTCCAGTTTGTGCGAACTTGCACCTCTATACTTAGTCTTTTGATATATATAACCTAAATTACTGTTCTGAACGAGACAACAGACAGAGAATGTTTTATTTAAAAACGTCACAAAACCTTCTCGCTACCTTAAGTGAATGTACAAATCATTTAAGGCCATTTATCAGTGTCGATGTCACTCACTGCCTTAACTTTTTCACCACCAGATTTTTTCGCCCAAATTTGTCTGTATTTTTTTCTCACATTCTTCATTATTCCTGAAGACCCCTTTATAATAGAAGCAAGAGATAAATTTGAGTCCATTTTCTGTTTTTAATAAAAATCTTTTGATAGAAAGAGCAGACTATAAACGGGATTAGTTTGTGGATTTGTGGTGAAAATGGGAAATGTGATGAAAAAAAACTGAACTGTTCACTGCTGAGGAATTGTAGTTTTCTTTTGACACGCAAAATATGTGTGTGCCAGTGTTAAATTAGAAAATGTACACTATCACAGTGGGTAAGGATAATACAGGAAATAAAGGAATAAGAGAGAATCATAAATAACCTGAAAGATAACAATAAAGGATAAACAATAATGATTATTCCGTGAAAAAATGAGGGAGAAAATGTTCCTCATTACTAAATTAGATATTTACATACATTATGAATAATACGGTTACACATAAAACAAAATGGCAATAACTGATATAAAAAAAAAAATGTGTATGAAATCTCGCGAGATACGATTTTTGCCTCAGCCAAACTGGCGTTATTACCATTGATGCTGTGACAATGCGCTAAAGTTTATCGGTTTTTATTGTGTAGTAAGAGGTTTCTAAGACATATAACATTTCCACACATTTACAGTACCACAAAGTATGGCGTATGTACGTCCAACTATAAGAAAGGTATGCTCATCAAACTCGCAAACGTTGTGCATACTCTAGTGTTATGAAGACCCAGACTTGGCACGGTACGATTCCAAGACTCGTGTTTCCGATCTTGGGTGCGATTTTACAGACCAACTTACCCTATTATTTTTATCACAAAGTTTTTGGGGTCGTTAGCTTCAGCTAAGGATAACATAATTTGATTAATTTTTTGTTGGTGATTACATGCTTTTAAAGTGATACAATTTATTTTTACTATTGCCTATTTATTTGTATCCACACTTGTTTGACTGTATCTCAGACATGAGTGTATAAACTCACACACGAACATACACATAATACAATTCACAATCATAATTTGCTTGCTTAGCCCATAGTTTCAGTCACTTCATTAACTTTAGATCTGTGTGTGAACTGAAACTATACGATTTCAGGTCTTCCAAATTGATGACAGTTTGCCTGGCAGTATCTTCCTGGATGGACTCTTCTCATGATTTGTGCGCATGGCTATGCCTAAAAGTAAAAACAATATTAATGGTTTTATTTTACATCTTAAATTCATATTAGTTGAATATAAAAATCCACAAAAAAAACATGAACAGAAAAAGTATATGAAACTACAGGCTTCTTTTCCCTGTAGACACACGTCCTGGAGGAGTGCATATGCGATCGGAAGTAGTGGGACTGGGGGACAAGTCAGTACTGTTAATATTATAAAAGTTCCATGCCTCAGGTTAAGTCAGCTGCTATTTTGGCATGTGATCGGAATAGAAATAATGATTTACAGGAAGTCAGTGCTACTTGTGTAGTGCATGAAGTCATACATGTAAGTAGGCATCCACGTTTACAGGGACTAGGTAGAGTGAAGTTGAAATTTGGTCATGAGCTGCCAATTATTAGTGCTGCCAGTGTTGCACCAACTAATTGGAAAGTGAGTGGTATGCCTGTTGTTCAAGGCTTCATTGGCAGGTAGAAGTCATTTGTGATAGTGACTGGGCGAGTGATGATGGGTGGTATACAAAAGCCCCAGTACCTAGACTATATATAGGTACACCCTGCTATGTTGATAAGGTCGAGGCGCTGTGTTGGAGGACCCCAGGGTATGATCTTATTATGGGTAATATTAATTGGTCTAGGAAGCCCAGGGATCCTGATTTGGAGGTAGGGCATGGTGACGGTAGTTCGCCCTTGGGAGGCGAACATAGTACTCCTTTAAGTGATGGCACTAGCATGCCCTCTGGTGATGAAGGTTGTTGTCCTTCGGGTATTGAGACCAGTGTTCCTTTAGGTAACGATGGTTGTACATCTACTAGTAGTCAGGCTAGTGTGCCCTATATTAATGAAGGTTGTGTTCACAGGTGTTGAGTTAAGAGTGCCTTCAGTTTGACGAAGTGGTTGTGAACCCTGCATTGATTCCAGTCAGGATGATAGTGTTGACATGTGCAGGTGGTACAGACTAGGGCTGAGAGGTTAGCTGAGAAAAAGCCATTACGTAGGCTTATAGTTTCTGGGTTTACGAAATTGATAAACATGTTACTGTGGATGCAGTGTAAAAGGCACAGCAGTCTGAATCTATATTAGAGCGTGCTAGGAAGTTAGTGAGTACAGGTGAGGAGTTGATCATGGGTCGGAGCAATCGGGAAAAGTTTGTGATGAACAAGGGACTGATGTATTATTTGAACTATTGTGTTACCTTGATCAAGTACTAGCACTTGCTCATGAGTCAGTTAAGGCAGGTCATCTGGGTGCTAAGAATACTACAGATAGGATAGCAACTCAGTTTTATTGGCATGGGATGCAGGATGATGTTATTAGGTATTGAGGGTCATGTGGCACTGTCATATCCATATCGTTTTTTAGAGCTGGAACATTACTTGTTATTATCTTCAAGAACTTTACTGGTATCAACATTGTTCTAATTATTTTTAAGTTGTTTGCTTTGATGTACAATTAGAGCTTTATAAATGTACAACCTCTTTTCTTGTTATAATTTGAGGTTAATACGGGTCATACACTACTGCTATTATAATTGATAATTATAATCGTTATTATAATATATTCAATGTGGCATGACGTTGAAAATAATTTGCGGTGTTGAATAAATAATATTTCCAATAAAACTGTGCAGTGCAGTGAAGAGTATACACGACGAGGGTGCATTCAGTGTGTATAACAACGAACTACTTAAATTCGCATAGCGTCCATACGGGAACGTCTTTAATTGTCAGATCGATAAATCAAACTCTCAGATCAAAATCTATGCTGTGTCGCCAAAAAGGGTTTGCTTTTATAGTGTTTAAATGAGTCTACTGTCGGGGTAACCAAGTTTTTGTATTTTCACTCAATCACTTTGAGATCCAGGTTTTCGAGGTTTTTTAAAGTTCTCAGTTTCTTTTCAATTTGTTGTTCAATTTTTGACGAAAAAGCACAAACTGTTTTTGACATTGTTTTGTGCTGTACGGATCTCGATTGTGTTTTATTACCATGTGTATAATTTGCATACCTAAATTATTACATGGACAAATGAATAATTTACATAGTTATATCCTGGCTCATGAAGAACATAACTTTAGTCTTCTTATTCAAATATACACAACCATAACATTGAACTCGAATGCCAATTCATAATGTGGCAATTCAAGTTATGCAACAAATGCCAAGAAACATAACATAGAATTGTTTGTTGTTTGTTTTGATATCGACATGATATAATATGTTATTTCAACTACACATAAGGGAGAAATAAAACACCAACGTTTAACTTTACCAAGTGATTCTGCATGTGCTAATGTGTTCACTTTGGTTCCAGTGCAATCAATAATCGAGTCTGCTTCAATTTCCTTGCCTTTATTAGTCGTTACTTTAAACATCTCTTTCATGACATGATCAAGAAGATCATCCATGTTCTCAACTTTCACTATTGCACAATCAAAAAACTGAATACCAGGAATACAAGGAATTATATTATGTTGGTTTGTATAAATAATATGTTCATGTTTTAACGTAAGCAGAGATAAAGTATACAACAAACACACTTTAATTTACCCAATATCAGTTGTACTCTTACGGAATTCAATTTTACGCCTCGTCTTCTTGTGGTATTACAGAAAGCGTCTGATACAATTATTTTTTGAGACAAAATACGTAGAGTTGGTCACAGTGTGAGTCTTTGTTGTGCAACTAATGGAAAGCCAAGCCCAGACTATTATTCGGCCATCACCGAATAATACTTACATATGAATTTACCGAATGAGCATGGCTATCGTTATACGCTTAAACATTGACAGGTTTAAGGATTCTGTTATAATCGGACAAGATGTCTGCCATTACAATTATACATTGACTTTAAATAAATTCTAGATGCTGAAGATGATGTTGTATACACGTGTAGAGCCTATAGTGAGGCAGCAGCACAATATTCTTAGCCCTCGACTTTGGTAATAGTAGGTAAGAGGAACCGTAATATTATGCACCAAAGATCAGCAATTGATTTGTGGATGAAAAAAGACATAATATGACTTCGAACCATGAAAACATATGATTTGTGAATGGCTCAAATTTTGTGAAAGAATGTAATCATAGCATTATCATTAGATTATTGGAGGGCTGAACATTTGATATATTGGCGAACTATTTAGCTGAATGAAGTCGTATATTTGCAGTGAGATGTGCATGAGGAATCTTTTTGAAACAAAAATACATTCCAGTGTCGTTATATATTACATGGCAACAAAGGTAAACTATGTTTTTGATTTAACTTTGTAGTTCCCGAAACTGACGCTCATACTTTTTTCTTTTCTTTTATAAAATATAATGTGAGTGTGTAAATGACGATAGGCTTATAATAAGTCGGATTACCGCGAAATAAACAAGAAACTTGTGTCAATTGTAGTGGTCCCCTTACTATCAATTTTAATGAGCATTTCAATGAAATCTCAAATTGGCAAAATTTAAAATCACATTTTACTTGTATTTCTATAAATATGGTAGCAACGTGTTTTTGGATGAATACAGAAAATGTTCTGTTCAAATATTGTACACGCCAATCGCCATATTTTAAACTAATCCATATTAGAATGATTGATACATAACAACGCTTCGAAAGTATACTTCCGGTTCAGAGCGTCTTCCAATGCTACAGTAGCAATGTAATATGAACTCAACAGCATTCATCTGATTGCTGTAGAAAATAGCGACAATAAATGCAAATACAATGAAAACATCAGTTCATTCACTCATGAGGATCGCCGCATTGTTTCTGCACATGCCGTTCAATCTGTGAGCGGAATCAGACTGACGTGATGGTCGGCGACGGACGACTGATATATGTAGTTCCGTGGTTCGGAGATACATAAGACTCGAGAATCAAAGCACAGACCATATAACAAACACACATCTTATTTTAATTAATAGATTCGAGTGTAATTGATTTAATATGCCAGCCTGCCTCTGTGCTTATCAATCTCAGACCAGACGGAATAGAATAGATTATACTTACACCAACGTACGCCAGGATTGACCTGTATGACCTTGAGAATCGCATGCTGCTATTACAACGATAGGTTACAATTGTTCGAATCTCCCGTTGACGATGACTGAATGCAGTATGCGTTATAATTACCTGGGTAACTCTGGATTGAAAGTATCCAACATATGCCTGGGTACTCTTACATTCGGCGAAAGCGAGGTAAGTGACGACCCTTTGTTCATATGATCCACATCGCTAACGATTTGCCCGTAAATAATGCAATACCACCCATGGACCATGCGTACTTTATGTTGTTGTTAGAACTAGATTAGTATTAAAATTACTGATATCGGTAATTTTCAACCTCACTTTCAAAAACATATACACTAGCAGAGCAATACATGTAATTCGAAAATATAGACCTGCCCAGGTTGAACTTTGAAATTTGTGTTGTAACATTTAAACAAAATCCCCACCCCGGCGTCTGCACGAAATTTTGCATGTGGGAGGGGGCGAGATCTGCTCACCAACCTTGCGCCAAACAAGCGCTACTAATTCATTCCATAGTAACATGCGATTGTTTCACCAATAATACCTCACACGTCTGCCTATACATATTGCCTGGTTGGGGTAAGGGGTCAGGGATGTCATTTAATAAAGCCCTATAAAATATATAATGAAATACATATTCAATCTGTGGTTAAAACAAATATTTTCACAGTACGAACTCGTGGCTGTAACACCATGCACTGTTCAGTGTGCCACACCAATTAATCAATCTCTGCTTGACATGCTTATCAATGCATAACCTGATGACATTTATTCGCTAAGATATTATGCACTCTGACTAAAACTAAACACTCATGGAGAAGGGAAGTAAAGGGGACCGGGTCCCTACTTCAGGGGTACCAATGAAAGTGTAGCGTTTTAATGAAAATCACAGCTTTGACACCGTGCAGCATAGCTTGGTCAGGAAAAGCTTAGCTGCAGGAATGAAATCCGCTAGTTTTGACATCGAGAACTCAAGCTTTGAACATATTTTGATGTTGAGGGCGTACACAACATGGCTGCCTCCAAAAGCAGTGTTAGCGACGGTAAGTATTTTACTCGCTTTCTAAACAAAATCACCAAGTTATGCTGTGTAATATGCCGCAATCGGTGAAGTTCAGGTTCAATTTCATTTCTAGAAAGTTTCAGCCATCATTTTATGAAACTTGCAGAGAAATCTCAATTCCAATTTTCGAAGCGAACGGGCTAGCAGGACGTCCTATTCTTATACATGTACTTGGATTTTATGAGTGTAAAGACGTGGTGGCTAGCGCATAAATGAAAGGAAGAGAAGCTAAATATTCATCTCATATGATGCTAACTTTTAAATCTTCGTGAGCTTTTACAAACTCTCAAAAACAGACATTGTCAACACTAGCCACCACGTCTTTACACTGTCATAAAATCCAAGTACATGTATAAGAATAGGACGTTCTGCTAGCCTGTTCGCTTCGAAAATTGGAATTGAGATTTCTCTGCAAGTTTCGTAAAATGGTGGCTGAAACTTTCTAGAAATGAAATTGAACCTGAACTTCACTGATTGCGGCATATTACACAGCATAACTTGGTGATTTTGTTTAGAAAACGAGTAAAACACTTACCGTCGCTAACACTGCTTTTGGAGGCAGCCATGTTGTGTACGCCCTCAACATCAAAATATGTTCAGAGCTTGAGTTCTCGATGTCAAAACTAGCGGATTTCATTCCTGCAGCTAAGCTTTTCCTGACCAAGCTATGCTGCACGGTGTCAAAGCTGTGATTTTCATTAAAACGCTACACTTTCATTGGTACCCCTGTACTTTGGGATGTGTTTTTTTTTCAGCCAGCTAGTCTTAAATGTGATCCACAAATTTAAGAGATTTGAAATGGGTTCCACAATGATTGATTGTCAAATAGGCATGGGTCTAAAAATTATCCGAATTTTACAAATTTTTTTGATAAACATATTATGCCGTGTGTGTCCCCTTTGACCTTTTATTGCGTTATAGGGTCTTGTGGAGATATTGACATAAAATACACTAAAAACTCGCAAATGTATGTATGACGCAATTAAATGGTATATTACATTCAACACTAAGTTTTTACCTTGCCCGTACCATCAAAGATGGAAGGGAAAGGTATATTAAGGGAAAGATTTTGTCCGGCGTTGTCGTCGTCGTTGTCGTTGTCGTCGTCGTTAATAATTGTTATTGTGTGCATGATAACTTTACTAATTCTATTCCAAACTTCATCAAACTTGGTCACCTTGTTCATCAGTATAAAGTCTTCCCTGAGTTTGAACAACAGATGTCCTGTATGAAAATATCATGCAAAAATTGAGAAAAACTGATAAAATATTTCGACTGTTTCTACTTGACTGATCACTGGTGATACACATCAAAGGTCACTGATCTCAGTGGAAATATGCATTGTTGTATGTGTTCAATGAAGCAAATGATTTATCTTGTAATAATATCCTTGGTAATGTATCTCAGAATCCCTTACTGGGTTTCAAAACCAACTCATGGAGAGATTGCACAGTCTGATAAACATTTGCAAACCTACCAATAAATCTTTACAGAAAACAAGATGTCAGAAAATCAATATAAGCACTCCTATGAACTGGGTGCCAAACTTTGATCAAGATCTGAAGCTAATAGAAAATCTGTTTAGTTCAAAGTTATCAAATCAAAAACAATACATAAAAAATACATAAAAAGCAAAACATTTCATCCACATTTTAAAAAGAAAATTGTTCTAAAATATATGTATTCTGTATTTGACAAACAGTTCATTCGACAAATGAAAACTCACAGGAATATGTTTCAGCTATTAGAACAGAATGATAGAGTTTTTATAATACTAGTTTAAAAACTCACTTCAAACAAAGATTGCAGTGTTTGAAGATGTAGGTTCTCAGGAGGCAACAGTACTGTTGACTTCTCCCTCCACTGGACACCAACTAACTATTTAAAGCAGAGCTTGCAACATGATAGCTATTCATAAAGGGTGTTTTTTTTTTTTTACTTTTCATATAATACAGTAGTCACACAATGAGGCAGTTTATATTTGTCTCAGTGAATCATTAATTTTTGACAGACACCTGTACAAAATACTTGGACAAAAGCCAGCTAAGATTTTCTGTTATCTTGCATGTTTTATGAATCTATTCACGTCTAAATGCAGCACTTTTTTTTGCAATGAGGCATTGGTTTTTATACTAAAATATCTGAATTACTTTGAATAAAGCTGGAAATTATGTCCCTTAAAATAATTAAACAAATAAGGCACCAATGTTTTTGTAAGATATTTACATCTTTAAAGGACATTCGGTAGACTGATTCCCCACTGTTAGTTCAACCCCAAAACTTTTTTGTATTCAAAATTAATTATGACAATGTATATTTATATTGAAAAAAACTATGTTAAAGGGAATTATATTATATAACAAAGGGCAAGGTCACCAGAGTTCAACTATGTTTTGAGTTGTTGTTTATTTGTTGACCATAACATGATACAACCGCTCTCAAAACTAAGGTTACCATCTTCGCTCGGTCAATTTCAATTATGTAATCGGCAATTTTTTAAGTTCATTGAAATGCACAGGGTTTTTAATAAATAAACAAATGAAACAAAATTATTGCCCTTTTTATGATAGGCAGCAAGGTAGTCATACATCTAATTATTCATAATGTGTTTCATTGACTTATTCTAAACATTTCAACATGTGTTATGTTAAATGTCCCAATTTACTGTAATCTACATAAATACTTTATTTATTCATCAATAGGACATACCAAATATCTTGTTATTATTATGTAAATATGGAAAACATCATGTTCCCATTGAAACACAGTCCAAATTATTTTTTGTCATTAAAATATTACAGAAATTGTAAACACTATTGAAATACGCACAGATATAGTACCTCATTTTAAAACTATAATGTGAATGACACAAAATGAAAAAAAAAGATATCATTGATGTTAACTTGCATTGACATTGACAGAACAAAAATATTAACTGATTGAAAATAAGACGATTTGTCCCATAACGTACATTTCCAAAGAAGCGATAATCAATCACAGTTACAAATTGAGCAGCATTGAATGAATTAAATGAATTGTGCTGCTTATTCAAAACTAGCATAACACACTTAAAACCTAATCGATATTATTGATATTATGAACCACTTTTTTGTGAAAAACTTTGTACAATAGATAAAAAAACAAATAACAATTGTAATTGGTATGCATATTAGCTAATTAAACTACAGACTATTATGAACTATAATTATTTATCTACACAAACAAAACATAACGGAAATGATTGATTAGTATGCAAATTAGCTAATAAATATGCATACATATACACATTCTTTTGAGTGAACATGCTAAAATGCGTGGATTTATTTTCTAAAAATCATAAAACTACACCAGTACTTGTACCAGGTTTGAATGCATTTGAAAAAAAATGTAAAATATATTAACTATGCTGAAAGTAATTTTAATTTTCTATTGCTAATTAATGTAGACAGATTAATTATATTCAACTAAACACAATATGTAGGTTGTATCACTCATTTGCATATGCATTTAGTAAAATGTGACTCTAGTTTATGTATTTTTTTCGCTCTGTTAGTTGTGCTCACGTAAGCATACAATAAATGCAATTTTTGGTTATGTGCGCTTTTAATAAAACACAAAAACACGGATTCTGCAGTTTAATTTTTGTGTTAACATTAATACTATAAAGTGCTATTCGTGTTTTCATTGAGAGCCATGGCCAAGTTTGTCATGTTCTAACAGTACCCAGCAAATATGATAAAACAACTGCTGAACTATTGAAGTACTAATTTAGCACTAATTTATTCAGTAAAATTACACTGTCGTATGTCGTCATTTCTTTGTTGCGTCTAAGCAATACAATATTTGGTACTGGTGTAGCAGGAGTAATTCAATCGTCTATATGCACTTTTATGTTTTTATTACAGCGTGGTCGTCCCGGTCAAGCCAATGAAGAACTATCGCATCAATTGATGGATCGTTTTGTTGAAAAGGGTGGAAATTATATCGATACAGCTAACAATTACCAGTTGGGACTTTCCGAAAAAATTGTAGGATCCTGGCTAAAGAAGTTTGTATAGATATTGAAATGATTATTAGAAAATATTCCATTCTTCCATATATTACATATAATTTGAAAAAATTGGAATTCGGAAGTTAGTCGTAGTCGACTGGGCCATCAAACTACGATGGGGCAACAGTAATTTTGTGATTTTTGCTTGATCGCTAAGTTAAAACATGCAAGTATTTACTGTTTCAACAGTTCAACGCCTCTTAATATTAACTTTTATCTTATTTCATCATTATTCGTAGAAGACAGAACAGAGAGAGTTTAGTTATCGCAACTAAAGCAAGAATGGCGATGAACTTTGATGACCCTAATGGCATAGGTCTAAGTAGGAAACATATACTATGGACTGTGGAAGAAAGTTTAAAGAGGTTACAGACAGATTATATAGATTTATATCAGGTAGGTGTTGTTGTAATGATTTGAATTGCCACGAGGTTGTTATGATCGGTCTGGGGAGCATGCATTTGTGTCAACCAGCATGCGAATGTCTGATTATAAATACTCGTGACCTTTTGTGACAACGTTGTACATAAGGTGTTTTATATGGGATGGGATCAGTGCCACATATCTCCATGCTCATCATGTGAGCATTTTATTCAATCTTTTTACCTTTTATCATTATGTTATATCATTTTATCATTGTTTTCTGCTCTATTCTAGAATTGCACCATCGTACCACGAGGCCCTAGCATTATTTGACCTTTACATAATTTTTATTAATTATTTATCAAAATATTTTCATTTTACTCTCATGTTCATTCATTTGTGACACAAACATTTTATTCTTTTACTGAATTGATCATACAAGTTTTCTCCCGCAATGACACATTTTTCTTCGATGTAGATCGTGGATGGAGGACAATCAATGCAATTTTATTCTAAATGTGCGCAGTAATTCTTCAATTAGAATATAGTAAATATCTTATTTTTCCATCGATAGACCACCACAGAACAAAATGAGCTTTATGCTATGAACAATTTTCTCTCACTCATTTACATACTATCAAAACTCAGTCGTTCGATTTTAATATAGCAAAGATGTATTCGTTTCTCCATTTTGGTACTGTTCAGATGCATATTTGGGATGCTGCTACACCTATTGAAGAATCGCTGCGTACGATGGATGATTTGGTGAGAAGTGGCAAAGTACGATATGTCGGCGTCAGCAACTTTACCGGATGGCAGTTACAGAAAACAGCTGATGTTTGCAAATACATGGGTCTTCAGAAAGTCGTTAGTTTACAGGTGAGACCAGAGCGAAAATAAATGACATGATTGTTTTTGTCAACTCCACACCTTGCACTGTCGATTTGAAGTTAGAAATGCTTTTACTTTTATATATCCTGTTTATTCACTTCTTTAAGGCTCAGTACAGTTTACTGGTGCGTGGATTGGAATATGAATTGGTAGATGTCTGTAAGAATGAAGGTATTGGCATCCTACCATGGAGTCCACTCAAGGGGTAAGAATAGACTTTTTGTCTAAGAACTGTAAACATTACAGTAATTTTATTGTAACATGCTATACTCGAGTTTTATTAATCATTGGAATGTGACATCAAATCTCCATCAACATAAATACAACACTTTATAATACATTTCTATGTATATTAATTAGCTAATCAGCATATTTCATGACTTGATAATATTCTCTGTACATAATACTTAACTAATTAAGGATGAAGCTTTTGTGGCAGTTTCACAGCATTCTATGGAAAACCAAATATTAAAATACTATAAAATTGATTTGTGATAACGTGTTGAAGTGTGTAATATAGTCAAGTTCTGTAAAATATTTATTCTCTGCAGCTCCAAATAATTCATCAAATTACGTTTTTTTCTTACACATTATTTTAGTGGTTGGTTGACAGGGAAGGCACGTCATGGCGTTCCACCCCCACGAGGCAGTAGGATGTCATTTGTTGAAGCTGATCGTAGACGGGAGTATGAAAGCCACCCAAGTTACTCTTGTTTTGCCGATGATCCACAGGTCAATGACATCTTAGATAAAGTTGATAGAATAGCTAAAGAACAGGGTAAGATACGCCAGTAATGCAATATATTAATACGTAATAGTGCAACATGAGTAATAGTGTAATGTAAGTAATAGTATAATATAAGTAATTATATAATATGAGCAATAATGCACCGAGTAATAGTGTAATATGAGTAATAGTGTAATAGATATCAGTAATATGTAGAAGTGTAATATGAGAAATAATGTAATAGATATAAGTAATATGTAGAAGTGTAATATGAGTAATAGTGTAATAGATATCAGTAATATGTAGAAGTGTAATATGAGTAATAGTGTAATATATATCAGTAATATGTAGAAGTGTAATATGAGTAATAGTGTAATAGATATCAGTAATATGTAGAAGTGTAATATGAGTAATAGTGTAATAGATATCAGTAATATGTAGAAGTGTAATATAAGTAATAGTGTAATAGATATCAGTAATATGTAGAAGTGTAATATGAGAAATAGTGTAATAGATATCAGTAATATGTAGAAGTGTAATATGAGTAATAGTGTAATAGATATCAGTAATATGTAGAAGTGTAATATGAGTAATAGTGTAATAGATATCAGTAATATGTAGAAGTGTAATATGAGAAATAGTGTAATAGATATCAGTAATATGTAGAAGTGTAATATGAGAAATAGTGTAATAGATATCAGTAATATGTAGAAGTGTAATATGAGTAATAGTGTAATAGATATCAGTAATATGTAGAAGTGTAATATGAGTAATAGTGTAATAGATATCAGTAATATGTAGAAGTGTAATATGAGTAATAGTGTAATAGATATCAGTAATATGTAGAAGTGTAATATGAGTAATAGTGTAATAGATATCAGTAATATGTGGAAGTGTAATATGAGTAATAGTGTAATAGATATCAGTAATATGTAGAAGTGTAATATGAGTAATAGTGTAATATGTGCGATACTTGGATATGAGTTATGTGTAATATATATCAGTAATATGAGTAAGTGTATTATGAGCAATAATGTAATGAGTAACATGAGTGTGACATGTGTGGTAGTATGATATGATAAGCATGTGAATCAGTATGTTTGTAGTGTATACTGTGATATAACGAAATCGAATACTCAAAGTATAAATCTGATATTTCATAAGTGAACTGTAATGCAGGAAACATTAATATTATAACGTCTTGCAAATCCTCACAGAGACAGCACTGCAGCAGTAATTATGTCACCGAAACATCGTTTGAGAACCATGAAATGTGCAATATATATATATATGTGTAACGTAACTTTACATTTATGAAAGGTAGAAGTAATAGTGTAACATGGTCAATACTGCAATGTGAGAAATAGTGAAACATGAGTATGTATAATATGCTTAATAGTTAGATATAGTACTATTGTAACATGAGTAATACTGTAATTTTCAAAATAAAGTGTAATATGAGTGTATCAAGATTAAGAGTGTGAAATGTGTAATAATGTCACATATTGCAATATGAGTAATAGTGTACTATAAACAATAGTGTAAAATGTACAATACAATAACATTGGAAATAGTGTAACATAATGATTACTGTAATGAGTAATATATTTATATGAATAATAATCACCACACCATCAGAATTAAATCATAAATAGTTATTTATTTGTTGTTGAAATGAATTTACTTGCGAATACAGGTTTACATTATCCTATTACGTCATAAAACCTCTAACTCTGATAGTGGTGATATATAGACAGGGGTAATACAGTAACGTGGGCAATAATTTAATATGAACAATGGTGTGATATGAATAAAAGTACAATAGTGTCAAATTAACCATAAGTCCACTGAAATACTGAATACTATTTGTCTTAGTTCAGTGAAATCTTAATTTGTCTTGTTACATCTCCCATAGTCATATTTTTACTTTCTTGCTGTTGTAGGAAAGACTATGGCACAAGTTTCCCTGAGATGGTTACTCCAGAAAGATACTGTGCCATCTGTAGTTATTGGAGCAAAGACTTTACAACAACTAAATGAAAATATGGGTGCTTCGTCAGGATGGGAACTAAATGATAGTCAGGTAACAACAAAACATCAAAGACAAATGACATGTTTTTCATTTCTCAACATGTCGACTTTCCGATATATAGTATAATTTATTTGAATACTTTGTCATTAGTCATTGCAATTTGCACATTTATTTGACAAAATACAAATGATTTGTCATTGGTCTAGGGTTGTAGGCATCACATGTTGTAGTCATCTTATCCAATTAGACCAATTTCTAATGAGATAACATACATGTATATTCTATGATCAAATGAGAATGTACAATTGATATTACCATATATGGAGTGTGTATGATTTACCAGTTAACACATGAATGTGCTATGATCATGAGAATGTACAATTTATATTACCATATATGGAGTGTGTATGATTTACCAATTAACATACATGCATGTCCTATGATCATGAGAATGTACAATTGATATACCATATATGGAGTGTGTATGATTTACCAATTAACATACATGCATGTTCTATGATCATGTGAATGTACAATTGATATACCATATATGGAGTGTGTATGATTTACCAATTAACATACATGCATGTCCTATGATCATGAGAATGTACAATTGATATAGCATATATGGAGTGTGTATGATTTACCAATTAACATACATGCATGTGCTATGATCATGAGAATGTACAATTGATATACCATATATGGAGTGTGTATGATTTACCAATTAACATACATGCATGTCCTATGATCATGAGAATGTACAATTGATATACCATATATGGAGTGTGTATGATTTACCAATTAACATACATGCATGTGCTATGATCATGAGAATGTACAATTGATATACCATATATGGAGTGTGTATGATTTACCAATTAACATACATGCATGTGCTATGATCATGAGAATGTACAATTGATATACCATATATGGAGTGTGTATGATTTACCAATTAACATACATGCATGTGCTATGATCATGAGAATGTACAATTGATATACCATATATGGAGTGTGTATGATTTACCAATTAACATACATGCATGTCCTATGATCATGAGAATGTACAATTGATATACCATATATGGAGTGTGTATGATTTACCAATTAACATACATGCATGTGCTATGATCATGAGAATGTACAATTGATATACCATATATGGAGTGTGTATGATTTACCAATTAACATACATGCATGTGCTATGATCATGAGAATGTACAATTGATATAATTTATTACCATATATGGAGTATGTATGATTTACCAATTAACATACATGCATGTCCTATGATCATGAGAATGTACAATTGATATACCATATATTACCAGTTAACATAAAGTATTTCATGGAATATGATTTTAACATACATAGACTCTACAAGTGTGTTCAATACTTAACATATCATGTTCTTAATCGTTATTTCTGTAGATGAATGAGCTAGATGCTGCCAGTCAAATGGAATTGTTTTATCCATACAAGATGACTGCAAGGCTCAACATGAACAGACACAGGAAATACATATGCAAATAATAAGTCACCATTTCATACTACATATTAATCAGCAGTGAAACATTGTATTATAATGAACAATTTTATTATAACTGCCAATTGTATTGTGCCATATTGTTATTTTATAAAGTATTGATAAATGATAATTTATTAAATCTATAATTTTTATTAAAAATATTACAGTTTATTATGTTTGAAGATTATTGTATTCTGGTTGAAATTTTTTTTTAAGTGGATGTGCAAATAATTTAAGATCATTTACCAATGTCGCTGTCACTCACTGAATTAACCTTTTCACCACTATATTTCCTCGCCCAAATCGTCTGCATTTGTTTTCTTATATTCTTTCATATTTCTGGAAATGAGCCCTAATTTAGGAGCCAACGGACAAAAAGGGGTGGGTGATACCGAAGTATAAAATGTTTGTACATATGCGAGTAATTTCTAGAATTGCAATAGAGAGGGTTAAGGCCGAAATATGTTTTGTCTAATATTGATGTGGTATTCTGCTGCTGTCACTCATGCGAGATTTGTTCTGGAATTCAGTGTATTGTATGTACTCTAGAGTTATTTGTTTTTTATCAAAACACCCCTTATTTTATAATGGCAGAGTCATGCGGGTTGCACTCCTACTGGGAGACCGGTAGAAGAGCGTGTAACAGCCAATTGTAACAGCCAATTGTAACAGCCCATCACGTGATTTCACTCGGAATATGTACGTGGATTGACGCTATACCATTTTACACAGGAATAATTGGGAGTGGAATATGTGAGGGATTGTGTCAAAAAAGATGTTTATACTGAAAAGTAATATCTAGCCTTCTTTTGCATCACTGAGCATTTCTGTTTTAGTATACTGGTTTGCAAATGTTGAATTTGTATGCTATGCAATGTTTTTTTCTCTGAATCGCTCCTAATGGTTGAATCTCGGGTTTGACTCAAGGAAGTGTAATGTAGGCCTACTTTTTTCGGTGGGTGCTGAAGGAGAATATAACAGCGCACCACGTGATTCGTTTGAATGCAATGGTGAAGGCAGTGATTTATTTTCTCAAAAAGGGATAAAGTATTCACCGATTTCATTTTTAGCTGAGGAGGTGAACTGTGTCATAGAGAGGTTTTGTACTAAACGTACAATATGTAGCTTTCTCCTGGAAAGCCCAGCATTACTGCAGTATTATATTGTTAGGGGAATAATGAAATGCTCTCCTAATTTAATGAATTATAATCTGTCCAATCTTTATTTTATATTTAAACTTCTGCTGGGAAATTGAAAATGTTATTTCCTGGTTGCTGAACGAATTATTCACATTTCCCGTGGATGATGAGAAGAGAATATAACCGTCGTACTGGGATATCGTGCGATGGCAAGATTGTTTACATACAATGGTTATATTTAATAACTGGTATATTCTCTAACTTGTAAACACGAGGTAATTTCATTTCAAGATTCTATAATTGTAGACCATAACACTCGGTGTATTAGTTAAACTGTAAACGCACGTTCGTTCATTTTGTCGAAAGATTCTGTCAACGTAGACAGATCGTCCGTCAAGCTGGTATAGTTCCATTTCACTTTCATAATCACAAGCGTCTGTAAAGCTACACCATAAAACTGCATATTTTTAATGTTGTAGTAATGTCCTATTTGCGAATGTTCTAGCAAACGATTGACATTTAATCACTGTGTTAGTAGGAGCCTATTGTAGTCCCGGATCGTAATTCTCACATCTTTACAATTTACAAATATTTGGCTGTGATGATCAGGAATTTGTACCTCCAGTAGAAGCACGTATAAACCCTAAATATTATTTATATCTGTTGTAAGATAATATTGTATTTTGAACAAGGTAATATTGTAGTTTATACAAACACTTTTGTCAAATTACGTAAGCACAAGCGCTGCTAATAGAGGAAATACGGTATCAAAATCAAAATATTATCATTTCTTTAACATTACTATATATGACAATTTTTTTTTTCATTTTTTAACTATCTTCCTTTCACTCAGGATTAATATGAAATTCTTCTCTGGCTTTATTTAGTGAGGTCTTATCACTTGCCATTACCATTACATTGTGCTGTAATACCTTTATAAGTTTAACCTCATAGACTTGTTAATCCCTTTAAGTGGTATTGTCTTCCAATTTTTATAAAAAAATTATCATTTCCTCTTTCAAAAAACGCATTTAATACTATACTGTATGCAGTAACTGACTTGAATTTTCAGTTTAAAGTCGTATTTTAAATATTTATTTAATATTTTGTCAGTTACAAACACTTTTTGCAAACTGTCGGTGTTAATCATTACTATAAAATATTTTTATTTTTCTATTTGCAAATAAAACGTTGCATTTAAATATCTTAGTTTTTTTCATTAATTAATCGTATTTGTATATGTAACGGCTAATGTAAACTAACATTTCTCATTTTGATACCCAAATATACCTCTTGGCCCTGTAACGCCACTTCTAGTACTGTGGAATACATCACTTTAACTGAGAACATTTGTCCGCTAAAATAAACTGCAGCGAAAATGACATTTCCCCTATACTCAATTTTGAGACTTGACACAGCACAGTAAAAATTAGGTGCCTGAAAACATTTCAGCGAAAATAAATTAAGTGAAATTCTATGTGACTTCATGAGAAATTGAAACAAACCTTTTTTTTTAAATAAACAAATTGTCTTAACATAAGCAACACATATTTGTAGGGCCCACGAACCTGTGTATATTATTTAATGATATAATGAATAATTAAATACATCTGGCCTAAATGACAACGAATGACACAGTAGAACTGAGTTATTACATTATTTAAATCATTCATTCCTAATTTCCTAATTTAAAATTTGCATATATTATATTAATAATGTATTTAAAACGTGGGTTTATTGTAATTACTTATGAACATGCCTTAGACTTAGTAAAACATAATTTTACGTGTATATATGTGAAAATCATCGACCACATAACTTATATAAAGTGCTGAGTCATTGGAACATGCGTTTATACATACCGACGACCTTTGGACTGAAACTTTAGGTCACACATGTTGGGTGGTTAGTATAAAGTGCTGAGTCATTGGATCATGTGTCCGTACATACCAACGACTGAGTGCTCTTGAGCACTTGAACTCTGTCATCTATAATAAATATTCTTGCATGCATTATATAGTCGTAGCTTTGAACTGCTCATTGAATTTTATGAAAGCATGAATGTATTCTATATAAAATATTTATAAATGTTGAAAACAACTTGACCAATCACAATTCGTTTACAGATGTATAGCAGTAAATTGGCCAATAAGTAAAGGAAGCCCTCAGATACCCGTGAGTAATGGGCGTTAGAGAACGGCTTCCGTAGCCAATTAATATAAACAACACATAACTGTATGGCCCAGGAACCTGTATATATTAATTAATGATATAATGAATAATTAACTACATCTGGTCTAGATCTAAATGACAACGAATGACACAGCATAGTCGGCATAGTTGTTGCCCGAATTGTTTGACTTGATTATCTTTGAGGCATAATATTACAAGACTGCATTATAGGTAGGTGTAATTAACTTGCCACTCTTTAAACATGGTGGACAGACAAAATGTTGTAGTTTAAAGATCGCCCACTGAGTGTTCGTGACTTGAAACCAGGTCAGATCGAATTATATTTATTTTACGAGTACGTATGTATACTTTCAATGGGTGAAGAAAAGGAGAAACTTGATGCAAATCACTGCAAGTCAATACTCGGGTATGCACGTGAATTTGCATCTTTTGATTCATCGTTGCTAACCAAATTTCTTAGCCTGGTCTTCGTCACAGACTACCTAGGCCACTGAACTTTTGTAACCCGACCAAGACCGGAACTGTTTCTTAATCACACCCGGTACGAGGTTGCGAGTATGTAGTAAGAACTGTTGATGGGCATAGGAGTGGCGACACATCTGTTCTGTACACTCCCGCATCATACACCGAGAAATGAGGCGGAGATTCTCTAGATATTTTCTAACAACTTGAAAAGTGTTTGTGCTGCATTTACGTCGATCAGCTGATGAAGCTAAGAGGTCAAATAACGTTGTAAATTTGCATACCGTACACGGCTTACAAAATGAATGAATGCGCTCAATCGAAACCCAGTGAATATTTATCAACATCAGTTGGGCGTTAGGCTTGAGTTGAATATTCAAATTGAGTACCTAGTTGGGTCAAATATTTCACTAATACCACTACCAGGGTGGTTCAATGGACCTGATTTGGGGTAATATTGACTCTTATGATAATTCTGCTTAAAATATCCAATTTCAAATGAAACACGTGTACGTTGATTTTGAACAGCGATGTCTTCTTTCAAGTTTTGTTGTGTGATAATTGTTTGTATTGTGTTGTTGTGTGTTAACACCAACAATGACAATATAATGGTGGTCCAGTGGCCGACATCCTGCGTGTATCATAAACAAATTGAATAGCGCCGGTCGCCAACTTTAGCGACCAGCGTGGGCAGATCCTTCAATTTGCATTTTATTAACTAGACAAACGTGGTTTACTACGGAGGAATTCAATTTCAGTACAAGATTTGTAAAAGTGGTGGAATGTGTCCCATAGCAGTGTTCACATGTGTTTCAAAAATGTGCTGTTTATTTACACACAAACCGAACGCAACCGCCTTCAATGACCATTGTTTGTTAATTATAGGTATGTCAATGTACTTCTTTCCTTTTAAAATAGGACCTCTCTAACTATTTATGCTATAAGCATCACGGTCGAGTGACCTGTAGTGTAGTAACATGAGTGTAGTTACTATAGAATGTAATATGACTTTATTTATTTATTTATTTATTTATTTATTTATTTATTTATTTATTTATTTATTTATTTATTTATTTATTTATTTCAGTTAACATTGCATCATGGGTAACTCATCATCATTGTTGCCAGAAGAATGGCATGTGGTTATCGTTGGGGGCGGATTTGCCGGTGCCCGGCTCGCTCACAACCTTAAAGGAAAATGCAAATTTACATTGATTGATGGACGGGACGGTATGCATTATGCTGTAGCGTCGCTGAGAGCTTCCGTGGAATCAGGTAAGCTGTCCATCAGACTTTCTCAGTGAAAAATACGTTACGAGTTACGAGCAGTTCGCAATGCCTAAAGCGACTGATGTTTTAATTACTTAATTTATCTATAACATAATTAACATTAAAATACTGCAATATAATTTTATAGAACATGCAATATACAAAAATGACCTGTACGCATTTGTTTGTTCAAGAGATTTATTTTAATTGCATTACTGAAATTCGGGAGGAAAAAAAACGAAAAACGCTCTCAATCCCATCAAAATGTTCCAATTCAATTGCTACATGTGTATTACCTTGTTGTCATAACAGCAAGACAAATAAATCAAACACGTGTCGTTGTGCAGTTCGTTATTATTTAGAACAATTATGGCAGTATTATGACTGAGTACTCGGCGATGTTTATGACATCCGGCCTTGTTGTGCTTTACAACTTTTAATTACAACAATGAGGTTTAAAAGTGTAAACATAGTCCGAAGCGTAGCATACCCATACGTATAATATAATTAGAGCGAGGCGCCACATTCCTATGCACATCTCAGCAGTCAATCAGCAAAATGAATATGCATATCTTTTGTCGCTTTTGTTCAACCAATCAAGACAAAGAATGTGAACGAAAGAGGGTCTAAAGGAACGAAGAATACAGCGCCTAACCGATCATGTGTCGTGTATCATTCCTTTCGTTTTGTTTCGTCCATGTATTTAGCAGGTTTGCCAATCGAACAATGTACAATGCAGACAGAATAATATGTATCGAAAATAAACAGTTACATTGTATTGTGTTGTAATCAAGTTTCTACAATACAAATGGTATGTGTAATTCACTGAATGTAATCCCAATCTATACGTCTCCGTGAATAATTAACAGCATGACAATGCTACGTGACGTCATTGTCGTAACTCAAACGATACATCTTATTTGATGTCAGTCTAACTTTATATAACGTATGAACAAAGGTTACATACACACACGTGATGTTTCATCATACACTCATATGGTGTCATTTATTATTTGGCGGTGACATACCTTTTTGTCATATTGTACAAAATCCGATCCGATTAAACTCATTAAATTATGTACTTCGTTACATAATCTCCGCGGTAACAATAATATTATTAAACTCTGAAATACCCTTTTCAGCAAAGTCATATTATATAAATCACATCATATAATATCGAATCAAATCTAATATAACTACAATGATACCCAGGGTAATGTATTTTGTGCTTGTATATTGGCAGTGAAGTTATACCCCATTTGGTCATTCGTGTTGTAGCAATGTAGCAATGAATCCGCTAAGCTCACAATTAACGTATATAAAACTTATGTAAAATACGATTTGAACGCGCATTGCATGACGACCCCCTCCCATTTATAATATTAACATTTCTTTTGCAAGGTTTTGCGGAGCATATCTTTATACCGTACACGGATATTGTGGAGAAAGACAGTTTCAAAAAAGGCACGGTTACTGGGATTGACCCCGAAAACAAAATAGTAAAAATGGAAAATGGAGAAGAAATCATTTACACTCATTTGGTTATATCGACCGGGACCAGCGTACCATTTCCAGGAAAACTACCTTTGGATGTAGATATGTCTGAGGGAAAGGAGATATATGCAAAACTGGTTCAAGAGGTATTTCTTTTTATAATTGTTCTTTACCAAACAAACTCATTGTGTTATATATTTTGTTTGTTAAGTCACTAAGTATTACGTAATATTGACCAGGGAGTTTGTTTGTTTTAAATAGAAAGTGAACGCCATCACAAATTAATTGACTGTTCTAACACATTTTTTTATCTATAACCATCTAACACGAATCTATGGTCTAAGTGGCGACGTTCAAACATTTTGAGATGACTACAGCGATGTAGTTGCCATTCAGCAACATCATTAACAATGACGACAGCAACAACAACACAACTACCATATATCCCAATTTGAAGAATTTACAATAAAGTATATTGCACCAAACGTTTTTCACTTTTTCTAGTAATAACGCTTCATATACTTGGAAGACTATGCATTTTTCGTTTACATATCGCCAGATAGAAAAGTCCAACAACATTGTAATCATTGGTGGTGGAGCAGTGGGCGTCGAAATGGCAACGGAAATCGCCGAGGATCATCCGAAGAAACAAGTGACCGTGATTCATTCCAAACAAGTACTTGTTTCAGACGCTTTCAGTAATAAATTCCACAAGGAGACGAGGCGTCAATTGGATGCCTTAGGAGTCAAACTGATATTGGGTAATTTTTTTTGTATTCTTTTTTCCCCGCTTCCGTTAACACATGAACATTCTTTATACAAACCAACATGATATGATTCTTGGTATTCCGCTTTTTACATTGTGCAGGAGAAAAAGTTGAGAACATGGATGATCTTCCTGATCATTTCATGGAAGAGAAGTTCAAAGTTACGACGAATAAAGGCAACGAAATTGAGGCAAACTTGATTATTAAATGCACTGGAACCAAAGTGAACACATCCGCATATGCAGAATCTCTTGGTAAAGTTAAAAGGGTGGTATTTTTTCCCCTTTATGTGTAGTAGAAATAGCAGAAAAAACACACAACAAACAAAATATTAAGAGCACAATATTATTAGATGGGAACGGCGGTTTCCCGGATTAGTCATTAAACGAGCATTCACATTAGCAGTGTCTGTCATCGATATAAAAATGAGACATAACTATAGTCCTATTCTAAGTTATGTTTCTTGGCATTTGTTACATAACTTGAATTGCTTGTGTGATTTGGGATTCAACATTTAATGTTATGGCTGTTTGTATTTGAATAATAAGTAGTCTAAAGTTATATGCTTCATGAGCCATGAAATTAATGCAAATTATTCATTTGTCCATGTACCCCCGGTAATAGTTTAGGCATGCAAATTATACACATGGTAATAAGACACAACCGAGATCCGTACAGCACAATACAATGTCAACATCAGTGTGTGTTTTTTTTCGTCAGAAATTGAAGAACAAATTAAAAAGAAATTTCAAAAAGCATCGAAAAACCTAGATCTTTAAGTGATTGTAAGAAAATAACAAAACATGCCAGGAGAGTTGAAAATGTTGGCTGTTGTGTAGAAAGTGATTAAGTTTGTCCGGGAAATACTGCAAGTTGCCAAGAAAGTTCACAAATTTTGCTTAAAAGTCAAAATGCTGAATACAAGTATTATGATTTGGCTGAAATGTCCAACAAATGGTTGGAAAGTAGTAAGATGTGGTTGGAAAATTGTAAAAACGCCCGAAAAGAAGTACGAGAGGAACACTTCCGGAAATTTGTTGGTGTTAATTCGAAAACGTTGGGTAAAAGGTGGTAAAAGTTACATGGAGGTATTAAACATTGCCAGGGAAGTTGAACACTTTAGTTTGAAAGACGCAAAATGTTGCTAAAAAATAGTAAAATTTGACTCAAAAGACGAAAACTTTGGCTGTAAGATTTAAACAGTTGGCTGGGGAATCGATAAAGATATGGTTGGAAAGAATAAGTTCCGTGAAAAGTAGTCAAGAAAGAAGGAAAATGGTAAAACATGCAAGTAAAGTAAAAAAAAAACAGTAAAAAAATCAAAAACTTGATTGTAAGTTAAAGAAAGTGTGGCGTTCATGAATCACGTCTCTGATCCACGTAACCATAGTATCTGGGCTAGTGTTGACGATGGAAAGCAGAACAATATTTACGTGGCAAAGACAATATATATTACACTGCTTATGTTTCTATATATCTCGGCATGGGTTATTTTAATTGTAATAATTGTACGAGAGCTGGATATCAAAGGTTTGCAAATTTCGTAAAATGCTAAAAAAAAAGTTTGTGTAAACAGTTTTGTAGCATTTAAGGTCCATATAAGGACAGGGAGTCACAGTGACGAGACGTCTTTCCTTAGAATGACCAAACTGTGAATATTTTAAAGCAAAACTTTTTCAAAATATGTTCTCCATGACACTAACATGTTTTCGAACACATTCTATAGGTGGTTCAATGGACGAGATAGGTCAGCTGAAGGTCAATGACTTCTTCGAGGTGGAAGGTCAAAACCAAATCTTCGCTATTGGTGATTGTTGCAATACCAATGAGACAAAGATGGCTTTCAGGGCAGGTTTTCATGCAGACTTAATAGTTCAGAACTTCATACAAGAATCAAAAGGCAACAAAAAACATCCATACAAGCCAAGTGAGTAATGTCACCATGTCAAAAATTGACTATTTTCTATTATGATCTGAAAGAGTGGAATATTTGTCAAAATACAATCACTGTACTATATTTATTTTTTATAAAAGGTTTCATGGTATAAGTGATTTCCAAAATAGTTTGATTGTGCCGTTTTTATTATTTATTTATTATAAATAGCTTTTCTTCAAAAAGTAAAATGTGAAATTTATATCAACTTTTAAATTTACTGTTCTTCCATTTCGGGGAAGTCACAGTATAATCTTTAAGGTCTTGTTTGTTTGTAATACCTCTATTGTTTTATTCAGTGAAATGCATCATGGGGTGCATGCTCTTTGTCAATCGTTGATTAGTCTTTTTAAGTACAACCATTTTATTTAGGTATTTAATTTTTCATTATTTAATTTAATTAAACAATGGCTTGTAAATAATTATTAATATATAATTTTTTTTAATTTTATTATCGCAGAAGGCCCAATTATGATTCTGTCATTGGGTCGTAATGGTGGAGTCTTTCAAATAAACTCCTTCAATTTCGGAAGTTTTGCAGCCAGGAAACTGAAAAGCAAAGATATGATGGTTAACAAATATTACAAAGACCTTGGTCTCAAACCGCCCAAGAAATGAACAACAGAAACACCTGTGCGGAAGAAACATGGCTACATTATTTGGTAAAATAAAAAATAAGCAATAGGAATTTTGTATCCCCATTTCTTTTTTAAAATACCTACCCTAACAAAATGCAGTCCAGTGTTTGCTTTTGATGTATTATATTTAAGCATTGCTGTTTGTTTAGAATGAACTCCAAGAGACAAACTACATTTCAAATAATATTCCTTGTGGATGCTGAAAGTGAAATCTTCAAAATGTATGCTTTATACCAAATATGATATACATTTATACAAATGTCATTTTTGCCAATTTAATTTTGTCAATTTTGGAACACACTGATTTACATTTACATATTTTTTACTTTTATGCTTTATTCTAATTTGACTGACTTGTAATCATTATTCTTGTTTTCATTATTTGATTTGAAATGGCTGACTTATAGCCATAAGTTTTTCCATGATTTGATTCAATATGGCTGACTTGAAAAAGAAATGTTTTGTTTTTTTGGATTTAGAATAAAACACTACAATTTGTATTCAATAGTGAGATATGTTATCATAAAAACTGTGAGTTTATCATTTATTCAGTAATTTTAAGACCTAGATGTGGTACATATTAATATAATATTAATTTTTAAATACAATAGTTGGGGAGGATGTGTGTGCATTTATTTTTCTCTTTGTGAGTTACTTTTATTAGTTCGGACGAATCCGAAAACGGGGACTTATAATTCGGCCTCCCTCCGTCCGTCCGTGCGTCCGTCCGGAGTCATATCTCAGAATCCCTTGGACCGATTCCATTCATTCTTTGCATGTGGCTAGCACTTTATGTGGGACATGTGCACATGCAGTGGTTTAGCGATTCGATTCAAAATGGCTGACTGGCAGCCATCTTGTTTTTTAAAAATGTTGTATTTTGGACATGCTTTGTCAGTTTTCATTCAAACTTGGTACATAGATCATACATGTTAGGATACATGTCCCTGACCGTCCGTGAGTTCCTGAGTCTGTCCATCCGTCCATGTGTCCGTCCGTGCGTCAGTCTGTCCAGTCATATTTCAGAATCCTGTGGACCGATTCCGTTCATTCTTTGCATGTGCCTAGTACCTTATTTGGGACATATGCACACACAGTGGTTTAGTGATTCGATTCAAAATGGCCGATTGGCAGCCATCTTTTTTTTTTAAATGTTGTATTTTGGACATGCTTTGTCAGTTGTCATTCAAACTTGGTACATAGATTATACATGTTAGGATACATGTCCATGACGATTTATTTCGCAATTGGATAAAAGATGGTCGACTGGCAGGCATCTTGTTTTTTTTATGCGGTATCTTGGATGTGCTCTGTCAGTTTTCTTTCAAATTTGGCACATACATGTACTTTATACATGTTAGAATGTATGTCCATGACAATTTGTTTCATAATCAGATCAAAGATGGCCGAATAATGGCTGTTTTTATTTTTGGCCATATTACTACTACACGGAACACGTGTTTTGATGTAAATAAACAATCTGTTGTATACGCCACTTGGAACTAAGTTTCAAGGACACGCTCACGACAACCCCTCCGCTTTAATATGACGAGCACAAAGAGAACTTTCAAAAATTTAACGGGAACTGTGTCATTTTCAATGACTTGTTTGTGGTGTTTTACATACAACATTACAAGTTTATTATATACCATTATATTAATCCAGCAAATATGCATAAACTGCATAGAAAGATTCAGCAATCGGTGTATGGATCTGGATCTTGATTGATGCAGCAATCGCTGTATGGATCTAGTTCTGGAATGCTCCTGCAATTGTTGAATATATCTAGATCTGGAATTCTCTAGCTATTGTTGTATGGATCTAGATGTGGATTGCTCTAGCAATTGTTGTGTGGATCTAGATCTGGAATTATCTAGCAATCACTGTATAGATCTGGAATGCTCCAGCAATTGTTGTATGGATCTAGATCTGAAATGCTCCAGCAATTACTGTATGGATCTGGAATGTTCAGAAATCGCTGTAGTGATCTAGATCTTCAACAGTTTGGAGACTGGAACTAGATCAATATAATGATTACAGCCATTCTGAGAAATGTTTTGACAATCAGTAAGCAACTTGGCAAAACACTTTAGACTTGGCGGTCCCGTAAGATTGACACACACACACACAGCACAACACAGATCATTCCATTTTCATACTAGATGAGGGTAAAGCCCATTGTTTTCAAAATGATGGAGGGATTGTAGATGCAACTAACACAATTAAGAAAAACACTGAAATTTTTATTTAAATGAGGAATTTTCAGTATGAAATATGCCGTTTCCATTGGTGATAATCTAGAACCCGACATTTGAAAGTTTTTATTTTTATTTTAATAAAGAAAATAATATCCCAGGCAGCAGATGGAAATGAAAAAAAAAAATGTTTTTTTCCTGGACTTTGTTATGTTAATTCATAAACTGATTTATTAAACTTGTTATAGTTAAAAAAAACACCAAAAATATAGGATTTAGGAAACCATAATATTGTTTTTAATGGAGGTCACTATAATTTGATTACATAATTTAAATATACATTTCTAATAAACACAGACATGAACCCAATAGTGAATACCCGTACGGGTGAGCTATAAACAGCAGACCCACAAGCTAATAATTATTGATGCAAACATAGAAATGAAAATATAAAGTGCACACACAGAGAAAATAATGACAGTTTATAATATAAGAAACAAGAGTTGTGTTCTTTTGGGGAACTAGATGTTTTTCAATGTTTTGAAGGTCATAGTTCAGCTTCGGAAGAGGTAACCAATGAAAATACTGCAAAATTTTCTGATTTTCTTAAAATATTGAAATAGTAGCTTTTGTGAAATTTACAGAAAATGTTGTATTATTATCTGGTACAAGAAATCAATCAGTTTAACAATGAACCACTTTTGAAGAAACTTAAATGCGTGTAACCAAACAATGCATTTTACACACTTTGTATACATTGTTATGGGTCCCATATTGACCATGATGTGGCATGATGAAAACCGCCTTTGTTGTTAATAGCTTTCAAAATCCGAAAATGCTTCCACCCTGTCTCCTGAGTCTTGTTGTCAACCATTCCATTGATGTTGATTACATTAATATTTATTATTCATGTGATCAATGGCAAATATTTTAAGAAAATATTTCATTGTCATTACTAACTTTCAAAATCCAAGAATGCTTCCACCCTGTCTCCCGAGTCTTGTTGTCAACCATTTCATTACTAATAATCACATTAATATTCATTATTCACATGATCAATGACAAATACCAATTATCAAAAAACTATTAATTTTGATGAAAAATAGCAATTTTTTCAAACTTTTTTACTGTGCAACTACATCAAATGATTATGTCATTCATATTACACTTGTTAGCATATTTGAATATTAATGAACAGTGCTATATAACTTAGACTCTCAGAATTTGAATAAGTGAAAAAATTGATGTTTGTATGTGCAGTTCGAAATTGCAAAACATGCACATTTCATGAGAAATTGCAATCTGAATTTTTTGTCAGTATAAAAACAGTATACATATATACACGTATATAGTGTAAACCACTTAATTTTATAGCAATTTCATGATTTGATGGCATTTGATACAACAATATTTTCACTGCTACAATATTTAGCACAGTTCACAGTACCAACACAGAATACATTGTATATTGATGTTTCCAAAATAATAATAGCCACCTTAATTGCTGAGTTGGTTAATTATAAAGCTCTTAAATATTAAATACAAATCACGAAGAAACAGATTTTCTGTTGATAAGATAATTCTAAAGACCTAATGAGTATGTAAAATAGAATTTAAAAAAAATGGCTCTATATTCATAATTATATTATACTACTTGTATTTCAGTTTTCATTTTATTCTCCAAATGGCACCTTAAGGTTTGCTTTCAGGTATCGGTTGTCCCATCTTCTTCCACACCATGGGAACAAACACCTGTCCAGATTTTAGTCGCCTGGCAACAAAACTACCGACTACCCATCCGCCCATCTGCATCATGCCACCATTTCGGCCACAGGACATCGCCATGAAGAAATTGGCTATGAATAGAAAGAGGATGAAAGAAGTTTTCATAGTATGTCATGTGCAACACTCAATTTCTATCTGTATTTATTTTTTCATATGCACAACTAAAACTCATGTACATGTACATGTTGGCTTAACCCCAAACCTGAACGCATCAGTCCACTCTGTCAGCTTTAGGTCACAATTCCAAGAAAATTACTGAAAATGTTCAATACACTTCAATACACTACAACATCTAGAACACAATTAACATTGGTGGGATAAGGAATCAAAGACCAAGATGTCCATATAAATATAATGTGTAACATACCTACGGTAGCAACCAATATGGACATGCATGTCAGACACAAATTTACTTAAAACTGAATTTAACACACCATGTGCTGTAATATACACTAATTATAAATGCATAAACCTAATGTATATAATGAAACTAACATCATCTCAAATTTATGTTAGCTAATACAAAATCAGGAGAGGTTGAGTGTCCCACTCAATCAAATTTTTGAAAAAAAGAAACTTTTTCTGAACATATATAACATATAATACTACCCACCCAATATTTCTATTTTAGTAATAAACAAGTCATTGTCAATGACACGTCCCCGTTCCGTTCATATTTGAGTGACATATACATTCAAAGCAGATCATGACCGAAATGTACCTGCATATGTACAAGACATTGTACTAAATCTGAACAAAATCTATCCATGCATGACTGAGATCCGGTTCCGGAATTGTGAAAATACGTGATTTTGATGCATTTTCGGCCTTAAAATGACCATCATTCAGCTATTGTTAAGCGGATCATGAAACAAATGCACATATCTATTTGTGACATGATGTACCATGTGTGTGTGAAGTTTGAACTTGATCAATCCAGACATGTCTCGGATACGGATCCAGAACTGAATTCTTTAACAAAATGGCCGCCATTCAGCCATTTCGAACTTGATCCCAAAAAAAAAATGACGTACATCAAGGTCCTATTATGTTTAATGTATGTACCAAATTTGAACGAAATCTGTCCATGCATAACTGAGATCCGGGTCCGGAATGGTAAAAATGTGCAATTTCAATGCATTTTCGGCCTTAAAGCGGCCCCCATTTGGCTATCGTTAATGAGATCATGAAACAAATGCACATACATATTTGTGACATGATGTACCTTGTGTGTATGAAGTTTGAACTCGATCAATCCAGACATGCCTTGGATACGGATCCAGAACTGAATTCTTTAAAACAAAATGGCCGCCAGTCGGCCATTTCGAACTTGATCTGAAAAAAAAAATGACGTGCATCAAGGTCCTATTATGTTTAATGTATGTACCAAATTTGAACGAAATCCGTCCATGCATAACTGAGATCCGTGTCCGGAATGGTGAAAATGTGCGATTTCAATGCATTTTCGGCCTTAAAGCGGCCGCCATTTGGCTATCGTTAATGAGATCATGAAAAAAATGCACATACATATTTGTGACATGATGTACCTTGTGTGTGTGAAGTTTGAACTCGATCAATCCAAGCATGTCTCAGATACGGATCCAGAACTGAATTCTTTAAAACAAAATGGCCGCCAGTCGGCCATTTCAAACCCGATCCAAAAAAAAAAATGACGTGCATCAAGGTCCTATTATGTTTTATGTATGTACCAAATTTGAACAAAATCCGTCCATGCATAACTGAGATCCGGGTCCGAAATGGTGAAAATGTGCGATTTTGATGCATTTTCGGCCTTAAAATGGCCGCTATTCGGCTATCGTTAATCGGATCATGAAAAAAATGCATGTGCATATGTCCCATATAATGTGTGATGTATGAGTGAAGTTTGAACTTAATCGGTCCATGCATGTTCGAGATACAGGTGATCACGGACGGACGGACACACAGACGCACACAGGGCAAAACATAAGTCCCCGTTTTCGGACTACGTCCGAACGGGGACTAAAAAAAATGCACTGGTCAGACCACAGGGTTTTGCAGCATCCAACAGACCTTGGTGACATAAGAACATACCTGGTTTATATGCTGCAAGTTGCTTGCCCGCAGCTTCATTCTCAAGATTCTTGGCAATTTTATCAGCATGTACCCCGGCATTGTATGCTAATTTAGTCTCTGCTACATTGGCACAATCACCAAATGCATAAATGTTCTTTGTTCCCTCAACCTGGAAATATTCATTCACTTTCAAGCAGCCATCTTTATCCATCTTGTCCGCTGAAAGTCGCATGAAAGTTATGTATTTTCGTGAGGTAAGAGTAAGTACTTCGAAATGCTCACAGGCAACAGTGATTATAAGTCAGGGGTTTCACAAATGCATTAAATAGCAGGCCATCATCCTGTAACAACAGGCCAACAAAAATTAAAAAGGCTTTCGGAAGTGTGCTACAGCGTGACCGGCATAGGCGGTCGGGAGGCAGAAAGTAGACTACCAATTTGGGCTTGTAGCAGGCCACATGACCGGCTCTTAACGAAACCCCTTTAAGTAGAAATTAACTACAAAAACTTGGATGATTGTAATAACTATCTATAGGAACAGTGATACTATACACTATTACTATAAAGCAGCTGGAGTAAATAACTTTCTAGCACCATAACAGTTTTATCTAGTTGAGCGTAAATAATCCTGCCGTAGTTGGAATATCGTGTGTATCAGTTATGAATAAATTAAGACTTGATTGGAAAACTTACCTAAACCGTTTTCATAAGCAGATGTATTTGTCCTGAGCCCAGTACAAGGCACAACCAAATCGGCACCAATCTCTTTACCAGTGTCTGTTTTCACTGTATTCAAAGTGGACATAGTCTGACATGCCGGTAACTCACTCAGATTACTCACTCTTTCTCCTGAATATGATAAAAGCAGTATGATTTACTTGATTTAGTTGTCTTTAATTCTTGACATCTTGTGAGGTTTTTACTTTGATTCGGGCATTGAATCATGGGAAATACGGTAGCCATTTTATATGAACAAAAAAGTGCAAACAATAATTTCTGAAAACGTAGTAACGTGTGCCTCATTTCATAGTCTAAAAAAGCAAACACCAATGTGTCAACCGAAGATAAAAACAGCCAGATCACCACTAAATTTTAACATGTTACGGTATTTCCTACGTTTGCCACAAGATGTAATCGAGACCGACAGAGACACAAGAATTGTTTTTGCTAAGCAAATAGTGTACCATGCTCTCACATTGAGTCGTGTCTACTCAACCTCTGATTTATGTAACCATGGTGATTTGAAAGGTGAACAAGATGACAAGTCTAGTAGATTGCTTGCTCTCAAGTATATCTTGGCAGCCGTTTGCCTCTCGGTTATCTATAATTATCCTCTGAGAGACCACTGTTCATATGAGGTATGGTGAAAACAAAGAGATATGTGTAGATTTATAGAATAAACATACGACTCAAACAAATAGTTAACAAGGCCAAGATTGGTATAAATATATTTACCAAGGAGCACATTCACACCAAGGTCCTTCAGTTGACTTTTGATTTGATCTTGAAATTGGTCATTGGTTTTTGGATCGGCTAGCCTTTGATGGGGGTGGACCAAGGTCACTTTCTTGTCCTTGTAATCAGTGGCAATTTCACCGGCTAACTCCACACCTACTGCACCACCCCCTACCACCACGATGTCCTTGGCATTCTTGATCTTAAATAAGAATTTTTAAAAATGGTTTAATTTTAGTTTTATTATTCAAAGCATTTGCATGCAAATTATTCCCATAAATCCCCAAATGTGTTGTAGTTATTGAACAGTGATTCGGACATTCTCAAAATGGGAATATGGTAGTTCATATGCCGTACCAGTGTTTTTGTCTTTTTTTGTTTAGTGCAAATATATTGGAATTAGGCAGAGGGTTCTCCAAACCCGCCTATTCACATAGTTCATACCCACCATAGACTCCGGTCAGTCAAAATGACTATTTTGAACTGTAGGCATTAATCAGTGATTCTGCCAATGACTGAGAGATAGAATCTAGGTCAGGGGAAGCCCCATGGCCCCAAGATTCTTTTCCCTTACGTCACGAACCACGTGACCGAGGCCATATGGCAGCGCCATAGACGGCTGTACAATCACTCTGGTTCCTTTCTCTCCACCTCGAGGACTTAGACCAACGCTACAGAAAGAGTGGGGTGGTTGGGGGGACCCAGAGTCTATGGTGGGTATGAACTATGTGAATAGGTGGGTTCGGAGAACCCTTCGCCTAAATTCACTAAGTTCAATTACCCACCATAGACTCCGGTCAGTCAAAATGAATATTTTGAACTGTAGGTCAGACGCCGATAGGTGGCGGGTTTTCAGAGCAAACAGAAAAATGATGAAAGTCTCTTCCCAGTCGGGGATGAAACACTCTACAATAATCACTCAACACCTTAGTTAAGACCCAAAAAAGGTGGTGTCTTACCTTGCCTGTGCTGTCCCCGGAGCAAGAAGCCAAAATGCTGCTACGGTGACAGGGTTTAGTGTGCCCGAGAAAGGTAGACCCCAACCCAATTCTGGGGGTGGTAGGCTTTCGAAGTAAAGACCGAAACAGTTCTGCATGAGGGCATAGGCCGAAAAGCGGGACCTGGGAGCTTCCAGGGAGTGCTGATGGTAGAGAAATCTGTCCGCAAAAAATGCCGAGACTGACTTATTGCCTATGCGCAGGGACCCT
This sequence comes from Saccoglossus kowalevskii, assembly GCF_978046115.1. Taxonomy (NCBI): domain Eukaryota; kingdom Metazoa; phylum Hemichordata; class Enteropneusta; family Harrimaniidae; genus Saccoglossus; species Saccoglossus kowalevskii. Next base: position 21,078,153 of record NC_140641.1, read on the forward strand.
TGTGGTCGTTCGGGCTGGGTCAGCAAACCAAGTCTGACCCGCTACGACATGACCCTACCTAAAGAGACCCTCCTCAATGGATTCGGTGTCTCTTAGGTGGTAGTTGATAAAGACGTTCTCCAGAAGCCTGCCCTCCGTGTGTGCTCGAGGGGGAGCACCAGACGCTAGCACTAGTGAGTTAGCAATCACACAGACCTCATGGGCTCGTACTTGGTGTCTCTGCAAGCTCTGTGTCGAGGAAGTTAAAGTATTATAGACCACTAATACAGTTGCAGTAAACCACCTGGTTATAAATGTTGGGGAGGCCGGCCTATCTTGCCTGCCTATTTTCCACGTCAAAAATTTGAGTGGTGCTGATCGGAGGGGCTCAGAGGGTGGAAGATGTCCAGTCTGTGTCACTGAGGTGGGGACGTACCCCCTTACTCAGCTTGCCGGCGAAAACACGCGCGTCTAAGGCCGCGTCTCGTTGCACAGTAGTGGCCCGGCCAAGAGAGGCAGGTGACACTAGGTGATGTCGCACGTAGATGTGCAGTGGCCCACCAGTAAATGTGTCACCTGGTCCAGGAGGCTGGTGCATTCTGCCTCCAAGGTCTCAGAGTCCTGTGCGTGCACAATAATGCGCTCAAGCAACTCTGCCCTCAGGGCGTGATGGATCGTCTCAGATTGAGCTGGCGAGAACGCCCATGGAACGCGGCTGTCCCCCTTTACCCGGTTTGCCAAACGGAAATTCGTGGTACTGGGGTCTGGGGAAGGAGCCTTGGGATCCGGTTGGGCATATTTTGGTCTCATCCCACACTTTGAGGTCTGATCCTAAAACCACACAGACCGGGTAGCATTTGGTCCAGCGGAAAGTGTTGCATAAGATTTTACCCCACCTGGGGGCCTTAGGCGTTACCTCCTCTGCGGCTGGCCAACGTCCGCCCATCAACACCGTTTGCACACCCTGCGTCCCACTCCGCACTCGAACGAACAGGGAGAGACGTGCCGACAGGGTTGCTTTGGATCCCGACGCCCGTGATCCCATAAGCGTTGAAGCAACCGTAAGTGGTCGCCTTAGGATCAAGGGTGGGGGTATTTACATCATATCACTAGGATTGATGATACTCCATATCACCCCAAAAGGCGTGGCTCACCGAGTCGTTACATCATAGTTACGTTCCTTTCCACTTTAAATATGTGAGAGAGAGCGTTTTCTACTGTGCATCTCATGACAGGGTCGGTTCCCTCTGGGGACGCCCGTGGGTCGGTAAGAAGGGAGTCAAAACCCACAGCGGAGACCGGACACAAGGATAAATTCGTTACCGTTGTACCATTACCGCACGACGAACCCTGGCTGGCTGAAAGTAGGGGGTGCAGCGTGTGCCCTGCCCTGAAAGCCCTGCCCCGAGATCGGAGGCTTGGCTGCCAGCACCCCGTTGGCATTCAGTGCCCGAGGCCCCAGAGGAGACCCGGTGCAACTAGCCTGAGCCTCGGCCTACCCCAAATTAGTGGGAGAGCCGCGGCTGGGAACAAGGGGTTCCCTGGAAGAGACGTGTTTGAATGCAAATGATGCTTTCCTGTTTCTTCCTGCTTGCCCTCCGAGGGGCGCAGTGGAGACAGCTCGGTCCGACTGTGTCTGATCTATGACAGTCCTTGGACCAAAGCCCTCAACTCGGAGGCAAACCCGGCACCGTGCGAGGAAGTATCCACAAAGGGACCTGCAACGGGCCCCATAGAAGGAAAAACCTCCAGGGGCACAACCTCGCTGTAGCCGGTAAAATCAGGTAAACCACCTTCACTGTCGGGCCTCCTACTCGACGTCCCGGTACGCGAAGCACCGGTAGCCGAGCGTGAGGACTTTCCACTCATGCCAAACACGCAACTCACATTAATCGATTTTTACTGGTTGCGCGACCTTGCTGTGAAAATACAAGCGACGCGGTCAGTCTCAGCGATTTTGATGGTTCTGAAAAAATATCTCAGGCCTCAGAACTCCAGTGAAAAACACGCGCCTTCAAGGCAAAAACCCTGAACCCCGCCTGCCGCCACGGCAAAAAGCATATCTGATGCAGGTTCTATTGCTGGTAAATTCTGAATATAACCACTGCACAGTCGACTCGAAAACGATGAGACCAAAAAACGGCAGCGAGTCCTGGTGCTGTCATTACATCTATTCATTTCAAGACAAAGACGACATGCATGAGGGAAGCGAATTACAGTAGTAAAAGGTGACGTAACGCAATCAACAAGTGATTAAGCTACGACGCCCGGGTTTTATTTCTTTGTTGTGAAAAATGCTACACACAAAGGGAAAAACGACACGAGGGTAAAAATGGCAAGGAAAACTTATCCTACCAGCTACAATGTCGGATGCCGCCCAGCGGCAACAACCCAAGCTAGAAACCCGGACAGGAAAAAGCAAGCGATCCAGGCAGAGCTCGCTAGATCATCTCCATTCGAGACGAAGAAAAAATCAGAGTGATTAGCCAGCCGTAATGGCGCCGCCGTAATGGCGCCGCCATATGGCCTCGTCACGTGGTTTGTGACGTAAGGGAAAAGAATCTTGGGGTCATGGGGCTTCCCCTGATCTAGATTCTATCTCTCCGTCATTAGCAGAATCGCTGATTAATGCCTACAGTTCAAAATAGTCATTTTGACTGACCGGAGTCTATGGTGGGTAATTGAACGTAGTGAATATACCATTATTTTTCAGTCCGCAAATTGCAAATTGCTATAACTACAAAACAAAGGCAGATAAAGTACATTCAATTTTCTAATAAAATAACGAAATCGAAGGAATTTTAATTTCCCTAATACAATATTTAATTTGCATCAGGTCAAATCTATGACCTTCCCAAATGAATTAACATTTCATTAGACATTTTTAAAATTTTGGCAAAAGACACAAAAAGAAAAGGAAGTATTGGTACGTCAAAAAACAAAACAGAACATTTAAATTTAGAACAATGTTCATACCTGGTCAGCAATATTTGAATACATCTCTACTCCTTTTTCCAGACTGACTTTTGGAGGGGAAACCAGTTTCCCTGGAAATGGTCCTCTTGATCCCGTTGCTATGAACAGATGAGTGAAAGGAACTTTCTCTCCAGTGTCCAGAACTACACTATTTTCATCAGTGTTTATTGAGGTCACTAAACCACGCTTAAAAACATCCCCATAAGTTTTTTGATATGGAATCAGTGTCTTTGGTGCAAAACCTGAAAAAAGAGATTGTATTTATGAAGCGGGAAGTCAAAAACATTGTGACATTCATTTAGAAATTGCTGAATCAGACCATTTTTCAACTTATAAAATATTTTATTAATCGATAAAACAATTTCTTGATGGACATAATTTTCAGTCATTTATTTCCCCATTTGCTTTCAGATAAAATCCCGTCATTGAATAAAAACATTTTCATTGATCCAAAATATTTTCCAACGAATCAAACTCAGTTCTTAGTCAATCAAATTAGTCATCACTAAATGATTTTAACTTGATAAAATCGTTTGTCACTAGATGAACAATTTAGTCACTAAATGATATCATTTGCCATTTAATGAAATCATGTCATTGGGTGAAAATTATTTGTCATTTGGAAGAAATGATTTGCCACTAGATGAAATCGTTTGTTACCAAGTGAAATCATGTCACTAAATGAAATCATTTGTCACTTAGATGAAATTAGTTGTCACTAAATGAAATCATTTGTCACTTGTTGATGAATCATTTGTCACTAAATGAAATCATTTGACAGAGAATTGAATAAACCTATTTGTTAGTGGGTGATAGTGATATTGGATCAAACCATTGTTCAAAGTAGGAACAGTCAGTACCTGGTTCTACGGCCGCTCTCAATGCCGCCATGTTATGATGGAATGCATCCTTTGGATCAATCAGTATCACATTGCATCGACCTTTCAGGTTATTCGCCATCTGTGTCCCACCATATCCACCACCTACTATCACTGCGTTCATGTTCTCTGGCAGTGGCAGTGGCTTTGAACTTCCAAACCCCATGATGAATAATTACTGATAAAAAAATACAAATAAAAAATATATTATAGCATCAAAACTTCTGTAATTCCCCTTTGTAATTCAAAAATGACAATATTTGTTATCCTAAAATATTCTAAATGTTCTAAATATTTTCTATTAAAGTGCGATGTCAGTTTTTGAAATGCTGCATTCTCATTGGTCAATCAGTACCACATGCAGCCCTGTTATCAGGCGATAGCCAGGCAGTGCTTGAGGTCAATCCACAAATATATGAATGAGATTGTATGTGTGTGACTATACACAATAGTCAATTCATAGACATTTGTGTGAATAGTTTAAACAAACTGACCATTGCTTGTTCAGGATAAGAAATCTCGGTAATTTTCATCTGGAATTTTACCTAACGTTGCAGGTAACTGAAATACAATCATTCATGATGCACACTACACACACACCGTCTCTTTTTTCTTCAGATTGACTATGTCTTGTACATTTACTTGTGCACATCCCCTCTTTGCTTAGCCATCACACAATAAGTGACAGTGTCAGATTCCTTCACTCTCTGAATAGCTTCATAATATAGTCCACAGAGGTTCCACGAATTGTATATTGAATGCTATAATAAACTATTGTGATCAAAAATTTTTTTACTATTTTATCAATATATTTATATTAACTACCTTTGCAATACTGAACCCTCTGGTGGTTTTAAAGTCTCGTAACATAACTATTTTCATTACATTAAAGAGCATTAATTGTCGCAATGGTATAGACATAAAATGTGCAAAACATTGGGTCATTTTACCAGTTATCTAGTTGCAAATGTACTGAGAAAAATACAAAATACAATGATTGAATTGCACATATGTCAATAAATTTGATCTGACTTATAATTATATAAATTCTGTTATTTTTATTCAGCATCCAAATTTATTCATGTATTTTTGTTTTTTGATGCGAATATTATTTGCTTGATCTATTTCATTGCTATGAAAGTGTTTTCTTAATTACATAATAATAATAATACTGTTTTACCTGGTAATGTACCAGAATTAAACTGATATACACGAATATGGTCTAATTCTTGTCGCTAATAGTCGGCCATCTTGAATAGATAGAACCAATAAAAAACAATTCTAGGCCGCCTTAAAAAACTCCAGACATCAAACAATTTCACAATACATGTGTGCTTTGTTTTCTCTCATAAAACACACAATAAGTATTCTCCCCAAAATGTCAAATTAAACAATAAAAAAGGGTGGGTATCTGGTCATCGTGCACATTAGTTAAAATTGCGCACATACATCATAGAATTTCTGCAACACATATATAATGTAATTGTAATTCAAATTTAAAGTTCATGATATGATCCCTGTCTGACTGTTACAACACACACGTATGAACAAAGCTAGACCACATAAACTTACCTTAACCAAAAGAGGTGGTTTTTTTTTCCACAAAATGAAAACAATGCTCATGAATAAATGATGTTTAGTGAATGTTACAGTCTGCTATCAAATGTGCATGGCAATTTTGCTACGCTTGCACATAAAACTAACACACCTAAAGGTCAGATCAGGACATTTGAACACAGCATGCATACGTGCCATTACTCAATTGTCTGTCAATGTACATGAATACATGTTTATAGCTGACATGTTTGCCTCACTGATCCGTCTCAGAGCACACATGGCACACATAACAAACAAGGCCAAATGCATTAGTAATATCAATTACCTACACCGGAATTTACAAACCAAGTTCATTTTGAGTTTCTGAGTGCCAATGTTAACATCTGTCACTTGTCGCAAAATAAATCTGTCTAACTTTTTTAACTGAAAATGCTGATAATGATTAATTGTGGACATAGAAAATTATGTGAACTTTGCCCACATTTAACAACAAATTATAGACAAGTACATGAAAAGTGGTGTTCAAAAAGTGTATCATCTTTCTTCATTCAACTCAAACCAACCAGTGTTTTTGTTTTAAGAAAAAAAAAGCAAAATATCATGTTTTCAACCAGCCATGCTCATGTCTCACGCTGATCAGATTGTTTACTTATTATTTGTTATCTCCAATGTTAGTTTCTGATCTCAGCACTTTTTTTTTCCATTCAAATATATCAGCTACCATCGATACTATTTTTAGGACAAGCATGGCATAAAACAGACTGCATGCTTTTTTGTCGCCACGACACATGATGCAATCCAGTTGTTTGATTGCAATGAATCTAAAATTTCTAATATTGAACACAGAATAATTTTTTTTCAATCTTCGAACAGGTGACTCCTAATTCTTACAGTACGTTGATTAATTTCTTCTAGTGCAAAGTAATTGTTCACCATACCTCTCTGCTGTTTTTCAGAGATTCTCAGATATTCACAGTCAGTAATATTCACAGTCTTCAGTGTTTGATACATGTACAAGATTATCGGCCAATAGCCTGCGAGTGACCTTTATCTAATAGTATTCGAATATTTACATAAATATATCATTTTGTTTGGTCAAACACTTCCTTTGACAATATTAGTTTAAACATTTATTAAAGTGCGTCCTTGAGTAACCGAGCTCAAAATGTGAAATCTTATTTTTTTTATATACATTTTTAGGTTGATCTTGGTGATAAAGATGTATGCGATGCAGTCTTAACACACAAATATCTTCACGTAAATATCTTTTTCGGCCAATCAAAGTGCCTGCGCTGATGATAATAGTTAGGATACAATTACACAAAATTTAATGCGACATTTTTTCCCATGCTATCTAAAAATAAATACATTTTGTAATGTTGTGACGATACGCCTTGTAAAATTTTAAATATATTTCTACAAAATAAATAAATATTTAATTAAGTATTCCTTCTGAAAGGTATATACAAATGTGCTACCAAATTTTCAGACCACAACAAATTGACCTATCAATGTTGAAGATTTAAATCCATGGCGGGCTGTCCGTTAAAAGATTTTAAAAATACATGGATATGTCAGATTTAAATACAAATGAATTTAAATCAGCGATACTGATGCTAAACAAATAAACAAGTCATTCACTGCCAGGTCAGCTAACCACACACATGGCGCTCCATGTTGCACACAGCCCCCTAAAATAACTTATTGAACCAACGCAACACTGTTCTGTACACATGCAGAAGTGGGGGAATATGTTCACGAGTATGTTACATTAAAAAATATTTACATTGTAGCATTCAAAATAGAAAAAATAACAAAAATTAAAAGCAGAAGCAGAGCATCATGGGTATTCTCTAGTTAACTGCAAACACAATCCAAAATGATGAGTAACTAAAGCCAGTTTAAAATCACCTTCCATCGACCATTCATCATAAACTTCTACAATTCATAACATATACAATGTAAAGTACCTATATTCATTCACAATTCTGATTATACCGGGTAAGTATTTCAATGAAAAATTATAGTTTAAGTGTATTTGAAGGCGGAATTTTAGTTTTCTGTCACTATTAAAATTGGTATTTTGTTTATGTTTTAGGTAGAGAGACGAAGAAAGAATTTCACATTTTGCTCTGTTTTTTGGAGTAATTTGCCGTTTTATGTCTTTTACTCTCTCGGCTTTTACATATTTGTGAGATGAACTTATCATCTTGCCGTATGTACGCGTATAAAATATGTACTTTGATGAGCATTGGAGGTGGGGGTGGGGTTCGCACTGATGTTCACGAATGAATGACTTGTTTGTTTATTCTCCGCACCATAGTGGTAACCCATAAATTATAAATAAAATTAAAGCCGCAAGCGGCGTCACCGGGGCCCAAGCTGACAAGATTCTGTTTCATAATTAATGTGGTCACATGTTAGACAATCAGGTAGCTTGAATTATCAGTAACATGAGGTCAAAATGAAGTTGGTACCATGTATTTACCTGGTTTGGTTATCGAAATATGGTTTTCAGGATATATAATGAGCCATGTTCTTAATAATGAGATTACATAATCATATATAGCCATTTCTAATGTCAGTTACATCTTTCATTCAATGTCTTCGTAATGACACTTGTTACACGTCCTGCTCTGCGACAGTGTTTTAGATATGACTGCTTTGCATATTAATGAGTTCACATGACCATATATGGTCATCTGTTATTTTTAATCAAATCTCTTGTTCACTGTTGTCATAATAACACAGGATTCATCTTCCTAACTGCAACAGTGCTTAAGATATAATGGTTATGCATATTAATGAGTTGACATGACCATATATGGTCATCTGTTATTTTAATCAAATCTCTTGTTCACTGTTGTCATGATAACACAGGAATCATCTTCCTAACTACAACAGTGTTTGAGATATAATGGTTATGCATATTAATGAGTTCACATGACCATATATGGTAATCTGTTATTTTAATGAAATCAATTGTTTAATGTTGTCATAATAACACAGGTTTCATCTTCCTAACTCCAACAGTGCTTGAGATATATCAGTAATGCATATTAATGAGGTTAGAAGCCCCCACCCCTTAGGCGCCCATCGACAAAACCCAGCCACGTGCCATTCGGTTGAAAAAATGCATCTCAAGAGTAGAATGCACATATACAATTTTAGCCAAATCGGACCAATACAACACATGTAATTGCACAAGATCTGTTTTCATAAAATCCAAGATGGCGGCCAAACCATGTGACTGATCAAAATAATATTATTTTTCTCATATGGAGCTAAGGCCAGGCATGGTAAATATAAAAACATCTGGTAGATTGGTTGAATCACCTCTGAGAAACAAATGCCCAAACTTTTGGGCAATTTTGCTTAAAATCCAAGATGGCGGCCAAACCACGTGACTGATCTGAAATCTTTTTTAGGTTTCTGAAAGAGATAGATATACAGATGCCATGAAGCAAAATTGAAAATAATCCCTCAAGTGTTGCCATAGTAAAAAACTACTTCCTGTTTAGAAGAAATCCAAAATGGTGGCCAAACCACGTGACCAATCGTAAAAATTTTATCAAACCTAAATGGGATTCATATATAGAAGCTAAATACTACATATGAGAGCATTCTACTTGGTGGTTCTGAAGAAGAAGATTTTTAAGTGTTTTTTGCCGTTTTTACGAAAAACAAAATGGCGGGAAAAGTCACATGACCGCTAAAGTTTTTATTGCTGATATTTATTACACATGAGTTGTACTATATACCATAAAAAAATCTAGACGCCTAGACCCTCAGAAAGTGGTCAAACAGCCACTTCCGATTTTATTTCAATCCAATATGGCTGCCAAACTAATTGACCAATCGAAATTCTGAAAGCATGTTGCACCAGTTCACATTAGGGACTATCAGTATAGAGCATTATCAGACCATTCCGTTCAGCGGTTTTCTCAAACGACTTGACGAAAAAAGTTACGGAAGAAAGAAAGAAAGAAAGAAAGAAATTAAAGCCGCAAGCGGCGTCACCGGGGCCCAAGCTGACAAGATTCTGTTTCATAATTAATGTGGTCACATGTTAGACAATCAGGTAGCTTGAATTATCAGTAACATGAGGTCAAAATGAAGTTGGTACCATGTATTTACCTGGTTTGGTTATCGAAATATGGTTTTCAGGATATATAATGAGCCATGTTCATAATAATGAGATTACATAATCATATATAGCCATTTCTAATGTCAGTTACATCTTTCATTCAATGTCTTCATAATGACACTTGTTACATGTCCTGCTCTGCGACAGTGTTTTAGATATGACTGCTTTGCATATTAATGAGTTCACATGACCATATATGGTCATCTGTTATTTTTAATCAAATCTCTTGTTCACTGTTGTCATAATAACACAGGATTCATCTTCCTAACTACAACAGTGTTTAAGATATAATGGTTATGCATATTAATGAGTTCACATGACCATATATGGTTATCTGTTATTTTAATCAAATCTCTTGTTCACTGTTGTCATAATAACACAGGATTCATCTTCCTAACTGCAACAGTGTTTAAGATATAATGGTTATGCATATTAATGAGTTCACATGACAATATATGGTCATCTGTTATTTTAATCAAATCTCTTGTTCACTGTTGTCATAATAACACAGGATTCATCTTCCTAACTGCGACAGTGTTTTAGATATGACTGCTATGCATATTAATGAGTTCACATGACCATATATGGTTATCTGTTATTTTAATCAAATCTCTTGTTCAATGTTGTCATAATGACACAGGATTTATCTTCCTAACTGCGACAGTGTTTAAGATATAATGGTTATGCATATTAATGAGTTCACATGACCATATATGGTTATCTGTTATTTTAATCAAATCTCTTGTTCACTTTTGTCATAATAACACAGGATTCATCTTCCTAACTGCAACAGTGTTTAATATATAATGGTTATGCATATTAATGAGTTCACATGACCATGTATGGTCATCTGTTATTTTAATCAAATCTCTTGCTCACTGTTGTCATAATAACACAGGATTCATCTTCCTAACTGCGACAGTGTTTTAGATATGACTGCTATGCATATTAATGAGTTCACATGACCATATATGGTTATTTGTTATTTTAATCAAATCTCTTGTTCACTGTTATAATAACACAGAATTCATCTTCCTAACTGCAACAGTGTTTAAGATATAATGGTTATGCATATTAATGAGTTCACATGACCATATATGGTCATCTGTTATTTTAATCAAATCTCTTGTTCACTGTTGTCATGATAACACAGGAATCATCTTCCTTACTACAACAGTGTTTGAGATATAATGGTTATGCATATTAATGAGTTCACATGACCATATATGGTAATCTGTTATTTTAATGAAATCAATTCTTTAATGTTGTCATAATAACACAGGTTTCATCTTCCTAACTCCAACAGTGCTTGAGATATATCAGTTATGCATATTAATGAGGTTAGAAGCCCCCACCCCTCAGGCGACCAGCGACAAAACCCAGCCACGTGCCATTCAGTTAAAAGAATGCATCTCAAGAGTAGAATGCACATATACAATTTTAGCCAAATCCGACCAATACAACACATGTAATTGCACAAGATTTGTTTTCATAAAATCCAAGATGGCGGCCAAACCATGTGACGGATCAAAATTATATTATTTTTCTCATATGGAGCTAAGGCCAGGCATGGTAAATATAAAAACATCTAATAGGTTGGTTGAATCACCTCTGAGAAACAAATGCCCAAACTTTTGGTCAATTTTGCATAAAATCCAAGATGGTGGCCAAACCATGTGACTGATCAAAATAATATTATTTTTCTCATATGGAGCTAAGGCCAGGCATGGTAAATATAAAACATCTATTAGATTGGTTGAATCACCTCTGAGAAACAAATGCCCAAACTTTTGGACAATTTTGCTTAAAATCCAAGATGGCGGCCAAACCATGTGACTGATCTGAAATCTTTTTTAGGTTTCTGAAAGAGTTTGATATAGAGATGCCATGAAGCAAAATTGAAAATAATCCCTCAAGTGTTGCCAGAGTAAAAAACTACTTCCTGTTTAGAAGAAATCCAAAATGGTGGCCAAACCACGTGACCAATCGTAATAATTTTTTCAAACGTAAATGGGATTCATATATAGAAGCTAAATACAACATATGAGAGCATTCTGCTAGGTGGTTCTGAAGAAGAAGATTTTCAAGTGTTTTTTGCCGTTTTTAGGAAAAACAAAATGGCGGGAAAAGTCACGTGACCGCTAAAGTTTTTATTGCTTATATCTATTACACATGAGTTGTACTATATACCATAAAAAAATCTAGACGCCTAGACCCTCAGAAAGTGGTCAAACAGCCACTTCCGGTTTTATTTCAATCCAATATGGCTGCCAAACTAATTGACCAATCTAAATTCTGAAAGCATGTTGCACCAGTTCACATTAGGGACTATCAGTATAGAGCATTATCAGACCATTCCGTTCAGCGGTTTTCTCAAACGGCTTGACGAAAAAAGTTACGGCGGAAAGAAGAAAGAAAGAATTAAAGCCGCAAGCGGCGTCACCGGGGCCCAAGCTGACAAGATTCTGTTTCATAATTAATGTGGTCACATGTTAGACAATCAGGTAGCTTGAATTATCAGTAACATGAGGTCAAAATGAAGTTGGTACCATGTATTTACCTGGTTTGGTTATCGAAATATGGTTTTCAGGATATATAATGAGCCATGTTCATAATAATGAGATTACATAATCATATATAGCCATTTCTAATGTCAGTTACATCTTTCATTCAATGTCTTCATAATGACACTTGTTACATGTCCTGCTCTGCGACAGTGTTTTAGATATGACTGCTTTGCATATTAATGAGTTCACATGACCATATATGGTCATCTGTTATTTTTAATCAAATCTCTTGTTCACTGTTGTCATAATAACACAGGATTCATCTTCCTAACTACAACAGTGTTTAAGATATAATGGTTATGCATATTAATGAGTTCACATGACCATATATGGTTATCTGTTATTTTAATCAAATCTCTTGTTCACTGTTGTCATAATAACACAGGATTCATCTTCCTAACTGCAACAGTGTTTAAGATATAATGGTTATGCATATTAATGAGTTCACATGACAATATATGGTCATCTGTTATTTTAATCAAATCTCTTGTTCACTGTTGTCATAATAACACAGGATTCATCTTCCTAACTGCGACAGTGTTTTAGATATGACTGCTATGCATATTAATGAGTTCACATGACCATATATGGTTATCTGTTATTTTAATCAAATCTCTTGTTCACTGTTGTCATAATGACACAGGATTTATCTTCCTAACTGCGACAGTGTTTAAGATATAATGGTTATGCATATTAATGAGCTCACGTGACTATATATGGTCATCTGTTATTTTAATCAAATCTTTTGTTCAATGTTGTCATAATAACACAGGATTCCACTTCCTAACTGCAACAGTGTTTGAGATATGACAGTTATGCATATTAATGAGCTCACATGACCATATATGGTCATTTGTTATTTTAATCGAATCTCTTGTTCAAGGTTGTCATAATAACACAGGATTCATCATCCTAACTACAACAGTGCTTGAGTTATAACAGTTATGCATATTAATGAGGTTAGAAGCCCCCACCCCATGGGTGCCCAGCCACGTGGCCTAACAGCGTGCTATTGGGGCAAAATGATGCATCTGATGACACAAATGCACATACAAAATTTGAAAGAAATCAGACTAATACAAAACATGTAGTTGCATAATTTCTATTTTCACAAAATCCAAGATGGCGGCCAAACCACGTGACTGATCAAAATAATATTATTTTTCTCGTATGCAGCTAAGGCCAGGCATGGTAAATATAAAAACATCTAGTAGATTGGTTGAATCGTCTCTGAGAAACAAATACCCAAACTTTTGGTCAATTTTGCTTAAAATCCAAAATGGCGGCCAAACCATGTGACTGATCTGAAATTTTTTTTAGGTTTCTGAAAGGGCTTGATACACAGATGCCATGAAGCAAAATTGAAAATATTCCATCAAGTGTTGCCAGAGTAAAAAACTACTTCCTGTTTAGAAGAAATCCAAAATGGTGGCCAAACCACGTGACCAATCGTAAACATTTTTTCAAACATAAATGGGATTCATATATAGAAGCTAAATACTACATATGAGAGCATTCTGCTTGGTGGTTCTGAAGAAGAAGATTTTCAAGTGTTTTTTGCCGTTTTTAGGAAAAACAAAATGGCGGGAAAAGTCACATGACCGCTAAAGTTTTTATTGCTGATATTTATTACACATGAGTTGTACTATATACCATAACAAAATCTAGACGCCTAGACCCTCAGAAAGTGGTCAAACAGCCACTTCCGGTTTTATTTCAATCCAATATGGCTGCCAAACTAATTGACCAATCGAAATTCTGAAAGCATGTTGCACCAGTTCACATTAGGGACTATCAGTATAGAGCATTATCAGACCATTCCGTTCAGCGGTTTTCTCAAACGGCTTGACGAAAAAAGTTACGGAAGAAAGAAAGAAGAAAGAAAAAACCGGACAATAAGAATAGGGGCCACGCCTTACAGGCTTGGGCCCCTAAAAACTGAACGATAATAATAGGGGCCTCGCCCTTTGGGCTTGGGCCCCTAATAAACAACTTGAACCTTACCAGCATAACAGTCTAGGCATGGAACTATAAAATGGTTTCTAGTTCCACGGTCTAGGTAAATAACACTATACAATTAATACACCATTTTAATTCTATTTTAGGTTTTAAGTTCCAAGATTAGATCCACAGATCCACACAATATCACAGGGGTCCGTAAACTTGCTTGGTCCATGGAGGTTCAGACTACTATAGTAGTTTGGGGTGGAGGTAAAAATATACATTGGTCTTCGTCGCCGAGGCTCTTCGGGCCCGGTCTTCGGGACGGACGGCGTTCACCCCATCAAACAAGTTTACGAGCCCTTGTCATACATACATGTATGCGGTAATCCAATAGTCTCGTCATTAGTTTGACCACAGTCCGGTGTTGAGAGACTGTGGTTTGACAGATTTACAGTTCGAACACTCACCTGAAGTTTATTGTAAATCAACAACCCGCGCCGCGGTCAACGTCATACACCGATGAGATGAGAACTGATGGTCGGCAGCAACCGACTGCGCAGCCGTCGTACTCAACAACTGTGTCACCGCAGCCTTTGTGTATGACTCCTTAGTCTTTCTACAGCGTGTTTGTACGCATGCTGATGACCTTGGAGCAATACTAGAGACCTGAATGGCCTTTGATTATAAAAATACTTTCCAGTAGCAGTCAGCTGCACAAATACAATTACTCAGAACAGAAAGTTGAGTAACTTACGTGAATTTGTATCTTGTCGGTTTACAACTCTCGATAATCAGAAGCACTCAAGATGGATAGAAAAAGGAATGCTGGATTACAGTTTTTAGCCAATGTGAAGTGTTTTTTTTTTTGTGATGGGTTTTATATTGAGGATATTCCATTGACCTGGTTGAACATGTTACAAGCGCTTTATTTTAAAGCTTTATTTGCTTCCTGCTCTTCAAAAATAAAAATTAAATTGTTTCAGAGTTACTGTACGACTATGTACTGCTCTCATTTGTGGTCTATACATACTAAAGGGCAGATTAATCGAGTTCGTGTTGCATATAATAATGCATTTAGAATTTTACTGAAGCTTGGCAAGAGGGATATTAGTATGACTCAAACCCTTGTACATAATCGTGTCACTACTTTTGAAGCTCTTCGTAGAAAAGAAATGGCGAAGTTCTTTTTAAGAATTATAAAAAGTAAGAATGCAATAATTACAGCTATTTATAGCCCAAGTGTAATGAGTACTTGGCTGAGCCATGTTTTTTAACATATTTATTATGTACATTTTCTTGGTATTTATTCTTATTTTTCTGTAACTTTGGTTATGTTTATATGAGCTAGTATATATATATATATATAATTACAGTAAAGGGATTCTGCCCAGTAAGCTGGCCCACCGTCCCTCAATTCAGGACGGTGGCTGGCCACACATGCAGCTCCATATTACAACCCCTCCCCCCAAGTTACTGAGCCAACCTGTACACATGCAGTAGAGAGGGCATATGTTCACCGGTATTTTACATTCAAAAAATATACAGTGTAATAATATACCATACATAATAGAGAAAATAACAAATTTAAAATCATGATAAAGCAGAGCATCATGGGTATTTTTAAGACAACTGTTTTTTTACAGGTGAATGACCTATTCTCAGAAAAGGAAGACTGTGCAACCGTATTAACAAATATGCTAAAACAACAGTTGGTCATCGGTGATCAAAATTACTCAAACAATGTCTCTGTTTACCGAGTGCTGAATCACATCAGTCTACTCTCAGACTAGTAATATTAGTAATACTAGTCTGGGGTCTACTGTAATATCCCGGGGGATTCGCCTTATTGTTGTTGTACATTGCCATCAATGGTAGCTATAGGAACGTGTGTGGGATCTCGGGATCTCGTGAGATCACCCTTCAAGTGCAGATGTCCCCCGCACAAGATCACAACAACCATGGTCCAGAGATCGAGTTCCTTGCGGATGAACTAACTCTCTCTCTGATTGGTGCAGGGAGAATGTTTTAAGATAGAAGCCTAGTTATGATTTCAAATACCCAGAATTTATTCATTTTCCAATAAATTGCACTTCTGAGAAATATAAAGATATTGACTTAAAAAAGTTTCGGGTCACCAGCTTAATTTTCGAGAAGATGGTGGCTGTATTTTTTTTTAAATATAAGGACAAGTTTTACAAAATGTCACTCTAACAAACAAAAGAATGTTATTTCATGGAGCCATGGGACAATAGCTTCGCGATTTTAATAAACCAATGAATATTGTAATGTGATTTATGACAAACTTTCTCAGAAATTAGGAGTAGGTTTCTAGTTAGAGGTGTGTTTTTCTTTGAAAATATCAAATTACTTTTTTCCACATCCTCTTATAAGAATATATAAAACATGCATTCAACTAGAAAAAACAATTGTAGCGATGTTTTAAGAGAGTAATACATTTTGAGTAAATCTGAGATACATGGAGCTGCTCCACGACGGATATTTTTGGCATAGGTATTCTCCGATAGCTGCTAATGAAATCTAGCAAAGATAGTTTGTCTACCACTTTGACTTTAGAAAATACGACACAATTCTTCCCCTTGTGACACGGGCATCATATTTCAAAACAACGTTCAAGTTGACGATGTATTTCTATTTCGGTTTCTTCGAAAATAACACCTCTCTATTTGCACAGTGATCACGTTCCATTTTTTTGTTGGAATATTTATTTCATATTATTTGAAAAATAAGCTTTCTAAAAATATATAACTTGGTGGGGTTCGAAGAATATTTTACTTCAGAAATGTGCTCTGCAATTGCAATAGCAATAACCTCTACTACATCAAACTTCTTCCAATAGAAAAAATGGAACGGTAATGTATTGCAGTACGAGACACTGTTTTGTTGGGACATAACTATATAGTATTCACCATTAAGGGAAGGGGTATGAGAACGTGCCATGATGGTATCCAAGGATGTCACAATGGCAACAAAGTTGTGGCAACTGAATATAATAGCGATATGTCGTCATAATCCCCGAACCACCGTCCGAAACTGGCAAAATGTGAATGACTACTCTCATCTGCAGTTACTGAATGTGTGGCTATTTTGAGACTGTGGGGCGACAAGACTGGGGGAAGGGGGATAGCTGGTACAGGTTACAGAAATTAAAAACGGCATTTTACGATTTTACAGTAAATAAAATGAAAGTTTCATTTACAGTAAAAAATAGGTTTTTACACTGTACAGATGAAGCAAATTCCTAATTACATTTTACATTTTTATAATATCTTTGATAGTTTGAATTTAATAATAAAATTGGAATTACGAAATAGCGTACGAATTACGACATTTAATCCGGAAAATGCTTTATACGCTTACAAAAAATAACATCTTTGTACAAATTACGGACGAATAAAATAGCTGATTACATTTTACACCTTGTCCATGTCTACGAATTTACGTTTTTTTTTTTATTTATTTGAATTACATTATTACGAAAATACAAACAATTGATTACAGCACAGGGAGCCCAGGAACTATAATCAACTGTAATACGCAGTCTCTATGAGCGGGGGGGGGGGTATCGGCTGGTATCTAGTGTAAGAAATAGTCTAGATACCAGCCGATACCCCCCCCCCCCCGCTTATAGAGACTGCGTATTACAGTTGATTATAGTTCCTGGGCTCCCTGTGATTACAGCTTACGAAAATACCCCTTGCCGACCCTTAAGACTGTGTAGAGACCGTGATCAAACTCAGTTTCTGGTCGCCACAAGAAAGAATGGAACGACAACATTGCAACATACAGCACTGTTTTGCTTGCAATATTGCAATACTGCTTCTCAAAACTGCGGAGAAAGAAGAAACGAAAGAAATTGCTACACTTGCGATCGTAACCCTGGAATTGCTGTCGATTTTGTCCAGTAGAAATTACCATTCAAAGAAAAGCAATGCTCAGCCAAGTAGTTGCTTTGAAATGAAATCATATTAAAAAGTAGCACTATTTAATTTTAACCTCCCGAGACACCGATTTCGAAAATTTCAATTATGGAATGTTTGGGTAAAATAACCGGTTATTCAATTATATTTATACGAACGCAACCCGGTACGCAATCGCGACGTCTCCACGAGTTGGGTGAATCCTAAAAGTTCGTGGAGCTCTACCGTATGTTTGTTTGTGATAACACTACTCAAGTCCGCCATGTTCGACCTCACACAATACATTTATATTTCTTTTCATAAGTAGAAATGAAATCAACAAATTTAGACAAATTTCTGATTCAATGTTTGAAATTATACTTTATATTTACTTTCATGGCTAAGTAACATGAAAAATAATCAAAATGTCTTTGATGCCTGTCAACAAGTTAAAACTTGTCCCGACAGAGGCGAAAAGCTGCGCATGTCAAATAATTCATCCGGGCAATTCGGATCTCGGTAACCACAGCAAACAAATGGATTCTTAGCTCAGCTGGGTCGTCATATTCCTAATTTGTGCCAATATTCGACGATTTAGACCAATCCAGGACCCACAAGGACATCTCAAGAGATCCATAATTATCTAGAAACGTACTTTTTTCACAATTTTTGGCATATACTCGTGTCGCTAATCAGATTTAATTGTAACCCTTTTCTGCGGAAGTTAATATTCGAGATCCAGAAAACATGAGCGTGAGAAGTGTTTTGAGTGAACTTGAATGGGATGAAGGCCTCAGCATGCCTGTCGCCAATAAGGAAAACAAATTACTTGAAGATGAGGTAAGTTATAAATGAAATCTAAAATCTATCACGGTATCCAGTTTCAGATCTATATGCAGTTCAAAATATGACATATACATTTTAAGTGTTTCAAAGTGTCTGTATGGGACTGGTTACATTCTCCTAAGTGCATCATAATATTCCCCGTTGTGTTGGGAGTAGGGGTTTATATTGACTAGCGCATTAGTTCTGCTGTGGGTGGGTGTGGTAGGTGTTCTATTTGCAATGTTTTTGAGGGCTTTCACGTCAACATGCTTCACCTCCACCACCACCATGACTAGCTACATGTATACTGTAAAAGGGTTAATTATTCACTGGGTTTTAATTTTGCTTATTTCGCTGACTGTACGGTAATGCGGTAAATTAAAATTCAGTGAATATGTAAAATTTAGCATAGAACACATTATCTAAATGATAAAACCATGAATAACCTACTGAATATGCCTGAAATGGTAAATCAGTGAAATTTAAACCCAGTGAAAATTAATCATTTTACAGTATTTGATAAGATTTTTATGGCCAAACAAAAATTAAAATATTTTTTGCATCCATCAAGCCGCACAGCTGAAGAGGAGCACATCTGAATATGCTGTAAGACGGCAACACACTGTTAATCATTTAATTCTTGCCATTTAGAAAATTTTGTGATAGTAGTTTCCTGTCCACAGTAAATTTTTACTGCCACCATATTTTGCCCTAACAGAAGATATTCACTCGTAACATCAAATTTAGAAGAGTGTCATAGGTGATTTGATAAACCACTTAACTTTTAATTAATTTAATTTTTAATTCAAAATGTGAGGTAAAATTGATACCCATTGACATAGGACATGATAACACAATTATTTCATCTCGTTTGGTAATGCAGTGCTTACCAAACTCATCAAAACGTTTCTTAAAATGATATCCTTTGATTGTACTTTACCTTTTGGTCTATACACGACTTGTATGCTTTATCCAGTTCTGTATACATTGCTTCATTTTAAATCTTGTTTATCACAACATAGGTCCAGCAGAAACAACGGGACATCATCCGCTACCAAAACGAAGTGGCCGACAATGATGACCGCGTCCATGCCATGTCCGAACACATGAAGAATGTCATGCAAGAGTTACAACATACCCAGGCATTGCTTAAAGCCAGGAAAAATGAGGTGGAGACAGAGCGACATTTGTTGCTGATAGCTCAACGAGAGGAAGGTAGGCTTCGTCAGGAGACTATACGACTGGAGAATGAGCTAGCAGATTTGAAGGAGAAAAGGAATATGTATGAGGTAAGGAGATCATATTTGCATTCTATATACTTTATTGCATTTTCTTGTGTTGTTGCATTTCAAGTAGCCTTATAAAATTGAAAAGTGAAACAAAAATCAGGTTGCTTCTTTGGCTATGTATGTAGTAATGTAGATATAATAAGAAAGAAGCTACGTTTATTTGTAACAAGGATTGATTCATAATTATTACATTTTTTCAATTTAAAACAAAAATTTATTCTCACTTACTTATTTTCTAGAATAACATCTTCAAGCAAACCCAGAAACTGGAGGAGCTTAAGTCACAGATGAGTTGGGATCAGCAGGCGTTAGAAGCATGGCTGGAAGAGTCTGCAAGGAAAGATGAAGATGCCATGACGATTGCAAAATATACACGTATGGATGATGCTAAAGTTAAGGTTAGAAATCAATTAATTTAGAACTTTATCTTGTTGGTCAAGTGTGTATTTGTTCCCTTGCTCATATATCTAACCTAGTACTTGATGATCAAAGAGAGTGTTTGCATCAATCATCAAAGACTGAAATTATAACATATTAAATAAGTTAACCTTATTTATAAAAAAAAAACAAAAACAATTTAATAATTCCTACTTCACACGAAAAATTATCTCCTTTCATCATAAATACACAATTACCGTAATGAGTGCAATTTTATGTTTCCAAAGTCAAATTCTAACATTAGCACTGGTAATTGTGATTTGTTTTGGTTTTTTTCTATCAATTTACTTGTTGTGATTTAACTCTTGTATGAAAATAATACTATACTTTGCGTGTTACAGGAATTATCCTTGCGAATGGAGAGACTGACTGACGAGCAGCGACGGAAGCGGAAATTGTTGAATCATGAAACAACAGAGACATTAACAGCTCAGGTAAAAGTTTGCGGTTGATTGCAAAGATTATTTGTAGGTATTAACAGGAGTCTACTGACACTATAATATGGCATCAACTTTGCTGAATTATATAAACATTGCTTTCAAATCAGTAATTCTTAATTTTTTTCTTCCTTTTCATCTCGCAGCTTGAGCTAGACAAAACTGCTGAAGAGTTCCGTAAGGCCCACAACGATCGTCAGCAACTTATCCATCAATGGGAGCAAACAATTGAACAAATGCAGAGAAGAGACAAGGAGATGGATCAGTTAGCTGCGGTAAGTTTTTGTATGTTCTCAGGTGATGTATATTTTTTGACTGACTGGCCCCCAAATTATGTATGCTTATCTATCATGTCAATTTGGTCAATTGCCATTTTTTGTCAGTCTACTTCTTGGTTTGATGGTTCAACACAAATTTAAGGTTCAATAACAATGCTGGAAAAAAAAACCATGACTCGCAAGCGATCACCTTGACCATATAAACACCAAAATAACTCACTTTTCGAGGTTCTACAATTTACTTGTATTTGTAAATTATTTAGTCATGATTACAGTTCCATACATAAAATGTTACTTCTTTGGCTTGCTATGTAATATATGTAAATTACCATTATGCTTTTCTGGCAACAAATAATACAAATGCTCCATTATTTTTACCCTGAGACCTCAACCATTCAAGATCTCACAGTCGTAGTACATGTATATTCTAAAAACCTGACCTAGTTACTTAAATTTTTTACGGCATTCATTGTAACTGTAGTTGAATTCAGACAATGGGTTTTCATATCTTTGTGTTAAAAAAATTTTCTGTTCATTTCATTTTCTTTGCAACTATAGGAGCTTGCAAAGGTCAAAGCCGAGGTTCGATCAAGACATGAAGTAGTGAAAGAGAAACAACAGTTCCTTGAGAATGAAATGGAGAATAACCAAGAGATGGAAAAGAAGATTGGTAGTACAGACCGCATAGCTGCTAAACTGAGAATTGATTATCAACAACAGGAATCTCAACGAATACAGTTCTCTGATGAGGTGAGAATCATGTATATATTTCCCATTGTGTTTTTTGTATGAAAAAACTTTTTCAGTTGGCTGATTGACATGTGTAAAATTTGTGAAAGCTGACTGTCATCCAATCAAAGAGTTCAAACGGAAGAAAGTATTGTTCATATTGTTACAGATTTAAATAAATGATATAGCTTGTTTTTTTCTATAGCACATACACTTATATAAATAACTGAGGTGTCTATGGTCAAAATAAGCTATATTTCAATGATCCGGCAGCATACAATAAGCTTTTTATTAGAAAGGTGCTGTTAATTTGAGCAAATACAGTGATATGCTAATGACATCTTGATTACGTGTATTTGCTTGTGTCAGTAGTTATGCATCATGCGTCCATGGTGCCAAAATATATTGTGACATGCTGATTCAGAACACACACAAAAAGCAGTGAGCTTTCATGAATGACTTAGAATTTATTTTACCACTAGCACTACTTTTCTTTTATCAATACAATTGGGTGATTAGGTGACGTATAACAATGTTACAAAAGTATGTACGTTTGACACACAAAATAAAGTAGTCCCAAAAAACCTCACATATAGATTGTGTATTTCAGTAAATTACATGCATGCTTTACATCGAATGATCGGATTATAAATTACTGTAAAATATTTTATTTTAGCTCGAATTAATTTTCGCTGAAAAGGCCTTTTGAGTGTTTTGTACAGAATTTATTTTCACTGATTTTTTGATGTCAAAAAAAGTATATTCACTGGATTTTATTTTCACTGAAGCATCCCTTCAGCGAAAACAGCGAAAACAATTCCAAGCGAAAAATAAAGTATTCGACAGTACCTCATTTTAAATATTAACGCACTTAAAAAGTTATTTATATCCATGTATTAGAAATATACGAACATTGTATTTACGGTAGCTGTCATAGACATGTGAACTTAATTGTTTCTTTGTTTCCATTCGTAGCTTGATACTCTGAAGTTCACCGTAGAAAGAACTGCAAATGATCTGGAGAGTATGAGGAAACAGGTTGGTGATTTAAAAAAAGAAGTTGAAGACAAAGTGAACCAGTAAGTACTAAATTTACGTCTCAAAATTTTTGAGATATTTTAGTTGTAGTTATTCTGGCGAGTGTTAAAAATTACTAGTTAGTTACCGGTAAGTGGCCCTGCTAATCATTTTTTGTGAACTTTCAATTCAGTATGTTACCAGAGGTACATTACTTGGGGTTTGTAACTACGGTGACATGATACCAAGATCCCGTTTCAATCTCGCTCTCGCATAAGTGTTCCAACTCAGAAAAATTCGAATGCGCATGCCCGAGGTAACTAGGATACTGGAATGTCCAGGTGGATCAAAATAGCTGCTCACGATATGACGGATTACGATAACTATATTTTCTTTACATTTTCGATGTATTACATTTTTTCACTATGAATGTGGTAATACATGTTTTATTATTTTATTACAAACCGCCTATCTCATGTCAGAAGGTCGTAGCACCAGTCTCGCTATTTACGAGATGAGACTTGAATGGGATCTTCACATGATGTCACCATACAGTACTATGCGCGTTGCAAACCCCAAGTAATGTACCTCTGATGTTACTTAGATAGTATAGTAACTGGATAGATTGTTTTCTTTATATTCAATTATTTTTCTCACCAAAATTTGAGAAGCATTCTTTGTGTCAATATTCTGGCCTGTATTTTTACTTGAATATATTGCTGTACTATTTGGAAACTTTTAAGCAATTCATGTTATGTTATTCTATAAGGGACTTCGAGATTAATATAGTATATTTTTATTAAAGGTATTGATATATATCTACACAGAGCTAGATAAACACGTAACAACCAGTCTACTTTTTATCAGACTGAATTTTTATTTGTTAGTTAGTATCTAGATTCCCAATGAGCAAGGTTGTAATACTTATGCTATGTTTTTATTCATACAAAACTTATACAACTACATTCATGCTATCTACTAGGGTAAGGTAAATGCCCCTGTATATTCTTTTTATTTAGTTTTTGGTGTTATATACATTTTAAGTATATTTAAACATTAACTAATTGTTTGAATATTACTGCTTGCTTATAGCCTTGGTAATGCTAAAGATCTTCGAGAGCAATTGCATGAGAAACTACGATACACCACCGAGGCCAAACTGACCGCTGAGGAGAGAGCCATGATGATGGACAAACTTCTGTCAGACGAGGAGAACA
This sequence comes from Saccoglossus kowalevskii, assembly GCF_978046115.1. Taxonomy (NCBI): domain Eukaryota; kingdom Metazoa; phylum Hemichordata; class Enteropneusta; family Harrimaniidae; genus Saccoglossus; species Saccoglossus kowalevskii. The sequence goes on from NC_140641.1 coordinate 21,102,348, forward strand.
GTCAGAGACTGATTGACTCTGAGCTCAAAAGACTGCGTGAGATTCAGTTCCGCAAAACCCAGGAGTTGTTTCAAGCTAAAGCGATGGAGAAGAACGCGAATGCCGAAATTCGTGGGTCACGAGCTGCAAGTCGTAATCTTAGTAGCAGAATTGGCAAGTTAGATCATGATTCACTGAAACAGCTAGAAATTATTTACAACCAGGTTAGTATTTTGCATTTAATTTATAAAAATGAATTTCATTGGCTGGTGTATAACTTATGTGCATTAGTATGTTAAGCTGCTAGCCAATCAGAGCATGCATTATGTTTTCTCTCTCGTTTAACTTTGTTCTGAGTAGAAATCATGCCAATTTGTTTCTTACTTTCATTGAATAATAATAATTTGTTGCTGCTCACATTGTAGGACTTCCAAATTCAACAACTTGAGCGTAAAATATCTCGCATGCAAGGTGAGCGTAGCACAGAGGAAATGGACCAGCTGAACTTGAAGATCCAAGAATTGACTAGTGTGTTGAATGACCGAAATGATGTGCATTCATTGCTGAGTTTGCAGTTGAAAAGACTTCAGGTAAATACAAAACATTGCAATAATCTGTACTACTGATCATTCTGCTTTGATTAAGAAAATATGCACGGAGTGACTGATGTGTTATAACGATGCTCTCCTATGTTGTTGTTTTGTACAGGATGATATACGCCGTGTGAAACGCGACCTGGATAAGAGTGGTAACGAGAAGGCTGACTTGACAAGCAAAATTGAGGAGTTGAATCTGCATAATGATAGCTCGCAACGAGAATTGAAGAAGATTATCAGAAACAAAGAGGTAAGGGAAATCCGGCCATTTTATAACAATAGTTATTTGCCCTATGTTGTTCATTTCATGTAGAAACTGTGCGATTTCCATACGTGATTAACAGATTTACATTAGTGGTTGCACGTTGCGGTAAATGTAATTGTTTTTATTTCACTCTCCCCACAGGACTTGATGGTTGACGAGAATATTTTAAAGCTTGAGATCAAGCGATTACGTGACAACCTGAATAGCAAAGCAGACACTGTGTTGTCACTGGAGAAAAGACGACTACAACTTAACACGGTGAGTGTATAAATTGTGGAATGCACTGCATTGGGTTTTGTCTTTGTTTAAAAAAAATACATTCAACATAATTTTTTTTGTATGGGTTATCTAAATAATTGTTACATCTTGGTTTAGACAAAAATACTTCCATGATGGATGGACCAGTACTGATCTAGATTTGTGTTCTTAATTCTGGTTGATTTTGTATCTTCTAACCCAGGCAATGAAAGAAAGGCGTCAAGAGATTAATATTCATTACGACATGCTGAGAGCACAGCTAAAAGCTGCAGACGAGGAGAAATCAACCGTCAGTGCAGAGTTACATGAAAGAATTACAAAAATCGATAAGCTGAGAAAAAGGTATGTGTGAGTTTTCATGGGGCCAGTTTACATAATCAGATTTATCAGACGAAACTGCATCCGATGATGGCAAAATAGGTGTTTACATGGTCGGATAAACTTCATCAAATTGAACATGTCTGATATTCAAAAAATCTGATCAGACATTAGGTTCTTCATTTTACACGGTGAACTTAATCTGATCAGATTAGATTAATCTGAAGCCAAAGTTCAAGTTTGCCTGATTTTTAAAATTCTGATCAGACATCAGATTTTATGGTTTACACGTTGTGATTTATTTGATTTTGTAAACTGACCATTACAAGTAAAATAATGGGATGTTTCCTAAGTTTTGTCACGAGAATACCTAGTGTTTATAGGTCTATAATTTTAGTTTACCTGACTTGATTTGGCACGGGATGGATTTTAAATCAGTCTCCAGTTGATTAATAGTTGAGTTTTATGTGTGTTTTTTTCATGCAGGTATGAGATTCTGATGGTTTCCATGGCACCACCAGAAGGGGAGGAAGACAAGTCTCAGGCTTATTATGTCATCAAAGTGAGTCTCATAAAAACAAAAGAATATTAGCAGTTATAGTGAGGGCGCTATCACTGGAGAGTCACTCATAATTTGATTGCCAGACCAAAGCTCAGCAGACAAAATAATCATCAATACGTTACAATAAACAATACTTTACTTTTATATTGCTAGAAAAATCAAAAGCACATGTCACAATCAGGGATTTGATAAAGCATTATTATTTTGTAAAACCAACTGTCGTTACTTGCAGGCCGCTCAAGAGAAGGAAGAGTTACAGAGAGAAGGTGATGATTTGGATGCTAGGATACGCAAGGCAGAAAAAGAAATTCGTGCTCTGGAGAATACGTTACGACTCATGAATGGACGTAATGAACAATATCGTAAAAGTTTTAATAAAGTCACTGAAACTAGTAAGTAATTAGATCGTTTGCAGGTATTAGAACAGATATTTGCCAAGTTCCATGATTTTTACAATATTTGATGTTTTTCACAAAACTGACATAGATATGGTCACAGATCTACTGGCTAAAAAACCATGAAAACAATGTTTGAGTAATTTAACATTGGTTTCTTTTGGGAAAAGATTTCATCATATCTGAAAATATCACTCGGTGACATATGGTGACGAAATAGAGATTTTAGAAAATATTATTTTTTTTCCATGAAATGACGCCTTTACATGGATCCCTATGGAAATTGTCCCAAAATGCTCATTTTGGGTATTTTGTAACACAATTTTCTCTAAAACTGTGATTCGTATATTTGAGTAATGAGCTTTTTAGCTCCGCTGTCGAGTGGAGCTGATAGTATTACTGATTGTCCGTCGCCGTCGTCATCGCATTTTCAACTTCTTCTTTAAAACCACAAACTGTATAGCTGTGAAATTTTCTAGGAAGGTACCTTGGGTGGTTCTCTCTCAGATTTGTTCATTTCCTGTGGATATGTTCAATTGTCTTATTAATACCGAATATTTTTGTCATTTTTGATCAAAAATGCTATTTTCGACTTCTTCTTGAAAACCGCTAGCCCGAATGCTTTGATACTTGGTAGGTACCTTGTTCATTTCGTGATGATATCTTAATTCTCTAATTTTCATGAATATTTTTGTCATTTTTGGTAAAAAGTGATATTTTCGACTTCTTGTTAAAAACCGCAGGTTCAATTGCTTTGATACTACATTTCTAGGTACTACATGTGGACCTCTCTCAGATTTGTTCATTTCGTGATGATATCTTTAATTTTCTAATTTTCATGAATATTTGTGTCATTTTTGGTAAAAAGTGACATTTTCGACTTCTTGTTAAAAACCGCAGGTTCAATTGCTTTGATACTACATATATAGGTACTGCATGTGGACCTCTCTCAGATTTGTTCATTTCGTGATGATATCTTTAATTCTCTAATTTTCATGAATATTTGTGTCATTTTTGGTAAAAAGTGACATTTTCGACTTCTTGTTAAAAACCGCAGGTTCAATTGCTTTGATACTACATTTCTAGGTACTACATGTGGACCTCTCTCAGATTTGTTCATTTCGTGATGATATCTTTAATTTTCTAATTTTCATGAATATTTTTGTCATTTTTGGTAAAAAGTGATATTTTCGACTTCTTGTTAAAAAACGCAGGTCCAATTGCTTTGATACTACATTTCTAGGTACTACATGTGGTCCTCTCTCAGATTTGTTCATTTCGTGATGATTTTGTTCTTCAATTATCTAATTTTAATGAATATTTTTGACAAAAAGTTATAAAAAGTCTGATTGCTTTAATACTATACATATTGTTCATTTTCGAATGATATCTTCTGTTCTTTAATAGCAATGTGCCTTGATAACAGCGGAGCTATCTCAGCCGACAGACTGCTAGTTTAGTCCTCCTACCATGTAAAATAGACGTGGCTTTTTTTAGCGCATTAGTACCTGACGACAGACATCCTTCCTGTGGGTAGATGCCAATTTACCTGTGTCAGTGATGATTTATTTCTTTTCTTTCTTGTCTCATCCTTTCTAGGCGAGGAGTACGAAGAGAAGCAGAGACTAGAGGAGCAAATCAGAGCTGTGATGGATAAGTACAAATACAAAAGACGACAAATCCGTGAGTTGCAGGAAGATTTGCAGATGATGAGTAATACGCTGGATAATTTGAACCGAGATGAGAATGCCTATGTGGAAATGATTGAAGAAAAACAGGTCAGTGTGTGTGATAGTCTTTTTATCTTTTATAATTTTCTCCGTCAACATTTTGATAAAACATTTTTATGTATTAAACCATAACATTTCACACAGTTTCACATTGGTAAATTAGAATTTTGGAAAATTGAAATAAATCATGAAGGTTTTTATTTTGTGGAAGATAACAAAAGCTGAGTTTAGGGTTCAATAGATTAACATATATGTGAGTCTCCGTGAGGTTGATGCACTGTTATGTTCGTGTTGGTTTCATAGCAGTTTATAAATGTAAATACATTTGTTTGTTTACTCTAACTAAATTCAAACGCTTGCTGCATGACAACCACTGCCCTTTGAATAGACTGCCCTGCAAAGCTTGCCAATTTTTGCACAATGCACGATTATTACATCACATTTGAGATGCAGGTTTTTCTGTACATTTTGGCCATGGTCAGTTTTGTATTTTCAGAATTCTCTGGAAATTATCATCATCAAAAGATTGCGTAAAACATTACATTGATTCTCGAGACTGCAAATTATTCACTTTTCAAAAGGTTGTAAAACATGTTTCAGTTAAATGAAAATAATAATGAAAATGGTGTTGACCGAGGGCCTGATTTTGGCTTGAGTCAAGTAAGTCCCATTTTGTTTTTAGATCAATGAATAAGAACTTGATCTTTTCTGTCCCAAATATAGGAACACGATTGTGTTAAACCTATTGCAAGCATCATTGATTAATAACAGTATACACCACACGACCAGATCTTTAATGTGAACTGCTGACAGGGCCTTTAATGCAAGCCGTACTATATGTGAATTCCACATTTTGAGTCCACAAGTTTCTTGCACATCCTTCCTAGTTTTTATCTCAGCTTGTTTTATGATTGCAGGAGAAAATTGCTCAGCTAAACAAGGATCTTGAAGACCAGAAGCAGAAGTTGGAACGCGTTGCTAAACAGACGGCCAGATATGCCAGGGAGATAAGAACATCTAAGAAGAGTAAAGGAGCGACCCACGAAGAGGTAAAGAATGCATGCATGTGACTTTATGCTTCAGTGTTAAAGGGTGCTAATCATCATGCACATTTCAAGTAGAAAAACAATGTATTTTTATTCATATTGCATATGATGCATGGGACCCATATCGAAAATGATACGTCATGATGTCTGCCTTTAAAACGGTTCCATTATATGACATTGAAAGGTGTTTTGTTTTGCTGTTTTAGTGGTAATTGAGATAAAACACCCTCAGAATTTTATTATAAATACCGTACATAATTCTACACTGATTCGGCGAGGCACTCAAATATGTGATCAAAGAAAATTGGTGTCTTATATCCCAACCCCCATAAGTAACCGGTCACGTCACTCTAGTTGTATATTTTAAGTATCCTGTTCATTCTACTCATGTGTACTTTGTTTTGTTTACAGCGTGATTTTGAGCTGCGAGAATTGCGTGACTTCAACAAGGGCGTGATTCGCCAAATCGGTGAAGTGGCACACAACTATCCAGACATCGGATCAACTGTGCAAATGCTTTTTTCACAGGTAAAACATTATTAATATTATATTATATTAACTATTGGTTTGACATACTCGTAGTATATTGAAAGACCGGACATTTTTTTTCACATTAAAAAATGTTATAGTCATAATGGTATGTGTATGGCTAGAATAACAAATTTTTACCTATCACAGGCTGGTTTACCTCCTCCCCCGCCACCGAGTACCACTGGAAGAAGTGCAAGTTCACGGCTGTATTCTTCTGGTAGTGCCCGTAGCTGGGACAGTCAGTCATCAGCTAGGTAAGCTTATCATTCTCACTCATCAATTTGATAGTAATACCAATATGTAATTGTATTCAGTTACTTTGTTTGCTTGACAGTAAGGGTACTACAACTGAACAACGCACCAGTTGCCATTATGGTATTGCAGGATTTCAGTTGATATTATGAATGAATAATTTTTGTTTTAAATTACTGGTTTTCCTTTAGGACGCCATCATCTGGGCGTAGTTTAGCATCGAGTAGAGCTACTAGTACTACAGCTGCCAAGGTCGACATTGGTGGTGATTTCGGTGTCAGTGGTAGTGGCATGGCCTCTCCTAAAGGTCAGTAGTATAAAATTAGTTCAGTTACGTAAATTTCCAAGTGTGTGTGTGTATTCGGTTGATATGAACTATACATGTGCATGTTTCAAGGTGGATTGGACTTGGGAGATGAATCTAGATTCATAATAAAATGGATGGTTATTTACTGACGCTTTTCTTTTTCCCCATCATTATGGCTATTCATGAAGCCGGCCAGCAATGTGTTAAAGCTGTACAGTTTATATATATATATACCCGGTATATCATGATAGCTGTCACAAAAACATGAATGCTACTCATACAGGATTGGCTATTCTTCAGAGTGCACGAAACAGTTTTTTTTGTCCACAATGACATTACCTCCGTGGATAGCTAAAATGAATTGAGAAAAACGGTGTCAACGGGCAATGTGGTAACTCAGTGACTGGTTGAATTTGATTACAATAAACAAAGCCACAATATTAGATATTATAAATCATCACTATCAAAATTAGATGTGTTTATCACACGATAATGTAAACCTTCACTCACAAGTAAATTCCAACAAAAAGCCCCCAAATTTACCTACATTTTTAAAATTCTGATTGTGGTGATTTATAACAACAATAGTGAATTCCCCACAGTCATATTGGATTAAGTGAAGAGTTGAGAGAAGAGAGAGAAGGGGCAAGATAATGTGTAATGCAAAGCCGATTATCGTGTCTAGACTCTTCTCTTAATCTAATGTGACCCTGTGGTAGATTTATTACTGTTTAAATAGATGCATAAATTATAAAATATTTCAAATTAACTGTTGTTTATAATGCATGATTATGTTTTTTTTATAGGTAAAAAATCTCCATTTGGTACTCCGTTGGGTACACCAAAAGGTACACCAAAAGGGACTCCGAAAGGAACTCCAAAAAACACACCACCTGGTAGCCGACAGGGATCCAGACCTGGTAGTGGTGCTAGCAGTCGGGCCAGTGCACGTAGTGCAAGATCTTAAAAACATAAATCAATCCCCCAACATTCCGGTTGAAATTGACCAATCTACTTGTATACAAGTTAAACTAGGAATGATTTCATTAGACTTAAATTCCTGTTATTTTAAATGCAAGTTATCTGAAATGTCCCTGTCTATTGAAATGAATATATCATTGCATTGTGTTTTGTGCCAGCTACTATTGTAATATAGTGTATAAAATGAACATGTTTTCTTTTTGTTTGTACATTTACCTGTTACTGACTTAATATTAATAAAAAGATAATTGATGCAATATAATCACTTGTTTTCAATAGGTCATTGCACTTTGATGTTTGTCATTTACAATTTTGCCAATCAGCACGCAAATGCCCAGTAACAAATATCTCTCACTAATCAGCACTAATCTGTGATCTTGCCCACAAGTTGTTGGTACACATACTGGGGGTAATTTCATCTTCAGGTGTTAACGACTTGTTCTCACCAATCAGTCACTGCGCAAGCCTATGTGCACAAAATGTAAACAAGTTCAGCGACCTTTGTCAGATGATCCTTGTTTATTGGTGGTTTGTTTTCTGGTTTGCATACTGTGTGTATAATTTTGGCATAAAATTAACGCAATATTCATAGTCCTATATATGCAATAAAGTGAACTAAAAGTCGATTAATTGAACTTGGGGAAAGCTGTTTATAACTTTGATCTCTATGTAAAAGACTACATGTTCCTTAATATTATGGAGTACCACTAAGAATATATTTACACAGAGCGGCAACATGATACTCCCACAATGCAACAATAATTTGGGGAGAATGTTTGTGCTGCAACAATAACAGTTTGTGAGCAAATGTGCTGCTTCAAACAGGCTTGGATGTGATATTTAGTAATTAGCATATGATTCAAAAGTGTTATTTCAAAAGAGGTTTAATTAATGATTTAATGTAATGCATTTGCTTGAAATGAAATGCTGCAATCATTTTAGTTTTAAAAATAACAATAGCCCAGAGGGACTGACAGCCTATGGAGCAGGTCATGGGAAAATTATATCCCCGGTTTAATTAATCTCCATGAAAACTAAAATGATCATAATTCTAAAGCTACTACAGTGTAAAGCAACACAGATGATGTGTTCACACAGATGTTGCGCCCTCTAGTGGTGAAACATCTCTGTGACATAAAAAGTGTACGTTGTTTGCAGCATTGATATTGTTTGGATCTGTGAGCATTCATCAACAAATACTGTTTGCTACAATCTGATTAAAATAATATCCTAGTTTGGGCTTTTTTTCCCCCTTTTTTTTTTCATATTTTCATATATTTTATTATTTTTTTTTCAATTTATTTGCTGGTATTTTTTGATAATTGTGAAAGCCCACCTTGATTATCAAAACTTAAAAAAAATACCAGCAAATAAATTGAAAAATAAATATATGAAAAAAATATGAATGACAAAAAAAGGCCCAAACTCGAATCTTATTTTAATCAGATTGTGTTTACTACAGAATCGCTGTATCACCAGCGTTTGGAGTGCATGCATGCAATGTGCACAACGCGTGTATAAAAATGCATCGAAAAAATGTAATCTATTGTCGTTGCAGCAGTGCTTCAGCGCTACTTTTTGGAATGGTGGTTTATACTTTGATACACTCAACTATGAACCTACAAACCCACTTGTAGGTCAATGACCTGATTTTGTCACCCCCCCCCCCACACACACACAAAAATTACAATTTGCAGCCCAGACCTTAATACCCATTTTAATCACAGTCATGATGCAGACACGAATGTACATTACCTGACAACCACTTTTATGAAATGTGGCTTAAATTAACTATAATTATAAACCTACTCAGAGAATAGCTGTAAATTACCTATACAGGTAGGCAGTGCATTTGACAAATATCAGAAAACATCTGTTCCTGATGTGCATCCCATGGTGCATCGTACTTCCGTAAACCATTAAATTGTCATCACCAAAAGTAATCAGTATTTCCTAATTTGAGAGTTAATATTTAATTGGTATGCCAAATAGCAAATTAAAATGCACACATTAATTATAAAATTTATGTTTGCCACCAATGTCAAGTACAATACCATATATTTAAAAAAAAAAAAATTGTAAAGTCTACTACTGTTACAATCACAAATGACCATTATTGTAGAGTAAATAAATTCAGAAAGATTTAACGGGATGGGAATACATAGCATTAGATGGATTGAGCTTTATTCAGTCTAGTCTGATTCTGTGTAAAGTCAAATAAGATTAAAATGATAAAATGACCATCTAAATAAATAAACAAAACACAAACCAGAAAGTAATGTTCATTTCAAGGACTGATCATGAGGAATTCTATTTATATATACACTGTGATCACTTACAAACAATCTATCAGTCCCAAAATAATAAAAAACAAAAATAATTTTAAAAACAAAAATCAATTGTTAATTTGCATGCATTTTATGAAATTAGAGTAGCATTAAATCAAAAAATACAAATTTGTTTCAGTTTCTGCAGCAATTGGCTAAAACAATTCCTACCAGATCAGGAAAATAAAGTTTTCTCTATTTGCACTACTTGATGCACTTAATGAAATGACAAAAGTTGATAATGGCAGTTAGTTTGAATCAAATAAAATCATTGATGTCTACAATAGCATCACTAAATCATAAAAGTACATGCGCTATATTATGATAGACTGGGATAATCAATAAGACGGTAAATGTACTACTTAAATGTAAATTTTGTTGAACAGTGTGTCAATCATATCATAATAGTTTTTGAAAATTGAATACATTATTTTGTAGTGGCTTTGGTCGTAGGTTTATTATAATAGTAAGTTTTCTTCATCTTATACACTTAAAAATGCACAAATGGCGACAGAGATCTCGTTGAGAGTGGGAGAGCCGTACTACTTGTTTTTGTCTGTCTACTGGTGTTTCAATTTCACTCAATCATACCCACTTATCCCCTCCCTGATCTACTTAACCATGGTATTTGAAACAAAACAATGAACATCATGACAGAAAAAAATGTTTTTCTCAGACATGTCTTGTGATTCTTTGTCTCCCAATGATATAACGGCGACCATTTTATTATTTAAGATTTGCAAAAGTTATTTTGATTCTCAGTGAATAGTTTACAGTTGCAAAATCAAAGTCAATCAACATGTAAATAGCAAACCTCTGAACCCTGAAAAGGTCTCCCTAGCACTAAAAGATTTTGTGATTACGTAGATTTACAATAATAATTTACAAGTACTCAGAGTTCAGAAACATTTATACTGCAAGTATAAATACTTAGTAGTACTAAGTCAATAACATTTATTAATATAATAAAGAAGTCAAAAAAATTATTCTTTAAGAACAATGCAACTTTTGTAAACAAAATATTCTTTATTGTATTTTGACCACATGAATTATAATCCAGCCCTAGAAAAAAAGTTTCTGTTTTATTTATTTTCTCCAAATTGATGGAGTGACACATTTTTTAACTTACATTGTACACCATGTTTAATAACATTATTCCTTATACAGTCATTTTTAAAATACTTTTAAAATAAATTTCACAATTTTTTTCCCAAATACACAATTCTATTTTCTTTTTTTTATGTGATAAATATTTTTCAAACTGATATACATCATAATAAAAGGTTTTTTACGTTCTTCTCTGTACATGTAACACGACTATGAATGACTTGATGACCTTTGACCTCACGAAGGGAAAATGGGATTTGGGATTTCTTTTTTTTGTTCTTCCGCCGACATTTTTTCATACGTAGCCCAATGACGACCAATACGAGTAAAACAAGTACAACCAAGATATAATGAATAGAGATGTCGCAGAATAGGCATGATTTTACTAAAATGACTGTTCCATCACCCTCTACGTGGATTTCAGCTGGGTCCTGGCAGAGCCACGTATTTGCAATGTCCTCAAGTTTAGTGATGTTTTTGAGCCTGTGGGATGGAGTGTCACGACAGTAGACCATGTTGTGCTGCTCAATGTGGACCGACTTTCCAGCTTTTTGGAACCAGACTTTCAACGGCAGCATTGTGCAGTCGCATCGCCATGGATTACCGTGGAAATCCAACTCTTCCAGCACACCAACTTCGTGGAACACCATAGGATGGAGGGTCTGCAGATTGTTGTCATGGAAAGTCAACTTTCGTAAATTTGGCGAATTCTCAAAAATAGTAGGCTGAAGAATCTTCAGCTCATTGTCATGAAGGGAAAGCAAACGAAGATTAGCAAGACTAACGAACATATCCAGCTCCAGATATTCAATCCGGTTGCAACATAAATCTAGTCGGTTCAGGCTCAAAAGGTCTCTGAACAAGGAATGATCCAGGCTTGTCAGCTGGTTATTACTCAAGTCCAACTCTTCCAATTTCATCAGGCCACTAAACGTATTCCAAGGCAGAACCTCTAGTTGGTTATTTTGTAACATCAGGTTCTTGACATTGGCGACGTCGCTAAAAACGCCGGGACTAATCTTCTTGAGTTTATTACTATCTAGATTGATAACCTGCAGTAAAATGGTATCTGTGAATATTCCATTTGTGAGCTCGACGATATTGTTATTATTCAGATCCAATGTGTCTAGGGCTTGCATACCTTTGAAGGCATTGGGCTCGATTTCCGCAATTTGGCTATGTTGCAACTCCAAGGTAAGTACTTGTTCCAGTCCCTGAAAACTGTTGGCAAATAACTTACCCAGTTTATTGTTCACCACGTACAGGTATTTCAGCTCAGTCAGACCTACAAATGATTCAGCCAGGATATTTCGGATGCCGTTGTGGTTAAGATACAACCGCTGCAAAGTGCTGTATCCGTGTCCGCTAAACACACCTTTAAAAATGTCTGGAATATCATTATTTCGGACAAACATCATGTCAGTCGTTGATGAGATCGATTTGGGTAGGTAGTTCAAGCCGCTATCACAGCTTACAGTTCGACCCCAACAGGTGCAAAGATTAGGACATTCATCTGACGACAATAACGCCAACGTCATATGCATGAACCAGACAGTGCCTAGTATCCGTTGCAGCCCACCAATCCCCGAGAGAGTCATATTCCAACTGTCCAATCAGCCACCTTAAAAAAAAAAGACAAAAATTGCATGTTTATGATGTCGATTTTAAAGGTAAACAAAAGACAAAGTGAAAACACCA